>NC_065916.1:7903713-8552921 GCF_905147045.1 Nymphalis io | reverse complement strand
GTGTGCAGCTTAGACCGGGCAGCCGCGGCATGACTCACCACCTTGTTAACGGTGGGTATCATGCGCAGCCTGCGGTCCAAGTGACACCCCAGGTAGCAGACTGAGGTCTGCCATCCCACGTCCCTGGCCTCGAAGGGTGAGCCGACGCATCGCTTGTCAGCACCGTACAAGCAGAGCGGCCGTCTTATCGACGTTGACAGCCATCCTCCACTTGTCTAGCCAATCCGGTATCAGATCCAACACTCGTTGCATCTTATTTATTGCGACGATCTGGTGGTAGGACGACGAAAAGAATGCGCTGTCGTCCGCGTACAGGGCCAGCAACACATCCTCTTCACCCTCACGCAGATGGTCGCGGAGGGTAGGGATGTCGTCCGTGTACACCGCGTATAGACGCGGTGACAGGCAGCTACCCTGGGGTACTCCGGCTCGAATGGGGCGCGGCTGAGAGTCCGCGCCTTCCACCGAGACATAGAAGCTTCGGCCTTCCAAAAACGACGCCACTACTCGCACATACGCGAGAGGCGCCGAGGTGTTCAAGAGCTTAGCCAGGAGTCCGGCATGCCACACCCGGTCGAAGGCCTTCTCCATGTCGAGAAAGACCCCGACGGTGGGATGCCCTCTGTTTCGCTCACTGGCTAAGTGGCTAAGAACTCTCGCCAGCTGGAGCGTCGTTGAATGGTCGCTGCGGAATCCGAACTGCTCCTCGCGCAGGGGCAGGTGAGGCGCGAGTCTCCGCAGCAACAGACGCTCGAACAGCTTGGCGATGTGCGAGAGTAGCGTGATAGGCCGATAGCTTGCCGGGAGGCGACGATCCTTCCCGGGTTTAGGGAGGGCGATAACCTTCCCTCTCTTCCACGCCTCGGGGAAGTGTCCGGTCCGAGTATCCCGTTAAAAGCACTCGCGAGCGCTACGAGGCAGTTGTTGGGTAGCTGCATCAACGCGGCGTTGGTAATTCCGTCGGGGCCTGGCGCCTTCCTCTTCGGTAATCGGAAGACGGCCTTCCGCAGCTCGGACAGAGAGATATAATCGTCTCCCTGGAGCGGCGGGATTGGGGCCGACAGGAATACCTCCACTTGCCTCTGGATCGCCGCGTGATGATGGACGACATCGATTCTTGATAAGTCCGGTGGATTGGGGGTGAATTGACCCTCCAAATGTTCCGCCAGGATCTCTGCTCTGTCGCTGGCGGAATATCTTCTGTTACCCGCTCGATCTAGGAGCGGGTAAACAGGCGAGTCATGTCCGGTAAGCTGTTTGCAGAGGTGGTACAACGTAGTGTCGTGCTCGGATGCTCGATCGATGGTGGCCTCCCAGTAGTCATCCTCGAGAGCCACGAGCGCACGCGACACTTCCTCTGCAATCCTATTGAGGTCACGCTTCACCCTCGGGCAGCGCGTTCGCGCCCACAGTCGGCGAAGAACTCGTTTCTTCCTCAGCTTCACTCGGAGCGAGCTCGGCAGCTGGTCCTGACGACTTCTCGGTGTGCTTCCTTGAGAGGTGGCTGCTTCTTTGGCTTTCTGGATCGCCTCAGAAATTTTAGAAGCAGCTCCTTCCACATCTTCAGTCGTCGCGATCGGGACCGTGAGCTCAAACTCCGAGAGCTCTGAGGAGTAGCGCCCCCAGTCGACCCGCAAACGAGGGGAGCGGGGCACTGTAAAGTCGCGCTGGAGGGCGATTGTGACCACAATCGGCAGGTGCTGTGTGTTGAGGTCGTAATTCACCTCAACATCGATGGGTGCGTCTAGTCGGTGGTGCAGCACGATGTCCAGGACGTCCGGCTGGTACGAAGGGTTAGTCGGTATGTGGGTCGGCGCTCCTGGACCCAACACACCGTAACCCTGTCGTTCGCTATCCTCAAGCAGGTGCCTACCCGCCTGGGTGATGACGCGCGAGCCCCAAGCGTGGTGCTTCGCGTTCAGATCACCCACGATCAGTGTAGGCATCGGCGAGTCGATAAGCGATTGGACATCGGTGCTGCAGAAAACCTGTCCGGGTGGCTTGTAGGCGGCATACAGCAGCAGCTCCGTCTCACCAGCATGCACACGCACCCCCTGCGTACGTAGGCTCACAAAAGGTGCATGTGCAAGTTCTTCGTGTATGATATCCCTCCTCACCAGGGCTGCAGTTCCTCTGAATGGGCAGCCCCGGGGAGAGACTTCATCTCGCCGATACACGAAGAAATTCGGGATTCGGAGCTCGATCTCAGCCGAGAGCTTCGTCTCGCCCAGGAGGATTACGTGAATATCCTGCGACTGGGCGAGTAGGGTCAGCTCCCGGATATGGCCACGTATGCCCACCTGGGTTCCAGTATAGTATTCTCAGCTGGAATTGAGCTTCGCAAGAGCGGCTATTCCAGCTGAGATGGCAGGTATTATGTCCTGGCCCTGTGTATAGGCGACCAGGATTGCCGTCAGTGCCTCCATGAAGACCCGGACGATGATGGTGGTGTCCAGGCCTTTCGCACTGGCCGAGGTAGTCATCTGCGCAGGGGGAGGCACTTCTTGCCTCACCACCGGACGCGTGGCGGCAGCCGGAGCGGACTTTGGCTCCGTCGCTGCCTTCCTGGGCTGCGGCGTCGATGCCGCCGCAGGCTCAGTCCTGGGAGGCCTAGCTGCCCTCTTTCTTCTCTTCTTTTTGTTAGGCACCTTTATAGGCTGGTCCCTGGCCGTCGGCTGGTTGGCTGGAGGCGCCAAAGTTGTTGGGGGCGCAAGCTTGGCTCGCACCTCCGTGGCTTTCTTCGCAGGGGGTGGCTGCTTGGTTCGCTGGTCGACTACTATCGTCGCTTTAGGTTCTGCGACGATAGGGCGACCGACCACCTGCTTAGGTGCTACCGGGGGGACACGCTCCCTGTCCCCCTTTGCTGTGCTCTCGGTCCGTTCGGGTGAGGGGCGGGCACGTTAATGCCCCTCCTTCGTGCTTCTTTCTTAAAGACCGGGCACCTCCGGTCCTTTGCAGTATGCGCCTTAGCGCAGTTTGCGCACGTCGGTGGTTCCGAAAGAGGTCTCGGCAGTCCCGTGCCAGGTGTTCGCCGGCGCAGCGAACACACTTTTGTTGCCTATGGCAATTGGCCGAGGAGTGGCCAAATGCCTGGCAGCGGTGACATTGAGGCGGGCTCTTCGCGCCTCTCCAGGCTTCAATCATCAGGCCGGGCATGCACAGGAGCTCAGTAGTCTGTATAGTGACCTGAGCTCCTGCTCCTTCAGGTGCACCAGCTGGACGAAATAGGTGCACCCATGTCGACCTCTTCCGCCTGGAATCGCCTTCGCGCTCTGCGCAGGGAACCCTAAACTGCGCAGGGCGGCGATCACCTCTTCCGGGGGTGTGTCGAGTGGTAGCCCCCTAATGGCCACCTTGGTTGGCAGTTCCGCGGCTGGGCTATAGCAGAACCAGGATATAGTCTTATCCTGGTTCATAGCCTCAGTCAGATGGCGCTGGATGACCCGGAACTCCTCCGCGGATCCGGGCAGGAAGCGCACTCCTTTCCCAAAGGGCGTGCGTTCGGGGCGTGTCCAAGCTTGCTTTTTAGCACCTCGAAGTGCCTCGTCCAGTTAGGTAAGCGTTCCGCCGTAATCGGTGGGTAGCTGGAACGAGGCGCCGTTCTTGGGGCTGGTACCGGTGCAGGGGCTCGACTCCTGGGCGACGCTGGAGCGGCAGCGGCCGCCGCATAGGTGACCCCTGACGGCCCCGGTTGCGGTGAAGTGGGACGGGAGGCTGTCCTCTCCTCGACCGTCGATGGCAGTGCCGCGTAGCTCGTCGAGTCACGCGGCCAGGTGTCTTGCGACCCCCCCTCCATTGGGGAGGGGGATCGCGGCGGTGGTAACTCTTTTGGCCGTCCTTTTCCGCTTGCTTCGCCCGTTGTAGGCGATGCCGCGCGCGATGAGGATGCCGAATCCTGCGGCGATCCGTACGGCGGTGATGCAGTGGAAGCATCGGTCTTGGGGCGCTTGTCCTCCCCTTCCATGGACTCCGGCGAAGAGTCCGGTCTCGGGCGCTTGGCTCCTTCCGCGCCTGCTGTAGACTCAGCTACAGTGACGGCAAGGTCTGCTTCAGCAGCCCGGTGGACGTCCTCTCCACCGGTTTCAGCATGTATAATGCGTATACGCGGGGCGGCGGCGGGGGTGAGGGCGACAGGCACGGTCGAGTTGTCGAAGATGTCTCTTCGAACAACTGACCGCGCGATGCCGGACCTGCCTCGGCCACGCTTGCGTTGGTCTAAGGGGGGGGGCTCCCCCCCTTCAGACATGATGGTGGTGTCGGATTGCTGCTCTTGAGTGTATGCACGGGCACCACGACCTCGGCGCGTGCAACCAAGCCAGGTGAGACCCCTAGGGGAGGCCCAGCTAAGCGCCCGCGAGCGGAAGTTCGGTCCGTGCACACCGGTATCTCTATTCTTCAGCTTTCCTTGATTTCGTTGATCCTGCAGGATTTTTTGATGACCAAAAAAGTGCAGGATCTATTCGTGCGCTTCTCTTCGCTTGAGCAGGCAGACTCCTGGCAACTAGCACCGGCCGTTTCCTCAAGCCGACGTCGGAGGACGCGGCGAGTACAACTGGCACCGGAGGGGGTCGTTGCGGGGAGCGGGGGATGTTCGATCGGAGAGATGGCACGTCTTACATATACAACAATCTCACCGAACACAATATGAGAATATTCAGAGAATACCCTCGATATATATATTCAATCAATCAATCAATGGTCCTCCTGGCTGGCCTAGGCCAGTCTGGGTACGGGCCTCGGGGTTGCCCCCCCTACCCGGGATGGTCCTCCCCGACGGTTCAACCGTCGTGTCGATTCTTTAGGCCCATAGGGCCAGGGTCGTTGTGACCCAGTGGCTATCTTTCTTCAATGGTTGGTTGGTTGTTCACTGGTTATGTCGTCCTACCGCGTCTCCAGATCGTCGTCTTCCTCTTCACCGATGCCTGCATCGGCGCTGATGGTCGGCGACAATAGGAGCTCACGAGGTAACGGACGCCCCTCAGGTGGTCTGGCATGAAGTGGTGCTATACCGTGGAGGTGTACGCTCGCACTGCTATCTGCCTTAGCAAATAGCGAGCGAGCGAGCTTGCGGACGAACTCCTCCACGGTAGGCGTCCTGGTGTCTCTATGGATGACATCATTTCTGACGTACCTCGGAGCTCCTACAATCAAGCGTAGGCATCGGTTCTGTTGGATCTGAATCCTCCGCTTCTGGTACGCTGAGCAGAGTGCGTACCAGGCGGGGGCCGCATACGTCAGGCGCGAGCGGACGTAGGCACCGTAGACCCTCAGTCTGGTCTTTAATGGAAGCCGCGACGTGAAGAGGGTGTGCAGCTTAGACCGGGCAGCCGCGGCATGACTCACCACCTTGTTAACGGTGGGTATCATGCGCAGCCTGCGGTCCAAGTGACACCCCAGGTAGCAGACTGAGGTCTGCCATCCCACGTCCTGGCCTCGAAGGGTGAGCCGACGCATCGGCTTGTCAGCACCGACAAGCAGAGCGGCCGTCTTATCGACGTTGACAGCCATCCTCCACTTGTCTAGCCAATCCGGTATCAGATCCAACACTCGTTGCATCTTATTTATTGCGACGATCTGGTGGTAGGACGACGAAAAGAATGCGCTGTCGTCCGCGTACAGGGCCAGCAACACATCCTCTTCACCCTCACGCAGATGGTCGCGGAGGGTAGGGATGTCGTCCGTGTACACCGCGTATAGACGCGGTGACAGGCAGCTACCCTGGGGTACTCCGGCTCGAATGGGGCGCGGCTGAGAGTCCGCGCCTTCCACCGAGACATAGAAGCTTCGGCCTTCCAAAAACGACGCCACTACTCGCACATACGCGAGAGGCGCCGAGGTGTTCAAGAGCTTAGCCAGGAGTCCGGCATGCCACACCCGGTCGAAGGCCTTCTCCATGTCGAGAAAGACCCCGACGGTGGGATGCCCTCTGTTTCGCTCACTGGCTAAGTGGCTAAGAACTCTCGCCAGCTGGAGCGTCGTTGAATGGTCGCTGCGGAATCCGAACTGCTCCTCGCGCAGGGGCAGGTGAGGCGCGAGTCTCCGCAGCAACAGACGCTCGAACAGCTTGGCGATGTGCGAGAGTAGCGTGATAGGCCGATAGCTTGCCGGGAGGCGACGATCCTTCCCGGGTTTAGGGAGGGCGATAACCTTCCCTCTCTTCCACGCCTCGGGGAAGTGTCCGGTCCGGAGTATCCCGTTAAAAGCACTCGCGAGCGCTACGAGGCAGTTGTTGGGTAGCTGCATCAACGCGGCGTTGGTAATTCCGTCGGGGCCTGGCGCCTTCCTCTTCGGTAATCGGAAGACGGCCTTCCGCAGCTCGGACAGAGAGATATAATCGTCTCCCTGGAGCGGCGGGATTGGGGCCGACAGGAATACCTCCACTTGCCTCTGGATCGCCGCGTGATGATGGACGACATCGATTCTTGATAAGTCCGGTGGATTGGGGGTGAATTGACCCTCCAAATGTTCCGCCAGGATCTCTGCTCTGTCGCTGGCGGAATATCTTCTGTTACCCGCTCGATCTAGGAGCGGGTAAACAGGCGAGTCATGTCCGGTAAGCTGTTTGCAGAGGTGGTACAACGTAGTGTCGTGCTCGGATGCTCGATCGATGGTGGCCTCCCAGTAGTCATCCTCGAGAGCCACGAGCGCACGCGACACTTCCTCTGCAATCCTATTGAGGTCACGCTTCACCCTCGGGCAGCGCGTTCGCGCCCACAGTCGGCGAAGAACTCGTTTCTTCCTCAGCTTCACTCGGAGCGAGCTCGGCAGCTGGTCCTGACGACTTCTCGGTGTGCTTCCTTGAGAGGTGGCTGCTTCTTTGGCTTTCTGGATCGCCTCAGAAATTTTAGAAGCAGCTCCTTCCACATCTTCAGTCGTCGCGATCGGGACCGTGAGCTCAAACTCCGAGAGCTCTGAGGAGTAGCGCCCCCAGTCGACCCGCAAACGAGGGGAGCGGGGCACTGTAAAGTCGCGCTGGAGGGCGATTGTGACCACAATCGGCAGGTGCTGTGTGTTGAGGTCGTAATTCACCTCAACATCGATGGGTGCGTCTAGTCGGTGGTGCAGCACGATGTCCAGGACGTCCGGCTGGTACGAAGGGTTAGTCGGTATGTGGGTCGGCGCTCCTGGACCCAACACACCGTAACCCTGTCGTTCGCTATCCTCAAGCAGGTGCCTACCCGCCTGGGTGATGACGCGCGAGCCCCAAGCGTGGTGCTTCGCGTTCAGATCACCCACGATCAGTGTAGGCATCGGCGAGTCGATAAGCGATTGGACATCGGTGCTGCAGAAAACCTGTCCGGGTGGCTTGTAGGCGGCATACAGCAGCAGCTCCGTCTCACCAGCATGCACACGCACCCCCTGCGTACGTAGGCTCACAAAAGGTGCATGTGCAAGTTCTTCGTGTATGATATCCCTCCTCACCAGGGCTGCAGTTCCTCTGAATGGGCAGCCCCGGGGAGAGACTTCATCTCGCCGATACACGAAGAAATTCGGGATTCGGAGCTCGATCTCAGCCGAGAGCTTCGTCTCGCCCAGGAGGATTACGTGAATATCCTGCGACTGGGCGAGTAGGGTCAGCTCCCGGATATGGCCACGTATGCCACCTGGGTTCCAGTATAGTATTCTCAGCTGGAATTGAGCTTCGCAAGAGCGGCTATTCCAGCTGAGATGGCAGGTATTATGTCCTGGCCCTGTGTATAGGCGACCAGGATTGCCGTCAGTGCCTCCATGAAGACCCGGACGATGATGGTGGTGTCCAGGCCTTTCGCACTGGCCGAGGTAGTCATCTGCGCAGGGGGAGGCACTTCTTGCCTCACCACCGGACGCGTGGCGGCAGCCGGAGCGGACTTTGGCTCCGTCGCTGCCTTCCTGGGCTGCGGCGTCGATGCCGCCGCAGGCTCAGTCCTGGGAGGCCTAGCTGCCCTCTTTCTTCTCTTCTTTTTGTTAGGCACCTTTATAGGCTGGTCCCTGGCCGTCGGCTGGTTGGCTGGAGGCGCCAAAGTTGTTGGGGGCGCAAGCTTGGCTCGCACCTCCGTGGCTTTCTTCGCAGGGGGTGGCTGCTTGGTTCGCTGGTCGACTACTATCGTCGCTTTAGGTTCTGCGACGATAGGGCGACCGACCACCTGCTTAGGTGCTACCGGGGGGACACGCTCCCTGTCCCCCTTTGGCTGTGCTCTCGGTCCGTTCGGGTGAGGGGCGGGCACGTTAATGCCCCTCCTTCGTGCTTCTTTCTTAAAGACCGGGCACCTCCGGTCCTTTGCAGTATGCGCCTTAGCGCAGTTTGCGCACGTCGGTGGTTCCGAAAGAGGTCTCGGGCAGTCCCGTGCCAGGTGTTCGCCGGCGCAGCGAACACACTTTTGTTGCCTATGGCAATTGGCCGAGGAGTGGCCAAATGCCTGGCAGCGGTGACATTGAGGCGGGCTCTTCGCGCCTCTCCAGGCTTCAATCATCAGGCCGGGCATGCACAGGAGCTCAGTAGTCTTGTATAGTGACCTGAGCTCCTGCTCCTTCAGGTGCACCAGCTGGACGAAATAGGTGCACCCATGTCGACCTCTTCCGCCTGGAATCGCCTTCGCGCTCTGCGCAGGGAACCCTAAACTGCGCAGGGCGGCGATCACCTCTTCCGGGGGTGTGTCGAGTGGTAGCCCCCTAATGGCCACCTTGGTTGGCAGTTCCGCGGCTGGGCTATAGCAGAACCAGGATATAGTCTTATCCTGGTTCATAGCCTCAGTCAGATGGCGCTGGATGACCCGGAACTCCTCCGCGGATCCGGGCAGGAAGCGCACTCCCTTTCCCAAAGGGCGTGCGTTCGGGGCGTGTCCAAGCTTGCTTTTTAGCACCTCGAAGTGCCTCGTCCAGTTAGGTAAGCGTTCCGCCGTAATCGGTGGGTAGCTGGAACGAGGCGCCGTTCTTGGGGCTGGTACCGGTGCAGGGGCTCGACTCCTGGGCGACGCTGGAGCGGCAGCGGCCGCCGCATAGGTGACCCCTGACGGCCCCGGTTGCGGTGAAGTGGGACGGGAGGCTGTCCTCTCCTCGACCGTCGATGGCAGTGCCGCGTAGCTCGTCGAGTCACGCGGCCAGGTGTCTTGCGACCCCCCCTCCATTGGGGAGGGGGATCGCGGCGGTGGTAACTCTTTTGGCCGTCCTTTTCCGCTTGCTTCGCCCGTTGTAGGCGATGCCGCGCGCGATGAGGATGCCGAATCCTGCGGCGATCCGTACGGCGGTGATGCAGTGGAAGCATCGGTCTTGGGGCGCTTGTCCTCCCCTTCCATGGACTCCGGCGAAGAGTCCGGTCTCGGGCGCTTGGCTCCTTCCGCGCCTGCTGTAGACTCAGCTACAGTGACGGCAAGGTCTGCTTCAGCAGCCCGGTGGACGTCCTCTCCACCGGTTTCAGCATGTATAATGCGTATACGCGGGGCGGCGGCGGGGGTGAGGGCGACAGGCACGGTCGAGTTGTCGAAGATGTCTCTTCGAACAACTGACCGCGCGATGCCGGACCTGCCTCGGCCACGCTTGCGTTGGTCTAAGGGGGGGGGCTCCCCCCCTTCAGACATGATGGTGGTGTCGGATTGCTGCTCTTGAGTGTATGCACGGGCACCACGACCTCGGCGCGTGCAACCAAGCCAGGTGAGACCCCTAGGGGAGGCCCAGCTAAGCGCCCGCGAGCGGAAGTTCGGTCCGTGCACACCGGTATCTCTATTCTTCAGCTTTCCTTGATTTCGTTGATCCTGCAGGATTTTTTGATGACCAAAAAAGTGCAGGATCTATTCGTGCGCTTCTCTTCGCTTGAGCAGGCAGACTCCTGGCAACTAGCACCGGCCGTTTCCTCAAGCCGACGTCGGAGGACGCGGCGAGTACAACTGGCACCGGAGGGGGTCGTTGCGGGGAGCGGGGGATGTTCGATCGGAGAGATGGCACGTCTTACATATACAACAATCTCACCGAACACAATATGAGAATATTCAGAGAATACCCTCGATATATATATTCAATCAATCAATCAATGGTCCTCCTGGCTGGCCTAGGCCAGTCTGGGTACGGGCCTCGGGGTTGCCCCCCCTACCCGGGATGGTCCTCCCCGACGGTTCAACCGTCGTGTCGATTCTTTTAGGCCCATAGGGCCAGGGTCGTTGTGACCCAGTGGCTATCTTTCTTCAATGGTTGGTTGGTTGTTCACTGGTTATGTCGTCCTACCGCGTCTCCAGATCGTCGTCTTCCTCTTCACCGATGCCTGCATCGGCGCTGATGGTCGGCGACAATAGGAGCTCACGAGGTAACGGACGCCCCTCAGGTGGTCTGGCATGAAGTGGTGCTATACCGTGGAGGTGTACGCTCGCACTGCTATCTGCCTTAGCAAATAGCGAGCGAGCGAGCTTGCGGACGAACTCCTCCACGGTAGGCGTCCTGGTGTCTCTATGGATGACATCATTTCTGACGTACCTCGGAGCTCCTACAATCAAGCGTAGGCATCGGTTCTGTTGGATCTGAATCCTCCGCTTCTGGTACGCTGAGCAGAGTGCGTACCAGGCGGGGGCCGCATACGTCAGGCGCGAGCGGACGTAGGCACCGTAGACCCTCAGTCTGGTCTTTAATGGAAGCCGCGACGTGAAGAGGGTGTGCAGCTTAGACCGGGCAGCCGCGGCATGACTCACCACCTTGTTAACGGTGGGTATCATGCGCAGCCTGCGGTCCAAGTGACACCCCAGGTAGCAGACTGAGGTCTGCCATCCCACGTCCTGGCCTCGAAGGGTGAGCCGACGCATCGGCTTGTCAGCACCGACAAGCAGAGCGGCCGTCTTATCGACGTTGACAGCCATCCTCCACTTGTCTAGCCAATCCGGTATCAGATCCAACACTCGTTGCATCTTATTTATTGCGACGATCTGGTGGTAGGACGACGAAAAGAATGCGCTGTCGTCCGCGTACAGGGCCAGCAACACATCCTCTTCACCCTCACGCAGATGGTCGCGGAGGGTAGGGATGTCGTCCGTGTACACCGCGTATAGACGCGGTGACAGGCAGCTACCCTGGGGTACTCCGGCTCGAATGGGGCGCGGCTGAGAGTCCGCGCCTTCCACCGAGACATAGAAGCTTCGGCCTTCCAAAAACGACGCCACTACTCGCACATACGCGAGAGGCGCCGAGGTGTTCAAGAGCTTAGCCAGGAGTCCGGCATGCCACACCCGGTCGAAGGCCTTCTCCATGTCGAGAAAGACCCCGACGGTGGGATGCCCTCTGTTTCGCTCACTGGCTAAGTGGCTAAGAACTCTCGCCAGCTGGAGCGTCGTTGAATGGTCGCTGCGGAATCCGAACTGCTCCTCGCGCAGGGGCAGGTGAGGCGCGAGTCTCCGCAGCAACAGACGCTCAAACAGCTTGGCGATGTGCGAGAGTAGCGTGATAGGCCGATAGCTTGCCGGGAGGCGACGATCCTTCCCGGGTTTAGGGAGGGCGATAACCTTCCCTCTCTTCCACGCCTCGGGGAAGTGTCCGGTCCGGAGTATCCCGTTAAAAGCACTCGCGAGCGCTACGAGGCAGTTGTTGGGTAGCTGCATCAACGCGGCGTTGGTAATTCCGTCGGGGCCTGGCGCCTTCCTCTTCGGTAATCGGAAGACGGCCTTCCGCAGCTCGGACAGAGAGATATAATCGTCTCCCTGGAGCGGCGGGATTGGGGCCGACAGGAATACCTCCACTTGCCTCTGGATCGCCGCGTGATGATGGACGACATCGATTCTTGATAAGTCCGGTGGATTGGGGGTGAATTGACCCTCCAAATGTTCCGCCAGGATCTCTGCTCTGTCGCTGGCGGAATATCTTCTGTTACCCGCTCGATCTAGGAGCGGGTAAACAGGCGAGTCATGTCCGGTAAGCTGTTTGCAGAGGTGGTACAACGTAGTGTCGTGCTCGGATGCTCGATCGATGGTGGCCTCCCAGTAGTCATCCTCGAGAGCCACGAGCGCACGCGACACTTCCTCTGCAATCCTATTGAGGTCACGCTTCACCCTCGGGCAGCGCGTTCGCGCCCACAGTCGGCGAAGAACTCGTTTCTTCCTCAGCTTCACTCGAAGCGAGCTCGGCAGCTGGTCCTGACGACTTCTCGGTGTGCTTCCTTGAGAGGTGGCTGCTTCTTTGGCTTTCTGGATCGCCTCAGAAATTTTAGAAGCAGCTCCTTCCACATCTTCAGTCGTCGCGATCGGGACCGTGAGCTCAAACTCCGAGAGCTCTGAGGAGTAGCGCCCCCAGTCGACCCGCAAACGAGGGGAGCGGGGCACTGTAAAGTCGCGCTGGAGGGCGATTGTGACCACAATCGGCAGGTGCTGTGTGTTGAGGTCGTAATTCACCTCAACATCGATGGGTGCGTCTAGTCGGTGGTGCAGCACGATGTCCAGGACGTCCGGCTGGTACGAAGGGTTAGTCGGTATGTGGGTCGGCGCTCCTGGACCCAACACACCGTAACCCTGTCGTTCGCTATCCTCAAGCAGGTGCCTACCCGCCTGGGTGATGACGCGCGAGCCCCAAGCGTGGTGCTTCGCGTTCAGATCACCCACGATCAGTGTAGGCATCGGCGAGTCGATAAGCGATTGGACATCGGTGCTGCAGAAAACCTGTCCGGGTGGCTTGTAGGCGGCATACAGCAGCAGCTCCGTCTCACCAGCATGCACACGCACCCCCTGCGTACGTAGGCTCACAAAAGGTGCATGTGCAAGTTCTTCGTGTATGATATCCCTCCTCACCAGGGCTGCAGTTCCTCTGAATGGGCAGCCCCGGGGAGAGACTTCATCTCGCCGATACACGAAGAAATTCGGGATTCGGAGCTCGATCTCAGCCGAGAGCTTCGTCTCGCCCAGGAGGATTACGTGAATATCCTGCGACTGGGCGAGTAGGGTCAGCTCCCGGATATGGCCACGTATGCCACCTGGGTTCCAGTATAGTATTCTCAGCTGGAATTGAGCTTCGCAAGAGCGGCTATTCCAGCTGAGATGGCAGGTATTATGTCCTGGCCCTGTGTATAGGCGACCAGGATTGCCGTCAGTGCCTCCATGAAGACCCGGACGATGATGGTGGTGTCCAGGCCTTTCGCACTGGCCGAGGTAGTCATCTGCGCAGGGGGAGGCACTTCTTGCCTCACCACCGGACGCGTGGCGGCAGCCGGAGCGGACTTTGGCTCCGTCGCTGCCTTCCTGGGCTGCGGCGTCGATGCCGCCGCAGGCTCAGTCCTGGGAGGCCTAGCTGCCCTCTTTCTTCTCTTCTTTTTGTTAGGCACCTTTATAGGCTGGTCCCTGGCCGTCGGCTGGTTGGCTGGAGGCGCCAAAGTTGTTGGGGGCGCAAGCTTGGCTCGCACCTCCGTGGCTTTCTTCGCAGGGGGTGGCTGCTTGGTTCGCTGGTCGACTACTATCGTCGCTTTAGGTTCTGCGACGATAGGGCGACCGACCACCTGCTTAGGTGCTACCGGGGGGACACGCTCCCTGTCCCCCTTTGGCTGTGCTCTCGGTCCGTTCGGGTGAGGGGCGGGCACGTTAATGCCCCTCCTTCGTGCTTCTTTCTTAAAGACCGGGCACCTCCGGTCCTTTGCAGTATGCGCCTTAGCGCAGTTTGCGCACGTCGGTGGTTCCGAAAGAGGTCTCGGGCAGTCCCGTGCCAGGTGTTCGCCGGCGCAGCGAACACACTTTTGTTGCCTATGGCAATTGGCCGAGGAGTGGCCAAATGCCTGGCAGCGGTGACATTGAGGCGGGCTCTTCGCGCCTCTCCAGGCTTCAATCAGCAGGCCGGGCATGCACAGGAGCTCAGTAGTCTTGTATAGTGACCTGAGCTCCTGCTCCTTCAGGTGCACCAGCTGGACGAAATAGGTGCACCCATGTCGACCTCTTCCGCCTGGAATCGCCTTCGCGCTCTGCGCAGGGAACCCTAAACTGCGCAGGGCGGCGATCACCTCTTCCGGGGGTGTGTCGAGTGGTAGCCCCCTAATGGCCACCTTGGTTGGCAGTTCCGCGGCTGGGCTATAGCAGAACCAGGATATAGTCTTATCCTGGTTCATAGCCTCAGTCAGATGGCGCTGGATGACCCGGAACTCCTCCGCGGATCCGGGCAGGAAGCGCACTCCCTTTCCCAAAGGGCGTGCGTTCGGGGCGTGTCCAAGCTTGCTTTTTAGCACCTCGAAGTGCCTCGTCCAGTTAGGTAAGCGTTCCGCCGTAATCGGTGGGTAGCTGGAACGAGGCACCGTTCTTGGGGCAGGTACCGGTGCGGGGGCCCGACTCCTGGGCGACGCTGGAGCGGCAGCGGCCGCCGCATAGGAGACCCCTGACGGCCCCGGTTGCGGTGAAGTGGGACGGGAGGCTGTCCTCTCCTCGACCGTCGATGGCAGTGCCGCGTAGCTCGTCGAGTCACGCGGCCAGGTGTCTTGCGACCCCCCCTCCATTGGGGAGGGGGATCGCGGCGGTGGTAACTCTTTTGGCCGTCCTTTTCCGCTTGCTTCGCCCGTTGTAGGCGATGCCGCGCGCGATGAGGATGCCGAATCCTGCGGCGATCCGTACGGCGGTGATGCAGTGGAAGCATCGGTCTTGGGGCGCTTGTCCTCCCCTTCCATGGACTCCGGCGAAGAGTCCGGTCTCGGGCGCTTGGCTCCTTCCGCGCCTGCTGTAGACTCAGCTACAGTGACGGCGAAGTCTGCTTCAGCAGCCCGGTGGACGTCCTCTCCACCGGTTTCAGCATGTATAATGCGTATACGCGGGGCGGCGGCGGGGGTGAGGGCGACAGGCACGGTCGAGTTGTCGAAGATGTCTCTTCGAACAACTGACCGCGCAATGCCGGACCTGCCTCGGCCACGCTTGCGTTGGTCTAAGGGGGGGGGCTCCCCCCCTTCAGACATGATGGTGGTGTCGGATTGCTGCTCTTGAGTGTATGCACGGGCACCACGACCTCGGCGCGTGCAACCAAGCCAGGTGAGACCCCTAGGGGAGGCCCAGCTAAGCGCCCGCGAGCGGAAGTTCGGTCCGTGCACACCGGTATCTCTATTCTTCAGCTTTCCTTGATTTCGTTGATCCTGCAGGATTTTTTGGTAACCAAAAAAGTGCAGGATCTATTCGTGCGCTTCTCTTCTCTTGAGCAGGCAAACTCCTGGCAACTAGCACCGGCCGTTTCCTCAAGCCGACGTCGGAGGACGCGGCGAGTACAACTGGCACCGGAGGGGGTCGTTGCGGGGAGCGGGGGATGTTCGATCGGAGAGATGGCACGTCTCACATATACAACAATCTCACCGAACACAATATGAGAATATTCAGAGAATACCCTCGATATATATATTCGATTCGATATATTATATATATAAGAGAGCGCGGAGAGGTCGCTAGTAGTGAGTCGAGTCCGAGCAATACCGTAAGGAGAACCGCGATGTCGCTAGACAATTTCACGTACGAACGCTTAAAACTTTTCACTAACAGGTATCTTTTTGAATACGATATTTATACATAGTAAAGTATTTTTTAAACGTTCTATTATATGAAACGATACCTCATGAACCTATCGTTCATACGAAAGTCGAACGCGTCGCGTGTAACGATGACGATGATTACGATTCGCGTTTAAATTCGATATAGTTCTAGACGCGTACCTCGAGCCTCGTTTAAAAGTCATTTTTATTCTATTAAAATCGATTTAGACGTTTCGTTCTATCGATAAATTGAAAGCGAAGATATCGGACTGATACTGTGTAAAAGTACAACTCTTATTCAATAATTTACCAACATTTTTAGCTTGTTCCAAGTCGACGTTCGTAAAACACACTACTATGCAAGTCTGCGTACGAAGCGCGAGAAAACGGACTCTGCCAAGCGAATCATATTGAAAGAATATAAACTATTAAATAATGATAAATAATGAAGTTTCGAAAGAGAGTATAAACAATAACAACAATCGTTTGTCTTACAGGTCAACGATTCGAAAGAGCGAGCGTGCGAGCGAGCGAGCGCGTGTCAGCGTGCGATACAACAGCGTCGTCGTCGTCGTCGTCGTCGTCGGCGGCGGCGGCGGCGGCCGGTGTGCGGCCCGTAGCTTGACGCTTGAGCCCGTAGCCGTGAAGAGGAGGAGAGCCCAAAGGAGAGAGGGAGAGAGAGAGAGAGAGAGAGAGAGAGAGCGACTAAGCGATTAAACGGCAATAACATGTATGTATGTATTGAATTTAAATTTGTTTTAATAATATTAATAATAATAATAATAACATTCATCATCATTAATATATTTAATCATCGAATAATGTAAATGTAATTAAGGTAAATGAGTAATCGAGTTTTATATATATCGTTACGTGTGTATAACTAACTAACCGGTATAACTAACTCTTCTGTATTCGTCGATCGACGCGCATACATAGAATTATACTATACACATTATATTACATATAATATACATAAAATCTGTACCGCACAGAATACCACCCCCTTTCTTCGTTAACGTCATCGATCGAATGAAACGAGTATTTTCATATAAAGTAATGTATAAACAGATCGATATGCGGCCCTGAAAAGGGCCTTTTTTGTTTTTGTTGTTGTTGTTTTTTTTTAAAGTATTTTAACCGCCGAAACCGTAGAGAGTACGACCCTGACGTTTCAGAGCGTACACGACGTCCATGGCGGTCACGGTCTTCCTCTTCGCGTGCTCGGTGTAAGTGACGGCGTCGCGGATGACGTTCTCGAGGAACACTTTGAGCACACCGCGAGTCTCCTCGTATATCAGACCGGATATACGTTTCACACCACCTCTGCGTGCGAGACGACGGATGGCCGGTTTCGTGATACCTTGGATGTTATCACGGAGCACTTTCCTGTGTCTCTTCGCGCCACCTTTCCCCAGACCTTTTCCACCTTTACCGCGACCGGTCATTGTATATTTCTTGTTGTCTTCGGTTCACACTGAGAGAACAGAGAGAAACGTTCAAAACTCCGAGCGCGTCCGTCCGATGTCGGTTAAAGACGATCACGTTGTGTCGTGCGCTTTATTCAGGAGCTTCGTTATATATATACTGTCACTCGACTGGTACACGCACGACGTTACGTACGCCGTTCGCCGCTGCGCGCGCGAGATAGAGAAAAGAGATGGCGATATCGGATCGGACTTTGGTAGGGACGGTGTCCGGGTGCGGGGGGAGAGTTTTTAGTTTGGTTTTGCCGGTGTTGTTTTCGTTTTGAAGATTTATTTTGCTTTCCAATTTTTATTTATTTATTTATTTATTCCTGATAAAGAAAAAAAAGATCGACAGAGATATATTATTAATATCAAACAACTACTACTACTACTACTAAAAAAAAAAAAAGATAAATCTTTATCTGATTCTATATTGTTTTGTCTATATGTATTATATTGTTTTGAAATCACTATATATATATATATATATATATGTATATATATATATATATATATTTATTATAGCGTGTTCGACGTGATCTCGTGAATTATGTTAAAATTTGTAATAATATTTCGTGACGTGATTGAACGTATGAAACAAACATTTTTTTTCGTTTTCAGATATATATATGCGGCCCTGAAAAGGGCCTTTTTGATAATTATATTTTGCAAATACTACTACTACGTATATTTATTATTATTATAAACACACGCAGTAGTATGCAATCGACGACGTCACGTAATTAAGCACGTTCTCCTCGGATCCTACGCGCCAATTGAATATCCTTGGGCATGATCGTTACACGCTTGGCGTGGATAGCGCACAGGTTCGTGTCTTCGAATAGACCGACGAGGTAAGCCTCGCTAGCTTCCTGTAACGCCATAACGGCCGAACTCTGGAAACGTAGATCCGTCTTGAAGTCTTGTGCGATCTCACGGACAAGACGCTGGAACGGCAGCTTGCGTATCAAAAGTTCCGTACTCTTCTGATAGCGACGTATTTCACGAAGAGCGACCGTACCGGGTCTGTAACGATAAGGTTTCTTCACACCTCCCGTGGCCGGAGCGCTCTTACGAGCGGCCTTGGTGGCGAGTTGCTTCCGCGGCGCCTTACCGCCGGTTGATTTTCGGGCCGTCTGTTTGGTACGAGCCATCTTCACGAGACACGAAACACGTAACACTAAACACGAAAACTAGAGAGTGGTAGTTGTAGTTGTAGTAGTAGTAGTAGCAGCAGTAGAGTCCGCTCGAGATGAACGTCAGAGACTGAATGAAAATTTACGTTTTTTTTTTTTTTTTTTTTTTCCTGAGTGAATGTGTGCTGTTGGCCCTATTGGCCTTTACAGCGTCACCGGGCGTTGGGGCGAGTACTAGACTCCGCCTTGAATTTCGAGCCGTCTCGGGCTCTACATGACGTCCATCCTGAGGATGTCTCCTACGAGATCGCACCTCGGCTCAGGACGTAGTCGGAGGGGAGGGAAGCGCTTCTGTACGAAGCACCATACTAGATCACGACCGATTTCGTGATGTCGCAAATCTGGGACCTCGTTTCCGCCGGCGGAAACGGTGTAAGAGTGTCTTGTGTAGTGTTTTCCCTACGAAGGGAGCGTTTGCGACAGTTATGCTGTCGTCATTGTCATCGAGGACGTGCATTGGACGCCTGAGTCTGTGCGGGAGGTTACCTCTGAGGGAGGTATATGAGCAGGCCTGTGCTATCAGCGGATTGCCGTGTCGCTTAGCTCTCTCAAAATACGCCGTAGAGAGCATTTTGAGATACTTAGCGATCGAATCGATTTTGAGGTCCTTGTGAAGGTCAACGTTGCGTATGTACCATGGCGAGTTGGTAGCGATACGGAGAAAGCGATTTTGAATCATCTGCAGACGTTTGATCTGACACGGTGAGCAGTGGGCAAAGACAGGGCTCGCATAGGTCATTATGGGACGTATGAAGGTTTTGTACAATGTCGTCTTATTTCTAAGGGACATTTTACTCCTCCCACATAGCATCACATACAGTCTTCCTAGTACGAACGCTGCCCTGTTACGTACCCTTTTGATGTGGGACTGGAAATTGAGTCTCCTATCGAGTGTGACTCCTAAGTATTTAACTTCGGATTTCCACGGGATAGGTTGGTCGAACAGGGTTATGTTTCCCGGGTTGGCCATATGATTTCTAATATATATAGGATTGCGGGTGAAGTGTACTGCTACACTTTTATCCGGATTAACTTCGATTCTCCACTTCCGGAACCAATCGCCTAGTGCGTTGGCCGCGGATTGGAGACGCTTTGTCATGACTGCCGTCGAAGGCGTGGTTGTATATAAGGCGGTATCGTCCGCGAAGAGGGCTAGGTTAACCCTTTGGGTTGGGTTTGGAATATCATTCGTGAATAACGAATAGAGTATCGGGGATAGTGCGGAGCCTTGAGGGACTCCTGCCCTGATGGGGCGAGGTGATGACAAGGTGCCTTCAACTCTGTAGCGGAAAGTACGATTCGTCAAGTAGTCTCGTATGATGAGAACGAGTCTGTCTGGCAATCCGAGAGTGTATAGTTTATATAATAAACCATTGTGCCAGACTTTGTCGAATGCTTTCGCTACATCGAAGAATAGGGCACCCGTCGAGGTGGTTCTACCGATGGCGAAACCCTTAAGTATGTCTTCCGTTAGGCGGTGGACCTGATTGACGCACGAGTGCCCGGCTCTAAAGCCGAACTGCTCGTTAATTTGAATCTGATTGGCCTCTACGTGGGCTTTGATTCTTGCGAGAATAACTCTCTCGTAGACCTTTCCGAGCGTGTTGAGGAGGCTAATGGGTCGATAGCTCGTGGGTTGATTCCTGGGTTTCCCTGGTTTAGGGATTCCTATGACTATGGCTTCTTTCCATTGGTCTGGAAAGGAGCATCCTGCCAGAAGGGCGTTGAATATTAGCACGAGAAGTGCTATTAGTTGTTGCGGGAGGCGCTTAATGGCTTTATTACTAATCCGGTCCGCACCGGGCGATTTTTTGACTAGTAATTTCTTGACTATCGATTCGATCTCCTCGACTGATGTCGGTGACAACGGTTCGTCCGTTGGTGGCACAGAGCTGATATTATCTATTAAAGTGTCGACCTTTAAGAGGTGTTCCGGGTCTACCGCTTGGTTGCTCGGTGAGCATTGCGTTTCTAAGCTATCGGCTAAGCACTCGGCCTTATCCAAGTCGTCTGTTGCGGGCGGGAGATTCGGGCGTAACAAAGGAGGCATGTTCGCGGCTCGTTCGCCTTTGAGGGATCTCGGCATCGTCCAGAACGCTGTGTGCGATGGTTTGATTTCCCCTAGGCGAGTACCGTAATTATCATCACGGAATTCGCTGAAACGGGCTTTGACGTCCCTCTGAAGGGCCCAGAGTTTCCTCCGGTTTTCTGGTGATGGAAACGCGTCATGAGCTCGTGTGGCGGCGTTTTTCCGAGTGATAAGATTTTTTAAGTCTTCAGGGAGCTCCCAACGCTCGTTAGGGCGAATTTCGACCTCCCTGGAGCACATGTCTATTTTGTCGCGTATGTGGGTCGTGAGTTTAATCGCGGCCGCTTTTGCAACGTCTACTGTGTCAATTCTGTCTGGGATATCTTTTAGTGGCTGAGAATCTAAGGACTGGACTTGCTGTGTGAATTTATGCCAGTCGATAATCGTTTTAATAGGACGGTTAAGTGGATCATCCGGCCCTAGCTCTACTAAGACTGGGCGGTGATCTGAGTCTAACTCGGATAGTGCTTCGATTGAACGTAACTGCAAGGTCACACCTTTCAATAACACTATGTCGAGTACGTCTGGTTTATCTCTGCGGTTCTCCGAGAGTGGGAACCGAGTGGGTGTCGTAGGAGCAATGACGGCAAAATTGTGCGACATATGGTGAGACAAACGATCTAATGTTTTACCTCTAGCATTTGTTTGGAGTGAATTCCAGTTGGGGTGTTTGCTGTTTAGGTCGCCGGCTAAAATGACCGCGCTACCCATTGATAGAAGTGACTTAAGGTCATTTTCTAGGAGTTGTTTCGTCGGTGAGAGGTAAACAGAGGCTAGGATAACGGGCTGATGGCCCGTCATACTTAGCTGACAGATTGACGCTTCGATGTTGGTGAGCGGTGGGGTGTCGAGTGGCAGGCAGTGAAGTGACCTTTTATAGTAAATAACCGTACCACCTTTAGCGGAGATACGATCGTTTCTGATGATGCGGTAATTCGCGATGTTCGGATCGCGAACGTTGGGTTTGAGAAACGTCTCTTGCACTAGCATGACGTCGACGGGATGGTTGCGTAAGAAATCGCGGACTAGATCGATTTGTTGGATAAGACCGTTTGCGTTGAACGTTATGACGGTCAGGGCGCGAGGCTTTATCCTAGCGTTGGCCATTGAGCTTGGTGAGTGCGTTCATCTGAGTGAACAGCGATGCATATTTTACGAGCAGGCATACAAAGTTACCTGGGTCTGCCGAGTACTCATCTAAGAAATGTTGGATGCCATCTAAGTCAATTTTGCCACATAACATGGCAAATTGTTTTAGGTTCGCCGTGTCCCGTTCTTGGGAACGCGGCTGTTGAGTGTAGTTTGCGCGCGGCGCAAGAGGACGCGGAGGTGCCTCTGTGGTCTTACGGACCATAGGCAGAGGTTTCTCCCAAGCGCCTTTGTTGGTAGCCTGGGGGGCACGCGTGGGTGCCTGAGGGGCTCGTGTGGGTGTCTGAGGAGCACACGTGGGTGCCTGAGGGGCTTCCGTAGGTGCGGGAGCCTGAGGGGCTTTAGTGTGTGGTTGAGAAGCGGCGGTGGGCGCCTGAGGGGCTCTCCCCGGCCGTGAGGCGATCCGACTAGACCGCTTTTTCCCCTTCGGGCTGCGTTTGCGCGGCGCCTTGGGACACCCGCGATAATTCGCGGGGTGGCCCTCGGTTTTGCACAATACGCAACTCGGAGGGGCTTCAGGGACGGGAATTTTGCTCCGACCGCACTCGGCTGTTAAGTGGCCCTCTAGACACTTTACGCATCTAGGTTTGGCAAAACAATGCCGCGCGGAATGCCCGTAGAGTTGGCACCGATGGCACTGGCCAGGGGTGCCGCGGCTGCGGGGAGGTTCCAGCTTGAAGTCGGAAAGACCGCAGATCTTTTCGATATTGAATATTTTCTTACCCTCGGGGGTAAGAGGTAGTATGGCGAGCACTAGGTCGTAGCGCTCTTTAGTACGCGGGTGGTACATCCGATGTACCTCTAAGATTGGCAAGTTGGAACTCTCCAAACTTGCCTTGATCAGGCCCTCGGGGGTTTCCTTAGGTATTCCCCTGATGACCACTCGTAGTAAACGCTCGTCCTCGAGAGCGAACGTATGGAAGGCAGTGCCATCTTGCCTAAGGAACTCTGTCAGTTTCCTATGTGTTAAAGAGTCCTGAACTTGGACCCTGATTCCTTGCGCGGTATTCTTGGCGTGCGTATAGTGGATACGCTTCGCCGAGAGAATATCCGAGATGGTGGTCCACCTTGATTTGTCTTGTATGAAGACTGGCGGTGGGAGTTTCGAGCTTGTTTGCTCGTTCGTCTGATTGGCCACTCGGGGCATCGGGGGCGTGGGTGACGCGGGTTGTGGATATGCCACAATCGGTTTGCTCGGCATCACCGGGCCTCCGGCTCTGCGAGCATTTGGCGACGACAAAGTCGCCTTTGTCGGTCGCTTACGAGGAGGCGGGGCTTGAGGAGCCTTCGCCTTCCTCTTTGTTGACTTGGAGATGACGGTCTCGAAACCGTCGCTCTCCTCGTCAGTATCTCCCGTCTCAGAGCCGTCGGACGTGGATCCGCGGGACCTCCCGCTGTCACTTTCGGATTCGACCTCCATGGTCTCACCGGAGGGCAGCGGGGGGTTGGGCGAGTCCCGTCCGCGGGCTTCGGAGACGGGTCCTAGGTCTAACGTGCCCTCTATGTCGAGGGCGAAGTCGCTAAGACGCTCTACCGCGTCAATGGGAAGGTGCTGTTGGAGCAACTTTAAGAGCTGCTCCTTAGAAAGCTTTCTGAGCGGGTCCATGGCCCGACGAGACTGAGATTGTTGCCTCCCTGCCGTTATGGCAGGGAGGTGTGTGCCTACGGTGTGATCCCTACTGGAATCTGCCCGTGGGTGGCAGAAATGAGTGCCTACTCCCAAAGGAGTGTGTACTTAATCTACGGGTGTACTCACGAATGCTGATTGGCAGGACTTTCGCGGAATTCGCGGAGTGCACTACACTACACTTTCCCACTTAGCACTTCACTGCACTGCACAATTAGTTTATCTGTAGATATAGTGTTTATTGTTCACGGCTGGCGAGGCGATCCTTCGAACAAAGGGGTCGGCGATCGCAAACGGTCGGCGCACACAAGGGTGCTCAGGAATTCGCACCTGTTGTGCGAGTTGTCTTTGTTGAGAATTCTTTGTTGATAAATCCTTTGTTCAGTTTCTAGAACAGACGGCGGCGAGGCGACCTTTCGAACAAAGGGTCGAATATCATGAAGTGTCGGCGCACACAAAGGGCGCTCGGGTAGCCGCACCTGTTGTGCGGGTCAGCTTTTCTTGGAAATATTGAGTCGGGTTTCGTCAGTACAGACATCCGTGCGGGACGGAGGTCGGAACGAGAATGCAAAATTTACGGGCCGGGTGTCTCCTTTTATACCGGTAACTACTACGCGCAGTACGGTGTGCTCGTATGGAGGTGCAGCGATAATGACGTATCGCTATCTCTTTCTCTAAGCTACGATGTCCCTCTCGTACGTTCACGCTTACCGACCTACCATGATGATGATTATTATAATAAATAAACGAATATAATAATAATTACATATATATATATAAAATATAAAAAGAGTTTAAAATATATATGTCTATCTATCAAAGATAATAAATAAATGAATATGGGCGGGGTGATATACGAGTATGTTTGTGGTTGTGGTGTTGTTGTTGTTGTTGGTGGTGGTGTCGGTGACGTGACGTAACGTGACGACTGAATCGTTTGAAACTGTATATGTTATATATGTTCATCGAAACTCTTTGTGGCCCTGAAAAGGGCCTTTTTTTCTCAATAAATCGTAGCGTAATCGTCATGCGAATGCACATCGAAAACGACGATCGAAACGACGGCGGCGGCGGAGGAGGAGGAGGAGGAGGCGGCGTATAATATGAGCCATCTTGTCGATCTACTATGATGTGAAGCGATGGACACACACACACACAAACACACACACACAAACGCGCGCGCGAACTTCGTCGTCCGTCGAACCGTCGAAAGTGGCGACTACTTCGTTTACTTAGAGCTCGTGTACTTCGTTACGGCCTTAGTGCCTTCGCTCACGGCGTGCTTGGCGAGCTCGCCCGGTAGAAGCAGCCTCACCGACGTCTGTACCTCCCTCGATGTGATCGTCGATCGCTTGTTGTAGTGAGCGAGACGAGAAGCCTCGGCGGCGATGCGCTCGAAGATGTCGTTCACGAACGAGTTCATGATCGACATGGCCTTACTCGAGATACCGGTGTCGGGATGAACCTGTTTCAGTACTTTGTAAATGTAGATGGCGTAGCTCTCCTTCCTCTTATGCTTCTTCTTCTTCTTATCCGATTTGGAGATATTCTTCTGAGCTTTGCCCGATTTCTTGGCGGCCTTTCCGCTAGTCTTGGGCGGCATGATGATGACGATGATTATAAAAATTCACAGTTCTGATAATAAACAACAGTATATATGTATATATATACACGTGCGCACCGCACGGAAGCGCAAGAGAATATGCGATGAAACATTCGAGCGATTTTTATTTTAAGCACATCGCGCTCTCTCGTACGGTGTGCCGTATAGACGCAGAACGTTATCGACCAATAGGAAACGAGCACAGTGCGGGGTGCCGGAGAGGGGAAAAGGTTATTCGGTTCTTATACTAAACGAAATACTCCATCCTCCCTTCACAACGACACCGCCACAAACACCCCCGCCCCCTCCCCCCTCGACCTCGACACCCTCTATCGTCCGTCGTTCCGTTCCGATCTCGATACGAATCGTTTATTCTTATTATAGTTTACCTATTGATATAATAATAATAATAATAATATTAATAATTCAAATGATTAATACGTTCGATTATTACTCTTATTATTATTATTTTAATTAAAACTAATAAGGGAGACTATATATTATATACATCTTCTTCGATATAACGAGAACGTCTAGTACTAAGTTAATATATATATATATATATATATATATATTATAAATCTAAGATATGTCGGGACGTCGAAATCGTTTATGAAACCTCATTTTAATTTTGCACATACGATATATTTTGTGGCCCTGAAAAGGGCCTTTTTGTAAATGATCATGATTGGACGATGTCGTTCGTACGTCCGTCGTCCGTACGTCGTATCACGCACGATACACGTGGTGGTGGTGGTGGTGGTCGTGGTGGTATATGATTATATAGTTTCATCATAATCATCATCATCATCATCGAATCGATGAAAAGACGACGACGAAGACGGACAGAGACGGAGACGACGACGGCGGCGTCGTCGTCGTCGTCATCGAGATCGTCTAACGAACGATTGTCGCGCACAGCCACCGTCAGTTTATGCCTTCTTCTCGGTCTTCTTGGGCAGCAGAACGGCTTGGATGTTGGGGAGGACGCCGCCTTGTGCGATCGTCACGCCCGAGAGTAACTTGTTCAGCTCCTCGTCGTTACGGATCGCCAACTGAAGATGTCTCGGTATAATCCTAGTCTTCTTGTTGTCGCGGGCAGCGTTGCCGGCCAACTCGAGAACTTCGGCGGCGAGGTATTCCATGACGGCCGCGAGGTATACCGGTGCACCGGCACCGACGCGCTCCGCGTAGTTACCCTTCCTCAGCAGTCTGTGTATACGTCCGACGGGAAACTGAAGACCGGCACGGTTGGAACGTGACTTTGCCTTCCCCTTGACTTTGCCTCCTTTACCGCGACCGGACATGTCGACAGAGATAGGTTTTTATTAAAATGTATAACGAACGAAACGCGGATCGATACGCGTGCGTACGGCTCGCCTGTGCGGTGAATAATGACTTCGTATCGTTTTTTTTTTTTTTTTCGAATTGAGTAATACTGTTGGCCTTATTGGCCTCTACAGCGTCACCGGGCGGGATGGGCGAGATTAACTCAGCCTGATGTTGGGAGCCACACAGGGCTCAAGAGAGACGGGCGTCCTAAGGGTGCCTCCTGTGAGGCCGGACCTCGGCTTAGGACTCCGTTGAAATCGGGAGGGGAGGACTCCTGCGTTAAAATGCCATCATACGCCTAAGCGTCGACGGGACGTAATGAAAGAGAGTCGTCGACCCCGCCGGCGGGGTCGGTGTGTGTTCATTGTGTTCCCTAACAAGTTAGCGTTAGCCGATGATATTTTATCATCGGGGGCGACTAGGACGTCTTTAGGACGCCTATGAATCGATTTAGAATGCCACCGAGGGCTATACTTGCTAGTAATCTGTATGAGAGGGTTCGAGTGCCTGTCGGCTTTCTCGAAATATTTTATTGAGAGATCCTTGATTACCTTAGAAATGGAATCAAGTTTGAAATCTCTGTGTAAATCTATATTACGCATGTACCAAGGGCAACCCGTGGCTATGCGTAAGAATCTATTTTGTATAGCCTGTAGGCGGGCTATATTGTGTTCGCTCGTGTGTGCGAATGCGACACTCGCGTATGTAAGTATGGGACGGATGCATGCTTTGTATAATGTCACCTTATTTCTAAGGGACATTTTACTGCGCCTACATAGCATCGGATATAGTCTACTTAGAACAAAGAAAGCTTTGTTCCTTATATTAGTTATATGAGATTTAAAATTCAGTGCATGATCTAATATGACACCTAAGTATTTGACTTTATCAAGCCAAGGGACGGGCCTATCGTATAGGGTTATTGACCCCGGACGGGTTTCGGGGGAGTTACATTTACTGCCACCCCGTCGAAAGTATACTGCAGTGCTTTTGTCTGGATTAATTTCTATCCTCCAGGTTCGAAACCAAGCGCTTAGAGCGTTGGCCGCGGCCTGAAGGCGGAGAGTAATGAGTCTAGCTGATCTAGACGAAGTATATATAGCGGTATCGTCCGCGAATAGGGCTAGCTCTGTACTTTTACACTTCGGGATGTCCGATGTGTATAAGGAGTAGAGTGTGGGTGATAGCACGGATCCTTGAGGGACTCCGGCTCGTAAGGGGCGAGCAGAGGACAGAGTGCCTTCTACGTTATACCGGAATGTACGGTTCGACAGATAGTCGTGTACGATACGTACAAGACTAACGGGAATGCCTAGCATATGTAACTTATATATAAGTCCATTATGCCAGACTTTATCGAAGGCTTTCGCTACATCGAAGAAAAGGGCTCCTGTGTATCGCGGCCTCTTAGGTCGAGCGAGGCCTGCTAAGATGTGCTCCGTGACGCGGTGCACTGCATGTGTGGCCGAGTGTCCGGCTCTAAATCCGAATTGCTCGTTAACGAGAAGGTTATTAGCTTCTATAATAGTTTTTAGTCGGGCTAATATTAATCGTTCGTAAATCTTACCCAATGAGTTAATGAGACTAATAGGACGGTAACTAGTGGATAGATTTCTAGGCTTACCGGGCTTATATATACCGATAACGGTAGCCTCTTTCCACTGATCTGGGAAGGAGCAGCCTGCCATAAGGGCGTTGAAAATTGCTACTAATAAGCAAAGAATCTGAGCGGGTAAGTATTTTATAACTTTGTTCGTAATACGATCGGGGCCGGGCGACTTTTTAGCATGTAGATCATGCACTATCTTTTTGACCTCATCTAACGTGGTCGGGGTGAGTGGTTCGCTATCGGGGGGATGAGAAATTAATTGTGTGACCGTCGAGTCAACTTTCGCAAGGTGCTCGGGGTCACACGGGTGTAGACTGGGGGAGCACTGGCTCTCAATATTGTCCGCTAAGCACTCGGCCTTTTCGTTATCGTCAAATGCAACTGATCGGTCGGAACGAATCAAAGGTGGTAGAGTAGAAATCGTGTCATTTTTTAATGTTCTAGCTAGGGGCCAGTAAGCTAGGTGAGACGGTGACAGCTCGCTTAGCTTTTTCCCCCAGCGCTCGTCACTGTGATCTGCAATTCGGGCTCTAACCTTTCTTTGCAGATCCCAGAGTCGTTTTTTATTTACATTCGAAGGACACGAATCGTGAGCTCTATTGGCTGAGTTCCTACGAGTAATAAGGTCCCTTATATCACTAGGGAGTTCCCAGCGGCCGTCTGGTTGCACTGGAATCTCCCTAGAGCTATTATGTATCGCGTCGCGAATAAAGTTAGTGACCTGTGAAGTGGCCGCTTTCGCTGCATCGACTGTGTCTATGACGTCGGGTATTGCTTCTAAAGCAGGTGAATCGATTGATTGAAGTTGCTCTTCGAGCTTTTTCCAATCAATGATTGTTTTAGTTTGCTGGGTTAGCGTAGGCTCGGGTCCTAGCCGTATGACTACCGGTCTGTGGTCCGAGTCTAACTCGGCTATGGCTTCTATTGAACGTAACTGTAGTGTTACGTCGTTTAAAATGGCAATATCTAATATATCGGCCCTATCGCGATCATGGCTATTATAAAAGGGAAAGCGGGTCGGTGTTGTGGGAGCAATTATTTCAAAGTTAAAGCTCGATAGAGCTGTTAAACTATCAAGGATGGTACCGTTGCGGTTCGTCCGAATGGAGTTCCATCTAGTGTGTTTACTGTTAAGGTCGCCGGCCAGAATGACCGAGCTACCCATCGAAAGTAACGATCTAATATCGCTTTCGAGTAATGTTTTCGTCGGGGATAAATAGACCGAAGCGAGTATGATCGGTTGATGACCGGTCATACTCACCCGACATACAGACGCCTCGATGTTTCTAAGCGGCGGTGGATCCATAGGAGTGCAATGAAGCGATCTCCTATAGTATATTAATGTGCCCCCGAGGGCACTGACTCTATCGTTGCGTACGATGTTGTAATTAGCGATTTTCGGATCGCGTAAACTCGGTTTTAAGAAGGTTTCCTGAACAAGCAGGAAGTCAGTTTGATGCGCGGTGACAAAATCGCGAACAAGTTGCATTTGCTTCTTAAGGCCGTTTGCATTAAACGAAGCAATAGTTAACGATCGGGTTTTGTACCTACCTACTGGGACTGACATTTAATATATTAAATGAGAGGGAGCTGTGTAACGCCATATGGCGTCAATGAGACCGGCATGCTCGACGGTTGCTTGCAGTCGAGCCTGCGGGCTGTTGTTAGCAGCCCTTAGCTTACCTGCAAGCACACGTAGTTCGTTCGGGTTGAATGCCCCGACGAAGTCACAAACGAGTTTAAGGTCGTCCGCAATGCTGTCCTTACGTACAGCGGAAGCGGAGGAAGGGACCCTAGGGGGCTGCGACGGCTTAGGAGCCGGCGCAGTTGGGGGTGCAGGCTTCTGCACCATTGAGAGAGGCTTGTCCCAGGCATTACCCTTAGGGGGCTGTGCCGCAATAGGGACTGTCGAAGGAGCGATTGGTGTTTTTACTGATGGCGTACGAGCCCCTTTAGCTTGGGGCTTGCCTCGGCTTATTTGACGTCGTGGTGCTTTCGAGCATCCACGGTAGTTAGCCGGGTGGCCCTGAGTTTGGCAGAGTACGCACGCAGGCGGTACCTCTGCGACCCTCTCTTTGCGAGGGCAATCGCTCGTGCCGTGGTCCCCGAGGCACTTAACGCACCTGGGGCGGGCGTGACAGTTACGAGCAGAGTGCCCGTACAACTGACAGCGGTGACACTGTCCCGGTGCGCCTCGGTTTCGAGGGACCTCCACGGACACTCCTGATAAGCGTCCAATGGATCGGAGGTTAAATACTTTTTTACCCTCTGGAGAGAGGTCAAGTATTACTAATGCGAGGTCGTAGGCCTTCTTGGACTGCGCGTTGTACATACGATGTACTTCGCGCACAGGTAGGCCCTGCGATTTCAGGTCCTCATAAATGAACTCATTACTGAGTTCTTTAGGAAGACCTCGTACGACAACTCGGAGTTGTCTTTCCTCCTCAAGTGCGTATGTATGATAGCCAATATTCTTGGCCCTCAGCATTGTCGTCAGACGCCTATGGTCGTCCGATGTAGTTAACTGCACTTTAATACCTTGAGCGGTATTTCTTGCGTTTGTGTAGTGAATCCTCATCTCGGTAATGATCCGAGACAGGTTCTCCCAGGATTTTTTATCCTGAATGAAAATTGGTGGGGGTCGCTTGGAGAGACTAGTTTGTCCGTCGCTAACAGTTGAGTTGGCTGCTGGCTGCCTAGCCGGACCCTGGGTCGGCTGGCTCAGAGCTACGCCCGTTGCGGGTGTCAGCTTAGTTGACGTAGAAGGCCGCAGAGGGGAGCGAGATTTGCTTCTCGCTTTCTGCGCCCTCTTAGGAGGAGGGGATGCCTTGCGCAGGGCTGCCTTACGCTTGGCAGATCTCTTAGTTTTTTTGACGGTTTCGAAACCGTCATCCTCTGAGTTAGATACCTCCATCTCTGAGGAGGTAGATGGAGTGGGAGATGTAGGTCGTGGGCAATCTGGAGAGGCGGGTTGGTCCAAATGGACCACAGGGATGCTTGCCTTGACGTATCCGGCAAGAATGTCTGGAAAATTTACTTCCAGATATTTGAATAGACCCTCTAGTGGGTGAGGGGTAGTACTGGAGGCCATGGTGGCCATTGAAAAAGAAATTCCTCCCTGCCTTTATGGCAGGGAGGTGTGTGCCTACGGTGTGATCCCTAGTGGAATCTGCCCGTGGGTGGCAGAAATGAGTGCCTACTCCCAAAGGAGTGTGTACTTAATCTACGGGTGTACTCACTAATGATGATTGGCAGGACTTTCGCGGAATTCGCGGAGTGCACTACACTACACTTTCCCACTTAGCACTGCACTGCACTGCACAATTAGTTTATCAGTCTGTAGATATAGTGTTTATTGTTCACGGCTGGCGAGGCGATCCTTCGAACAAAGGGTCGGCGATCGCAAACAGTCGGCGCACACAAGGGCGCTCAGGAATTCGCACCTATTGTGCGAGTTGTCTTTGTTGAGAATTCTTTGTTGATAAATCCTTTGTTCAATTTCTAGAACAGACGGCGGCGAGGCGACCTTTCGAACAAAGGGTCGAATATCATGAAGTGTCGGCGCACACAAAGGGCGCTCGGGTAGCCGCACCTGTTGTGCGGGTCAGCTTTTCTTGGAAATATTGAGTCGGGTTTCGTCAGTACAGACATCCGTGCGGGACGGAGGTCGGAACGAGAATCGTCCGCTCGAGATGAACGTCAGAGACTGAATCGACTTCGTATCGTATTTGTCGAACGCCTTTATATACTCGGAACGGCGTCGCGTCTATCTGCACGGACGTATCGAGGTGACTTTTGACTGAGCGATGATCGCGGAGCGTTCGATTTTTATTTTTATTTTTTTTTTTTTTTCATTCGCGAATTTACTGTAAACTGCGCGTATAATAATAATTTATTAATAATGATTATTAATACTGTAAACTGCGCGTATAATAATAATTTATTAATTAATAATAATGTTTATTTGTATCGTCGTTCGTTACGTTACGTTACGTTACGTTACGTTATAAATTCGGGCAGTCGGGCGGGGGAGATGGTTCCGGTGATCGAGTGAGTGCGAATTCGTGGTGGTGGTGGTGGTGGTGGTGGTGGTGGTGGTGGTTGTGGTGGTGTTCGTCGTCGATGGAATGGAATGGAAAAACGAATGATTATTTGAAATAATAATAAAGTGAAATATTATATTAAAGTGTAAGAGAAAGGAAGAGAGAAGGTAGGGCTAGAGCGGTATCGTGAATATTATCATTATAATATTTAAAGAATAGTGTAGTTTGTGTTGTTCGTATGTAAATATTAATATGTTTAGTTATTTAATATAATTTTCCTTATCTATCTTATATCAACCTTTCGTACGTAGTACACGATGGTGATCTATAAATGTATATGTATATAGAGAGGGATAGGAGGGTATATCGTATCGTGTCGTGTCGTTCGAAACTTTTTTTTTTTTTTTTTTCTTCTTCTTCTTTCTTTCTTTCGATTCTTAAGAAATTTGTGTTAGCCCTGAAAAGGGCTTTTTATCGTGCGATTTACGCGCCGCACACGCTTGCATCGTCATCATCACAGTCGTCGTCGTCGTCGTCGTCGTCGTCGTCGTCGTCGTCGTCGTCGTCGTCGTCGTCGTCGTCGTCGTCGTCGTCGTCGTCGTGGGACGGGACAAATGTATGTTGTCGATGTTGTTGTTGTTGTTGTTGTTGTTGTTGTTGTTGTTGATAACACTTTTGAACGATGTCGTCGTCATTATCACCGCGGCGGCTGCTGGCGGGGGACTTACTTTTTAGCGGCGGCCGCTTTCTTAGCCGCCGGTTTCGACTTCGGTGCAGCGGCGGCTGCCTTCTTCGGTTTCGGTGCTTTAGGTTTCTTGGTCGGCGGCTTCGCACTCTTCTTCGCCTTCGACGCGGCACCCTTCGCCTTCGAAGGAGCGGCGGCCGCGGCGGCCTTCTTGGCGGCGGCGGCGGCCGGTTTCTTTTTAGCCGCTGCCGCTTTTTTGTCCTTAATCGTAGCCTTCGCCTTAGATTTGGACGGCGAAGACGCCGCCGTGCCGGACGAAGCACCGCCGGCGGCCGCTTTCTTGCCCGCGGCGCCGCCGCCCTTGCCGCCGCCGACCGGAGCGGACGTGGCCTTCTTCGATTTACCCGAAGCCGCCGAGGACGCGGCCTTGCCGCCGCCTCCGCCGCCGCCGCCGGACCCGCTTCCCGCTCCGGAGCCCGCGGGTTTCTTCGAAGCCGACGTTTTCGATTCCAGCTTGAACGAACCCGATGCGCCCTTGCCCTTGGTCTGTATGAGCGCGCCCGATTCTACGGCGCTCTTCAGATACTTTCTGATGAAGGGAGCCAATTTTTCCGAATCGACTTTGTATTGAGCCGCGATGTATTTCTTGATCGCCTGAAGCGAAGAACCGCTACGTTCCTTCAACTCTTTGATGGCGCTGTTCACCATTTCCGACGTTTTAGGGTGAGTAGGTTTCGCTTTCGGTTTCTTGGCGGCGGCGGCGCCACCGCCGGCGGCGGCGCCACCGCCGGCGGCGGCGACCGCGGACGCCTTGGGTTTCTTCGCAGGGGTCGCCGGTGCTGGCGCTTCGGTTGCTACAGCTGTGTCGGCCATGTTTTAATTTTTTTTTTTTTTTTTTTTGATTGATTGATTGATTGATTTATATTATGAACACACACTGCACGAGCACAACTCGAATATAACACGAGAATACCCTCAATCTATATATCCAATCAATGGTCCTCCTGGCTGGCCTAGGCCAGTCTGGGTACGGGCCTCGGGGTTGCCCCCCCTACCCGGGATGGTCCTCCCCGACGGTTCGACCGTCGTGTCGATTCTTTTAGGCCCATAGGGCCAGGGTCGTTGTGACCCAGTGGCTATCTTTCTTCAATGGTTGGTTGGTTGTTCACTGGTTATGTCGTCCTACCGCGTCTCCAGATCGTCGTCTTCCTCTTCACCGATGCCTGCATCGGCGCTGATGGTCGGCGACAATAGGAGCTCACGAGGTAACGGACGCCCCTCAGGTGGTCTGGCATGAAGTGGTGCTATACCGTGGAGGTGTACGCTCGCACTGCTATCTGCCTTAGCAAATAGCGAGCGAGCGAGCTTGCGGACGAACTCCTCCACGGTGGGCGTCCTGGTGTCTCTATGGATGACATCATTTCTGACGTACCTCGGAGCTCCTACAATCAAGCGTAGGCATCGGTTCTGTTGGATCTGAATCCTCCGCTTCTGGTACGCTGAGCAGAGTGCGTACCAGGCGGGGGCCGCATACGTCAGGCGCGAGCGGACGTAGGCACCGTAGACCCTCAGTCTGGTCTTTAATGGAAGCCGCGACGTGAAGAGGGTGTGCAGCTTAGACCGGGCAGCCGCGGCATGACTCACCACCTTATTAACGGTGGGTATCATGCGCAGCCTGCGGTCCAAGTGACACCCCAGGTAGCAGACTGAGGTCTGCCATCCCACGTCCTGGCCTCGAAGGGTGAGCCGACGCATCGGCTTGTCAGCACCGACAAGCAGAGCGGCCGTCTTATCGACGTTGACAGCCATCCTCCACTTGTCTAGCCAATCCGGTATCAGATCCAACACTCGTTGCATCTTATTTATTGCGACGATCTGGTGGTAGGACGACGAAAAGAATGCGCTGTCGTCCGCGTACAGGGCCAGCAACACATCCTCTTCACCCTCACGCAGATGGTCGCGGAGGGTAGGGATGTCGTCCGTGTACACCGCGTATAGACGCGGTGACAGGCAGCTACCCTGGGGTACTCCGGCTCGAATGGGGCGCGGCTGAGAGTCCGCGCCTTCCACCGAGACATAGAAGCTTCGGCCTTCCAAAAACGACGCCACTACTCGCACATACGCGAGAGGCGCCGAGGTGTTCAAGAGCTTAGCCAGGAGTCCGGCATGCCACACCCGGTCGAAGGCCTTCTCCATGTCGAGAAAGACCCCGACGGTGGGATGCCCTCTGTTTCGCTCACTGGCTAAGTGGCTAAGAACTCTCGCCAGCTGGAGCGTCGTTGAATGGTCGCTGCGGAATCCGAACTGCTCCTCGCGCAGGGGCAGGTGAGGCGCGAGTCTCCGCAGCAACAGACGCTCGAACAGCTTGGCGATGTGCGAGAGTAGCGTGATAGGCCGATAGCTTGCCGGGAGGCGACGATCCTTCCCGGGTTTAGGGAGGGCGATAACCTTCCCTCTCTTCCACGCCTCGGGGAAGTGTCCGGTCCAGAGTATCCCGTTAAAAGCACTCGCGAGCGCTACGAGGCAGTTGTTGGGTAGCTGCATCAACGCGGCGTTGGTAATTCCGTCGGGGCCTGGCGCCTTCCTCTTCGGTAATCGGAAGACGGCCTTCCGCAGCTCGGACAGAGAGATATAATCGTCTCCCTGGAGCGGCGGGATTGGGGCCGACAGGAATACCTCCACTTGCCTCTGGATCGCCGCGTGATGATGGACGACATCGATTCTTGATAAGTCCGGTGGATTGGGGGTGAATTGACCCTCCAAATGTTCCGCCAGGATCTCTGCTCTGTCGCTGGCGGAATATCTTCTGTTACCCGCTCGATCTAGGAGCGGGTAAACAGGCGAGTCATGTCCGGTAAGCTGTTTGCAGAGGTGGTACAACGTAGTGTCGTGCTCGGATGCTCGATCGATGGTGGCCTCCCAGTAGTCATCCTCGAGAGCCACGAGCGCACGCGACACTTCCTCTGCAATCCTATTGAGGTCACGCTTCACCCTCGGGCAGCGCGTTCGCGCCCACAGTCGGCGAAGAACTCGTTTCTTCCTCAGCTTCACTCGGAGCGAGCTCGGCAGCTGGTCCTGACGACTTCTCGGTGTGCTTCCTTGAGAGGTGGCTGCTTCTTTGGCTTTCTGGATCGCCTCAGAAATTTTAGAAGCAGCTCCTTCCACATCTTCAGTCGTCGCGATCGGGACCGTGAGCTCAAACTCCGAGAGCTCTGAGGAGTAGCGCCCCCAGTCGACCCGCAAACGAGGGGAGCGGGGCACTGTAAAGTCGCGCTGGAGGGCGATTGTGACCACAATCGGCAGGTGCTGTGTGTTGAGGTCGTAATTCACCTCAACATCGATGGGTGCGTCTAGTCGGTGATGCAGCACGATGTCCAGGACGTCCGGCTGGTACGAAGGGTTCGTCGGTATGTGGGTCGGCGCTCCTGGACCCAACACACCGTAACCCTGTCGTTCGCTATCCTCAAGCAGGTGCCTACCCGCCTGGGTGATGACGCGCGAGCCCCAAGCGTGGTGCTTCGCGTTCAGATCACCCACGATCAGTGTAGGCATCGGCGAGTCGATAAGCGATTGGACATCGGTGCTGCAGAAAACCTGTCCGGGTGGCTTGTAGGCGGCATACAGCAGCAGCTCCGTTTCACCAGCATGCACACGCACTCCCTGCGTACGTAGGCTCACAAAAGGTGCATGTGCAAGTTCTTCGTGTATGATATCCCTCCTCACCAGGGCTGCAGTTCCTCTGAATGGGCAGCCCCGGGGAGAGACTTCATCTCGCCGATACACGAAGAAATTCGGGATTCGGAGCTCGATCTCAGCCGAGAGCTTCGTCTCGCCCAGGAGGATTACGTGAATATCCTGCGACTGGGCGAGTAGGGTCAGCTCCCGGATATGGCCACGTATGCCACCTGGGTTCCAGTATAGTATTCTCAGCTGGAATTGAGCTTCGCAAGAGCGGCTATTCCAGCTGAGATGGCAGGTATTATGTCCTGGCCCTGTGTATAGGCGACCAGGATCGCCGTCAGTGCCTCCATGAAGACCCGGACGATGATGGTGGTGTCCAGGCCTTTCGCACTGGCCGAGGTAGTCATCTGCGCAGGGGGAGGCACTTCTTGCCTCACCACCGGACGCGTGGCGGCAGCCGGAGCGGACTTTGGCTCCGTCGCTGCCTTCCTGGGCTGCGGCGTCGATGCCGCCGCAGGCTCAGTCCTGGGAGGCCTAGCTGCCCTCTTTCTTCTCTTCTTTTTGTTAGGCACCTTTATAGGCTGGTCCCTGGCCGTCGGCTGGTTGGCTGGAGGCGCCAAAGTTGTTGGGGGCGCAAGCTTGGCTCGCACCTCCGTGGCTTTCTTCGCAGGGGGTGGCTGCTTAGTTCGCTGGTCGACTACTATCGTCGCTTTAGGTTCTGCGACGATAGGGCGACCGACCACCTGCTTAGGTGCTACCGGGGGGACACGCTCCCTGTCCCCCTTTGGCTGTGCTCTCGGTCCGTTCGGGTGAGGGGCGGGCACGTTAATGCCCCTCCTTCGTGCTTCTTTCTTAAAGACCGGGCACCTCCGGTCCTTTGCTGTATGCGCCTTAGCGCAGTTTGCGCACGTCGGTGGTTCCGAAAGAGGTCTCGGGCAGTCCCGTGCCAGGTGTTCGCCGGCGCAGCGAACACACTTTTGTTGCCTATGGCAATTGGCCGAGGAGTGGCCAAATGCCTGGCAGCGGTGACATTGAGGCGGGCTCTTCGCGCCTCTCCAGGCTTCAATCAGCAGGCCGGGCATGCACAGGAGCTCAGTAGTCTTGTATAGTGACCTGAGCTCCTGCTCCTTCAGGTGCACCAGCTGGACGAAATAGGTGCACCCATGTCGACCTCTTCCGCCTGGAATCGCCTTCGCGCTCTGCGCAGGGAACCCTAAACTGCGCAGGGCGGCGATCACCTCTTCTGGGGGTGTGTCGAGTGGTAGCCCCCTAATGGCCACCTTGGTTGGCAGTTCCGCGGCTGGGCTATAGCAGAACCAGGATATAGTCTTATCCTGGTTCATAGCCTCAGTCAGATGGCGCTGGATGACCCGAAATTCCTCCGCGGATCCGGGCAAGAAGCGCACTCCCTTTCCCAAAGGGCGTGCGTTCGGGGCGTGTCCTAGCTTGTTCTTAAGCACCTCGAAGTGCCTCGTCCAGTTCGGTAGGCGTTCCGCCGTGATCGGCGGGTAGCTTGAACGAGGCGTCGCTCTTGGGGCTGGTACCGGTGCAGGGGCTCGACTCCTGGGCGACGCTGGAGCGGCAGCGGCCGCCGCATAGGTGACCCCTGACGGCCCCGGTTGCGGTGAAGTGGGACGGGAGGCTGTCCTCTCCTCGACCGTCGATGGCAGTGCCGCGTAGCTCGTCGAGTCACGCGGCCAGGTGTCTTGCGACCCCCCCTCCATTGGGGAGGGGGATCGCGGCGGTGGTAATTCTTTTGGCCGTCCTTTTTCGCTTGCTTCGCCCGTTGTAGGCGATGCCGCGCGCGATGAGGATGCCGAATCCTGCGGCGATCCGTACGGCGGTGATGCAGTGGAAGCATCGGTCTTGGGGCGCTTGTCCTCCCCTTCCATGGACTCCGGCGAAGAGTCCGGTCTCGGGCGCTTGGCTCCTTCCGCGCCTGCTGTAGACTCAGCTACAGTGACGGCGAAGTCTGCTTCAGCAGCCCGGTGGACGTCCTCTCCACCGGTTTCAGCATGTATAATGCGTATACGCGGGGCGGCGGCGGGGGTGAGGGCGACAGGCACGGTCGAGTTGTCGAAGATGTCTCTTCGAACAACTGACCGCGCGATGCCGGACCTGCCTCGGCCACGCTTGCGTTGGTCTAAGGGGGGGGGGCTCCCCCCCTTCAGACATGATGGTGGTGTCGGATTGCTGCTCTTGAGTGTATGCACGGGCACCACGACCTCGGCGCGTGCAACCAAGCCAGGTGAGACCCCTAGGGGAGGCCCAGCTAAGCGCCCGCGAGCGGAAGTTCGGTCCGTGCACACCGGTATCTCTATTCTACAGCTTTCCTTGATTTCGTTGATCCTGCAGGATTTTTTGATAACCAAAAAAGTGCAGGATCTATTCGTGCGCTTCTCTTCGCTTGAGCAGGCAGACTCCTGGCAACTAGCACCGGCCGTTTCCTCAAGCCGACGTCGGAGGACGCGGCGAGTACAACTGGCACCGGAGGGGGTCGTTGCGGGGAGCGGGGGATGTTCGATCGGAGAGATGGCACGTCTTACATATACAACAATCTCACCGAACACAATATGAGAATATTCAGAGAATACCCTCGATATATATAATCAATCAATGGTCCTCCTGGCTGGCCTAGGCCAGTCTGGGTACGGGCCTCGGGGTTGCCCCCCCTACCCGGGATGGTCCTCCCCGACGGTTCGACCGTCGTGTCGATTCTTTTAGGCCCATAGGGCCAGGGTCGTTGTGACCCAGTGGCTATCTTTCTTCAATGGTTGGTTGGTTGTTCACTGGTTATGTCGTCCTACCGCGTCTCCAGATCGTCGTCTTCCTCTTCACCGATGCCTGCATCGGCGCTGATGGTCGGCGACAATAGGAGCTCACGAGGTAACGGACGCCCCTCAGGTGGTCTGGCATGAAGTGGTGCTATACCGTGGAGGTGTACGCTCGCACTGCTATCTGCCTTAGCAAATAGCGAGCGAGCGAGCTTGCGGACGAACTCCTCCACGGTGGGCGTCCTGGTGTCTCTATGGATGACATCATTTCTGACGTACCTCGGAGCTCCTACAATCAAGCGTAGGCATCGGTTCTGTTGGATCTGAATCCTCCGCTTCTGGTACGCTGAGCAGAGTGCGTACCAGGCGGGGGCCGCATACGTCAGGCGCGAGCGGACGTAGGCACCGTAGACCCTCAGTCTGGTCTTTAATGGAAGCCGCGACGTGAAGAGGGTGTGCAGCTTAGACCGGGCAGCCGCGGCATGACTCACCACCTTGTTAACTGTGGGTATCATGCGCAGCCTGCGGTCCAAGTGACACCCCAGGTAGCAGACTGAGGTCTGCCATTCCACGTCCTGGCCTCGAAGGGTGAGCCGACGCATCGGCTTGTCAGCACCGACAAGCAGAGCGGCCGTCTTATCGACGTTGACAGCCATCCTCCACTTGTCTAGCCAATCCGGTATCAGATCCAACACTCGTTGCATCTTGTTTATTGCGACGATCTGGTGGTAGGACGACGAAAAGAATGCGCTGTCGTCCGCGTACAGGGCCAGCAACACATCCTCTTCACCCTCACGCAGATGGTCGCGGAGGGTAGGGATGTCGTCCGTGTACACCGCGTATAGACGCGGTGACAGGCAGCTACCCTGGGGTACTCCGGCTCGAATGGGGCGCGGCTGAGAGTCCGCGCCTTCCACCGAGACATAGAAGCTTCGGCCTTCCAAAAACGACGCCACTACTCGCACATACGCGAGAGGCGCCGAGGTGTTCAAGAGCTTAGCCAGGAGTCCGGCATGCCACACCCGGTCGAAGGCCTTCTCCATGTCGAGAAAGACCCCGACGGTGGGATGCCCTCTGTTTCGCTCACTGGCTAAGTGGCTAAGAACTCTCGCCAGCTGGAGCGTCGTTGAATGGTCGCTGCGGAATCCGAACTGCTCCTCGCGCAGGGGCAGGTGAGGCGCGAGTCTCCGCAGCAACAGACGCTCGAACAGCTTGGCGATGTGCGAGAGTAGCGTGATAGGCCGATAGCTTGCCGGGAGGCGACGATCCTTCCCGGGTTTAGGGAGGGCGATAACCTTCCCTCTCTTCCACGCCTCGGGGAAGTGTCCGGTCCGGAGTATCCCGTTAAAAGCACTCGCGAGCGCTACGAGGCAGTTGTTGGGTAGCTGCATCAACGCGGCGTTGGTAATTCCGTCGGGGCCTGGCGCCTTCCTCTTCGGTAATCGGAAGACGGCCTTCCGCAGCTCGGACAGAGAGATATAATCGTCTCCCTGGAGCGGCGGGATTGGGGCCGACAGGAATACCTCCACTTGCCTCTGGATCGCCGCGTGATGATGGACGACATCGATTCTTGATAAGTCCGGTGGATTGGGGGTGAATTGACCCTCCAAATGTTCCGCCAGGATCTCTGCTCTGTCGCTGGCGGAATATCTTCTGTTACCCGCTCGATCTAGGAGCGGGTAAACAGGCGAGTCATGTCCGGTAAGCTGTTTGCAGAGGTGGTACAACGTAGTGTCGTGCTCGGATGCTCGATCGATGGTGGCCTCCCAGTAGTCATCCTCGAGAGCCACGAGCGCACGCGACACTTCCTCTGCAATCCTATTGAGGTCACGCTTCACCCTCGGGCAGCGCGTTCGCGCCCACAGTCGGCGAAGAACTCGTTTCTTCCTCAGCTTCACTCGGAGCGAGCTCGGCAGCTGGTCCTGACGACTTCTCGGTGTGCTTCCTTGAGAGGTGGCTGCTTCTTTGGCTTTCTGGATCGCCTCAGAAATTTTAGAAGCAGCTCCTTCCACATCTTCAGTCGTCGCGATCGGGACCGTGAGCTCAAACTCCGAGAGCTCTGAGGAGTAGCGCCCCCAGTCGACCCGCAAACGAGGGGAGCGGGGCACTGTAAAGTCGCGCTGGAGGGCGATTGTGACCACAATCGGCAGGTGCTGTGTGTTGAGGTCGTAATTCACCTCAACATCGATGGGTGCGTCTAGTCGGTGGTGCAGCACGATGTCCAGGACGTCCGGCTGGTACGAAGGGTTCGTCGGTATGTGGGTCGGCGCTCCTGGACCCAACACACCGTAACCCTGTCGTTCGCTATCCTCAAGCAGGTGCCTACCCGCCTGGGTGATGACGCGCGAGCCCCAAGCGTGGTGCTTCGCGTTCAGATCACCCACGATCAGTGTAGGCATCGGCGAGTCGATAAGCGATTGGACATCGGTGCTGCAGAAAACCTGTCCGGGTGGCTTGTAGGCGGCATACAGCAGCAGCTCCGTCTCACCAGCATGCACACGCACCCCCTGCGTACGTAGGCTCACAAAAGGTGCATGTGCAAGTTCTTCGTGTATGATATCCCTCCTCACCAGGGCTGCAGTTCCTCTGAATGGGCAGCCCCGGGGAGAGACTTCATCTCGCCGATACACGAAGAAATTCGGGATTCGGAGCTCGATCTCAGCCGAGAGCTTCGTCTCGCCCAGGAGGATTACGTGAATATCCTGCGACTGGGCGAGTAGGGTCAGCTCCCGGATATGGCCACGTATGCCACCTGGGTTCCAGTATAGTATTCTCAGCTGGAATTGAGCTTCGCAAGAGCGGCTATTCCAGCTGAGATGGCAGGTATTATGTCCTGGCCCTGTGTATAGGCGACCAGGATTGCCGTCAGTGCCTCCATGAAGACCCGGACGATGATGGTGGTGTCCAGGCCTTTCGCACTGGCCGAGGTAATCATCTGCGCAGGGGGAGGCACTTCTTGCCTCACCACCGGACGCGTGGCGGCAGCCGGAGCGGACTTTGGCTCCGTCGCTGCCTTCCTGGGCTGCGGCGTCGATGCCGCCGCAGGCTCAGTCCTGGGAGGCCTAGCTGCCCTCTTTCTTCTCTTCTTTTTGTTAGGCACCTTTATAGGCTGGTCCCTGGCCGTCGGCTGGTTGGCTGGAGGCGCCAAAGTTGTTGGGGGCGCAAGCTTGGCTCGCACCTCCGTGGCTTTCTTCGCAGGGGGTGGCTGCTTAGTTCGCTGGTCGACTACTATCGTCGCTTTAGGTTCTGCGACGATAGGGCGACCGACCACCTGCTTAGGTGCTACCGGGGGTCACGCTCCCTGTCCCCCTTTGGCTGTGCTCTCGGTCCGTTCGGGTGAGGGGCGGGCACGTTAATGCCCCTCCTTCGTGCTTCTTTCTTAAAGACCGGGCACCTCCGGTCCTTTGCTGTATGCGCCTTAGCGCAGTTTGCGCACGTCGGTGGTTCCGAAAGAGGTCTCGGGCAGTCCCGTGCCAGGTGTTCGCCGGCGCAGCGAACACACTTTTGTTGCCTATGGCAATTGGCCGAGGAGTGGCCAAATGCCTGGCAGCGGTGACATTGAGGCGGGCTCTTCGCGCCTCTCCAGGCTTCAATCAGCAGGCCGGGCATGCACAGGAGCTCAGTAGTCTTGTATAGTGACCTGAGCTCCTGCTCCTTCAGGTGCACCAGCTGGACGAAATAGGTGCACCCATGTCGACCTCTTCCGCCTGGAATCGCCTTCGCGCTCTGCGCAGGGAACCCTAAACTGCGCAGGGCGGCGATCACCTCTTCCGGGGGTGTGTCGAGTGGTAGCCCCCTAATGGCCACCTTGGTTGGCAGTTCCGCGGCTGGGCTATAGCAGAACCAGGATATAGTCTTATCCTGGTTCATAGCCTCAGTCAGATGGCGCTGGATGACCCGAAATTCCTCCGCGGATCCGGGCAAGAAGCGCACTCCCTTTCCCAAAGGGCGTGCGTTCGGGGCGTGTCCTAGCTTGTTCTTAAGCACCTCGAAGTGCCTCGTCCAGTTCGGTAGGCGTTCCGCCGTGATCGGCGGGTAGCTTGAACGAGGCGTCGCTCTTGGGGCTGGTACCGGTGCAGGGGCTCGACTCCTGGGCGACGCTGGAGCGGCAGCGGCCGCCGCATAGGTGACCCCTGACGGCCCCGGTTGCGGTGAAGTGGGACGGGAGGCTGTCCTCTCCTCGACCGTCGATGGCAGTGCCGCGTAGCTCGTCGAGTCACGCGGCCAGGTGTCTTGCGACCCCCCCTCCATTGGGGAGGGGGATCGCGGCGGTGGTAATTCTTTTGGCCGTCCTTTTCCGCTTGCTTCGCCCGTTGTAGGCGATGCCGCGCGCGATGAGGATGCCGAATCCTGCGGCGATCCGTACGGCGGTGATGCAGTGGAAGCATCGGTCTTGGGGCGCTTGTCCTCCCCTTCCATGGACTCCGGCGAAGAGTCCGGTCTCGGGCGCTTGGCTCCTTCCGCGCCTGCTGTAGACTCAGCTACAGTGACGGCGAAGTCTGCTTCAGCAGCCCGGTGGACGTCCTCTCCACCGGTTTCAGCATGTATAATGCGTATACGCGGGGCGGCGGCGGGGGTGAGGGCGACAGGCACGGTCGAGTTGTCGAAGATGTCTCTTCGAACAACTGACCGCGCGATGCCGGACCTGCCTCGGCCACGCTTGCGTTGGTCTAAGGGGGGGGGCTCCCCCCCTTCAGACATGATGGTGGTGTCGGATTGCTGCTCTTGAGTGTATGCACGGGCACCACGACCTCGGCGCGTGCAACTAAGCCAGGTGAGACCCCTAGGGGAGGCCCAGCTAAGCGCCCGCGAGCGGAAGTTCGGTCCGTGCACACCGGTATCTCTATTCTTCAGCTTTCCTTGATTTCGTTGATCCTGCAGGATTTTTTGATAACCAAAAAAGTGCAGGATCTATTCGTGCGCTTCTCTTCGCTTGAGCAGGCAGACTCCTGGCAACTAGCACCGGCCGTTTCCTCAAGCCGACGTCGGAGGACGCGGCGAGTACAACTGGCACCGGAGGGGGTCGTTGCGGGGAGCGGGGGATGTTCGATCGGAGAGATGGCACGTCTTACATATACAATAATCTCACCGAACACAATATGAGAATATTCAGAGAATACCCTCGATATATATATTCGATTCGATACATCAATGGTCCTCCTGGCTGGCCTAGGCCAGTCTGGGTACGGGCCTCGGGGTTGCCCCCCCTACCCGGGATGGTCCTCCCCGACGGTTCGACCGTCGTGTCGATTCTTTTAGGCCCATAGGGCCAGGGTCGTTGTGACCCAGTGGCTATCTTTCTTCAATGGTTGGTTGGTTGTTCACTGGTTATGTCGTCCTACCGCGTCTCCAGATCGTCGTCTTCCTCTTCACCGATGCCTGCATCGGCGCTGATGGTCGGCGACAATAGGAGCTCACGAGGTAACGGACGCCCCTCAGGTGGTCTGGCATGAAGTGGTGCTATACCGTGGAGGTGTACGCTCGCACTGCTATCTGCCTTAGCAAATAGCGAGCGAGCGAGCTTGCGGACGAACTCCTCCACGGTGGGCGTCCTGGTGTCTCTATGGATGACATCATTTCTGACGTACCTCGGAGCTCCTACAATCAAGCGTAGGCATCGGTTCTGTTGGATCTGAATCCTCCGCTTCTGGTACGCTGAGCAGAGTGCGTACCAGGCGGGGGCCGCATACGTCAGGCGCGAGCGGACGTAGGCACCGTAGACCCTCAGTCTGGTCTTTAATGGAAGCCGCGACGTGAAGAGGGTGTGCAGCTTAGACCGGGCAGCCGCGGCATGACTCACCACCTTGTTAACGGTGGGTATCATGCGCAGCCTGCGGTCCAAGTGACACCCCAGGTAGCAGACTGAGGTCTGCCATCCCACGTCCTGGCCTCGAAGGGTGAGCCGACGCATCGGCTTGTCAGCACCGACAAGCAGAGCGGCCGTCTTATCGACGTTGACAGCCATCCTCCACTTGTCTAGCCAATCCGGTATCAGATCCAACACTCGTTGCATCTTATTTATTGCGACGATCTGGTGGTAGGACGACGAAAAGAATGCGCTGTCGTCCGCGTACAGGGCCAGCAACACATCCTCTTCACCCTCACGCAGATGGTCGCGGAGGGTAGGGATGTCGTCCGTGTACACCGCGTATAGACGCGGTGACAGGCAGCTACCCTGGGGTACTCCGGCTCGAATGGGGCGCGGCTGAGAGTCCGCGCCTTCCACCGAGACATAGAAGCTTCGGCCTTCCAAAAACGACGCCACTACTCGCACATACGCGAGAGGCGCCGAGGTGTTCAAGAGCTTAGCCAGGAGTCCGGCATGCCACACCCGGTCGAAGGCCTTCTCCATGTCGAGAAAGACCCCGACGGTGGGATGCCCTCTGTTTCGCTCACTGGCTAAGTGGCTAAGAACTCTCGCCAGCTGGAGCGTCGTTGAATGGTCGCTGCGGAATCCGAACTGCTCCTCGCGCAGGGGCAGGTGAGGCGCGAGTCTCCGCAGCAACAGACGCTCGAACAGCTTGGCGATGTGCGAGAGTAGCGTGATAGGCCGATAGCTTGCCGGGAGGCGACGATCCTTCCCGGGTTTAGGGAGGGCGATAACCTTCCCTCTCTTCCACGCCTCGGGGAAGTGTCCGGTCCGGAGTATCCCGTTAAAAGCACTCGCGAGCGCTACGAGGCAGTTGTTGGGTAGCTGCATCAACGCGGCGTTGGTAATTCCGTCGGGGCCTGGCGCCTTCCTCTTCGGTAATCGGAAGACGGCCTTCCGCAGCTCGGACAGAGAGATATAATCGTCTCCCTGGAGCGGCGGGATTGGGGCCGACAGGAATACCTCCACTTGCCTCTGGATCGCCGCGTGATGATGGACGACATCGATTCTTGATAAGTCCGATTCGATATATTATATATATAAGAGAGCGCGGAGAGGTCGCTAGTAGTGAGTCGAGTCCGAGCAATACCGTAAGGAGAACCGCGATGTCGCTAGACAATTTCACGTACGAACGCTTAAAACTTTTCACTAACAGGTATCTTTTTGAATACGATATTTATACATAGTAAAGTATTTTTTAAACGTTCTATTATATGAAACGATACCTCATGAACCTATCGTTCATACGAAAGTCGAACGCGTCGCGTGTAACGATGACGATGATTACGATTCGCGTTTAAATTCGATATAGTTCTAGACGCGTACCTCGAGCCTCGTTTAAAAGTCATTTTTATTCTATTAAAATCGATTTAGACGTTTCGTTCTATCGATAAATTGAAAGCGAAGATATCGGACTGATACTGTGTAAAAGTACAACTCTTATTCAATAATTTACCAACATTTTTAGCTTGTTCCAAGTCGACGTTCGTAAAACACACTACTATGCAAGTCTGCGTACGAAGCGCGAGAAAACGGACTCTGCCAAGCGAATCATATTGAAAGAATATAAACTATTAAATAATGATAAATAATGAAGTTTCGAAAGAGAGTATAAACAATAACAACAATCGTTTGTCTTACAGGTCAACGATTCGAAAGAGCGAGCGTGCGAGCGAGCGAGCGCGTGTCAGCGTGCGATACAACAGCGTCGTCGTCGTCGTCGTCGTCGTCGGCGGTGGCGGCGGCGGCCGGTGTGCGGCCCGTAGCTTGACGCTTGAGCCCGTAGCCGTGAAGAGGAGGAGAGCCCAAAGGAGAGAGGGAGAGAGAGAGAGAGAGAGAGAGAGAGAGCGACTAAGCGATTAAACGGCAATAACATGTATGTATGTATTGAATTTAAATTTGTTTTAATAATATTAATAATAATAATAATAACATTCATCATCATTAATATATTTAATCATCGAATAATGTAAATGTAATTAAGGTAAATGAGTAATCGAGTTTTATATATATCGTTACGTGTGTATAACTAACTAACCGGTATAACTAACTCTTCTGTATTCGTCGATCGACGCGCATACATAGAATTATACTATACACATTATATTACATATAATATACATAAAATCTGTACCGCACAGAATACCACCCCCTTTCTTCGTTAACGTCATCGATCGAATGAAACGAGTATTTTCATATAAAGTAATGTATAAACAGATCGATATGCGGCCCTGAAAAGGGCCTTTTTTGTTTTTGTTGTTGTTGTTTTTTTTTAAAGTATTTTAACCGCCGAAACCGTAGAGAGTACGACCCTGACGTTTCAGAGCGTACACGACGTCCATGGCGGTCACGGTCTTCCTCTTCGCGTGCTCGGTGTAAGTGACGGCGTCGCGGATGACGTTCTCGAGGAACACTTTGAGCACACCGCGAGTCTCCTCGTATATCAGACCGGATATACGTTTCACACCACCTCTGCGTGCGAGACGACGGATGGCCGGTTTCGTGATACCTTGGATGTTATCACGGAGCACTTTCCTGTGTCTCTTCGCGCCACCTTTCCCCAGACCTTTTCCACCTTTACCGCGACCGGTCATTGTATATTTCTTGTTGTCTTCGGTTCACACTGAGAGAACAGAGAGAAACGTTCAAAACTCCGAGCGCGTCCGTCCGATGTCGGTTAAAGACGATCACGTTGTGTCGTGCGCTTTATTCAGGAGCTTCGTTATATATATACTGTCACTCGACTGGTACACGCACGACGTTACGTACGCCGTTCGCCGCTGCGCGCGCGAGATAGAGAAAAGAGATGGCGATATCGGATCGGACTTTGGTAGGGACGGTGTCCGGGTGCGGGGGGAGAGTTTTTAGTTTGGTTTTGCCGGTGTTGTTTTCGTTTTGAAGATTTATTTTGCTTTCCAATTTTTATTTATTTATTTATTTATTCCTGATAAAGAAAAAAAAGATCGACAGAGATATATTATTAATATCAAACAACTACTACTACTACTACTAAAAAAAAAAAAAGATAAATCTTTATCTGATTCTATATTGTTTTGTCTATATGTATTATATTGTTTTGAAATCACTATATATATATATATATATATATATATATATATATATATATATATATATTTATTATAGCGTGTTCGACGTGATCTCGTGAATTATGTTAAAATTTGTAATAATATTTCGTGACGTGATTGAACGTATGAAACAAACATTTTTTTTCGTTTTCAGATATATATATGCGGCCCTGAAAAGGGCCTTTTTGATAATTATATTTTGCAAATACTACTACTACGTATATTTATTATTATTATAAACACACGCAGTAGTATGCAATCGACGACGTCACGTAATTAAGCACGTTCTCCTCGGATCCTACGCGCCAATTGAATATCCTTGGGCATGATCGTTACACGCTTGGCGTGGATAGCGCACAGGTTCGTGTCTTCGAATAGACCGACGAGGTAAGCCTCGCTAGCTTCCTGTAACGCCATAACGGCCGAACTCTGGAAACGTAGATCCGTCTTGAAGTCTTGTGCGATCTCACGGACAAGACGCTGGAACGGCAGCTTGCGTATCAAAAGTTCCGTACTCTTCTGATAGCGACGTATTTCACGAAGAGCGACCGTACCGGGTCTGTAACGATGAGGTTTCTTCACACCTCCCGTGGCCGGAGCGCTCTTACGAGCGGCCTTGGTGGCGAGTTGCTTCCGCGGCGCCTTACCGCCGGTTGATTTTCGGGCCGTCTGTTTGGTACGAGCCATCTTCACGAGACACGAAACACGTAACACTAAACACGAAAACTAGAGAGTGGTAGTTGTAGTTGTAGTAGTAGTAGTAGTAGCAGCAGTAGAGTCCGCTCGAGATGAACGTCAGAGACTGAATGAAAATTTACGGGCCGGGTGTCTCCTTTTATACCGGTAACTACTACGCGCAGTACGGTGTGCTCGTATGGAGGTGCAGCGATAATGACGTATCGCTATCTCTTTCTCTAAGCTACGATGTCCCTCTCGTACGTTCACGCTTACCGACCTACCATGATGATGATTATTATAATAAATAAACGAATATAATAATAATTACATATATATATATAAAATATAAAAAGAGTTTAAAATATATATGTCTATCTATCAAAGATAATAAATAAATGAATATGGGCGGGGTGATATACGAGTATGTTTGTGGTTGTGGTGTTGTTGTTGTTGTTGGTGGTGGTGTCGGTGACGTGACGTAACGTGACGACTGAATCGTTTGAAACTGTATATGTTATATATGTTCATCGAAACTCTTTGTGGCCCTGAAAAGGGCCTTTTTTTCTCAATAAATCGTAGCGTAATCGTCATGCGAATGCACATCGAAAACGACGATCGAAACGACGGCGGCGGCGGAGGAGGAGGAGGAGGAGGAGGCGGCGTATAATATGAGCCATCTTGTCGATCTACTATGATGTGAAGCGATGGACACACACACACACAAACACACACACACAAACGCGCGCGCGAGAACTTCGTCGTCCGTCGAACCGTCGAAAGTGGCGACTACTTCGTTTACTTAGAGCTCGTGTACTTCGTTACGGCCTTAGTGCCTTCGCTCACGGCGTGCTTGGCGAGCTCGCCGGGTAGAAGCAGCCTCACCGACGTCTGTACCTCCCTCGATGTGATCGTCGATCGCTTGTTGTAGTGAGCGAGACGAGAAGCCTCGGCGGCGATGCGCTCGAAGATGTCGTTCACGAACGAGTTCATGATCGACATGGCCTTACTCGAGATACCGGTGTCGGGATGAACCTGTTTCAGTACTTTGTAAATGTAGATGGCGTAGCTCTCCTTCCTCTTATGCTTCTTCTTCTTCTTATCCGATTTGGAGATATTCTTCTGAGCTTTGCCCGATTTCTTGGCGGCCTTTCCGCTAGTCTTGGGCGGCATGATGATGACGATGATTATAAAAATTCACAGTTCTGATAATAAACAACAGTATATATGTATATATATACACGTGCGCACCGCACGGAAGCGCAAGAGAATATGCGATGAAACATTCGAGCGATTTTTATTTTAAGCACATCGCGCTCTCTCGTACGGTGTGCCGTATAGACGCAGAACGTTATCGACCAATAGGAAACGAGCACAGTGCGGGGTGCCGGAGAGGGGAAAAGGTTATTCGGTTCTTATACTAAACGAAATACTCCATCCTCCCTTCACAACGGCTTATATATATAATATATCGAATCGAATATATATATCGAGGGTATTCTCTGAATATTCTCATATTGTGTTCGGTGAGATTGTTGTATATGTGAGACGTGCCATCTCTCCGATCGAACATCCCCCGCTCCCCGCAACGACCCCCTCCGGTGCCAGTTGTACTCGCCGCGTCCTCCGACGTCGGCTTGAGGAAACGGCCGGTGCTAGTTGCCAGGAGTTTGCCTGCTCAAGAGAAGAGAAGCGCACGAATAGATCCTGCACTTTTTTGGTTACCAAAAAATCCTGCAGGATCAACGAAATCAAGGAAAGCTGAAGAATAGAGATACCGGTGTGCACGGACCGAACTTCCGCTCGCGGGCGCTTAGCTGGGCCTCCCCTAGGGGTCTCACCTGGCTTGGTTGCACGCGCCGAGGTCGTGGTGCCCGTGCATACACTCAAGAGCAGCAATCCGACACCACCATCATGTCTGAAGGGGGGGAGCCCCCCCCTTAGACCAACGCAAGCGTGGCCGAGGCAGGTCCGGCATCGCGCGGTCAGTTGTTCGAAGAGACATCTTCGACAACTCGACCGTGCCTGTCGCCCTCACCCCCGCCGCCGCCCCGCGTATACGCATTATACATGCTGAAACCGGTGGAGAGGACGTCCACCGGGCTGCTGAAGCAGACTTCGCCGTCACTGTAGCTGAGTCTACAGCAGGCGCGGAAGGAGCCAAGCGCCCGAGACCGGACTCTTCGCCGGAGTCCATGGAAGGGGAGGACAAGCGCCCCAAGACCGATGCTTCCACTGCATCACCGCCGTACGGATCGCCGCAGGATTCGGCATCCTCATCGCGCGCGACATCGCCTACAACGGGCGAAGCAAGCGGAAAAGGACGGCCAAAAGAGTTACCACCGCCGCGATCCCCCTCCCCAATGGAGGGGGGGTCGCAAGACACCTGGCCGCGTGACTCGACGAGCTACGCGGCACTGCCATCGACGGTCGAGGAGAGGACAGCCTCCCGTCCCACTTCACCGCAACCGGGGCCGTCAGGGGTCACCTATGCGGCGGCCGCTGCCGCTCCAGCGTCGCCCAGGAGTCGAGCCCCTGCACCGGTACCAGCCCCAAGAACGGCGCCTCGTTCCAGCTACCCACCGATTACGGCGGAACGCTTACCTAACTGGACGAGGCACTTCGAGGTGCTAAAAAGCAAGCTTGGACACGCCCCGAACGCACGCCCTTTGGGAAAGGGAGTGCGCTTCCTGCCCGGATCCGCGGAGGAGTTCCGGGTCATCCAGCGCCATCTGACTGAGGCTATGAACCAGGATAAGACTATATCCTGGTTCTGCTATAGCCCAGCCGCGGAACTGCCAACCAAGGTGGCCATTAGGGGGCTACCACTCGACACACCCCCGGAAGAGGTGATCGCCGCCCTGCGCAGTTTAGGGTTCCCTGCGCAGAGCGCGAAGGCGATTCCAGGCGGAAGAGGTCGACATGGGTGCACCTATTTCGTCCAGCTGGTGCACCTGAAGGAGCAGGAGCTCAGGTCACTATACAAGACTACTGAGCTCCTGTGCATGCCCGGCCTGCTGATTGAAGCCTGGAGAGGCGCGAAGAGCCCGCCTCAATGTCACCGCTGCCAGGCATTTGGCCACTCCTCGGCCAATTGCCATAGGCAACAAAAGTGTGTTCGCTGCGCCGGCGAACACCTGGCACGGGACTGCCCGAGACCTCTTTCGGAACCACCGACGTGCGCAAACTGCGCTAAGGCGCATACTGCAAAGGACCGGAGGTGCCCGGTCTTTAAGAAAGAAGCACGAAGGAGGGGCATTAACGTGCCCGCCCCTCACCCGAACGGACCGAGAGCACAGCCAAAGGGGGACAGGGAGCGTGTCCCCCCGGTAGCACCTAAGCAGGTGGTCGGTCGCCCTATCGTCGCAGAACCTAAAGCGACGATAGTAGTCGACCAGCGAACCAAGCAGCCACCCCCTGCGAAGAAAGCCACGGAGGTGCGAGCCAAGCTTGCGCCCCCAACAACTTTGGCGCCTCCAGCCAACCAGCCGACGGCCAGGGACCAGCCTATAAAGGTGCCTAACAAAAAGAGGAGAAGAAAGAGGGCAGCTAGGCCTCCCAGGACTGAGCCTGCGGCGGCATCGACGCCGCAGCCCAGGAAGGCAGCGACGGAGCCAAAGTCCGCTCCGGCTGCCGCCACGCGTCCGGTGGTGAGGCAAGAAGTGCCTCCCCCTGCGCAGATGACTACCTCGGCCAGTGCGAAAGGCCTGGACACCACCATCATCGTCCGGGTCTTCATGGAGGCACTGACGGCAATCCTGGTCGCCTATACACAGGGCCAGGACATAATACCTGCCATCTCAGCTGGAATAGCCGCTCTTGCGAAGCTCAATTCCAGCTGAGAATACTATACTGGAACCCAGGTGGCATACGTGGCCATATCCGGGAGCTGACCCTACTCGCCCAGTCGCAGGATATTCACGTAATCCTCCTGGGCGAGACGAAGCTCTCGGCTGAGATCGAGCTCCGAATCCCGAATTTCTTCGTGTATCGGCGAGATGAAGTCTCTCCCCGGGGCTGCCCATTCAGAGGAACTGCAGCCCTGGTGAGGAGGGATATCATACACGAAGAACTTGCACATGCACCTTTTGTGAGCCTACGTACGCAGGGGGTGCGTGTGCATGCTGGTGAGACGGAGCTGCTGCTGTATGCCGCCTACAAGCCACCCGGACAGGTTTTCTGCAGCACCGATGTCCAATCGCTTATCGACTCGCCGATGCCTACACTGATCGTGGGTGATCTGAACGCGAAGCACCACGCTTGGGGCTCGCGCGTCATCACCCAGGCGGGTAGGCACCTGCTTGAGGATAGCGAACGACAGGGTTACGGTGTGTTGGGTCCAGGAGCGCCGACCCACATACCGACTAACCCTTCGTACCAGCCGGACGTCCTGGACATCGTGCTGCACCACCGACTAGACGCACCCATCGATGTTGAGGTGAATTACGACCTCAACACACAGCACCTGCCGATTGTGGTCACAATCGCCCTCCAGCGCGACTTTACAGTGCCCCGCTCCCCTCGTTTGCGGGTCGACTGGGGGCGCTACTCCTCAGAGCTCTCGGAGTTTGAGCTCACGGTCCCGATCGCGACGACTGAAGATGTGGAAGGAGCTGCTTCTAAAATTTCTGAGGCGATCCAGAAAGCCAAAGAAGCAGCCACCTCTCAAGGAAGCACACCGAGAAGTCGTCAGGACCAGCTGCCGAGCTCGCTCCGAGTGAAGCTGAGGAAGAAACGAGTTCTTCGCCGACTGTGGGCGCGAACGCGCTGCCCGAGGGTGAAGCGTGACCTCAATAGGATTGCAGAGGAAGTGTCGCGTGCGCTCGTGGCTCTCGAGGATGACTACTGGGAGGCCACCATCGATCGAGCATCCGAGCACGACACTACGTTGTACCACCTCTGCAAACAGCTTACCGGACATGACTCGCCTGTTTACCCGCTCCTAGATCGAGCGGGTAACAGAAGATATTCCGCCAGCGACAGAGCAGAGATCCTGGCGGAACATTTGGAGGGTCAATTCACCCCCAATCCACCGGACTTATCAAGAATCGATGTCGTCCATCATCACGCGGCGATCCAGAGGCAAGTGGAGGTATTCCTGTCGGCCCCAATCCCGCCGCTCCAGGGAGACGATTATATCTCTCTGTCCGAGCTGCGGAAGGCCGTCTTCCGATTACCGAAGAGGAAGGCGCCAGGCCCCGACGGAATTACCAACGCCGCGTTGATGCAGCTACCCAACAACTGCCTCGTAGCGCTCGCGAGTGCTTTTAACGGGATACTCCGGACCGGACACTTCCCCGAGGCGTGGAAGAGAGGGAAGGTTATCGCCCTCCCTAAACCCGGGAAGGATCGTCGCCTCCCGGCAAGCTATCGGCCTATCACGCTACTCTCGCACATCGCCAAGCTGTTCGAGCGTCTGTTGCTGCGGAGACTCGCGCCTCACCTGCCCCTGCGCGAGGAGCAGTTCGGATTCCGCAGCGACCATTCAACGACGCTCCAGCTGGCGAGAGTTCTTAGCCACTTAGCCAGTGAGCGAAACAGAGGGCATCCCACCGTCGGGGTCTTTCTCGACATGGAGAAGGCCTTCGACCGGGTGTGGCATGCCGGACTCCTGGCTAAGCTCTTGAACACCTCGGCGCCTCTCGCGTATGTGCGAGTAGTGGCGTCGTTTTTGGAAGGCCGAAGCTTCTATGTCTCGGTGGAAGGCGCGGACTCTCAGCCGCGCCCCATTCGAGCCGGAGTACCCCAGGGTAGCTGCCTGTCACCGCGTCTATACGCGGTGTACACGGACGACATCCCTACCCTCCGCGACCATCTGCGTGAGGGTGAAGAGGATGTGTTGCTGGCCCTGTACGCGGACGACAGCGCATTCTTTTCGTCGTCCTACCACCAGATCGTCGCAATAAACAAGATGCAACGAGTGTTGGATCTGATACCGGATTGGCTAGACAAGTGGAGGATGGCTGTCAACGTCGATAAGACGGCCGCTCTGCTTGTCGGTGCTGACAAGCCGATGCGTCGGCTCACCCTTCGAGGCCAGGACGTGGGATGGCAGACCTCAGTCTGCTACCTGGGGTGTCACTTGGACCGCAGGCTGCGCATGATACCCACCGTTAACAAGGTGGTGAGTCATGCCGCGGCTGCCCGGTCTAAGCTGCACACCCTCTTCACGTCGCGGCTTCCATTAAAGACCAGACTGAGGGTCTACGGTGCCTACGTCCGCTCGCGCCTGACGTATGCAGCCCCCGCCTGGTACGCACTCTGCTCAGCGTACCAGAAGCGGAGGATTCAGATCCAACAGAACCGATGCCTACGCTTGATTGTAGGAGCTCCGAGGTACGTCAGAAATGATGTCATCCATAGAGACACCAGGACGCCCACCGTGGAGGAGTTCGTCCGCAAGCTCGCTCGCTCGCTATTTGCTAAGGCAGATAGCAGTGCGAGCGTACACCTCCACGGTATAGCACCACTTCATGCCAGACCACCTGAGGGGCGTCCGTTACCTCGTGAGCTCCTATTGTCGCCGACCATCAGCGCCGATGCAGGCATCGGTGAAGAGGAAGACGACGATCTGGAGACGCGGTAGGACGACATAACCAGTGAACAACCAACCAACCATTGAAGAAAGATAGCCACTGGGTCACAACGACCCTGGCCCTATGGGCCTAAAAGAATCGACACGACGGTCGAACCGTCGGGGAGGACCATCCCGGGTAGGGGGGGCAACCCCGAGGCCCGTACCCAGACTGGCCTAGGCCAGCCAGGAGGACCATTGATTGACCTTCACAACGACACCGCCACAAACACCCCCGCCCCCTCCCCCCTCGACCTCGACACCCTCTATCGTCCGTCGTTCCGTTCCGATCTCGATACGAATCGTTTATTCTTATTATAGTTTACCTATTGATATAATAATAATAATAATAATATTAATAATTCAAATGATTAATACGTTCGATTATTACTCTTATTATTATTATTTTAATTAAAACTAATAAGGGAGACTATATATTATATACATCTTCTTCGATATAACGAGAACGTCTAGTACTAAGTTAATATATATATATATATATATATATATTATAAATCTAAGATATGTCGGGACGTCGAAATCGTTTATGAAACCTCATTTTAATTTTGCACATACGATATATTTTGTGGCCCTGAAAAGGGCCTTTTTGTAAATGATCATGATTGGACGATGTCGTTCGTACGTCCGTCGTCCGTACGTCGTATCACGCACGATACACGTGGTGGTGGTGGTGGTGGTCGTGGTGGTATATGATTATATAGTTTCATCATAATCATCATCATCATCATCGAATCGATGAAAAGACGACGACGAAGACGGACAGAGACGGAGACGACGACGGCGGCGTCGTCGTCGTCGTCATCGAGATCGTCTAACGAACGATTGTCGCGCACAGCCACCGTCAGTTTATGCCTTCTTCTCGGTCTTCTTGGGCAGCAGAACGGCTTGGATGTTGGGGAGGACGCCGCCTTGTGCGATCGTCACGCCCGAGAGTAACTTGTTCAGCTCCTCGTCGTTACGGATCGCCAACTGAAGATGTCTCGGTATAATCCTAGTCTTCTTGTTGTCGCGGGCAGCGTTGCCGGCCAACTCGAGAACTTCGGCGGCGAGGTATTCCATGACGGCCGCGAGGTATACCGGTGCACCGGCACCGACGCGCTCCGCGTAGTTACCCTTCCTCAGCAGTCTGTGTATACGTCCGACGGGAAACTGAAGACCGGCACGGTTGGAACGTGACTTTGCCTTCCCCTTGACTTTGCCTCCTTTACCGCGACCGGACATGTCGACAGAGATAGGTTTTTATTAAAATGTATAACGAACGAAACGCGGATCGATACGCGTGCGTACGGCTCGCCTGTGCGGTGAATAATGACTTCGTATCGTATTTGTCGAACGCCTTTATATACTCGGAACGGCGTCGCGTCTATCTGCACGGACGTATCGAGGTGACTTTTGACTGAGCGATGATCGCGGAGCGTTCGATTTTTATTTTTATTTTTTTTTTTTTTTCATTCGCGAATTTACTGTAAACTGCGCGTATAATAATAATTTATTAATAATGATTATTAATACTGTAAACTGCGCGTATAATAATAATTTATTAATTAATAATAATGTTTATTTGTATCGTCGTTCGTTACGTTACGTTACGTTACGTTACGTTATAAATTCGGGCAGTCGGGCGGGGGAGATGGTTCCGGTGATCGAGTGAGTGCGAATTCGTGGTGGTGGTGGTGGTGGTGGTGGTGGTGGTGGTGGTTGTGGTGGTGTTCGTCGTCGATGGAATGGAATGGAAAAACGAATGATTATTTGAAATAATAATAAAGTGAAATATTATATTAAAGTGTAAGAGAAAGGAAGAGAGAAGGTAGGGCTAGAGCGGTATCGTGAATATTATCATTATAATATTTAAAGAATAGTGTAGTTTGTGTTGTTCGTATGTAAATATTAATATGTTTAGTTATTTAATATAATTTTCCTTATCTATCTTATATCAACCTTTCGTACGTAGTACACGATGGTGATCTATAAATGTATATGTATATAGAGAGGGATAGGAGGGTATATCGTATCGTGTCGTGTCGTTCGAAACTTTTTTTTTTTTTTTTTTCTTCTTTCTTTCTTTCGATTCTTAAGAAATTTGTGTTAGCCCTGAAAAGGGCTTTTTATCGTGCGATTTACGCGCCGCACACGCTTGCATCGTCATCATCACAGTCGTCGTCGTCGTCGTCGTCGTCGTCGTCGTCGTCGTCGTCGTCGTCGTCGTCGTCGTCGTCGTGGGACGGGACAAATGTATGTTGTCGATGTTGTTGTTGTTGTTGTTGTTGTTGTTGTTGTTGTTGTTGATAACACTTTTGAACGATGTCGTCGTCATTATCACCGCGGCGGCTGCTGGCGGGGGACTTACTTTTTAGCGGCGGCCGCTTTCTTAGCCGCCGGTTTCGACTTCGGTGCAGCGGCGGCTGCCTTCTTCGGTTTCGGTGCTTTAGGTTTCTTGGTCGGCGGCTTCGCACTCTTCTTCGCCTTCGACGCGGCACCCTTCGCCTTCGAAGGAGCGGCGGCCGCGGCGGCCTTCTTGGCGGCGGCGGCGGCCGGTTTCTTTTTAGCCGCTGCCGCTTTTTTGTCCTTAATCGTAGCCTTCGCCTTAGATTTGGACGGCGAAGACGCCGCCGTGCCGGACGAAGCACCGCCGGCGGCCGCTTTCTTGCCCGCGGCGCCGCCGCCCTTGCCGCCGCCGACCGGAGCGGACGTGGCCTTCTTCGATTTACCCGAAGCCGCCGAGGACGCGGCCTTGCCGCCGCCTCCGCCGCCGCCGCCGGACCCGCTTCCCGCTCCGGAGCCCGCGGGTTTCTTCGAAGCCGACGTTTTCGATTCCAGCTTGAACGAACCCGATGCGCCCTTGCCCTTGGTCTGTATGAGCGCGCCCGATTCTACGGCGCTCTTCAGATACTTTCTGATGAAGGGAGCCAATTTTTCCGAATCGACTTTGTATTGAGCCGCGATGTATTTCTTGATCGCCTGAAGCGAAGAACCGCTACGTTCCTTCAACTCTTTGATGGCGCTGTTCACCATTTCCGACGTTTTAGGGTGAGTAGGTTTCGCTTTCGGTTTCTTGGCGGCGGCGGCGCCACCGCCGGCGGCGGCGACCATCAATCAATGGTCCTCCTGGCTGGCCTAGGCCAGTCTGGGTACGGGCCTCGGGGTTGCCCCCCCTACCCGGGATGGTCCTCCCCGACGGTTCGACCGTCGTGTCGATTCTTTTAGGCCCATAGGGCCAGGGTCGTTGTGACCCAATGGCTATCTTTCTTCAATGGTTGGTTGGTTGTTCACTGGTTATGTCGTCCTACCGCGTCTCCAGATCGTCGTCTTCCTCTTCACCGATGCCTGCATCGGCGCTGATGGTCGGCGACAATAGGAGCTCACGAGGTAACGGACGCCCCTCAGGTGGTCTGGCATGAAGTGGTGCTATACCGTGGAGGTGTACGCTCGCACTGCTATATGCCTTAGCAAATAGCGAGCGAGCGAGCTTGCGGACGAACTCCTCCACGGTGGGCGTCCTGGTGTCTCTATGGATGACATCATTTCTGACGTACCTCGGAGCTCCTACAATCAAGCGTAGGCATCGGTTCTGTTGGATCTGAATCCTCCGCTTCTGGTACGCTGAGCAGAGTGCGTACCAGGCGGGGGCCGCATACGTCAGGCGCGAGCGGACGTAGGCACCGTAGACCCTCAGTCTGGTCTTTAATGGAAGCCGCGACGTGAAGAGGGTGTGCAGCTTAGACCGGGCAGCCGCGGCATGACTCACCACCTTGTTAACGGTGGGTATCATGCGCAGCCTGCGGTCCAAGTGACACCCCAGGTAGCAGACTGAGGTCTGCCATCCCACGTCCTGGCCTCGAAGGGTGAGCCGACGCATCGGCTTGTCAGCACCGACAAGCAGAGCGGCCGTCTTATCGACGTTGACAGCCATCCTCCACTTGTCTAGCCAATCCGGTATCAGATCCAACACTCGTTGCATCTTGTTTATTGCGACGATCTGGTGGTAGGACGACGAAAAGAATGCGCTGTCGTCCGCGTACAGGGCCAGCAACACATCCTCTTCACCCTCACGCAGATGGTCGCGGAGGGTAGGGATGTCGTCCGTGTACACCGCGTATAGACGCGGTGACAGGCAGCTACCCTGGGGTACTCCGGCTCGAATGGGGCGCGGCTGAGAGTCCGCGCCTTCCACCGAGACATAGAAGCTTCGGCCTTCCAAAAACGACGCCACTACTCGCACATACGCGAGAGGCGCCGAGGTGTTCAAGAGCTTAGCCAGGAGTCCGGCATGCCACACCCGGTCGAAGGCCTTCTCCATGTCGAGAAAGACCCCGACGGTGGGATGCCCTCTGTTTCGCTCACTGGCTAAGTGGCTAAGAACTCTCGCCAGCTGGAGCGTCGTTGAATGGTCGCTGCGGAATCCGAACTGCTCCTCGCGCAGGGGCAGGTGAGGCGCGAGTCTCCGCAGCAACAGACGCTCGAACAGCTTGGCGATGTGCGAGAGTAGCGTGATAGGCCGATAGCTTGCCGGGAGGCGACGATCCTTCCCGGGTTTAGGGAGGGCGATAACCTTCCCTCTCTTCCACGCCTCGGGGAAGTGTCCGGTCCGGAGTATCCCGTTAAAAGCACTCGCGAGCGCTACGAGGCAGTTGTTGGGTAGCTGCATCAACGCGGCGTTGGTAATTCCGTCGGGCGACCGCGGACGCCTTGGGTTTCTTCGCAGGGGTCGCCGGTGCTGGCGCTTCGGTTGCTACAGCTGTGTCGGCCATGTTTTAATTTTTTTTTTTTTTTTTTTGATTGATTGATTGATTGATTTATATTATGAACACACACTGCACGAGCACAACTCGAATATAACACGAGAATACCCTCAATCTATATATATTCGATTCGATATATTATATATATAAGAGAGCGCGGAAACCTTATATATATAATATATCGAATCGAATATATATATCGAGGGTATTCTCTGAATATTCTCATATTGTGTTCGGTGAGATTGTTGTATATGTAAGACGTGCCATCTCTCCGATCGAACATCCCCCGCTCCCCGCAACGACCCCCTCCGGTGCCAGTTGTACTCGCCGCGTCCTCCGACGTCGGCTTGAGGAAACGGCCGGTGCTAGTTGCCAGGAGTCTGCCTGCTCAAGAGAAGAGAAGCGCACGAATAGATCCTGCACTTTTTTGGTTATCAAAAAATCCTGCAGGATCAACGAAATCAAGGAAAGCTGAAGAATAGAGATACCGGTGTGCACGGACCGAACTTCCGCTCGCGGGCGCTTAGCTGGGCCTCCCCTAGGGGTCTCACCTGGCTTGGTTGCACGCGCCGAGGTCGTGGTGCCCGTGCATACACATCAAGAGCGGCAATCCGACACCACCATCATGTCTGAAGGGGGGGAGCCCCCCCCCTTAGACCAACGCAAGCGTGGCCGAGGCAGGTCTGGCATCGCGCGGTCAGTTGTTCGAAGAGACATCTTCGACAACTCGACCGTGCCTGTCGCCTTCACCCCCGCCGCCGCCCCGCGTATACGCATTATACATGCTGAAACCGGTGGAGAGGACGTCCACCGGGCTGCTGAAGCAGACTTCGCCGCCACTGTAGCTGAGTCTACAGCAGGCGCGGAAGGAGCCAAGCGCCCGAGACCGGACTCTTCGCCGGAGTCCATGGAAGGGGAGGACAAGCGCCCCAAGACCGATGCTTCAACTGCATCACCGCCGTACGGATCGCCGCAGGATTCGGCATCCTCATCGCGCGCGGCATCGCCTACAACGGGCGAAGCATGCGAAAAAGGACGGCCAAAAGAATTACCACCGCCGCGATCCCCCTCCCCAATGGAGGGGGGGTCGCAAGACACCTGGCCGCGTGACTCGACGAGCTACGCGGCACTGCCATCGACGGTCGAGGAGAGGACAGCCTCCCGTCCCACTTCACCGCAACCGGGGCCGTCAGGGGTCACCTATGCGGCGGCCGCTGCCGCTCCAGCGTCGCCCAGGAGTCGAGCCCCTGCACCGGTACCAGCCCCAAGAGCGACGCCTCGTTCAAGCTACCCGCCGATCACGGCGGAACGCCTACCGAACTGGACGAGGCACTTCGAGGTGCTTAAAAACAAGCTAGGACACGCCCCGAACGCACGCCCTTTGGGAAAGGGAGTGCGCTTCTTGCCCGGATCCGCGGAGGAATTTCGGGTCATCCAGCGCCATCTGACTGAGGCTATGAACCAGGATAAGACTATATCCTGGTTCTGCTATAGCCCAGCCGCGGAACTGCCAACCAAGGTGGCCATTAGGGGGCTACCACTTGACACACCCCCGGAAGAGGTGATCGCCGCCCTGCGCAGTTTAGGGTTCCCTGCGCAGAGCGCGAAGGCGATCCCAGGCGGAAGAGGTCGACATGGGTGCACCTATTTCGTCCAGCTGGTGCACCTGAAGGAGCAGGAGCTCAGGTCACTATACAAGACTACTGAGCTCCTGTGCATGCCCGGCCTGCTGATTGAAGCCTGGAGAGGCGCGAAGAGCCCGCCTCAATGCCACCGCTGCCAGGCATTTGGCCACTCCTCGGCCAATTGCCATAGGCAACAAAAGTGTGTTCGCTGCGCCGGCGAACACCTGGCAAGGGACTGCCCGAGACCTCTTTCGGAACCACCGACGTGCGCAAACTGCGCTAAGGCGCATACAGCAAAGGACCGGAGGTGCCCGGTCTTTAAGAAAGAAGCACGAAGGAGGGGCATTAACGTGCCCGCCCCTCACCCGAACGGACCGAGAGCACAGCCAAAGGGGGACAGGGAGCGTGTCCCCCCGGTAGCACCTAAACAGGTGGTCGGTTGCCCTATCGTCGCAGAACCTAAAGCGACGATAGTAGTCGACCAGCGAACGAAGCAGCCACCCCCTGCGAAGAAAGCCACGGAGGTGCGAGCCAAGCTTGCGCCCCCAACAACTTTGGCGCCTCCAGCCAACCAGCCGACGGCCAGGGACCAGCCTATAAAGGTGCCTAACAAAAAGAAGAGAAGAAAGAGGGCAGCTAGGCCTCCCAGGACTGAGCCTGCGGCGGCATCGACGCCGCAGCCCAGGAAGGCAGCGACGGAGCCAAAGTCCGCTCCGGCTGCCGCCACGCGTCCGGTGGTGAGGCAAGAAGTGCCTCCCCCTGCGCAGATGACTACCTCGGCCAGTGCGAAAGGCCTGGACACCACCATCATCGTCCGGGTCTTCATGGAGGCACTGACGGCAATCCTGGTCGCCTATACACAGGGCCAGGACATAATACCTGCCATCTCAGCTGGAATAGCCGCTCTTGCGAAGCTCAATTCCAGCTGAGAATACTATACTGGAACCCAGGTGGCATACGTGGCCATATCCGGGAGCTGACCCTACTCGCCCAGTCGCAGGATATTCACGTAATCCTCCTGGGCGAGACGAAGCTCTCGGCTGAGATCGAGCTCCGAATCCCGAATTTCTTCGTGTATCGGCGAGATGAAGTCTCTCCCCGGGGCTGCCCATTCAGAGGAACTGCAGCCCTGGTGAGGAGGGATATCATACACGAGGAACTTGCACATGCACCTTTTGTGAGCCTACGTACGCAGGGGGTGCGTGTGCATGCTGGTGAGACGGAGCTGCTGCTGTATGCCGCCTACAAGCCACCCGGACAGGTTTTCTGCAGCACCGATGTCCAATCGCTTATCGACTCGCCGATGCCTACACTGATCGTGGGTGATCTGAACGCGAAGCACCACGCTTGGGGCTCGCGCGTCATCACCCAGGCGGGTAGGCACCTGCTTGAGGATAGCGAACGACAGGGTTACGGTGTGTTGGGTCCAGGAGCGCCGACCCACATACCGACGAACCCTTCGTACCAGCCGGACGTCCTGGACATCGTGCTGCACCACCGACTAGACGCACCCATCGATGTTGAGGTGAATTACGACCTCAACACACAGCACCTGCCGATTGTGGTCACAATCGCCCTCCAGCGCGACTTTACAGTGCCCCGCTCCCCTCGTTTGCGGGTCGACTGGGGGCGCTACTCCTCAGAGCTCTCGGAGTTTGAGCTCACGGTCCCGATCGCGACGACTGAAGATGTGGAAGGAGCTGCTTCTAAAATTTCTGAGGCGATCCAGAAAGCCAAAAAAGCAGCCACCTCTCAAGGAAGCACACCGAGAAGTCGTCAGGACCAGCTGCCGAGCTCGCTCCGAGTGAAGCTGAGGAAGAAACGAGTTCTTCGCCGACTGTGGGCGCGAACGCGCTGCCCGAGGGTGAAGCGTGACCTCAATAGGATTGCAGAGGAAGTGTCGCGTGCGCTCGTGGCTCTCGAGGATGACTACTGGGAGGCCACCATCGATCGAGCATCCGAGCACGACACTACGTTGTACCACCTCTGCAAACAGCTTACCGGACATGACTCGCCTGTTTACCCGCTCCTAGATCGAGCGGGTAACAGAAGATATTCCGCCAGCGACAGAGCAGAGATCCTGGCGGAACATTTGGAGGGTCAATTCACCCCCAATCCACCGGACTTATCAAGAATCGATGTCGTCCATCATCACGCGGCGATCCAGAGGCAAGTGGAGGTATTCCTGTCGGCCCCAATCCCGCCGCTCCAGGGAGACGATTATATCTCTCTGTCCGAGCTGCGGAAGGCCGTCTTCCGATTACCGAAGAGGAAGGCGCCAGGCCCCGACGGAATTACCAACGCCGCGTTGATGCAGCTACCCAACAACTGCCTCGTAGCGCTCGCGAGTGCTTTTAACGGGATACTCCGGACCGGACACTTCCCCGAGGCGTGGAAGAGAGGGAAGGTTATCGCCCTCCCTAAACCCGGGAAGGATCGTCGCCTCCCGGCAAGCTATCGGCCTATCACGCTACTCTCGCACATCGCCAAGCTGTTCGAGCGTCTGTTGCTGCGGAGACTCGCGCCTCACCTGCCCCTGCGCGAGGAGCAGTTCGGATTCCGCAGCGACCATTCAACGACGCTCCAGCTGGCGAGAGTTCTTAGCCACTTAGCCAGTGAGCGAAACAGAGGGCATCCCACCGTCGGGGTCTTTCTCGACATGGAGAAGGCCTTCGACCGGGTGTGGCATGCCGGACTCCTGGCTAAGCTCTTGAACACCTCGGCGCCTCTCGCGTATGTGCGAGTAGTGGCGTCGTTTTTGGAAGGCCGAAGCTTCTATGTCTCGGTGGAAGGCGCGGACTCTCAGCCGCGCCCCATTCGAGCCGGAGTACCCCAGGGTAGCTGCCTGTCACCGCGTCTATACGCGGTGTACACGGACGACATCCCTACCCTCCGCGACCATCTGCGTGAGGGTGAAGAGGATGTGTTGCTGGCCCTGTACGCGGACGACAGCGCATTCTTTTCGTCGTCCTACCACCAGATCGTCGCAATAAACAAGATGCAACGAGTGTTGGATCTGATACCGGATTGGCTAGACAAGTGGAGGATGGCTGTCAACGTCGATAAGACGGCCGCTCTGCTTGTCGGTGCTGACAAGCCGATGCGTCGGCTCACCCTTCGAGGCCAGGACGTGGGATGGCAGACCTCAGTCTGCTACCTGGGGTGTCACTTGGACCGCAGGCTGCGCATGATACCCACCGTTAACAAGGTGGTGAGTCATGCCGCGGCTGCCCGGTCTAAGCTGCACACCCTCTTCACGTCGCGGCTTCCATTAAAGACCAGACTGAGGGTCTACGGTGCCTACGTCCGCTCGCGCCTGACGTATGCGGCCCCCGCCTGGTACGCACTCTGCTCAGCGTACCAGAAGCGGAGGATTCAGATCCAACAGAACCGATGCCTACGCTTGATTGTAGGAGCTCCGAGGTACGTCAGAAATGATGTCATCCATAGAGACACCAGGACGCCCACCGTGGAGGAGTTCGTCCGCAAGCTCGCTCGCTCGCTATTTGCTAAGGCAGATAGCAGTGCGAGCGTACACCTCCACGGTATAGCACCACTTCATGCCAGACCACCTGAGGGGCGTCCGTTACCTCGTGAGCTCCTATTGTCGCCGACCATCAGCGCCGATGCAGGCATCGGTGAAGAGGAAGACGACGATCTGGAGACGCGGTAGGACGACATAACCAGTGAACAACCAACCAACCATTGAAGAAAGATAGCCATTGGGTCACAACGACCCTGGCCCTATGGGCCTAAAAGAATCGACACGACGGTCGAACCGTCGGGGAGGACCATCCCGGGTAGGGGGGGCAACCCCGAGGCCCGTACCCAGACTGGCCTAGGCCAGCCAGGAGGACCATTGATATATATGATATAGAGAGCGCGGAGAGGTCGCTAGTAGTGAGTCGAGTCCGAGCAATACCGTAAGGAGAACCGCGATGTCGCTAGACAATTTCACGTACGAACGCTTAAAACTTTTCACTAACAGGTATCTTTTTGAATACGATATTTATACATAGTAAAGTATTTTTTAAACGTTCTATTATATGAAACGATACCTCATGAACCTATCGTTCATACGAAAGTCGAACGCGTCGCGTGTAACGATGACGATGATTACGATTCGCGTTTAAATTCGATATAGTTCTAGACGCGTACCTCGAGCCTCGTTTAAAAGTCATTTTTATTCTATTAAAATCGATTTAGACGTTTCGTTCTATCGATAAATTGAAAGCGAAGATATCGGACTGATACTGTGTAAAAGTACAACTCTTATTCAATAATTTACCAACATTTTTAGCTTGTTCCAAGTCGACGTTCGTAAAACACACTACTATGCAAGTCTGCGTACGAAGCGCGAGAAAACGGACTCTGCCAAGCGAATCATATTGAAAGAATATAAACTATTAAATAATGATAAATAATGAAGTTTCGAAAGAGAGTATAAACAATAACAACAATCGTTTGTCTTACAGGTCAACGATTCGAAAGAGCGAGCGTGCGAGCGAGCGAGCGCGTGTCAGCGTGCGATACAACAGCGTCGTCGTCGTCGTCGTCGTCGTCGGCGGCGGCGGCGGCGGCCGGTGTGCGGCCCGTAGCTTGACGCTTGAGCCCGTAGCCGTGAAGAGGAGGAGAGCCCAAAGGAGAGAGGGAGAGAGAGAGAGAGAGAGAGAGAGAGAGCGACTAAGCGATTAAACGGCAATAACATGTATGTATGTATTGAATTTAAATTTGTTTTAATAATATTAATAATAATAATAATAACATTCATCATCATTAATATATTTAATCATCGAATAATGTAAATGTAATTAAGGTAAATGAGTAATCGAGTTTTATATATATCGTTACGTGTGTATAACTAACTAACCGGTATAACTAACTCTTCTGTATTCGTCGATCGACGCGCATACATAGAATTATACTATACACATTATATTACATATAATATACATAAAATCTGTACCGCACAGAATACCACCCCCTTTCTTCGTTAACGTCATCGATCGAATGAAACGAGTATTTTCATATAAAGTAATGTATAAACAGATCGATATGCGGCCCTGAAAAGGGCCTTTTTTGTTTTTGTTGTTGTTGTTTTTTTTTAAAGTATTTTAACCGCCGAAACCGTAGAGAGTACGACCCTGACGTTTCAGAGCGTACACGACGTCCATGGCGGTCACGGTCTTCCTCTTCGCGTGCTCGGTGTAAGTGACGGCGTCGCGGATGACGTTCTCGAGGAACACTTTGAGCACACCGCGAGTCTCCTCGTATATCAGACCGGATATACGTTTCACACCACCTCTGCGTGCGAGACGACGGATGGCCGGTTTCGTGATACCTTGGATGTTATCACGGAGCACTTTCCTGTGTCTCTTCGCGCCACCTTTCCCCAGACCTTTTCCACCTTTACCGCGACCGGTCATTGTATATTTCTTGTTGTCTTCGGTTCACACTGAGAGAACAGAGAGAAACGTTCAAAACTCCGAGCGCGTCCGTCCGATGTCGGTTAAAGACGATCACGTTGTGTCGTGCGCTTTATTCATTTTTTTTTTTTTTTTTTTTTTTTTTTTTTCCTGAGTGAATGTGTGCTGTTGGCCCTATTGGCCTTTACAGCGTCACCGGGCGTTGGGGCGAGTACTAGACTCCGCCTTGAATTTCGAGCCGTCTCGGGCTCTACATGACGTCCATCCTGAGGATGTCTCCTACGAGATCGCACCTCGGCTCAGGACGTAGTCGGAGGGGAGGGAAGCGCTTCTGTACGAAGCACCATACTAGATCACGACCGATTTCGTGATGTCGCAAATCTGGGACCTCGTTTCCGCCGGCGGAAACGGTGTAAGAGTGTCTTGTGTAGTGTTTTCCCTACGAAGGGAGCGTTTGCGACAGTTATGCTGTCGTCATTGTCATCGAGGACGTGCATTGGACGCCTGAGTCTGTGCGGGAGGTTACCTCTGAGGGAGGTATATGAGCAGGCCTGTGCTATCAGCGGATTGCCGTGTCGCTTAGCTCTCTCAAAATACGCCGTAGAGAGCATTTTGAGATACTTAGCGATCGAATCGATTTTGAGGTCCTTGTGAAGGTCAACGTTACGTATGTACCATGGCGAGTTGGTAGCGATACGGAGAAAGCGATTTTGAATCATCTGCAGACGTTTGATCTGACACGGTGAGCAGTGGGCAAAGACAGGGCTCGCATAGGTCATTATGGGACGTATGAAGGTTTTGTACAATGTCGTCTTATTTCTAAGGGACATTTTACTCCTCCCACATAGCATCACATACAGTCTTCCTAGTACGAACGCTGCCCTGTTACGTACCCTTTTGATGTGGGACTGGAAATTGAGTCTCCTATCGAGTGTGACTCCTAAGTATTTAACTTCGGATTTCCACGGGATAGGTTGGTCGAACAGGGTTATGTTTCCCGGGTTGGCCATATGATTTCTAATATATATAGGATTGCGGGTGAAGTGTACTGCTACACTTTTATCCGGATTAACTTCGATTCTCCACTTCCGGAACCAATCGCCTAGTGCGTTGGCCGCGGATTGGAGACGCTTTGTCATGACTGCCGTCGAAGGCGTGGTTGTATATAAGGCGGTATCGTCCGCGAAGAGGGCTAGGTTAACCCTTTGGGTTGGGTTTGGAATATCATTCGTGAATAACGAATAGAGTATCGGGGATAGTGCGGAGCCTTGAGGGACTCCTGCCCTGATGGGGCGAGGTGATGACAAGGTGCCTTCAACTCTGTAGCGGAAAGTACGATTCGTCAAGTAGTCTCGTATGATGAGAACGAGTCTGTCTGGCAATCCGAGAGTGTATAGTTTATATAATAAACCATTGTGCCAGACTTTGTCGAATGCTTTCGCTACATCGAAGAATAGGGCACCCGTCGAGGTGGTTCTACCGATGGCGAAACCCTTAAGTATGTCTTCCGTTAGGCGGTGGACCTGATTGACGCACGAGTGCCCGGCTCTAAAGCCGAACTGCTCGTTAATTTGAATCTGATTGGCCTCTACGTGGGCTTTGATTCTTGCGAGAATAACTCTCTCGTAGACCTTTCCGAGCGTGTTGAGGAGGCTAATGGGTCGATAGCTCGTGGGTTGATTCCTGGGTTTCCCTGGTTTAGGGATTCCTATGACTATGGCTTCTTTCCATTGGTCTGGAAAGGAGCATCCTGCCAGAAGGGCGTTGAATATTAGCACGAGAAGTGCTATTAGTTGTTGCGGGAGGCGCTTAATGGCTTTATTACTAATCCGGTCCGCACCGGGCGATTTTTTGACTAGTAATTTCTTGACTATCGATTCGATCTCCTCGACTGATGTCGGTGACAACGGTTCGTCCGTTGGTGGCACAGAGCTGATATTATCTATTAAAGTGTCGACCTTTAAGAGGTGTTCCGGGTCTACCGCTTGGTTGCTCGGTGAGCATTGCGTTTCTAAGCTATCGGCTAAGCACTCGGCCTTATCCAAGTCGTCTGTTGCGGGCGGGAGATTCGGGCGTAACAAAGGAGGCATGTTCGCGGCTCGTTCGCCTTTGAGGGATCTCGGCATCGTCCAGAACGCTGTGTGCGATGGTTTGATTTCCCCTAGGCGAGTACCGTAATTATCATCACGGAATTCGCTGAAACGGGCTTTGACGTCCCTCTGAAGGGCCCAGAGTTTCCTCCGGTTTTCTGGTGATGGAAACGCGTCATGAGCTCGTGTGGCGGCGTTTTTCCGAGTGATAAGATCTTTTAAGTCTTCAGGGAGCTCCCAACGCTCGTTAGGGCGAATTTCGACCTCCCTGGAGCACATGTCTATTTTGTCGCGTATGTGGGTCGTGAGTTTAATCGCGGCCGCTTTTGCAACGTCTACTGTGTCAATTCTGTCTGGGATATCTTTTAGTGGCTGAGAATCTAAGGACTGGACTTGCTGTGTGAATTTATGCCAGTCGATAATCGTTTTAATAGGACGGTTAAGTGGATCATCCGGCCCTAGCTCTACTAAGACTGGGCGGTGATCTGAGTCTAACTCGGATAGTGCATCGATTGAACGTAACTGCAAGGTCACACCTTTCAATAACACTATGTCGAGTACGTCTGGTTTATCTCTGCGGTTCTCCGAGAGTGGGAACCGAGTGGGTGTCGTAGGAGCAATGACGGCAAAATTGTGCGACATATGGTGAGACAAACGATCTAATGTTTTACCTCTAGCATTTGTTTGGAGTGAATTCCAGTTGGGGTGTTTGCTGTTTAGGTCGCCGGCTAAAATGACCGCGCTACCCATTGATAGAAGTGACTTAAGGTCATTTTCTAGGAGTTGTTTCGTCGGTGAGAGGTAAACAGAGGCTAGGATAACGGGCTGATGGCCCGTCATACTTAGCTGACAGATTGACGCTTCGATGTTGGTGAGCGGTGGGGTGTCGAGTGGCAGGCAGTGAAGTGACCTTTTATAGTAAATAACCGTACCACCTTTAGCGGAGATACGATCGTTTCTGATGATGCGGTAATTCGCGATGTTCGGATCGCGAACGTTGGGTTTGAGAAACGTCTCTTGCACTAGCATGACGTCGACGGGATGGTTGCGTAAGAAATCGCGGACTAGATCGATTTGTTGGATAAGACCGTTTGCGTTGAACGTTATGACGGTCAGGGCGCGAGGCTTTATCCTAGCGTTGGCCATTGAGCTTGGTGAGTGCGTTCATCTGAGTGAACAGCGATGCATATTTTACGAGCAGGCATACAAAGTTACCTGGGTCTGCCGAGTACTCATCCAAGAAATGTTGGATGCCATCTAAGTCAATTTTGCCGCATAACATGGCAAATTGTTTTAGGTTCGCCGTGTCCCGTTCTTGGGAACGCGGCTGTTCTTGGGAACGCGGCTGTTGCGCTTTATTCAGGAGCTTCGTTATATATATACTGTCACTCGACTGGTACACGCACGACGTTACGTACGCCGTTCGCCGCTGCGCGCGCGAGATAGAGAAAAGAGATGGCGATATCGGATCGGACTTTGGTAGGGACGGTGTCCGGGTGCGGGGGGAGAGTTTTTAGTTTGGTTTTGCCGGTGTTGTTTTCGTTTTGAAGATTTATTTTGCTTTCCAATTTTTATTTATTTATTTATTTATTCCTGATAAAGAAAAAAAAGATCGACAGAGATATATTATTAATATCAAACAACTACTACTACTACTACTAAAAAAAAAAGATAAATCTTTATCTGATTCTATATTGTTTTGTCTATATGTATTATATTGTTTTGAAATCACTATATATATATATATATATATATATTTATTATAGCGTGTTCGACGTGATCTCGTGAATTATGTTAAAATTTGTAATAATATTTCGTGACGTGATTGAACGTATGAAACAAACATTTTTTTTCGTTTTCAGATATATATATGCGGCCCTGAAAAGGGCCTTTTTGATAATTATATTTTGCAAATACTACTACTACGTATATTTATTATTATTATAAACACACGCAGTAGTATGCAATCGACGACGTCACGTAATTAAGCACGTTCTCCTCGGATCCTACGCGCCAATTGAATATCCTTGGGCATGATCGTTACACGCTTGGCGTGGATAGCGCACAGGTTCGTGTCTTCGAATAGACCGACGAGGTAAGCCTCGCTAGCTTCCTGTAACGCCATAACGGCCGAACTCTGGAAACGTAGATCCGTCTTGAAGTCTTGTGCGATCTCACGGACAAGACGCTGGAACGGCAGCTTGCGTATCAAAAGTTCCGTACTCTTCTGATAGCGACGTATTTCACGAAGAGCGACCGTACCGGGTCTGTAACGATGAGGTTTCTTCACACCTCCCGTGGCCGGAGCGCTCTTACGAGCGGCCTTGGTGGCGAGTTGCTTCCGCGGCGCCTTACCGCCGGTTGATTTTCGGGCCGTCTGTTTGGTACGAGCCATCTTCACGAGACACGAAACACGTAACACTAAACACGAAAACTAGAGAGTGGTAGTTGTAGTTGTAGTAGTAGTAGTAGCAGCAGTAGAGTCCGCTCGAGATGAACGTCAGAGACTGAATGAAAATTTACGGGCCGGGTGTCTCCTTTTATACCGGTAACTACTACGCGCAGTACGGTGTGCTCGTATGGAGGTGCAGCGATAATGACGTATCGCTATCTCTTTCTCTAAGCTACGATGTCCCTCTCGTACGTTCACGCTTACCGACCTACCATGATGATGATTATTATAATAAATAAACGAATATAATAATAATTACATATATATATATAAAATATAAAAAGAGTTTAAAATATATATGTCTATCTATCAAAGATAATAAATAAATGAATATGGGCGGGGTGATATACGAGTATGTTTGTGGTTGTGGTGTTGTTGTTGTTGTTGGTGGTGGTGTCGGTGACGTGACGTAACGTGACGACTGAATCGTTTGAAACTGTATATGTTATATATGTTCATCGAAACTCTTTGTGGCCCTGAAAAGGGCCTTTTTTTCTCAATAAATCGTAGCGTAATCGTCATGCGAATGCACATCGAAAACGACGATCGAAACGACGGCGGCGGCGGAGGAGGAGGAGGAGGAGGCGGCGTATAATATGAGCCATCTTGTCGATCTACTATGATGTGAAGCGATGGACACACACACACACAAACACACACACACAAACGCGCGCGCGAACTTCGTCGTCCGTCGAACCGTCGAAAGTGGCGACTACTTCGTTTACTTAGAGCTCGTGTACTTCGTTACGGCCTTAGTGCCTTCGCTCACGGCGTGCTTGGCGAGCTCGCCGGGTAGAAGCAGCCTCACCGACGTCTGTACCTCCCTCGATGTGATCGTCGATCGCTTGTTGTAGTGAGCGAGACGAGAAGCCTCGGCGGCGATGCGCTCGAAGATGTCGTTCACGAACGAGTTCATGATCGACATGGCCTTACTCGAGATACCGGTGTCGGGATGAACCTGTTTCAGTACTTTGTAAATGTAGATGGCGTAGCTCTCCTTCCTCTTATGCTTCTTCTTCTTCTTATCCGATTTGGAGATATTCTTCTGAGCTTTGCCCGATTTCTTGGCGGCCTTTCCGCTAGTCTTGGGCGGCATGATGATGACGATGATTATAAAAATTCACAGTTCTGATAATAAACAACAGTATATATGTATATATATACACGTGCGCACCGCACGGAAGCGCAAGAGAATATGCGATGAAACATTTTTTTTTTTTTTTTTTTTTTCCTGAGTGAATGTGTGCTGTTGGCCCTATTGGCCTTTACAGCGTCACCGGGCGTTGGGGCGAGTACTAGACTCCGCCTTGAATTTCGAGCCGTCTCGGGCTCTACATGACGTCCATCCTGAGGATGTCTCCTACGAGATCGCACCTCGGCTCAGGACGTAGTCGGAGGGGAGGGAAGCGCTTCTGTACGAAGCACCATACTAGATCACGACCGATTTCGTGATGTCGCAAATCTGGGACCTCGTTTCCGCCGGCGGAAACGGTGTAAGAGTGTCTTGTGTAGTGTTTTCCCTACGAAGGGAGCGTTTGCGACAGTTATGCTGTCGTCATTGTCATCGAGGACGTGCATTGGACGCCTGAGTCTGTGCGGGAGGTTACCTCTGAGGGAGGTATATGAGCAGGCCTGTGCTATCAGCGGATTGCCGTGTCGCTTAGCTCTCTCAAAATACGCCGTAGAGAGCATTTTGAGATACTTAGCGATCGAATCGATTTTGAGGTCCTTGTGAAGGTCAACGTTACGTATGTACCATGGCGAGTTGGTAGCGATACGGAGAAAGCGATTTTGAATCATCTGCAGACGTTTGATCTGACACGGTGAGCAGTGGGCAAAGACAGGGCTCGCATAGGTCATTATGGGACGTATGAAGGTTTTGTACAATGTCGTCTTATTTCTAAGGGACATTTTACTCCTCCCACATAGCATCACATACAGTCTTCCTAGTACGAACGCTGCCCTGTTACGTACCCTTTTGATGTGGGACTGGAAATTGAGTCTCCTATCGAGTGTGACTCCTAAGTATTTAACTTCGGATTTCCACGGGATAGGTTGGTCGAACAGGGTTATGTTTCCCGGGTTGGCCATATGATTTCTAATATATATAGGATTGCGGGTGAAGTGTACTGCTACACTTTTATCCGGATTAACTTCGATTCTCCACTTCCGGAACCAATCGCCTAGTGCGTTGGCCGCGGATTGGAGACGCTTTGTCATGACTGCCGTCGAAGGCGTGGTTGTATATAAGGCGGTATCGTCCGCGAAGAGGGCTAGGTTAACCCTTTGGGTTGGGTTTGGAATATCATTCGTGAATAACGAATAGAGTATCGGGGATAGTGCGGAGCCTTGAGGGACTCCTGCCCTGATGGGGCGAGGTGATGACAAGGTGCCTTCAACTCTGTAGCGGAAAGTACGATTCGTCAAGTAGTCTCGTATGATGAGAACGAGTCTGTCTGGCAATCCGAGAGTGTATAGTTTATATAATAAACCATTGTGCCAGACTTTGTCGAATGCTTTCGCTACATCGAAGAATAGGGCACCCGTCGAGGTGGTTCTACCGATGGCGAAACCCTTAAGTATGTCTTCCGTTAGGCGGTGGACCTGATTGACGCACGAGTGCCCGGCTCTAAAGCCGAACTGCTCGTTAATTTGAATCTGATTGGCCTCTACGTGGGCTTTGATTCTTGCGAGAATAACTCTCTCGTAGACCTTTCCGAGCGTGTTGAGGAGGCTAATGGGTCGATAGCTCGTGGGTTGATTCCTGGGTTTCCCTGGTTTAGGGATTCCTATGACTATGGCTTCTTTCCATTGGTCTGGAAAGGAGCATCCTGCCAGAAGGGCGTTGAATATTAGCACGAGAAGTGCTATTAGTTGTTGCGGGAGGCGCTTAATGGCTTTATTACTAATCCGGTCCGCACCGGGCGATTTTTTGACTAGTAATTTCTTGACTATCGATTCGATCTCCTCGACTGATGTCGGTGACAACGGTTCGTCCGTTGGTGGCACAGAGCTGATATTATCTATTAAAGTGTCGACCTTTAAGAGGTGTTCCGGGTCTACCGCTTGGTTGCTCGGTGAGCATTGCGTTTCTAAGCTATCGGCTAAGCACTCGGCCTTATCCAAGTCGTCTGTTGCGGGCGGGAGATTCGGGCGTAACAAAGGAGGCATGTTCGCGGCTCGTTCGCCTTTGAGGGATCTCGGCATCGTCCAGAACGCTGTGTGCGATGGTTTGATTTCCCCTAGGCGAGTACCGTAATTATCATCACGGAATTCGCTGAAACGGGCTTTGACGTCCCTCTGAAGGGCCCAGAGTTTCCTCCGGTTTTCTGGTGATGGAAACGCGTCATGAGCTCGTGTGGCGGCGTTTTTCCGAGTGATAAGATCTTTTAAGTCTTCAGGGAGCTCCCAACGCTCGTTAGGGCGAATTTCGACCTCCCTGGAGCACATGTCTATTTTGTCGCGTATGTGGGTCGTGAGTTTAATCGCGGCCGCTTTTGCAACGTCTACTGTGTCAATTCTGTCTGGGATATCTTTTAGTGGCTGAGAATCTAAGGACTGGACTTGCTGTGTGAATTTATGCCAGTCGATAATCGTTTTAATAGGACGGTTAAGTGGATCATCCGGCCCTAGCTCTACTAAGACTGGGCGGTGATCTGAGTCTAACTCGGATAGTGCTTCGATTGAACGTAACTGCAAGGTCACGCCTTCCAATAACACTATGTCGAGTACGTCTGGTTTATCTCTGCGGTTCTCCGAGAGTGGGAACCGAGTGGGTGTCGTAGGAGCAATGACGGCAAAATTGTGCGACATATGGTGAGACAAACGATCTAATGTTTTACCTCTAGCATTTGTTTGGAGTGAATTCCAGTTGGGGTGTTTGCTGTTTAGGTCGCCGGCTAAAATGACCGCGCTACCCATTGATAGAAGTGACTTAAGGTCATTTTCTAGGAGTTGTTTCGTCGGTGAGAGGTAAACAGAGGCTAGGATAACGGGCTGATGGCCCGTCATACTTAGCTGACAGATTGACGCTTCGATGTTGGTGAGCGGTGGGGTGTCGAGTGGCAGGCAGTGAAGTGACCTTTTATAGTAAATAACCGTACCACCTTTAGCGGAGATACGATCGTTTCTGATGATGCGGTAATTCGCGATGTTCGGATCGCGAACGTTGGGTTTGAGAAACGTCTCTTGCACTAGCATGACGTCGACGGGATGGTTGCGTAAGAAATCGCGGACTAGATCGATTTGTTGGATAAGACCGTTTGCGTTGAACGTTATGACGGTCAGGGCGCGAGGCTTTATCCTAGCGTTGGCCATTGAGCTTGGTGAGTGCGTTCATCTGAGTGAACAGCGATGCATATTTTACGAGCAGGCATACAAAGTTACCTGGGTCTGCCGAGTACTCATCTAAGAAATGTTGGATGCCATCTAAGTCAATTTTGCCACATAACATGGCAAATTGTTTTAGGTTCGCCGTGTCCCGTTCTTGGGAACGCGGCTGTTTACTGTAGTTTGCGCGCGGCGCAAGAGGACGCGGAGGTGCCTCTGTGGTCTTACGGACCATAGGCAGAGGTTTCTCCCAAGCGCCTTTGTTGGTAGCCTGGGGGGCACGCGTGGGTGCCTGAGGGGCTCGTGTGGGTGTCTGAGGAGCACACGTGGGTGCCTGAGGGGCTTCCGTAGGTGCGGGAGCCTGAGGGGCTTTAGTGTGTGGTTGAGAAGCGGCGGTGGGCGCCTGAGGGGCTCTCCCCGGCCGTGAGGCGATCCGACTAGACCGCTTTTTCCCCTTCGGGCTGCGTTTGCGCGGCGCCTTGGGACACCCGCGATAATTCGCGGGGTGGCCCTCGGTTTTGCACAATACGCAACTCGGAGGGGCTTCAGGGACGGGAATTTTGCTCCGACCGCACTCGGCTGTTAAGTGGCCCTCTAGACACTTTACGCATCTAGGTTTGGCAAAACAATGCCGCGCGGAATGCCCGTAGAGTTGGCACCGATGGCACTGGCCAGGGGTGCCGCGGCTGCGGGGAGGTTCCAGCTTGAAGTCGGAAAGACCGCAGATCTTTTCGATATTGAATATTTTCTTACCCTCGGGGGTAAGAGGTAGTATGGCGAGCACTAGGTCGTAGCGCTCTTTAGTACGCGGGTGGTACATCCGATGTACCTCTAAGATTGGCAAGTTGGAACTCTCCAAACTTGCCTTGATCAGGCCCTCGGGGGTTTCCTTAGGTATTCCCCTGATGACCACTCGTAGTAAACGCTCGTCCTCGAGAGCGAACGTATGGAAGGCAGTGCCATCTTGCCTAAGGAACTCTGTCAGTTTCCTATGTGTTAAAGAGTCCTGAACTTGGACCCTGATTCCTTGCGCGGTATTCTTGGCGTGCGTATAGTGGATACGCTTCGCCGAGAGAATATCCGAGATGGTGGTCCACCTTGATTTGTCTTGTATGAAGACTGGCGGTGGGAGTTTCGAGCTTGTTTGCTCGTTCGTCTGATTGGCCACTCGGGGCATCGGGGGCGTGGGTGACGCGGGTTGTGGATATGCCACAATCGGTTTGCTCGGCATCACCGGGCCTCCGGCTCTGCGAGCATTTGGCGACGACAAAGTCGCCTTTGTCGGTCGCTTACGAGGAGGCGGGGCTTGAGGAGCCTTCGCCTTCCTCTTTGTTGACTTGGAGATGACGGTCTCGAAACCGTCGCTCTCCTCGTCAGTATCTCCCGTCTCAGAGCCGTCGGACGTGGATCCGCGGGACCTCCCGCTGTCACTTTCGGATTCGACCTCCATGGTCTCACCGGAGGGCAGCGGGGGGTTGGGCGAGTCCCGTCCGCGGGCTTCGGAGACGGGTCCTAGGTCTAACGTGCCCTCTATGTCGAGGGCGAAGTCGCTAAGACGCTCTACCGCGTCAATGGGAAGGTGCTGTTGGAGCAGCTTTAAGAGCTGCTCCTTAGAAAGCTTTCTGAGCGGGTCCATGGCCCGACGAGACTGAGATTGTTGCCTCCCTGCCGTTATGGCAGGGAGGTGTGTGCCTACGGTGTGATCCCTACTGGAATCTGCCCGTGGGTGGCAGAAATGAGTGCCTACTCCCAAAGGAGTGTGTGCGCTTTATTCAGGAGCTTCGTTATATATATACTGTCACTCGACTGGTACACGCACGACGTTACGTACGCCGTTCGCCGCTGCGCGCGCGAGATAGAGAAAAGAGATGGCGATATCGGATCGGACTTTGGTAGGGACGGTGTCCGGGTGCGGGGGGAGAGTTTTTAGTTTGGTTTTGCCGGTGTTGTTTTCGTTTTGAAGATTTATTTTGCTTTCCAATTTTTATTTATTTATTTATTCCTGATAAAGAAAAAAAAAAGATCGACAGAGATATATTATTAATATCAAACAATTACTACTACTACTACTACTACTACTACTAAAAAAAAAGATAAATCTTTATCTGATTCTATATTGTTTTGTCTATATGTATTATATTGTTTTGAAATCACTATATATATATATATATATATATATATATATATATATATATATATATATATATATATTTATTATAGCGTGTTCGACGTGATCTCGTGAATTATGTTAAAATTTGTAATAATATTTCGTGACGTGATTGAACGTATGAAACAAACATTTTTTTTTTCGTTTTCAGATATATATATGCGGCCCTGAAAAGGGCCTTTTTGATAATTATATTTTGCAAATACTACTACTACGTATATTTATTATTATTATAAACACACGCAGTAGTATGCAATCGACGACGTCACGTAATTAAGCACGTTCTCCTCGGATCCTACGCGCCAATTGAATATCCTTGGGCATGATCGTTACACGCTTGGCGTGGATAGCGCACAGGTTCGTGTCTTCGAATAGACCGACGAGGTAAGCCTCGCTAGCTTCCTGTAACGCCATAACGGCCGAACTCTGGAAACGTAGATCCGTCTTGAAGTCTTGTGCGATCTCACGGACAAGACGCTGGAACGGCAGCTTGCGTATCAAAAGTTCCGTACTCTTCTGATAGCGACGTATTTCACGAAGAGCGACCGTACCGGGTCTGTAACGATGAGGTTTCTTCACACCTCCCGTGGCCGGAGCGCTCTTACGAGCGGCCTTGGTGGCGAGTTGCTTCCGCGGCGCCTTACCGCCGGTTGATTTTCGGGCCGTCTGTTTGGTACGAGCCATCTTCACGAGACACGAAACACGTAACACTAAACACGAAAACTAGAGAGTGGTAGTTGTAGTTGTAGTAGTAGTAGTAGTAGCAGCAGTAGAGTCCGCTCGAGATGAACGTCAGAGACTGAATGAAAATTTACGGACCGGGTGTCTCCTTTTATACCGGTAACTACTACGCGCAGTACGGTGTGCTCGTATGGAGGTGCAGCGATAATGACGTATCGCTATCTCTTTCTCTAAGCTACGATGTCCCTCTCGTACGTTCACGCTTACCGACCTACCATGATGATGATTATTATAATAAATAAACGAATATAATAATAATTACATATATATATATATAAAATATAAAAAGAGTTTAAAATATATATGTCTATCTATCAAAGATAATAAATAAATGAATATGGGCGGGGTGATATACGAGTATGTTTGTGGTTGTGGTGTTGTTGTTGTTGTTGGTGGTGGTGTCGGTGACGTGACGTAACGTGACGACTGAATCGTTTGAAACTGTATATGTTATATATGTTCATCGAAACTCTTTGTGGCCCTGAAAAGGGCCTTTTTTTCTCAATAAATCGTAGCGTAATCGTCATGCGAATGCACATCGAAAACGACGATCGAAACGACGGCGGCGGCGGAGGAGGAGGAGGAGGAGGCGGCGTATAATATGAGCCATCTTGTCGATCTACTATGATGTGAAGCGATGGACACACACACACACAAACACACACACACAAACGCGCGCGCGAACTTCGTCGTCCGTCGAACCGTCGAAAGTGGCGACTACTTCGTTTACTTAGAGCTCGTGTACTTCGTTACGGCCTTAGTGCCTTCGCTCACGGCGTGCTTGGCGAGCTCGCCCGGTAGAAGCAGCCTCACCGACGTCTGTACCTCCCTCGATGTGATCGTCGATCGCTTGTTGTAGTGAGCGAGACGAGAAGCCTCGGCGGCGATGCGCTCGAAGATGTCGTTCACGAACGAGTTCATGATCGACATGGCCTTACTCGAGATACCGGTGTCGGGATGAACCTGTTTCAGTACTTTGTAAATGTAGATGGCGTAGCTCTCCTTCCTCTTATGCTTCTTCTTCTTCTTATCCGATTTGGAGATATTCTTCTGAGCTTTGCCCGATTTCTTGGCGGCCTTTCCGCTAGTCTTGGGCGGCATGATGATGACGATGATTATAAAAATTCACAGTTCTGATAATAAACAACAGTATATATGTATATATATACACGTGCGCACCGCACGGAAGCGCAAGAGAATATGCGATGAAACATTCGAGCGATTTTTATTTTAAGCACATCGCGCTCTCTCGTACGGTGTGCCGTATAGACGCAGAACGTTATCGACCAATAGGAAACGAGCACAGTGCGGGGTGCCGGAGAGGGGAAAAGGTTATTCGGTTCTTATACTAATCGAAATACTCCATCCTCCCTTCACAACGACACCGCCACAAACACCCCCGCCCCCTCCCCCCTCGACCTCGACACCCTCTATCGTCCGTCGTTCCGTTCCGATCTCGATACGAATCGTTTATTCTTATTATAGTTTACCTATTGATATAATAATAATAATAATAATATTAATAATTCAAATGATTAATACGTTCGATTATTACTCTTATTATTATTATTTTAATTAAAACTAATAAGGGAGACTATATATTATATACATCTACATTATATACATCTTCTTCGATATAACGAGAACGTCTAGTACTAAGTTAATATATATATATTATAAATCTAAGATATGTCGGGACGTCGAAATCGTTTATGAAACCTCATTTTAATTTTGCACATACGATATATTTTGTGGCCCTGAAAAGGGCCTTTTTGTAAATGATCATGATTGGACGATGTCGTTCGTACGTCCGTCGTCCGTACGTCGTATCACGCACGATACACGTGGTGGTGGTGGTGGTGGTCGTGGTGGTATATGATTATATAGTTTCATCATAATCATCATCATCATCATCGAATCGATGAAAAGACGACGACGAAGACGGACAGAGACGGAGACGACGACGGCGGCGTCGTCGTCGTCGTCATCGAGATCGTCTAACGAACGATTGTCGCGCACAGCCACCGTCAGTTTATGCCTTCTTCTCGGTCTTCTTGGGCAGCAGAACGGCTTGGATGTTGGGGAGGACGCCGCCTTGTGCGATCGTCACGCCCGAGAGTAACTTGTTAAGCTCCTCGTCGTTACGGATCGCCAACTGAAGATGTCTCGGTATAATCCTAGTCTTCTTGTTGTCGCGGGCAGCGTTGCCGGCCAACTCGAGAACTTCGGCGGCGAGGTATTCCATGACGGCCGCGAGGTATACCGGTGCACCGGCACCGACGCGCTCCGCGTAGTTACCCTTCCTCAGCAGTCTGTGTATACGTCCGACGGGAAACTGAAGACCGGCACGGTTGGAACGTGACTTTGCCTTCCCCTTGACTTTGCCTCCTTTACCGCGACCGGACATGTCGACAGAGATAGTTTTTATTAAAATGTATAACGAACGAAACGCGGATCGATACGCGTGCGTACGGCTCGCCTGTGCGGTGAATAATGACTTCGTATCGTATTTGTCGAACGCCTTTATATACTCGGAACGGCGTCGCGTCTATCTGCACGGACGTATCGAGGTGACTTTTGACTGAGCGATGATCGCGGAGCGTTCGATTTTTATTTTTATTTTTTTTTTTTTTTCATTCGCGAATTTACTGTAAACTGCGCGTATAATAATAATTTATTAATAATGATTATTAATACTGTAAACTGCGCGTATAATAATAATTTATTAATTAATAATAATGTTTATTTGTATCGTCGTTCGTTACGTTACGTTACGTTACGTTACGTTATAAATTCGGGCAGTCGGGCGGGGGAGATGGTTCCGGTGATCGAGTGAGTGCGAATTCGTGGTGGTGGTGGTGGTGGTGGTGGTTGTGGTGGTGTTCGTCGTCGATGGAATGGAATGGAAAAACGAATGATTATTTGAAATAATAATAAAGTGAAATATTATATTAAAGTGTAAGAGAAAGGAAGAGAGAAGGTAGGGCTAGAGCGGTATCGTGAATATTATCATTATAATATTTAAAGAATAGTGTAGTTTGTGTTGTTCGTATGTAAATATTAATATGTTTAGTTATTTAATATAATTTTCCTTATCTATCTTATATCAACCTTTCGTACGTAGTACACGATGGTGATCTATAAATGTATATGTATATAGAGAGGGATAGGAGGGTATATCGTATCGTGTCGTGTCGTTCGAAACTTTTTTTTTTTTTTTTTCTTCTTCTTCTTTCTTTCTTTCGATTCTTAAGAAATTTGTGTTAGCCCTGAAAAGGGCTTTTTATCGTGCGATTTACGCGCCGCACACGCTTGCATCGTCATCATCACAGTCGTCGTCGTCGTCGTCGTCGTCGTCGTCGTCGTCGTCGTGGGACGGGACAAATGTATGTTGTCGATGTTGTTGTTGTTGTTGTTGTTGTTGTTGTTGTTGTTGTTGTTGATAACACTTTTGAACGATGTCGTCGTCATTATCACCGCGGCGGCTGCTGGCGGGGGACTTACTTTTTAGCGGCGGCCGCTTTCTTAGCCGCCGGTTTCGACTTCGGTGCAGCGGCGGCTGCCTTCTTCGGTTTCGGTGCTTTAGGTTTCTTGGTCGGCGGCTTCGCACCCTTCTTCGCCTTCGACGCGGCACCCTTCGCCTTCGAAGGAGCGGCGGCCGCGGCGGCCTTCTTGGCGGCGGCGGCGGCCGGTTTCTTTTTAGCCGCTGCCGCTTTTTTGTCCTTAATCGTAGCCTTCGCCTTAGATTTGGACGGCGAAGACGCCGCCGTGCCGGACGAAGCACCGCCGGCGGCCGCTTTCTTGCCCGCGGCGCCGCCGCCCTTGCCGCCGCCGACCGGAGCGGACGTGGCCTTCTTCGATTTACCCGAAGCCGCCGAGGACGCGGCCTTGCCGCCGCCTCCGCCGCCACCGCTGCCGCCGGACCCGCTTCCCGCTCCGGAGCCCGCGGGTTTCTTCGAAGCCGACGTTTTCGATTCCAGCTTGAACAAACCCGATGCGCCCTTGCCCTTGGTCTGTATGAGCGCGCCCGATTCTACGGCGCTCTTCAGATACTTTCTGATGAAGGGAGCCAATTTTTCCGAATCGACTTTGTATTGAGCCGCGATGTATTTCTTGATCGCCTGAAGCGAAGAACCGCTACGTTCCTTCAACTCTTTGATGGCGCTGTTCACCATTTCCGACGTTTTAGGGTGAGTAGGTTTCGCTTTCGGTTTCTTGGCGGCGGCGGCGCCACCGCCGGCGGCGGCGACCGCGGACGCCTTGGGTTTCTTCGCAGGGAACCGGTGGAGAGGACGTCCACCGGGCTGCTGAAGCAGACTTCGCCGCCACTGTAGCTGAGTCTACAGCAGGCGCGGAAGGAGCCAAGCGCCCGAGACCGGACTCTTCGCCGGAGTCAATGGAAGGGGAGGACAAGCGCCCCAAGACCGATGTTTCCACTGCATCACCGCCGTACGGATCGCCGCAGGATTCGGCATCCTCATCGCGCGCGGCATCGCCTACAACGGGCGAAGCAAGCGAAAAAGGACGGCCAAAAGAATTACGCCGCGATCCCCCTCCCCAATGGAGGGGGGGTCGCAAGACACCTGGCCGCGTGACTCGACGAGCTACGCGGCACTGCCATCGACGGTCGAGGAGAGGACAGCCTCCCGTCCCACTTCACCGCAACCGGGGCCGTCAGGGGTCACCTATGCGGCGGCCGCTGCCGCTCCAGCGTCGCCCAGGAGTCGAGCCCCTGCACCGGTACCAGCCCCAAGAGCGACGCCTCGTTCTAGCTACCCGCCGATCACGGCGGAACGCCTACCGAACTGGACGAGGCACTTCGAGGTGCTTAAAAACAAGCTAGGACACGCCCCGAACGCACGCCCTTTGGGAAAGGGAGTGCGCTTCTTGCCCGGATCCGCGGAGGAATTTCGGGTCATCCAGCGCCATCTGACTGAGGCTATGAACCAGGATAAGACTATATCCTGGTTCTGCTATAGCCCAGCCGCGGAACTGCCAACCAAGGTGGCCATTAGGGGGCTACCACTCGACACACCCCCGGAAGAGGTGATCGCCGCCCTGCGCAGTTTAGGGTTCCCTGCGCAGAGCGCGAAGGCGATCCCAGGCGGAAGAGGTCGACATGGGTGCACCTATTTCGTCCAGCTGGTGCACCTGAAGGAGCAGGAGCTCAGGTCACTATACAAGACTACTGAGCTCCTGTGCATGCCCGGCCTGCTGATTGAAGCCTGGAGAGGCGCGAAGAGCCCGCCTCAATGTCACCGCTGCCAGGCATTTGGCCACTCCTCGGCCAATTGCCATAGGCAACAAAAGTGTGTTCGCTGCGCCGGCGAACACCTGGCACGGGACTGCCCGAGACCTCTTTCGGAACCACCGACGTGCGCAAACTGCGCTAAGGCGCATACAGCAAAGGACCGGAGGTGCCCGGTCTTTAAGAAAGAAGCACGAAGGAGGGGTATTAACGTGCCCGCCCCTCACCCGAACGGACCGAGAGCACAGCCAAAGGGGGACAGGGAGCGTGTCCCCCCGGTAGCACCTAAGCAGGTGGTCGGTCGCCCTATCGTCGCAGAACCTAAAGCGACGATAGTAGTCGACCAGCGAACGAAGCAGCCACCCCCTGCGAAGAAAGCCACGGAGGTGCGAGCCAAGCTTGCGCCCCCAACAACTTTGGCGCCTCCAGCCAACCAGCCGACGGCCAGGGACCAGCCTATAAAGGTGCCTAGCAGAAAGAAGAGAAGGAAGAGGGCAGCTAGGCCTCCCAGGACTGAGCCTGCGGCGGCATCGACGCCGCAGCCCAGGAAGGCAGCGACGGAGCCAAAGTCCGCTCCGGCTGCCGCCACGCGTCCGGTGGTGAGGCAAGAAGTGCCTCCCCCTGCGCAGATGACTACCTCGGCCAGTGCGAAAGGCCTGGACACCACCATCATCGTCCGGGTCTTCATGGAGGCACTGACGGCAATCCTGGTCGCCTATACACAGGGCCAGGACATAATACCTGCCATCTCAGCTGGAATAGCCGCTCTTGCGAAGCTCAATTCCAGCTGAGAATATTATATTGGAACCCAGGTGGCATACGTGGCCATATCCGGGAGCTGACCTTACTCGCCCAGTCGCAGGATATTCACGTAATCCTCCTGGGCGAAACGAAGCTCTCGGCTGAGATCGAGCTCCGAATACCGAATTTCTTCGTGTATCGACGAGATGAAGTCTCTCCCCGGGGCTGCCCATTCAGAGGGACTGCAGCCCTGGTGAGGAGGGATATCATACACGAAGAACTTGCACATGCACCTTTTGTGAGCCTACGTACGCAGGGGGTGCGTGTGCATGCTGGTGAGACGGAGCTGCTGCTGTATGCCGCCTACAAGCCACCCGGACAGGTTTTCTGCAGCACCGATGTCCAATCGCTTATCGACTCGCCGATGCCTACACTGATCGTGGGTGATCTGAACGCGAAGCACCACGCTTGGGGCTCGCGCGTCATCACCCAGGCGGGTAGGCACCTGCTTGAGGATAGCGAACGACAGGGTTACGGTGTGTTGGGTCCAGGAGCGCCGACCCACATACCGACTAACCCTTCGTACCAGCCGGACGTCCTGGACATCGTGCTGCACCACCGACTAGACGCACCCATCGATGTTGAGGTGAATTACGACCTCAACACACAGCACCTGCCGATTGTGGTCACAATCGCCCTCCAGCGCGACTTTACAGTGCCCCGCTCCCCTCGTTTGCGGGTCGACTGGGGGCGCTACTCCTCAGAGCTCTCGGAGTTTGAGCTCACGGTCCCGATCGCGACGACTGAAGATGTGGAAGGAGCTGCTTCTAAAATTTCTGAGGCGATCCAGAAAGCCAAAGAAGCAGCCACCTCTCAAGGAAGCACACCAAGAAGTCGTCAGGACCAGCTGCCGAGCTCGCTCCGAGTGAAGCTGAGGAAGAAACGAGTTCTTCGCCGACTGTGGGCGCGAACGCGCTGCCCGAGGGTGAAGCGTGACCTCAATAGGATTGCAGAGGAAGTGTCGCGTGCGCTCGTGGCTCTCGAGGATGACTACTGGGAGGCCACCATCGATCGAGCATCCGAGCACGACACTACGTTGTACCACCTCTGCAAACAGCTTACCGGACATGACTCGCCTGTTTACCCGCTCCTAGATCGAGCGGGTAACAGAAGATATTCCGCCAGCGACAGAGCAGAGATCCTGGCGGAACATTTGGAGGGTCAATTCACCCCCAATCCACCGGACTTATCAAGGATCGATGTCGTCCATCATCACGCGGCGATCCAGAGGCAAGTGGAGGTATTCCTGTCGGCCCCAATCCCGCCGCTCCAGGGAGACGATTATATCTCTCTGTCCGAGCTGCGGAAGGCCGTCTTCCTATTACCGAAGAGGAAGGCGCCAGGCCCCGACGGAATTACCAACGCCGCGTTGATGCAGCTACCCAACAACTGCCTCGTAGCGCTCGCGAGTGCTTTTAACGGGATACTCCGGACCGGACACTTCCCCGAGGCGTGGAAGAGAGGGAAGGTTATCGCCCTCCCTAAACCCGGGAAGGATCGTCGCTTCCCGGCAAGCTATCGGCCTATCACGCTACTCTCGCACATCGCCAAGCTGTTCGAGCGTCTGTTGCTGCGGAGACTCGCGCCTCACCTGCCCCTGCGCGAGGAGCAGTTCGGATTCCGCAGCGACCATTCAACGACGCTCCAGCTGGCGAGAGTTCTTAGCCACTTAGCCAGTGAGCGAAACAGAGGGCATCCCACCGTCGGGGTCTTTCTCGACATGGAGAAGGCCTTCGACCGGGTGTGGCATGCCGGACTCCTGGCTAAGCTCTTGAACACCTCGGCGCCTCTCGCGTATGTGCGAGTAGTGGCGTCGTTTTTGGAAGGCCGAAGCTTCTATGTCTCGGTGGAAGGCGCGGACTCTCAGCCGCGCCCCATTCGAGCCGGAGTACCCCGGGGTAGCTGCCTGTCACCGCGTCTATACGCGGTGTACACGGACGACATCCCTACCCTCCGCGACCATCTGCGTGAGGGTGAAGAGGATGTGATGCTGGCCCTGTACGCGGACGACAGCGCATTCTTTTCGTCGTCCTACCACCAGATCGTCGCAATAAACAAGATGCAACGAGTGTTGGATCTGATACCGGATTGGCTAGACAAGTGGAGGATGGCTGTCAACGTCGATAAGACGGCCGCTCTGCTTGTCGGTGCTGACAAGCCGATGCGTCGGCTCACCCTTCGAGGCCAGGACGTGGGATGGCAGACCTCAGTCTGCTACCTGGGGTGTCACTTGGACCGCAGGCTGCGCATGATACCCACCGTTAACAAGGTGGTGAGTCATGCCGCGGCTGCCCGGTCTAAGCTGCACGCCCTCTTCACGTCGCGGCTTCCATTAAAGACCAGACTGAGGGTCTACGGTGCCTACGTCCGCTCGCGCCTGACGTATGCGGCCCCCGCCTGGTACGCACTCTGCTCAGCGTACCAGAAGCGGAGGATTCAGATCCAACAGAACCGATGCCTACGCTTGATTGTAGGAGCTCCGAGGTACGTCAGAAATGATGTCATCCATAGAGACACCAGGACGCCCACCGTGGAGGAGTTCGTCCGCAAGCTCGCTCGCTCGCTATTTGCTAAGGCAGATAGCAGTGCGAGCGTACACCTCCACGGTATAGCACCACTTCATGCCAGACCACCTGAGGGGCGTCCGTTACCTCGTGAGCTCCTATTGTCGCCGACCATCAGCGCCGATGCAGGCATCGGTGAAGAGGAAGACGACGATCTGGAGACGCGGTAGGACGACATAACCAGTGAACAACATTACCACTGAAGAAAGATAGCCACTGGGTCACAACGACCCTGGCCCTATGGGCCTAAAAGAATCGACACGACGGTCGAACCGTCGGGGAGGACCATCCCGGGTAGGGGGGGCAACCCCGAGGCCCGTACCCAGACTGGCCTAGGCCAGCCAGGAGGACCATTGATGAAACGTCGGAAATGGTGAACAGCGCCATCAAAGAGTTGAAGGAACGTAGCGGTTCTTCGCTTCAGGCGATCAAGAAATACATCGCGGCTCAATACAAAGTCGATTCGGAAAAATTGGCTCCCTTCATCAGAAAGTATCTGAAGAGCGCCGTAGAATCGGGCGCGCTCATACAGACCAAGGGCAAGGGCGCATCGGGTTTGTTCAAGCTGGAATCGAAAACGTCGGCTTCGAAGAAACCCGCGGGCTCCGGAGCGGGAAGCGGGTCCGGCGGCAGCGGTGGCGGCGGAGGCGGCGGCAAGGCCGCGTCCTCGGCGGCTTCGGGTAAATCGAAGAAGGCCACGTCCGCTCCGGTCGGCGGCGGCAAGGGCGGCGGCGCCGCGGGCAAGAAAGCGGCCGCCGGCGGTGCTTCGTCCGGCACGGCGGCGTCTTCGCCGTCCAAATCTAAGGCGAAGGCTACGATTAAGGACAAAAAAGCGGCAGCGGCTAAAAAGAAACCGGCCGCCGCCGCCGCCAAGAAGGCCGCCGCGGCCGCCGCTCCTTCGAAGGCGAAGGGTGCCGCGTCGAAGGCGAAGAAGGGTGCGAAGCCGCCGACCAAGAAACCTAAAGCACCGAAACCGAAGAAGGCAGCCGCCGCTGCACCGAAGTCGAAACCGGCGGCTAAGAAAGCGGCCGCCGCTAAAAAGTAAGTCCCCCGCCAGCAGCCGCCGCGGTGATAATGACGACGACATCGTTCAAAAGTGTTATCAACAACAACAACAACAACAACAACAACAACAACAACATCGACAACATACATTTGTCCCGTCCCACGACGACGACGACGACGACGACGACGACGACGACGACTGTGATGATGACGATGCAAGCGTGTGCGGCGCGTAAATCGCACGATAAAAAGCCCTTTTCAGGGCTAACACAAATTTCTTAAGAATCGAAAGAAAGAAAGAAGAAGAAGAAAAAAAAAAAAAAAAAGTTTCGAACGACACGACACGATACGATATACCCTCCTATCCCTCTCTATATACATATACATTTATAGATCACCATCGTGTACTACGTACGAAAGGTTGATATAAGATAGATAAGGAAAATTATATTAAATAACTAAACATATTAATATTTACATACGAACAACACAAACTACACTATTCTTTAAATATTATAATGATAATATTCACGATACCGCTCTAGCCCTACCTTCTCTCTTCCTTTCTCTTACACTTTAATATAATATTTCGCTTTATTATTATTTCAAATAATCATTCGTTTTTCCATTCCATTCCATCGACGACGAACACCACCACAACCACCACCACCACCACCACCACCACGAATTCGCACTCACTCGATCACCGGAACCATCTCCCCCGCCCGACTGCCCGAATTTATAACGTAACGTAACGTAACGTAACGTAACGAACGACGATACAAATAAACATTATTATTAATTAATAAATTATTATTATACGCGCAGTTTACAGTATTAATAATCATTATTAATAAATTATTATTATACGCGCAGTTTACAGTAAATTCGCGAATGAAAAAAAAAAAAAAATAAAAATAAAAATCGAACGCTCCGCGATCATCGCTCAGTCAAAAGTCACCTCGATACGTCCGTGCAGATAGACGCGACGCCGTTCCGAGTATATAAAGGCGTTCGACAAATACGATACGAAGCGCCGCGCAAACGCAGCCCGAAGGGGAAAAAGCGGTCTAGTCGGATCGCCTCACGGCCGGGGAGAGCCCCTCAGGCGCCCACCGCCGCTTCTCAACCACACACTAAAGCCCCTCAGGCTCCCGCACCTACGGAAGCCCCTCAGGCACCCACGTGTGCTCCTCAGACACCCACACGAGCCCCTCAGGCACCCACGCGTGCCCCCCAGGCTACCAACAAAGGCGCTTGGGAGAAACCTCTGCCTATGGTCCGTAAGACCACAGAGGCACCTCCGCGTCCTCTTGCGCCGCGCGCAAACTACAGTAAACAGCCGCGTTCCCAAGAACGGGACACGGCGAACCTAAAACAATTTGCCATGTTATGTGGCAAAATTGACTTAGATGGCATCCAACATTTCTTAGATGAGTACTCGGCAGACCCAGGTAACTTTGTATGCCTGCTCGTAAAATATGCATCGCTGTTCACTCAGATGAATGCACTCACCAAGCTCAATGGCCAACGCTAGGATAAAGCCTCGCGCCCTGACCGTCATAACGTTCAACGCAAACGGTCTTATCCAACAAATCGATCTAGTCCGCGATTTCTTACGCAACCATCCCGTCGACGTCATGCTAGTGCAAGAGACGTTTCTCAAACCCAACGTTCGCGATCCGAACATCGCGAATTACCGCATCATCAGAAACGATCGTATCTCCGCTAAAGGTGGTACGGTTATTTACTATAAAAGGTCACTTCACTGCCTGCCACTCGACACCCCACCGCTCACCAACATCGAAGCGTCAATCTGTCAGCTAAGTATGACGGGCCATCAGCCCGTTATCCTAGCCTCTGTTTACCTCTCACCGACGAAACAACTCCTAGAAAATGACCTTAAGTCACTTCTATCAATGGGTAGCGCGGTCATTTTAGCCGGCGACCTAAACAGCAAACACCCCAACTGGAATTCACTCCAAACAAATGCTAGAGGTAAAACATTAGATCGTTTGTCTCACCATATGTCGCACAATTTTGCCGTCATTGCTCCTACGACACCCACTCGGTTCCCACTCTCGGAGAACCGCAGAGATAAACCAGACGTACTCGACATAGTGTTATTGAAAGGTGTGACCTTGCAGTTACGTTCAATCGAAGCACTATCCGAATTAGACTCAGATCACCGCCCAGTCTTAGTAGAGCTAGGGCCGGATGATCCACTTAACCGTCCTATTAAAACGATTATCGACTGGCATAAATTCACACAGCAAGTCCAGTCCTTAGATTCTCAGCCACTAAAAGATATCCCAGACAGAATTGACACAGTAGACGTTGCAAAAGCGGCCGCGATTAAACTCACGACCCACATACGCGACAAAATAGACATGTGCTCCAGGGAGGTCGAAATTCGCCCTAACGAGCGTTGGGAGCTCCCTGAAGACTTAAAAGATCTTATCACTCGGAAAAACGCCGCCACACGAGCTCATGACGCGTTTCCATCACCAGAAAACCGGAGGAAACTCTGGGCCCTTCAGAGGGACGTCAAAGCCCGTTTCAGCGAATTCCGTGATGATAATTACGGTACTCGCCTAGGGGAAATCAAACCATCGCACACAGCGTTCTGGACGATGCCGAGATCCCTCAAAGGCGAACGAGCCGCGAACATGCCTCCTTTGTTACGCCCGAATCTCCCGCCCGCAACAGACGACTTGGATAAGGCCGAGTGCTTAGCCGATAGCTTAGAAACGCAATGCTCACCGAGCAACCAAGCGGTAGACCCGGAACACCTCTTAAAGGTCGACACTTTAATAGATAATATCAGCTCTGTGCCACCAACGGACGAACCGTTGTCACCGACATCAGTCGAGGAGATCGAATCGATAGTCAAGAAATTACTAGTCAAAAAATCGCCCGGTGCGGACCGGATTAGTAATAAAGCCATTAAGCGCCTCCCGCAACAACTAATAGCACTTCTCGTGCTAATATTCAACGCCCTTCTGGCAGGATGCTCCTTTCCAGACCAATGGAAAGAAGCCATAGTCATAGGAATCCCTAAACCAGGGAAACCCAGGAATCAACCCACGAGCTATCGACCCATTAGCCTCCTCAACACGCTCGGAAAGGTCTACGAGAGAGTTATTCTCGCAAGAATCAAAGCCCACGTAGAGGCCAATCAGATTCAAATTAACGAGCAGTTCGGCTTTAGAGCCGGGCACTCGTGCGTCAATCAGGTCCACCGCCTAACGGAAGACATACTTAAGGGTTTCGCCATCGGTAGAACCACCTCGACGGGTGCCCTATTCTTCGATGTAGCGAAAGCATTCGACAAAGTCTGGCACAATGGTTTATTATATAAACTATACACTCTCGGATTGCCAGACAGACTCGTTCTCATCATACGAGACTACTTGACGAATCGTACTTTCCGCTACAGAGTTGAAGGCACCTTGTCATCACCTCGCCCCATCAGGGCAGGAGTCCCTCAAGGCTCCGCACTATCCCCGATACTCTATTCGTTATTCACGAATGATATTCCAAACCCAACCCAAAGGGTTAACCTAGCCCTCTTCGCGGACGATACCGCCTTATATACAACCACGCCTTCGACGGCAGTCATGACAAAGCGTCTCCAATCCGCGGCCAACGCACTAGGCGATTGGTTCCGGAAGTGGAGAATCGAAGTTAATCCGGATAAAAGTGTAGCAGTACACTTCACCCGCAATCCTATATATATTAGAAATCATATGGCCAACCCGGGAAACATAACCCTGTTCGACCAACCTATCCCGTGGAAATCCGAAGTTAAATACTTAGGAGTCACACTCGATAGGAGACTCAATTTCCAGTCCCACATCAAAAGGGTACGTAACAGGGCAGCGTTCGTACTAGGAAGACTGTATGTGATGCTATGTGGGAGGAGTAAAATGTCCCTTAGAAATAAGACGACATTGTACAAAACCTTCATACGTCCCATAATGACCTATGCGAGCCCTGTCTTTGCCCACTGCTCACCGTGTCAGATCAAACGTCTGCAGATGATTCAAAATCGCTTTCTCCGTATCGCTACCAACTCGCCATGGTACATACGTAACGTTGACCTTCACAAGGACCTCAAAATCGATTCGATCGCTAAGTATCTCAAAATGCTCTCTACGGCGTATTTTGAGAGAGCTAAGCGACACGGCAATCCGCTGATAGCACAGGCCTGCTCATATACCTCCCTCAGAGGTAACCTCCCGCACAGACTCAGGCGTCCAATGCACGTCCTCGATGACAATGACGACAGCATAACTGTCGCAAACGCTCCCTTCGTAGGGAAAACACTACACAAGACACTCTTACACCGTTTCCGCCGGCGGAAACGAGGTCCCAGATTTGCGACATCACGAAATCGGTCGTGATCTAGTATGGTGCTTCGTACAGAAGCGCTTCCCTCCCCTCCGACTACGTCCTGAGCCGAGGTGCGATCTCGTAGGAGACATCCTCAGGATGGACGTCATGTAGAGCCCGAGACGGCTCGAAATTCAAGGCGGAGTCTAGTACTCGCCCCAACGCCCGGTGACGCTGTAAAGGCCAATAGGGCCAACAGCACACATTCACTCAGGAAAAAAAAAAAAAAAAAAAAAAAAAAAATACGATACGAAGTCATTATTCACCGCACAGGCGAGCCGTACGCACGCGTATCGATCCGCGTTTCGTTCGTTATACATTTTAATAAAAACTATCTCTGTCGACATGTCCGGTCGCGGTAAAGGAGGCAAAGTCAAGGGGAAGGCAAAGTCACGTTCCAACCGTGCCGGTCTTCAGTTTCCCGTCGGACGTATACACAGACTGCTGAGGAAGGGTAACTACGCGGAGCGCGTCGGTGCCGGTGCACCGGTATACCTCGCGGCCGTCATGGAATACCTCGCCGCCGAAGTTCTCGAGTTGGCCGGCAACGCTGCCCGCGACAACAAGAAGACTAGGATTATACCGAGACATCTTCAGTTGGCGATCCGTAACGACGAGGAGCTGAACAAGTTACTCTCGGGCGTGACGATCGCACAAGGCGGCGTCCTCCCCAACATCCAAGCCGTTCTGCTGCCCAAGAAGACCGAGAAGAAGGCATAAACTGACGGTGGCTGTGCGCGACAATCGTTCGTTAGACGATCTCGATGACGACGACGACGACGCCGCCGTCGTCGTCTCCCTCTCTGTCCGTCTTCGTCGTCGTCTTTTCATCGATTCGATGATGATGATGATGATTATGATGAAACTATATAATCATATACCACCACGACCACCACCACCACCACCACGTGTATCGTGCGTGATACGACGTACGGACGACGGACGTACGAACGACATCGTCCAATCATGATCATTTACAAAAAGGCCCTTTTCAGGGCCACAAAATATATCGTATGTGCAAAATTAAAATGAGGTTTCATAAACGATTTCGACGTCCCGACATATCTTAGATTTATAATATATATATATTAACTTAGTACTAGACGTTCTCGTTATATCGAAGAAGATGTATATAATGTAGATGTATATAATATATAGTCTCCCTTATTAGTTTTAATTAAAATAATAATAATAAGAGTAATAATCGAACGTATTAATCATTTGAATTATTAATATTATTATTATTATTATTATATCAATAGGTAAACTATAATAAGAATAAACGATTCGTATCGAGATCGGAACGGAACGACGGACGATAGAGGGTGTCGAGGTCGAGGGGGGAGGGGGCGGGGGTGTTTGTGGCGGTGTCGTTGTGAAGGGAGGATGGAGTATTTCGTTTAGTATAAGAACCGAATAACCTTTTCCCCTCTCCGGCACCCCGCACTGTGCTCGTTTCCTATTGGTCGATAACGTTCTGCGTCTATACGGCACACCGTACGAGAGAGCGCGATGTGCTTAAAATAAAAATCGCTCGAATGTTTCATCGCATATTCTCTTGCGCTTCCGTGCGGTGCGCACGTGTATATATATACATATATACTGTTGTTTATTATCAGAACTGTGAATTTTTATAATCATCGTCATCATCATGCCGCCCAAGACTAGCGGAAAGGCCGCCAAGAAATCGGGCAAAGCTCAGAAGAATATCTCCAAATCGGATAAGAAGAAGAAGAAGCATAAGAGGAAGGAGAGCTACGCCATCTACATTTACAAAGTACTGAAACAGGTTCATCCCGACACCGGTATCTCGAGTAAGGCCATGTCGATCATGAACTCGTTCGTGAACGACATCTTCGAGCGCAGCGCCGCCGAGGCTTCTCGTCTCGCTCACTACAACAAGCGATCGACGATCACATCGAGGGAGGTACAGACGTCGGTGAGGCTGCTTCTACCGGGCGAGCTCGCCAAGCACGCCGTGAGCGAAGGCACTAAGGCCGTAACGAAGTACACGAGCTCTAAGTAAACGAAGTAGTCGCCACTTTCGACGGTTCGACGGACGACGAAGTTCGCGCGCGCGTTTGTGTGTGTGTGTTTGTGTGTGTGTGTGTCCATCGCTTCACATCATAGTAGATCGACAAGATGGCTCATATTATACGCCGCCTCCTCCTCCTCCTCCTCCTCCTCCGCCGCCGCCGTCGTTTCGATCGTCGTTTTCGATGTGCATTCGCATGACGATTACGCTACGATTTATTGAGAAAAAAAGGCCCTTTTCAGGGCCACAAAGAGTTTCGATGAACATATATAACATATACAGTTTCAAACGATTCAGTCGTCACGTTACGTCACGTCACCGACACCACCACCAACAACAACAACAACACCACAACCACAAACATACTCGTATATCACCCCGCCCATATTCATTTATTTATTATCTTTGATAGATAGACATATATATTTTAAACTCTTTTTATATTTTATATATATATATGTAATTATTATTATATTCGTTTATTTATTATAATAATCATCATCATGGTAGGTCGGTAAGCGTGAACGTACGAGAGGGACATCGTAGCTTAGAGAAAGAGATAGCGATACGTCATTATCGCTGCACCTCCATACGAGCACACCGTACTGCGCGTAGTAGTTACCGGTATAAAAGGAGACACCCGGCCCGTAAATTTTCATTCAGTCTCTGACGTTCATCTCGAGCGGACTCTACTACTACTGCTGCTGCTGCTGCTACTACTACTACAACTACCACTCTCTAGTTTTCGTGTTTAGTGTTACGTGTTTCGTGTCTCGTGAAGATGGCTCGTACCAAACAGACGGCCCGAAAATCAACCGGCGGTAAGGCGCCGCGGAAGCAACTCGCCACCAAGGCCGCTCGTAAGAGCGCTCCGGCCACGGGAGGTGTGAAGAAACCTCATCGTTACAGACCCGGTACGGTCGCTCTTCGTGAAATACGTCGCTATCAGAAGAGTACGGAACTTTTGATACGCAAGCTGCCGTTCCAGCGTCTTGTCCGTGAGATCGCACAAGACTTCAAGACGGATCTACGTTTCCAGAGTTCGGCCGTTATGGAAGCTAGCGAAACAGGAAGCTAGCGAGGCTTACCTCGTCGGTCTATTCGAAGACACGAACCTGTGCGCTATCCACGCCAAGCGTGTAACGATCATGCCCAAGGATATTCAATTGGCGCGTAGGATCCGAGGAGAACGTGCTTAATTACGTGACGTCGTCGATTGCATACTACTGCGTGTGTTTATAATAATAATAAATATACGTAGTAGTAGTATTTGCAAAATATAATTATCAAAAAGGCCCTTTTCAGGGCCGCATATATATATCTGAAAACGAAAAAAAATGTTTGTTTCATACGTTCAATCACGTCACGAAATATTATTACAAATTTTAACATAATTCACGAGATCACGTCGAACACGCTATAATAAATATATATATATATATATATATATATATATATAGTGATTTCAAAACAATATAATACATATAGACAAAACAATATAGAATCAGATAAAGATTTATCTTTTTTTTTAGTAGTAGTAGTAGTAGTAGTAATTGTTTGATATTAATAATATATCTCTGTCGATCTTTTTTTTCTTTATCAGGAATAAATAAATAAATAAAAATTGGAAAGCAAAATAAATCTTCAAAACGAAAACAACACCGGCAAAACCAAACTAAAAACTCTCCCCCCGCACCCGGACACCGTCCCTACCAAAGTCCGATCCGATATCGCCATCTCTTTTCTCTATCTCGCGCGCGCAGCGGCGAACGGCGTACGTAACGTCGTGCGTGTACCAGTCGAGTGACAGTATATATATAACGAAGCTCCTGAATAAAGCGCCCTCCCTGCCATAACGGCAGGGAGGCAACAATCTCAGTCTCGTCGGGCCATGGACCCGCTCAGAAAGCTTTCTAAGGAGCAGCTCTTAAAGCTGCTCCAACAGCACCTTCCCATTGACGCGGTAGAGCGTCTTAGCGACTTCGCCCTCGACATAGAGGGCACGTTAGACCTAGGACCCGTCTCCGAAGCCCGCGGACGGGACTCGCCCAACCCCCCGCTGCCCTCCGGTGAGACCATGGAGGTCGAATCCGAAAGTGACAGCGGGAGGTCCCGCGGATCCACGTCCGACGGCTCTGAGACGGGAGATACTGACGAGGAGAGCGACGGTTTCGAGACCGTCATCTCCAAGTCAACAAAGAGGAAGGCGAAGGCTCCTCAAGCCCCGCCTCCTCGTAAGCGACCGACAAAGGCGACTTTGTCGTCGCCAAATGCTCGCAGAGCCGGAGGCCCGGTGATGCCGAGCAAACCGATTGTGGCATATCCACAACCCGCGTCACCCACGCCCCCGATGCCCCGAGTGGCCAATCAGACGAACGAGCAAACAAGCTCGAAACTCCCACCGCCAGTCTTCATACAAGACAAATCAAGGTGGACCACCATCTCGGATATTCTCTCGGCGAAGCGTATCCACTATACGCACGCCAAGAATACCGCGCAAGGAATCAGGGTCCAAGTTCAGGACTCTTTAACACATAGGAAACTGACAGAGTTCCTTAGGCAAGATGGCACTGCCTTCCATACGTTCGCTCTCGAGGACGAGCGTTTACTACGAGTGGTCATCAGGGGAATACCTAAGGAAACCCCCGAGGGCCTGATCAAGGCAAGTTTGGAGAGTTCCAACTTGCCAATCTTAGAGGTACATCGGATGTACCACCCGCGTACTAAAGAGCGCTACGACCTAGTGCTCGCCATACTACCTCTTACCCCCGAGGGTAAGAAAATATTCAATATCGAAAAGATCTGCGGTCTTTCCGACTTCAAGCTGGAACCTCCCCGCAGCCGCGGCACCCCTGGCCAGTGCCATCGGTGCCAACTCTACGGGCATTCCGCGCGGCATTGTTTTGCCAAACCTAGATGCGTAAAGTGTCTAGAGGGCCACTTAACAGCCGAGTGCGGTCGGAGCAAAATTCCCGTCCCTGAAGCCCCTCCGAGTTGCGTATTGTGCAAAACCGAGGGCCACCCCGCGAATTATCGCGGGTGTCCCAAGGCGCCGCGCAAACGCAGCCCGAAGGGGAAAAAGCGGTCTAGTCGGATCGCCTCACGGCCGGGGAGAGCCCCTCAGGCGCCCACCGCCGCTCCTCAACCACACACTAGAGCCCCTCAGGCTCCCGCACCTACGGAAGCCCCTCAGGCACCCACGTGTGCTCCTCAGACACCCACACGAGCCCCTCAGGCACCCACGCGTGCCCCCCAGGCTACCAACAAAGGCGCTTGGGAGAAACCTCTGCCTATGGTCCGTAAGACCACAGAGGCACCTCCGCGTCCTCTTGCGCCGCGCGCAAACTACAGTCAACAGCCGCGTTCCCAAGAACGGGACACGGCGAACCTAAAACAATTTGCCATGTTATGCGGCAAAATTGACTTAGATGGCATCCAACATTTCTTGGATGAGTACTCGGCAGACCCAGGTAACTTTGTATGCCTGCTCGTAAAATATGCATCGCTGTTCACTCAGATGAACGCACTCACCAAGCTCAATGGCCAACGCTAGGATAAAGCCTCGCGCCCTGACCGTCATAACGTTCAACGCAAACGGTCTTATCCAACAAATCGATCTAGTCCGCGATTTCTTACGCAACCATCCCGTCGACGTCATGCTAGTGCAAGAGACGTTTCTCAAACCCAACGTTCGCGATCCGAACATCGCGAATTACCGCATCATCAGAAACGATCGTATCTCCGCTAAAGGTGGTACGGTTATTTACTATAAAAGGTCACTTCACTGCCTGCCACTCGACACCCCACCGCTCACCAACATCGAAGCGTCAATCTGTCAGCTAAGTATGACGGGCCATCAGCCCGTTATCCTAGCCTCTGTTTACCTCTCACCGACGAAACAACTTCTAGAAAATGACCTTAAGTCACTTCTATCAATGGGTAGCGCGGTCATTTTAGCCGGCGACCTAAACAGCAAACACCCCAACTGGAATTCACTCCAAACAAATGCTAGAGGTAAAACATTAGATCGTTTGTCTCACCATATGTCGCACAATTTTGCCGTCATTGCTCCTACGACACCCACTCGGTTCCCACTCTCGGAGAACCGCAGAGATAAACCAGACGTACTCGACATAGTGTTATTGAAAGGCGTGACCTTGCAGTTACGTTCAATCGAAGCACTATCCGAGTTAGACTCAGATCACCGCCCAGTCTTAGTAGAGCTAGGGCCGGATGATCCACTTAACCGTCCTATTAAAACGATTATCGACTGGCATAAATTCACACAGCAAGTCCAGTCCTTAGATTCTCAGCCACTAAAAGATATCCCAGACAGAATTGACACAGTAGACGTTGCAAAAGCGGCCGCGATTAAACTCACGACCCACATACGCGACAAAATAGACATGTGCTCCAGGGAGGTCGAAATTCGCCCTAACGAGCGTTGGGAGCTCCCTGAAGACTTAAAAGATCTTATCACTCGGAAAAACGCCGCCACACGAGCTCATGACGCGTTTCCATCACCAGAAAACCGGAGGAAACTCTGGGCCCTTCAGAGGGACGTCAAAGCCCGTTTCAGCGAATTCCGTGATGATAATTACGGTACTCGCCTAGGGGAAATCAAACCATCGCACACAGCGTTCTGGACGATGCCGAGATCCCTCAAAGGCGAACGAGCCGCGAACATGCCTCCTTTGTTACGCCCGAATCTCCCGCCCGCAACAGACGACTTGGATAAGGCCGAGTGCTTAGCCGATAGCTTAGAAACGCAATGCTCACCGAGCAACCAAGCGGTAGACCCGGAACACCTCTTAAAGGTCGACACTTTAATAGATAATATCAGCTCTGTGCCACCAACGGACGAACCGTTGTCACCGACATCAGTCGAGGAGATCGAATCGATAGTCAAGAAATTACTAGTCAAAAAATCGCCCGGTGCGGACCGGATTAGTAATAAAGCCATTAAGCGCCTCCCGCAACAACTAATAGCACTTCTCGTGCTAATATTCAACGCCCTTCTGGCAGGATGCTCCTTTCCAGACCAATGGAAAGAAGCCATAGTCATAGGAATCCCTAAACCAGGGAAACCCAGGAATCAACCCACGAGCTATCGACCCATTAGCCTCCTCAACACGCTCGGAAAGGTCTACGAGAGAGTTATTCTCGCAAGAATCAAAGCCCACGTAGAGGCCAATCAGATTCAAATTAACGAGCAGTTCGGCTTTAGAGCCGGGCACTCGTGCGTCAATCAGGTCCACCGCCTAACGGAAGACATACTTAAGGGTTTCGCCATCGGTAGAACCACCTCGACGGGTGCCCTATTCTTCGATGTAGCGAAAGCATTCGACAAAGTCTGGCACAATGGTTTATTATATAAACTATACACTCTCGGATTGCCAGACAGACTCGTTCTCATCATACGAGACTACTTGACGAATCGTACTTTCCGCTACAGAGTTGAAGGCACCTTGTCATCACCTCGCCCCATCAGGGCAGGAGTCCCTCAAGGCTCCGCACTATCCCCGATACTCTATTCGTTATTCACGAATGATATTCCAAACCCAACCCAAAGGGTTAACCTAGCCCTCTTCGCGGACGATACCGCCTTATATACAACCACGCCTTCGACGGCAGTCATGACAAAGCGTCTCCAATCCGCGGCCAACGCACTAGGCGATTGGTTCCGGAAGTGGAGAATCGAAGTTAATCCGGATAAAAGTGTAGCAGTACACTTCACCCGCAATCCTATATATATTAGAAATCATATGGCCAACCCGGGAAACATAACCCTGTTCGACCAACCTATCCCGTGGAAATCCGAAGTTAAATACTTAGGAGTCACACTCGATAGGAGACTCAATTTCCAGTCCCACATCAAAAGGGTACGTAACAGGGCAGCGTTCGTACTAGGAAGACTGTATGTGATGCTATGTGGGAGGAGTAAATTGTCCCTTAGAAATAAGACGACATTGTACAAAACCTTCATACGTCCCATAATGACCTATGCGAGCCCTGTCTTTGCCCACTGCTCACCGTGTCAGATCAAACGTCTGCAGATGATTCAAAATCGCTTTCTCCGTATCGCTACCAACTCGCCATGGTACATACGTAACGTTGACCTTCACAAGGACCTAAAAATCGATTCGATCGCTAAGTATCTCAAAATGCTCTCTACGGCGTATTTTGAGAGAGCTAAGCGACACGGCAATCCGCTGATAGCACAGGCCTGCTCATATACCTCCCTCAGAGGTAACCTCCCGCACAGACTCAGGCGTCCAATGCACGTCCTCGATGACAATGACGACAGCATAACTGTCGCAAACGCTCCCTTCGTAGGGAAAACACTACACAAGACACTCTTACACCGTTTCCGCCGGCGGAAACGAGGTCCCAGATTTGCGACATCACGAAATCGGTCGTGATCTAGTATGGTGCTTCGTACAGAAGCGCTTCCCTCCCCTCCGACTACGTCCTGAGCCGAGGTGCGATCTCGTAGGAGACATCCTCAGGATGGACGTCATGTAGAGCCCGAGACGGCTCGAAATTCAAGGCGGAGTCTAGTACTCGCCCCAACGCCCGGTGACGCTGTAAAGGCCAATAGGGCCAACAGCACACATTCACTCAGGAAAAAAAAAAAAAAAAAAAAAAAATACGATACGAAGTCATTATTCACCGCACAGGCGAGCCGTACGCACGCGTATCGATCCGCGTTTCGTTCGTTATACATTTTAATAAAAACCTATCTCTGTCGACATGTCCGGTCGCGGTAAAGGAGGCAAAGTCAAGGGGAAGGCAAAGTCACGTTCCAACCGTGCCGGTCTTCAGTTTCCCGTCGGACGTATACACAGACTGCTGAGGAAGGGTAACTACGCGGAGCGCGTCGGTGCCGGTGCACCGGTATACCTCGCGGCCGTCATGGAATACCTCGCCGCCGAAGTTCTCGAGTTGGCCGGCAACGCTGCCCGCGACAACAAGAAGACTAGGATTATACCGAGACATCTTCAGTTGGCGATCCGTAACGACGAGGAGCTGAACAAGTTACTCTCGGGCGTGACGATCGCACAAGGCGGCGTCCTCCCCAACATCCAAGCCGTTCTGCTGCCCAAGAAGACCGAGAAGAAGGCATAAACTGACGGTGGCTGTGCGCGACAATCGTTCGTTAGACGATCTCGAGGACGACGACGACGACGCCGCCGTCGTCGTCTCCGTCTCTGTCCGTCTTCGTCGTCGTCTTTTCATCGATTCGATGATGATGATGATGATTATGATGAAACTATATAATCATATACCACCACGACCACCACCACCACCACCACGTGTATCGTGCGTGATACGACGTACGGACGACGGACGTACGAACGACATCGTCCAATCATGATCATTTACAAAAAGGCCCTTTTCAGGGCCACAAAATATATCGTATGTGCAAAATTAAAATGAGGTTTCATAAACGATTTCGACGTCCTGACGTATCTTAGATTTATAATATATATATATATATATTAACTTAGTACTAGACGTTCTCGTTATATCGAAGAAGATGTATATAATATATAGTCTCCCTTATTAGTTTTAATTAAAATAATAATAATAAGAGTAATAATCGAACGTATTAATCATTTGAATTATTAATATTATTATTATTATTATTATATCAATAGGTAAACTATAATAAGAATAAACGATTCGTATCGAGATCGGAACGGAACGACGGACGATAGAGGGTGTCGAGGTCGAGGGGGGAGGGGGCGGGGGTGTTTGTGGCGGTGTCGTTGTGAAGGGAGGATGGAGTATTTCGTTTAGTATAAGAACCGAATAACCTTTTCCCCTCTCCGGCACCCCGCACTGTGCTCGTTTCCTATTGGTCGATAACGTTCTGCGTCTATACGGCACACCGTACGAGAGAGCGCGATGTGCTTAAAATAAAAATCGCTCGAATGTTTCATCGCATATTCTCTTGCGCTTCCGTGCGGTGCGCACGTGTATATATATACATATATACTGTTGTTTATTATCAGAACTGTGAATTTTTATAATCATCGTCATCATCATGCCGCCCAAGACTAGCGGAAAGGCCGCCAAGAAATCGGGCAAAGCTCAGAAGAATATCTCCAAATCGGATAAGAAGAAGAAGAAGCATAAGAGGAAGGAGAGCTACGCCATCTACATTTACAAAGTACTGAAACAGGTTCATCCCGACACCGGTATCTCGAGTAAGGCCATGTCGATCATGAACTCGTTCGTGAACGACATCTTCGAGCGCATCGCCGCCGAGGCTTCTCGTCTCGCTCACTACAACAAGCGATCGACGATCACATCGAGGGAGGTACAGACGTCGGTGAGGCTGCTTCTACCCGGCGAGCTCGCCAAGCACGCCGTGAGCGAAGGCACTAAGGCCGTAACGAAGTACACGAGCTCTAAGTAAACGAAGTAGTCGCCACTTTCGACGGTTCGACGGACGACGAAGTTCGCGCGCGCGTTTGTGTGTGTGTGTTTGTGTGTGTGTGTGTCCATCGCTTCACATCATAGTAGATCGACAAGATGGCTCATATTATACGCCGCCTCCTCCTCCTCCTCCTCCGCCGCCGCCGTCGTTTCGATCGTCGTTTTCGATGTGCATTCGCATGACGATTACGCTACGATTTATTGAGAAAAAAAGGCCCTTTTCAGGGCCACAAAGAGTTTCGATGAACATATATAACATATACAGTTTCAAACGATTCAGTCGTCACGTTACGTCACGTCACCGACACCATCAACAACAACAACAACACCACAACCACAAACATACTCGTATATCACCCCGCCCATATTCATTTATTTATTATCTTTGATAGATAGACATATATATTTTAAACTCTTTTTATATTTTATATATATATATGTAATTATTATTATATTCGTTTATTTATTATAATAATCATCATCATGGTAGGTCGGTAAGCGTGAACGTACGAGAGGGACATCGTAGCTTAGAGAAAGAGATAGCGATACGTCATTATCGCTGCACCTCCATACGAGCACACCGTACTGCGCGTAGTAGTTACCGGTATAAAAGGAGACACCCGGCCCGTAAATTTTCATTCAGTCTCTGACGTTCATCTCGAGCGGACTCTACTACTACTACTACTACTACTACTACAACTACCACTCTCTAGTTTTCGTGTTTAGTGTTACGTGTTTCGTGTCTCGTGAAGATGGCTCGTACCAAACAGACGGCCCGAAAATCAACCGGCGGTAAGACGCCGCGGAAGCAACTCGCCACCAAGGCCGCTCGTAAGAGCGCTCCGGCCACGGGAGGTGTGAAGAAACCTCATCGTTACAGACCCGGTACGGTCGCTCTTCGTGAAATACGTCGCTATCAGAAGAGTACGGAACTTTTGATACGCAAGCTGCCGTTCCAGCGTCTTGTCCGTGAGATCGCACAAGACTTCAAGACGGATCTACGTTTCCAGAGTTCGGCCGTTATGGCGTTACAGGAAGCTAGCGAGGCTTACCTCGTCGGTCTATTCGAAGACACGAACCTGTGCGCTATCCACGCCAAGCGTGTAACGATCATGCCCAAGGATATTCAATTGGCGCGTAGGATCCGAGGAGAACGTGCTTAATTACGTGACGTCGTCGATTGCATACTACTGCGTGTGTTTATAATAATAATAAATATACGTAGTAGTAGTATTTGCAAAATATAATTATCAAAAAGGCCCTTTTCAGGGCCGCATATATATATCTGAAAACGAAAAAAAATGTTTGTTTCATACGTTCAATCACGTCACGAAATATTATTACAAATTTTAACATAATTCACGAGATCACGTCGAACACGCTATAATAAATATATATATATATATATATATATATATATATAGTGATTTCAAAACAATATAATACATATAGACAAAACAATATAGAATCAAATAAAGATTTATCTTTTTTTTTTTTTTTTTTAGTAGTAGTAGTAGTAGTTGTTTGATATTAATAATATATCTCTGTCGATCTTTTTTTTTTTTTTTTTTTTTTTTTTTTCAGGAATAAATAAATAAATAAATAAAAATTGGAAAGCAAAATAAATCTTCAAAACGAAAACAACACCGGCAAAACCAAACTAAAAACTCTCCCCCCGCACCCGGACACCGTCCCTACCAAAGTCCGATCCGATATCGCCATCTCTTTTCTCTATCTCGCGCGCGCAGCGGCGAACGGCGTACGTAACGTCGTGCGTGTACAAGTCGAGTGACAGTATATATATAACGAAGCTCCTGAATAAAGCGCGCATTCTCGTTCCGACCTCCGTCCCGCACGGATGTCTGTACTGACGAAACCCGACTCAATATTTCCAAGAAAAGCTGACCCGCACAACAGGTGCGGCTACCCGAGCGCCCTTTGTGTGCGCCGACACTTCATGATATTCGACCCTTTGTTCGAAAGGTCGCCTCGCCGCCGTCTGTTCTAGAAACTGAACAAAGGATTTATCAACAAAGAATTCTCAACAAAGACAACTCGCACAACAGGTGCGAATTCCTGAGCACCCTTGTGTGCGCCGACCGTTTGCGATCGCCGACCCCTTTGTTCGAAGGATCGCCTCGCCAGCCGTGAACAATAAACACTATATCTACAGATAAACTAATTGTGCAGTGCAGTGAAGTGCTAAGTGGGAAAGTGTAGTGTAGTGCACTCCGCGAATTCCGCGAAAGTCCTGCCAATCAGCATTCGTGAGTACACCCGTAGATTAAGTACACACTCCTTTGGGAGTAGGCACTCATTTCTGCCACCCACGGGCAGATTCCAGTAGGGATCACACCGTAGGCACACACCTCCCTGCCATAACGGCAGGGAGGCAACAATCTCAGTCTCGTCGGGCCATGGACCCGCTCAGAAAGCTTTCTAAGGAGCAGCTCTTAAAGCTGCTCCAACAGCACCTTCCCATTGACGCGGTAGAGCGTCTTAGCGACTTCGCCCTCGACATAGAGGGCACGTTAGACCTAGGACCCGTCTCCGAAGCCCGCGGACGGGACTCGCCCAACCCCCCGCTGCCCTCCGGTGAGACCATGGAGGTCGAATCCGAAAGTGACAGCGGGAGGTCCCGCGGATCCACGTCCGACGGCTCTGAGACGGGAGATACTGACGAGGAGAGCGACGGTTTCGAGACCGTCATCTCCAAGTCAACAAAGAGGAAGGCGAAGGCTCCTCAAGCCCCGCCTCCTCGTAAGCGACCGACAAAGGCGACTTTGTCGTCGCCAAATGCTCGCAGAGCCGGAGGCCCGGTGATGCCGAGCAAACCGATTGTGGCATATCCACAACCCGCGTCACCCACGCCCCCGATGCCCCGAGTGGCCAATCAGACGAACGAGCAAACAAGCTCGAAACTCCCACCGCCAGTCTTCATACAAGACAAATCAAGGTGGACCACCATCTCGGATATTCTCTCGGCGAAGCGTATCCACTATACGCACGCCAAGAATACCGCGCAAGGAATCAGGGTCCAAGTTCAGGACTCTTTAACACATAGGAAACTGACAGAGTTCCTTAGGCAAGATGGCACTGCCTTCCATACGTTCGCTCTCGAGGACGAGCGTTTACTACGAGTGGTCATCAGGGGAATACCTAAGGAAACCCCCGAGGGCCTGATCAAGGCAAGTTTGGAGAGTTCCAACTTGCCAATCTTAGAGGTACATCGGATGTACCACCCGCGTACTAAAGAGCGCTACGACCTAGTGCTCGCCATACTACCTCTTACCCCCGAGGGTAAGAAAATATTCAATATCGAAAAGATCTGCGGTCTTTCCGACTTCAAGCTGGAACCTCCCCGCAGCCGCGGCACCCCTGGCCAGTGCCATCGGTGCCAACTCTACGGGCATTCCGCGCGGCATTGTTTTGCCAAACCTAGATGCGTAAAGTGTCTAGAGGGCCACTTAACAGCCGAGTGCGGTCGGAGCAAAATTCCCGTCCCTGAAGCCCCTCCGAGTTGCGTATTGTGCAAAACCGAGGGCCACCCCGCGAATTATCGCGGGTGTCCCAAGGCGCCGCGCAAACGCAGCCCGAAGGGGAAAAAGCGGTCTAGTCGGATCGCCTCACGGCCGGGGAGAGCCCCTCAGGCGCCCACCGCCGCTTCTCAACCACACACTAAAGCCCCTCAGGCTCCCGCACCTACGGAAGCCCCTCAGGCACCCACGTGTGCTCCTCAGACACCCACACGAGCCCCTCAGGCACCCACGCGTGCCCCCCAGGCTACCAACAAAGGCGCTTGGGAGAAACCTCTGCCTATGGTCCGTAAGACCACAGAGGCACCTCCGCGTCCTCTTGCGCCGCGCGCAAACTACAGTAAACAGCCGCGTTCCCAAGAACGGGACACGGCGAACCTAAAACAATTTGCCATGTTATGTGGCAAAATTGACTTAGATGGCATCCAACATTTCTTAGATGAGTACTCGGCAGACCCAGGTAACTTTGTATGCCTGCTCGTAAAATATGCATCGCTGTTCACTCAGATGAACGCACTCACCAAGCTCAATGGCCAACGCTAGGATAAAGCCTCGCGCCCTGACCGTCATAACGTTCAACGCAAACGGTCTTATCCAACAAATCGATCTAGTCCGCGATTTCTTACGCAACCATCCCGTCGACGTCATGCTAGTGCAAGAGACGTTTCTCAAACCCAACGTTCGCGATCCGAACATCGCGAATTACCGCATCATCAGAAACGATCGTATCTCCGCTAAAGGTGGTACGGTTATTTACTATAAAAGGTCACTTCACTGCCTGCCACTCGACACCCCACCGCTCACCAACATCGAAGCGTCAATCTGTCAGCTAAGTATGACGGGCCATCAGCCCGTTATCCTAGCCTCTGTTTACCTCTCACCGACGAAACAACTCCTAGAAAATGACCTTAAGTCACTTCTATCAATGGGTAGCGCGGTCATTTTAGCCGGCGACCTAAACAGCAAACACCCCAACTGGAATTCACTCCAAACAAATGCTAGAGGTAAAACATTAGATCGTTTGTCTCACCATATGTCGCACAATTTTGCCGTCATTGCTCCTACGACACCCACTCGGTTCCCACTCTCGGAGAACCGCAGAGATAAACCAGACGTACTCGACATAGTGTTATTGAAAGGCGTGACCTTGCAGTTACGTTCAATCGAAGCACTATCCGAGTTAGACTCAGATCACCGCCCAGTCTTAGTAGAGCTAGGGCCGGATGATCCACTTAACCGTCCTATTAAAACGATTATCGACTGGCATAAATTCACACAGCAAGTCCAGTCCTTAGATTCTCAGCCACTAAAAGATATCCCAGACAGAATTGACACAGTAGACGTTGCAAAAGCGGCCGCGATTAAACTCACGACCCACATACGCGACAAAATAGACATGTGCTCCAGGGAGGTCGAAATTCGCCCTAACGAGCGTTGGGAGCTCCCTGAAGACTTAAAAGATCTTATCACTCGGAAAAACGCCGCCACACGAGCTCATGACGCGTTTCCATCACCAGAAAACCGGAGGAAACTCTGGGCCCTTCAGAGGGACGTCAAAGCCCGTTTCAGCGAATTCCGTGATGATAATTACGGTACTCGCCTAGGGGAAATCAAACCATCGCACACAGCGTTCTGGACGATGCCGAGATCCCTCAAAGGCGAACGAGCCGCGAACATGCCTCCTTTGTTACGCCCGAATCTCCCGCCCGCAACAGACGACTTGGATAAGGCCGAGTGCTTAGCCGATAGCTTAGAAACGCAATGCGCACCGAGCAACCAAGCGGTAGACCCGGAACACCTCTTAAAGGTCGACACTTTAATAGATAATATCAGCTCTGTGCCACCAACGGACGAACCGTTGTCACCGACATCAGTCGAGGAGATCGAATCGATAGTCAAGAAATTACTAGTCAAAAAATCGCCCGGTGCGGACCGGATTAGTAATAAAGCCATTAAGCGCCTCCCGCAACAACTAATAGCACTTCTCGTGCTAATATTCAACGCCCTTCTGGCAGGATGCTCCTTTCCAGACCAATGGAAAGAAGCCATAGTCATAGGAATCCCTAAACCAGGGAAACCCAGGAATCAACCCACGAGCTATCGACCCATTAGCCTCCTCAACACGCTCGGAAAGGTCTACGAGAGAGTTATTCTCGCAAGAATCAAAGCCCACGTAGAGGCCAATCAGATTCAAATTAACGAGCAGTTCGGCTTTAGAGCCGGGCACTCGTGCGTCAATCAGGTCCACCGCCTAACGGAAGACATACTTAAGGGTTTCGCCATCGGTAGAACCACCTCGACGGGTGCCCTATTCTTCGATGTAGCGAAAGCATTCGACAAAGTCTGGCACAATGGTTTATTATATAAACTATACACTCTCGGATTGCCAGACAGACTCGTTCTCATCATACGAGACTACTTGACGAATCGTACTTTCCGCTACAGAGTTGAAGGCACCTTGTCATCACCTCGCCCCATCAGGGCAGGAGTCCCTCAAGGCTCCGCACTATCCCCGATACTCTATTCGTTATTCACGAATGATATTCCAAACACAACCCAAAGGGTTAACCTAGCCCTCTTCGCGGACGATACCGCCTTATATACAACCACGCCTTCGACGGCAGTCATGACAAAGCGTCTCCAATCCGCGGCCAACGCACTAGGCGATTGGTTCCGGAAGTGGAGAATCGAAGTTAATCCGGATAAAAGTGTAGCAGTACACTTCACCCGCAATCCTATATATATTAGAAATCATATGGCCAACCCGGGAAACATAACCCTGTTCGACCAACCTATCCCGTGGAAATCCGAAGTTAAATACTTAGGAGTCACACTCGATAGGAGACTCAATTTCCAGTCCCACATCAAAAGGGTACGTAACAGGGCAGCGTTCGTACTAGGAAGACTGTATGTGATGCTATGTGGGAGGAGTAAAATGTCCCTTAGAAATAAGACGACATTGTACAAAACCTTCATACGTCCCATAATGACCTATGCGAGCCCTGTCTTTGCCCACTGCTCACCGTGTCAGATCAAACGTCTGCAGATGATTCAAAATCGCTTTCTCCGTATCGCTACCAACTCGCCATGGTACATACGTAACGTTGACCTTCACAAGGACCTCAAAATCGATTCGATCGCTAAGTATCTCAAAATGCTCTCTACGGCGTATTTTGAGAGAGCTAAGCGACACGGCAATCCGCTGATAGCACAGGCCTGCTCATATACCTCCCTCAGAGGTAACCTCCCGCACAGACTCAGGCGTCCAATGCACGTCCTCGATGACAATGACGACAGCATAACTGTCGCAAACGCTCCCTTCGTAGGGAAAACACTACACAAGATACATATACACCGTTTCCGCCGGCGGAAACGAGGTCCCAGATTTGCGACATCACGAAATCGGTCGTGATCTAGTATGGTGCTTCGTACAGAAGCGCTTCCCTCCCCTCCGACTACGTCCTGAGCCGAGGTGCGATCTCGTAGGAGACATCCTCAGGATGGACGTCATGTAGAGCCCGAGACGGCTCGAAATTCAAGGCGGAGTCTAGTACTCGCCCCAACGCCCGGTGACGCTGTAAAGGCCAATAGGGCCAACAGCACACATTCACTCAGGAAAAAAAAAAAAAAAAAAAAAAAAAAAAGAATAAAGCGCACGATAACCCTGTTCGACCAACCTATCCCGTGGAAATCCGAAGTTAAATACTTAGGAGTCACACTCGATAGGAGACTCAATTTCCAGTCCCACATCAAAAGGGTACGTAACAGGGCAGCGTTCGTACTAGGAAGACTGTATGTGATGCTATGTGGGAGGAGTAAATTGTCCCTTAGAAATAAGACGACATTGTACAAAACCTTCATACGTCCCATAATGACCTATGCGAGCCCTGTCTTTGCCCACTGCTCACCGTGTCAGATCAAACGTCTGCAGATGATTCAAAATCGCTTTCTCCGTATCGCTACCAACTCGCCATGGTACATACGTAACGTTGACCTTCACAAGGACCTCAAAATCGATTCGATCGCTAAGTATCTCAAAATGCTCTCTACGGCGTATTTTGAGAGAGCTAAGCGACACGGCAATCCGCTGATAGCACAGGCCTGCTCATATACCTCCCTCAGAGGTAACCTCCCGCACAGACTCAGGCGTCCAATGCACGTCCTCGATGACAATGACGACAGCATAACTGTCGCAAACGCTCCCTTCGTAGGGAAAACACTACACAAGACACTCTTACACCGTTTCCGCCGGCGGAAACGAGGTCCCAGATTTGCGACATCACGAAATCGGTCGTGATCTAGTATGGTGCTTCGTACAGAAGCGCTTCCCTCCCCTCCGACTACGTCCTGAGCCGAGGTGCGATCTCGTAGGAGACATCCTCAGGATGGACGTCATGTAGAGCCCGAGACGGCTCGAAATTCAAGGCGGAGTCTAGTACTCGCCCCAACGCCCGGTGACGCTGTAAAGGCCAATAGGGCCAACAGCACACATTCACTCAGGAAAAAAAAAAAAAAAAAAAAAAAAAAAAAGCGCACGACACAACGTGATCGTCTTTAACCGACATCGGACGGACGCGCTCGGAGTTTTGAACGTTTCTCTCTGTTCTCTCAGTGTGAACCGAAGACAACAAGAAATATACAATGACCGGTCGCGGTAAAGGTGGAAAAGGTCTGGGGAAAGGTGGCGCGAAGAGACACAGGAAAGTGCTCCGTGATAACATCCAAGGTATCACGAAACCGGCCATCCGTCGTCTCGCACGCAGAGGTGGTGTGAAACGTATATCCGGTCTGATATACGAGGAGACTCGCGGTGTGCTCAAAGTGTTCCTCGAGAACGTCATCCGCGACGCCGTCACTTACACCGAGCACGCGAAGAGGAAGACCGTGACCGCCATGGACGTCGTGTACGCTCTGAAACGTCAGGGTCGTACTCTCTACGGTTTCGGCGGTTAAAATACTTTAAAAAAAAACAACAACAACAAAAACAAAAAAGGCCCTTTTCAGGGCCGCATATCGATCTGTTTATACATTACTTTATATGAAAATACTCGTTTCATTCGATCGATGACGTTAACGAAGAAAGGGGGTGGTATTCTGTGCGGTACAGATTTTATGTATATTATATGTAATATAATGTGTATAGTATAATTCTATGTATGCGCGTCGATCGACGAATACAGAAGAGTTAGTTATACCGGTTAGTTAGTTATACACACGTAACGATATATATAAAACTCGATTACTCATTTACCTTAATTACATTTACATTATTCGATGATTAAATATATTAATGATGATGAATGTTATTATTATTATTATTAATATTATTATTATTAAAACAAATTTAAATTCAATACATACATACATGTTATTGCCGTTTAATCGCTTAGTCGCTCTCTCTCTCTCTCTCTCTCTCTCCCTCTCTCCTTTGGGCTCTCCTCCTCTTCACGGCTACGGGCTCAAGCGTCAAGCTACGGGCCGCACACCGGCCGCCGCCGCCGCCGCCGACGACGACGACGACGACGACGACGCTGTTGTATCGCACGCTGACACGCGCTCGCTCGCTCGCACGCTCGCTCTTTCGAATCGTTGACCTGTAAGACAAACGATTGTTGTTATTGTTTATACTCTCTTTCGAAACTTCATTATTTATCATTATTTAATAGTTTATATTCTTTCAATATGATTCGCTTGGCAGAGTCCGTTTTCTCGCGCTTCGTACGCAGACTTGCATAGTAGTGTGTTTTACGAACGTCGACTTGGAACAAGCTAAAAATGTTGGTAAATTATTGAATAAGAGTTGTACTTTTACACAGTATCAGTCCGATATCTTCGCTTTCAATTTATCGATAGAACGAAACGTCTAAATCGATTTTAATAGAATAAAAATGACTTTTAAACGAGGCTCGAGGTACGCGTCTAGAACTATATCGAATTTAAACGCGAATCGTAATCATCGTCATCGTTACACGCGACGCGTTCGACTTTCGTATGAACGATAGGTTCATGAGGTATCGTTTCATATAATAGAACGTTTAAAAAATACTTTACTATGTATAAATATCGTATTCAAAAAGATACCTGTTAGTGAAAAGTTTTAAGCGTTCGTACGTGAAATTGTCTAGCGACATCGCGGTTCTCCTTACGGTATTGCTCGGACTCGACTCACTACTAGCGACCTCTCCGCGCTCTCTTATATATATAATATATCGACCACACGACCCACATACCGACTAACCCTTCGTACCAGCCGGACGTCCTGGACATCGTGCTGCACCACCGACTAGACGCACCCATCGATGTTGAGGTGAATTACGACCTCAACACACAGCACCTGCCGATTGTGGTCACAATCGCCCTCCAGCGCGACTTTACAGTGCCCCGCTCCCCTCGTTTGCGGGTCGACTGGGGGCGCTACTCCTCAGAGCTCTCGGAGTTTGAGCTCACGGTCCCGATCGCGACGACTGAAGATGTGGAAGGAGCTGCTTCTAAAATTTCTGAGGCGATCCAGAAAGCCAAAGAAGCAGCCACCTCTCAAGGAAGCACACCGAGAAGTCGTCAGGACCAGCTGCCGAGCTCGCTCCGAGTGAAGCTGAGGAAGAAACGAGTTCTTCGCCGACTGTGGGCGCGAACGCGCTGCCCGAGGGTGAAGCGTGACCTCAATAGGATTGCAGAGGAAGTGTCGCGTGCGCTCGTGGCTCTCGAGGATGACTACTGGGAGGCCACCATCGATCGAGCATCCGAGCACGACACTACGTTGTACCACCTCTGCAAACAGCTTACCGGACATGACTCGCCTGTTTACCCGCTCCTAGATCGAGCGGGTAACAGAAGATATTCCGCCAGCGACAGAGCAGAGATCCTGGCGGAACATTTGGAGGGTCAATTCACCCCCAATCCACCGGACTTATCAAGAATCGATGTCGTCCATCATCACGCGGCGATCCAGAGGCAAGTGGAGGTATTCCTGTCGGCCCCAATCCCGCCGCTCCAGGGAGACGATTATATCTCTCTGTCCGAGCTGCGGAAGGCCGTCTTCCGATTACCGAAGAGGAAGGCGCCAGGCCCCGACGGAATTACCAACGCCGCGTTGATGCAGCTACCCAACAACTGCCTCGTAGCGCTCGCGAGTGCTTTTAACGGGATACTCCGGACCGGACACTTCCCCGAGGCGTGGAAGAGAGGGAAGGTTATCGCCCTCCCTAAACCCGGGAAGGATCGTCGCCTCCCGGCAAGCTATCGGCCTATCACGCTACTCTCGCACATCGCCAAGCTGTTCGAGCGTCTGTTGCTGCGGAGACTCGCGCCTCACCTGCCCCTGCGCGAGGAGCAGTTCGGATTCCGCAGCGACCATTCAACGACGCTCCAGCTGGCGAGAGTTCTTAGCCACTTAGCCAGTGAGCGAAACAGAGGGCATCCCACCGTCGGGGTCTTTCTCGACATGGAGAAGGCCTTCGACCGGGTGTGGCATGCCGGACTCCTGGCTAAACTCTTGAACACCTCGGCGCCTCTCGCGTATGTGCGAGTAGTGGCGTCGTTTTTGGAAGGCCGAAGCTTCTATGTCTCGGTGGAAGGCGCGGACTCTCAGCCGCGCCCCATTCGAGCCGGAGTACCCCAGGGTAGCTGCCTGTCACCGCGTCTATACGCGGTGTACACGGACGACATCCCTACCCTCCGCGACCATCTGCGTGAGGGTGAAGAGGATGTGTTGCTGGCCCTGTACGCGGACGACAGCGCATTCTTTTCGTCGTCCTACCACCAGATCGTCGCAATAAACAAGATGCAACGAGTGTTGGATCTGATACCGGATTGGCTAGACAAGTGGAGGATGGCTGTCAACGTCGATAAGACGGCCGCTCTGCTTGTCGGTGCTGACAAGCCGATGCGTCGGCTCACCCTTCGAGGCCAGGACGTGGGATGGCAGACCTCAGTCTGCTACCTGGGGTGTCACTTGGACCGCAGGCTGCGCATGATACCCACCGTTAACAAGGTGGTGAGTCATGCCGCGGCTGCCCGGTCTAAGCTGCACACCCTCTTCACGTCGCGGCTTCCATTAAAGACCAGACTGAGGGTCTACGGTGCCTACGTCCGCTCGCGCCTGACGTATGCGGCCCCCGCCTGGTACGCACTCTGCTCAGCGTACCAGAAGCGGAGGATTCAGATCCAACAGAACCGATGCCTACGCTTGATTGTAGGAGCTCCGAGGTACGTCAGAAATGATGTCATCCATAGAGACACCAGGACGCCCACCGTGGAGGAGTTCGTCCGCAAGCTCGCTCGCTCGCTATTTGCTAAGGCAGATAGCAGTGCGAGCGTACACCTCCACGGTATAGCACCACTTCATGCCAGACCACCTGAGGGGCGTCCGTTACCTCGTGAGCTCCTATTGTCGCCGACCATCAGCGCCGATGCAGGCATCGGTGAAGAGGAAGACGACGATCTGGAGACGCGGTAGGACGACATAACCAGTGAACAACCAACCAACCATTGAAGAAAGATAGCCACTGGGTCACAACGACCCTGGCCCTATGGGCCTAAAAGAATCGACACGACGGTCGAACCGTCGGGGAGGACCATCCCGGGTAGGGGGGGCAACCCCGAGGCCCGCACCCAGACTGGCCTAGGCCAGCCAGGAGGACCATTGATGGATAATATATCGAATCGAATATATATATCGAGGGTATTCTTTGAATATTCTCATATTGTGTTCGGTGAGATTATTGTATATGTAAGACGTGCCATCTCTCCGATCGAACATCCCCCGCTCCCCGCAACGACCCCCTCCGGTGCCAGTTGTACTCGCCGCGTCCTCCGACGTCGGCTTGAGGAAACGGCCGGTGTTAGTTGCCAGGAGCCTGCCTGCTCAAGTGAAGAGAAGCGCACGAATAGATCCTGCACTTTTTTGGTTATCAAAAAATCCTGCAGGATCAACGAAACCAAGGAAAGCTGAAGAATAGAGATACCGGTGTGCACGGACCGAACTTCCGCTCGCGGGCGCTTAGCTGGGCCTCCCCTAGGGGTCTCACCTGGCTTAGTTGCACGCGCCGAGGTCGTGGTGCCCGTGCATACACTCAAGAGCAGCAATCCGACACCACCATCATGTCTGAAGGGGGGGAGCCCCCCCCCTTAGACCAACGCAAGCGTGGCCGAGGCAGGTCCGGCATCGCGCGGTCAGTTGTTCGAAGAGACATCTTCGACAACTCGACCGTGCCTGTCGCCCTCACCCCCGCCGCCGCCCCGCGTATACGCATTATACATGCTGAAACCGGTGGAGAGGACGTCCACCGGGCTGCTGAAGCAGACTTCGCCGTCACTGTAGCTGAGTCTACAGCAGGCGCGGAAGGAGCCAAGCGCCCGAGACCGGACTCTTCGCCGGAGTCCATGGAAGGGGAGGACAAGCGCCCCAAGACCGATGCTTCCACTGCATCACCGCCGTACGGATCGCCGCAGGATTCGGCATCCTCATCGCGCGCGGCATCGCCTACAACGGGCGAAGCAAGCGGAAAAGGACGGCCAAAAGAGTTACCACCGCCGCGATCCCCCTCCCCAATGGAGGGGGGGTCGCAAGACACCTGGCCGCGTGACTCGACGAGCTACGCGGCACTGCCATCGACGGTCGAGGAGAGGACAGCCTCCCGTCCCACTTCACCGCAACCGGGGCCGTCAGGGGTCACCTATGCGGCGGCCGCTGCCGCTCCAGCGTCGCCCAGGAGTCGAGCCCCTGCACCGGTACCAGCCCCAAGAGCGACGCCTCGTTCAAGCTACCCGCCGATCACGGCGGAACGCCTACCGAACTGGACGAGGCACTTCGAGGTGCTTAAGAACAAGCTAGGACACGCCCCGAACGCACGCCCTTTGGGAAAGGGAGTGCGCTTCTTGCCCGGATCCGCGGAGGAATTTCGGGTCATCCAGCGCCATCTGACTGAGGCTATGAACCAGGATAAGACTATATCCTGGTTCTGCTATAGCCCAGCCGCGGAACTGCCAACCAAGGTGGCCATTAGGGGGCTACCACTCGACACACCCCCGGAAGAGGTGATCGCCGCCCTGCGCAGTTTAGGGTTTCCTGCGCAGAGCGCGAAGGCGATTCCAGGCGGAAGAGGTCGACATGGGTGCACCTATTTCGTCCAGCTGGTGCACCTGAAGGAGCAGGAGCTCAGGTCACTATACAAGACTACTGAGCTCCTGTGCATGCCCGGCCTGCTGATTGAAGCCTGGAGAGGCGCGAAGAGCCCGCCTCAATGTCACCGCTGCCAGGCATTTGGCCACTCCTCGGCCAATTGCCATAGGCAACAAAAGTGTGTTCGCTGCGCCGGCGAACACCTGGCACGGGACTGCCCGAGACCTCTTTCGGAACCACCGACGTGCGCAAACTGCGCTAAGGCGCATACAGCAAAGGACCGGAGGTGCCCGGTCTTTAAGAAAGAAGCACGAAGGAGGGGCATTAACGTGCCCGCCCCTCACCCGAACGGACCGAGAGCACAGCCAAAGGGGGACAGGGAGCGTGTCCCCCCGGTAGCACCTAAGCAGGTGGTCGGTCGCCCTATCGTCGCAGAACCTAAAGCGACGATAGTAGTCGACCAGCGAACTAAGCAGCCACCCCCTGCGAAGAAAGCCACGGAGGTGCGAGCCAAGCTTGCGCCCCCAACAACTTTGGCGCCTCCAGCCAACCAGCCGACGGCCAGGGACCAGCCTATAAAGGTGCCTAACAAAAAGAAGAGAAGAAAGAGGGCAGCTAGGCCTCCCAGGACTGAGCCAGCGGCGGCATCGACGCCGCAGCCCAGGAAGGCAGCGACGGAGCCAAAGTCCGCTCCGGCTGCCGCCACGCGTCCGGTGGTGAGGCAAGAAGTGCCTCCCCCTGCGCAGATGACTACCTCGGCCAGTGCGAAAGGCCTGGACACCACCATCATCGTCCGGGTCTTCATGGAGGCACTGACGGCAATCCTGGTCGCCTATACACAGGGCCAGGACATAATACCTGCCATCTCAGCTGGAATAGCCGCTCTTGCGAAGCTCAATTCCAGCTGAGAATACTATACTGGAACCCAGGTGGCATACGTGGCCATATCCGGGAGCTGATCCTACTCGCCCAGTCGCAGGATATTCACGTAATCCTCCTGGGCGAGACGAAGCTCTCGGCTGAGATCGAGCTCCGAATCCCGAATTTCTTCGTGTATCGGCGAGATGAAGTCTCTCCCCGGGGCTGCCAATTCAGAGGAACTGCAGCCCTAGTGAGGAGGGATATCATACACGAAGAACTTGCACATGCACCTTTTGTGAGCCTACGTACGCAGGGGGTGCGTGTGCATGCTGGTGAGACGGAGCTGCTGCTGTATGCCGCCTACAAGCCACCCGGACAGGTTTTCTGCAGCACCGATGTCCAATCGCTTATCGACTCGCCGATGCCTACACTGATCGTGGGTGATCTGAACGCGAAGCACCACGCTTGGGGCTCGCGCGTCATCACCCAGGCGGGTAGGCACCTGCTTGAGGATAGCGAACGACAGGGTTACGGTGTGTTGGGTCCAGGAGCGCCGACCCACATACCGACGAACCCTTCGTACCAGCCGGACGTCCTGGACATCGTGCTGCACCACCGACTAGACGCACCCATCGATGTTGAGGTGAATTACGACCTCAACACACAGCACCTGCCGATTGTGGTCACAATCGCCCTCCAGCGCGACTTTACAGTGCCCCGCTCCCCTCGTTTGCGGGTCGACTGGGGGCGCTACTCCTCAGAGCTCTCGGAGTTTGAGCTCACGGTCCCGATCGCGACGACTGAAGATGTGGAAGGAGCTGCTTCTAAAATTTCTGAGGCGATCCAGAAAGCCAAAGAAGCAGCCACCTCTCAAGGAAGCACACCGAGAAGTCGTCAGGACCAGCTGCCGAGCTCGCTCCGAGTGAAGCTGAGGAAGAAACGAGTTCTTCGCCGACTGTGGGCGCGAACGCGCTGCCCGAGGGTGAAGCGTGACCTCAATAGGATTGCAGAGGAAGTGTCGCGTGCGCTCGTGGCTCTCGAGGATGACTACTGGGAGGCCACCATCGATCGAGCATCCGAGCACGACACTACGTTGTACCACCTCTGCAAACAGCTTACCGGACATGACTCGCCTGTTTACCCGCTCCTAGATCGAGCGGGTAACAGAAGATATTCCGCCAGCGACAGAGCAGAGATCCTGGCGGAACATTTGGAGGGTCAATTCACCCCCAATCCACCGGACTTATCAAGAATCGATGTCGTCCATCATCACGCGGCGATCCAGAGGCAAGTGGAGGTATTCCTGTCGGCCCCAATCCCGCCGCTCCAGGGAGACGATTATATCTCTCTGTCCGAGCTGCGGAAGGCCGTCTTCCGATTACCGAAGAGGAAGGCGCCAGGCCCCGACGGAATTACCAACGCCGCGTTGATGCAGCTACCCAACAACTGCCTCGTAGCGCTCGCGAGTGCTTTTAACGGGATACTCCGGACCGGACACTTCCCCGAGGCGTGGAAGAGAGGGAAGGTTATCGCCCTCCCTAAACCCGGGAAGGATCGTCGCCTCCCGGCAAGCTATCGGCCTATCACGCTACTCTCGCACATCGCCAAGCTGTTCGAGCGTCTGTTGCTGCGGAGACTCGCGCCTCACCTGCCCCTGCGCGAGGAGCAGTTCGGATTCCGCAGCGACCATTCAACGACGCTCCAGCTGGCGAGAGTTCTTAGCCACTTAGCCAGTGAGCGAAACAGAGGGCATCCCACCGTCGGGGTCTTTCTCGACATGGAGAAGGCCTTCGACCGGGTGTGGCATGCCGGACTCCTGGCTAAGCTCTTGAACACCTCGGCGCCTCTCGCGTATGTGCGAGTAGTGGCGTCGTTTTTGGAAGGCCGAAGCTTCTATGTCTCGGTGGAAGGCGCGGACTCTCAGCCGCGCCCCATTCGAGCCGGAGTACCCCGGGGTAGCTGCCTGTCACCGCGTCTATACGCGGTGTACACGGACGACATCCCTACCCTCCGCGACCATCTGCGTGAGGGTGAAGAGGATGTGTTGCTGGCCCTGTACGCGGACGACAGCGCATTCTTTTCGTCGTCCTACCACCAGATCGTCGCAATAAATAAGATGCAACGAGTGTTGGATCTGATACCGGATTGGCTAGACAAGTGGAGGATGGCTGTCAACGTCGATAAGACGGCCGCTCTGCTTGTCGGTGCTGACAAGCCGATGCGTCGGCTCACCCTTCGAGGCCAGGACGTGGGATGGCAGACCTCAGTCTGCTACCTGGGGTGTCACTTGGACCGCAGGCTGCGCATGATACCCACCGTTAACAAGGTGGTGAGTCATGCCGCGGCTGCCCGGTCTAAGCTGCACACCCTCTTCACGTCGCGGCTTCCATTAAAGACCAGACTGAGGGTCTACGGTGCCTACGTCCGCTCGCGCCTGACGTATGCGGCCCCCGCCTGGTACGCACTCTGCTCAGCGTACCAGAAGCGGAGGATTCAGATCCAACAGAACCGATGCCTACGCTTGATTGTAGGAGCTCCGAGGTACGTCAGAAATGATGTCATCCATAGAGACACCAGGACGCCCACCGTGGAGGAGTTCGTCCGCAAGCTCGCTCGCTCGCTATTTGCTAAGGCAGATAGCAGTGCGAGCGTACACCTCCACGGTATAGCACCACTTCATGCCAGACCACCTGAGGGGCGTCCGTTACCTCGTGAGCTCCTATTGTCGCCGACCATCAGCGCCGATGCAGGCATCGGTGAAGAGGAAGACGACGATCTGGAGACGCGGTAGGACGACATAACCAGTGAACAACCAACCAACCATTGAAGAAAGATAGCCACTGGGTCACAACGACCCTGGCCCTATGGGCCTAAAAGAATCGACACGACGGTCGAACCGTCGGGGAGGACCATCCCGGGTAGGGGGGGCAACCCCGAGGCCCGTACCCAGACTGGCCTAGGCCAGCCAGGAGGACCATTGATTGATTAATATATCGAATCGAATATATATATCGAGGGTATTCTTTGAATATTCTCATATTGTGTTCGGTGAGATTATTGTATATGTAAGACGTGCCATCTCTCCGATCGAACATCCCCCGCTCCCCGCAACGACCCCCTCCGGTGCCAGTTGTACTCGCCGCGTCCTCCGACGTCGGCTTGAGGAAACGGCCGGTGTTAGTTGCCAGGAGCCTGCCTGCTCAAGTGAAGAGAAGCGCACGAATAGATCCTGCACTTTTTTGGTTATCAAAAAATCCTGCAGGATCAACGAAACCAAGGAAAGCTGAAGAATAGAGATACCGGTGTGCACGGACCGAACTTCCGCTCGCGGGCGCTTAGCTGGGCCTCCCCTAGGGGTCTCACCTGGCTTGGTTGCACGCGCCGAGGTCGTGGTGCCCGTGCATACACTCAAGAGCAGCAATCCGACACCACCATCATGTCTGAAGGGGGGGAGCCCCCCCCCTTAGACCAACGCAAGCGTGGCCGAGGCAGGTCCGGCATCGCGCGGTCAGTTGTTCGAAGAGACATCTTCGACAACTCGACCGTGCCTGTCGCCCTCACCCCCGCCGCCGCCCCGCGTATACGCATTATACATGCTGAAACCGGTGGAGAGGACGTCCACCGGGCTGCTGAAGCAGACTTCGCCGCCACTGTAGCTGAGTCTACAGCAGGCGCGGAAGGAGCCAAGCGCCCGAGACCGGACTCTTCGCCGGAGTCCATGGAAGGGGAAGACAAGCGCCCCAAGACCGATGCTTCCACTGCATCACCGCCGTACGGATCGCCACAGGATTCGGCATCCTCATCGCGCGCGGCATCGCCTACATCGGGCGAAGCAAGCGAAAAAGGACGGCCAAAAGAATTACCACCGCCGCGATCCCCCTCCCCAATGGAGGGGGGGTCGCAAGACACCTGGCCGCGTGACTCGACGAGCTACGCGGCACTGCCATCGACGGTCGAGGAGAGGACAGCCTCCCGTCCCACTTCACCGCAACCGGGGCCGTCAGGGGTCACCTATGCGGCGGCCGCTGCCGCTCCAGCGTCGCCCAGGAGTCGAGCCCCTGCACCGGTACCAGCCCCAAGAGCGACGCCTCGTTCAAGCTACCCGCCGATCACGGCGGAACGCCTACCGAACTGGACGAGGCACTTCGAGGTGCTTAAAAACAAGCTAGGACACGCCCCGAACGCACGCCCTTTGGGAAAGGGAGTGCGCTTCTTGCCCGGATCCGCGGAGGAATTTCGGGTCATCCAGCGCCATCTGACTGAGGCTATGAACCAGGATAAGACTATATCCTGGTTCTGCTATAGCCCAGCCGCGGAACTGCCAACCAAGGTGGCCATTAGGGGGCTACCACTCGACACACCCCCGGAAGAGGTGATCGCCGCCCTGCGCAGTTTAGGGTTCCCTGCGCAGAGCGCGAAGGCGATTCCAGGCGGAAGAGGTCGACATGGGTGCACCTATTTCGTCCAGCTGGTGCACCTGAAGGAGCAGGAGCTCAGGTCACTATACAAGACTACTGAGCTCCTGTGCATGCCCGGCCTGCTGATTGAAGCCTGGAGAGGCGCAAAGAGCCCGCCTCAATGTCACCGCTGCCAGGCATTTGGCCACTCCTCGGCCAATTGCCATAGGCAACAAAAGTGTGTTCGCTGCGCCGGCGAACACCTGGCACGGGACTGCCCGAGACCTCTTTCGGAACCACCGACGTGCGCAAACTGCGCTAAGGCGCATACAGCAAAGGACCGGAGGTGCCCGGTCTTTAAGAAAGAAGCACGAAGGAGGGGCATTAACGTGCCCGCCCCTCACCCGAACGGACCGAGAGCACAGCCAAAGGGGGACAGGGAGCGTGTCCCCCCGGTAGCACCTAAGCAGGTGGTCGGTCGCCCTATCGTCGCAGAACCTAAAGCGACGATAGTAGTCGACCAGCGAACTAAGCAGCCACCCCCTGCGAAGAAAGCCACGGAGGTGCGAGCCAAGCTTGCGCCCCCAACAACTTTGGCGCCTCCAGCCAACCAGCCGACGGCCAGGGACCAGCCTATAAAGGTGCCTAACAAAAAGAAGAGAAGAAAGAGGGCAGCTAGGCCTCCCAGGACTGAGCCTGCGGCGGCATCGACGCCGCAGCCCAGGAAGGCAGCGACGGAGCCAAAGTCCGCTCCGGCTGCCGCCACGCGTCCGGTGGTGAGGCAAGAAGTGCCTCCCCCTGCGCAGATGACTACCTCGGCCAGTGCGAAAGGCCTGGACACCACCATCATCGTCCGGGTCTTCATGGAGGCACTGACGGCAATCCTGGTCGCCTATACACAGGGCCAGGACATAATACCTGCCATCTCAGCTGGAATAGCCGCTCTTGCGAAGCTCAATTCCAGCTGAGAATACTATACTGGAACCCAGGTGGCATACGTGGCCATATCCGGGAGCTGACCCTACTCGCCCAGTCGCAGGATATTCACGTAATCCTCCTGGGCGAGACGAAGCTCTCGGCTGAGATCGAGCTCCGAATCCCGAATTTCTTCGTGTATCGGCGAGATGAAGTCTCTCCCCGGGGCTGCCCATTCAGAGGAACTGCAGCCCTGGTGAGGAGGGATATCATACACGAAGAACTTGCACATGCACCTTTTGTGAGCCTACGTACGCAGGGGGTGCGTGTGCATGCTGGTGAAACGGAGCTGCTGCTGTATGCCGCCTACAAGCCACCCGGACAGGTTTTCTGCAGCACCGATGTCCAATCGCTTATCGACTCGCCGATGCCTACACTGATCGTGGGTGATCTGAACGCGAAGCACCACGCTTGGGGCTCGCGCGTCATCACCCAGGCGGGTAGGCACCTGCTTGAGGATAGCGAACGACAGGGTTACGGTGTGTTGGGTCCAGGAGCGCCGACCCACATACCGACGAACCCTTCGTACCAGCCGGACGTCCTGGACATCGTGCTGCACCACCGACTAGACGCACCCATTGATGTTGAGGTGAATTACGACCTCAACACACAGCACCTGCCGATTGTGGTCACAATCGCCCTCCAGCGCGACTTTACAGTGCCCCGCTCCCCTCGTTTGCGGGTCGACTGGGGGCGCTACTCCTCAGAGCTCTCGGAGTTTGAGCTCACGGTCCCGATCGCGACGACTGAAGATGTGGAAGGAGCTGCTTCTAAAATTTCTGAGGCGATCCAGAAAGCCAAAGAAGCAGCCACCTCTCAAGGAAGCACACCGAGAAGTCGTCAGGACCAGCTGCCGAGCTCGCTCCGAGTGAAGCTGAGGAAGAAACGAGTTCTTCGCCGACTGTGGGTGCGAACGCGCTGCCCGAGGGTGAAGCGTGACCTCAATAGGATTGCAGAGGAAGTGTCGCGTGCGCTCGTGGCTCTCGAGGATGACTACTGGGAGGCCACCATCGATCGAGCATCCGAGCACGACACTACGTTGTACCACCTCTGCAAACAGCTTACCGGACATGACTCGCCTGTTTACCCGCTCCTAGATCGAGCGGGTAACAGAAGATATTCCGCCAGCGACAGAGCAGAGATCCTGGCGGAACATTTGGAGGGTCAATTCACCCCCAATCCACCGGACTTATCAAGAATCGATGTCGTCCATCATCACGCGGCGATCCAGAGGCAAGTGGAGGTATTCCTGTCGGCCCCAATCCCGCCGCTCCAGGGAGACGATTATATCTCTCTGTCCGAGCTGCGGAAGGCCGTCTTCCGATTACCGAAGAGGAAGGCGCCAGGCCCCGACGGAATTACCAACGCCGCGTTGATGCAGCTACCCAACAACTGCCTCGTAGCGCTCGCGAGTGCTTTTAACGGGATACTCCGGACCGGACACTTCCCCGAGGCGTGGAAGAGAGGGAAGGTTATCGCCCTCCCTAAACCCGGGAAGGATCGTCGCCTCCCGGCAAGCTATCGGCCTATCACGCTACTCTCGCACATCGCCAAGCTGTTCGAGCGTCTGTTGCTGCGGAGACTCGCGCCTCACCTGCCCCTGCGCGAGGAGCAGTTCGGATTCCGCAGCGACCATTCAACGACGCTCCAGCTGGCGAGAGTTCTTAGCCACTTAGCCAGTGAGCGAAACAGAGGGCATCCCACCGTCGGGGTCTTTCTCGACATGGAGAAGGCCTTCGACCGGGTGTGGCATGCCGGACTCCTGGCTAAGCTCTTGAACACCTCGGCGCCTCTCGCGTATGTGCGAGTAGTGGCGTCGTTTTTGGAAGGCCGAAGCTTCTATGTCTCGGTGGAAGGCGCGGACTCTCAGCCGCGCCCCATTCGAGCCGGAGTACCCCGGGGTAGCTGCCTGTCACCGCGTCTATACGCGGTGTACACGGACGACATCCCTACCCTCCGCGACCATCTGCGTGAGGGTGAAGAGGATGTGTTGCTGGCCCTGTACGCGGACGACAGCGCATTCTTTTCGTCGTCCTACCACCAGATCGTCGCAATAAACAAGATGCAACGAGTGTTGGATCTGATACCGGATTGGCTAGACAAGTGGAGGATGGCTGTCAACGTCGATAAGACGGCCGCTCTGCTTGTCGGTGCTGACAAGCCGATGCGTCGGCTCACCCTTCGAGGCCAGGACGTGGGATGGCAGACCTCAGTCTGCTACCTGGGGTGTCACTTGGACCGCAGGCTGCGCATGATACCCACCGTTAACAAGGTGGTGAGTCATGCCGCGGCTGCCCGGTCTAAGCTGCACACCCTCTTCACGTCGCGGCTTCCATTAAAGACCAGACTGAGGGTCTACGGTGCCTACGTCCGCTCGCGCCTGACGTATGCGGCCCCCGCCTGGTACGCACTCTGCTCAGCGTACCAGAAGCGGAGGATTCAGATCCAACAGAACCGATGCCTACGCTTGATTGTAGGAGCTCCGAGGTACGTCAGAAATGATGTCATCCATAGAGACACCAGGACGCCCACCGTGGAGGAGTTCGTCCGCAAGCTCGCTCGCTCGCTATTTGCTAAGGCAGATAGCAGTGCGAGCGTACACCTCCACGGTATAGCACCACTTCATGCCAGACCACCTGAGGGGCGTCCGTTACCTCGTGAGCTCCTATTGTCGCCGACCATCAGCGCCGATGCAGGCATCGGTGAAGAGGAAGACGACGATCTGGAGACGCGGTAGGACGACATAACCAGTGAACAACATTACCACTGAAAAAAGATAGCCACTGGGTCACAACGACCCTGGCCCTATGGGCCTAAAAGAATCGACACGACGGTCGAACCGTCGGGGAGGACCATCCCGGGTAGGGGGGGCAACCCCGAGGCCCGTACCCAGACTGGCCTAGGCCAGCCAGGAGGACCATTGATTGATATAGATTGAGGGTATTCTCGTGTTATATTCGAGTTGTGCTCGTGCAGTGTGTGTTCATAATATAAATCAATCAATCAATCAAAAAAAAAAAAAAAATTAAAACATGGCCGACACAGCTGTAGCAACCGAAGCGCCAGCACCGGCGACCCCTGCGAAGAAACCCAAGGCGTCCGCGGTCGCCGCCGCCGGCGGTGGCGCCGCCGCCGCCAAGAAACCGAAAGCGAAACCTACTCACCCTAAAACGTCGGAAATGGTGAACAGCGCCATCAAAGAGTTGAAGGAACGTAGCGGTTCTTCGCTTCAGGCGATCACGAAATACATCGCGGCTCAATACAAAGTCGATTCGGAAAAATTGGCTCCCTTCATCAGAAAGTATCTGAAGAGCGCCGTAGAATCGGGCGCGCTCATACAGACCAAGGGCAAGGGCGCATCGGGTTCGTTCAAGCTGGAATCGAAAACGTCGGCTTCGAAGAAACCCGCGGGCTCCGGAGCGGGAAGCGGGTCCGGCGGCGGCGGCGGAGGCGGCGGCAAGGCCGCGTCCTCGGCGGCTTCGGGTAAATCGAAGAAGGCCACGTCCGCTCCGGTCGGCGGCGGCAAGGGCGGCGGCGCCGCGGGCAAGAAAGCGGCCGCCGGCGGTGCTTCGTCCGGCACGGCGGCGTCTTCGCCGTCCAAATCTAAGGCGAAGGCTACGATTAAGGACAAAAAAGCGGCAGCGGCTAAAAAGAAACCGGCCGCCGCCGCCGCCAAGAAGGCCGCCGCGGCCGCCGCTCCTTCGAAGGCGAAGGGTGCCGCGTCGAAGGCGAAGAAGAGTGCGAAGCCGCCGACCAAGAAACCTAAAGCACCGAAACCGAAGAAGGCAGCCGCCGCTGCACCGAAGTCGAAACCGGCGGCTAAGAAAGCGGCCGCCGCTAAAAAGTAAGTCCCCCGCCAGCAGCCGCCGCGGTGATAATGACGACGACATCGTTCAAAAGTGTTATCAACAACAACAACAACAACAACAACAACAACAACAACAACAACATCGACAACATACATTTGTCCCGTCCCACGACGACGACGACGACGACGACGACGACGACGACGACGACGACGACGACGACGACTGTGATGATGACGATGCAAGCGTGTGCGGCGCGTAAATCGCACGATAAAAAGCCCTTTTCAGGGCTAACACAAATTTCTTAAGAATCGAAAGAAAGAAAGAAGAAGAAGAAAAAAAAAAAAAAAAAAGTTTCGAACGACACGACACGATACGATATACCCTCCTATCCCTCTCTATATACATATACATTTATAGATCACCATCGTGTACTACGTACGAAAGGTTGATATAAGATAGATAAGGAAAATTATATTAAATAACTAAACATATTAATATTTACATACGAACAACACAAACTACACTATTCTTTAAATATTATAATGATAATATTCACGATACCGCTCTAGCCCTACCTTCTCTCTTCCTTTCTCTTACACTTTAATATAATATTTCACTTTATTATTATTTCAAATAATCATTCGTTTTTCCATTCCATTCCATCGACGACGAACACCACCACAACCACCACCACCACCACCACCACCACCACCACGAATTCGCACTCACTCGATCACCGGAACCATCTCCCCCGCCCGACTGCCCGAATTTATAACGTAACGTAACGTAACGTAACGTAACAAACGACGATACAAATAAACATTATTATTAATTAATAAATTATTATTATACGCGCAGTTTACAGTATTAATAATCATTATTAATAAATTATTATTATACGCGCAGTTTACAGTAAATTCGCGAATGAAAAAAAAAAAAAATAAAAATAAAAATCGAACGCTCCGCGATCATCGCTCAGTCAAAAGTCACCTCGATACGTCCGTGCAGATAGACGCGACGCCGTTCCGAGTATATAAAGGCGTTCGACAAATACGATACGAAGTGGCATTCTCGTTCCGACCTCCGTCCCGCACGGATGTCTGTACTGACGAAACCCGACTCAATATTTCCAAGAAAAGCTGACCCGCACAACAGGTGCGGCTACCCGAGCGCCCTTTGTGTGCGCCGACACTTCATGATATTCGACCCTTTGTTCGAAAGGTCGCCTCGCCGCCGTCTGTTCTAGAAACTGAACAAAGGATTTATCAACAAAGAATTCTCAACAAAGACAACTCGCACAACAGGTGCGAATTCCTGAGCACCCTTGTGTGCGCCGACCGTTTGCGATCGCCGACCCCTTTGTTCGAAGGATCGCCTCGCCAGCCGTGAACAATAAACACTATATCTACAGATAAACTAATTGTGCAGTGCAGTGAAGTGCTAAGTGGGAAAGTGTAGTGTAGTGCACTCCGCGAATTCCGCGAAAGTCCTGCCAATCAGCATTCGTGAGTACACCCGTAGATTAAGTACACACTCCTTTGGGAGTAGGCACTCATTTCTGCCACCCACGGGCAGATTCCAGTAGGGATCACACCGTAGGCACACACCTCCCTGCCATAACGGCAGGGAGGCAACAATCTCAGTCTCGTCGGGCCATGGACCCGCTCAGAAAGCTTTCTAAGGAGCAGCTCTTAAAGCTGCTCCAACAGCACCTTCCCATTGACGCGGTAGAGCGTCTTAGCGACTTCGCCCTCGACATAGAGGGCACGTTAGACCTAGGACCCGTCTCCGAAGCCCGCGGACGGGACTCGCCCAACCCCCCGCTGCCCTCCGGTGAGACCATGGAGGTCGAATCCGAAAGTGACAGCGGGAGGTCCCGCGGATCCACGTCCGACGGCTCTGAGACGGGAGATACTGACGAGGAGAGCGACGGTTTCGAGACCGTCATCTCCAAGTCAACAAAGAGGAAGGCGAAGGCTCCTCAAGCCCCGCCTCCTCGTAAGCGACCGACAAAGGCGACTTTGTCGTCGCCAAATGCTCGCAGAGCCGGAGGCCCGGTGATGCCGAGCAAACCGATTGTGGCATATCCACAACCCGCGTCACCCACGCCCCCGATGCCCCGAGTGGCCAATCAGACGAACGAGCAAACAAGCTCGAAACTCCCACCGCCAGTCTTCATACAAGACAAATCAAGGTGGACCACCATCTCGGATATTCTCTCGGCGAAGCGTATCCACTATACGCACGCCAAGAATACCGCGCAAGGAATCAGGGTCCAAGTTCAGGACTCTTTAACACATAGGAAACTGACAGAGTTCCTTAGGCAAGATGGCACTGCCTTCCATACGTTCGCTCTCGAGGACGAGCGTTTACTACGAGTGGTCATCAGGGGAATACCTAAGGAAACCCCCGAGGGCCTGATCAAGGCAAGTTTGGAGAGTTCCAACTTGCCAATCTTAGAGGTACATCGGATGTACCACCCGCGTACTAAAGAGCGCTACGACCTAGTGCTCGCCATACTACCTCTTACCCCCGAGGGTAAGAAAATATTCAATATCGAAAAGATCTGCGGTCTTTCCGACTTCAAGCTGGAACCTCCCCGCAGCCGCGGCACCCCTGGCCAGTGCCATCGGTGCCAACTCTACGGGCATTCCGCGCGGCATTGTTTTGCCAAACCTAGATGCGTAAAGTGTCTAGAGGGCCACTTAACAGCCGAGTGCGGTCGGAGCAAAATTCCCGTCCCTGAAGCCCCTCCGAGTTGCGTATTGTGCAAAACCGAGGGCCACCCCGCGAATTATCGCGGGTGTCCCAAGGCGCCGCGCAAACGCAGCCCGAAGGGGAAAAAGCGGTCTAGTCGGATCGCCTCACGGCCGGGGAGAGCCCCTCAGGCGCCCACCGCCGCTTCTCAACCACACACTAAAGCCCCTCAGGCTCCCGCACCTACGGAAGCCCCTCAGGCACCCACGTGTGCTCCTCAGACACCCACACGAGCCCCTCAGGCACCCACGCGTGCCCCCCAGGCTACCAACAAAGGCGCTTGGGAGAAACCTCTGCCTATGGTCCGTAAGACCACAGAGGCACCTCCGCGTCCTCTTGCGCCGCGCGCAAACTACAGTAAACAGCCGCGTTCCCAAGAACGGGACACGGCGAACCTAAAACAATTTGCCATGTTATGTGGCAAAATTGACTTAGATGGCATCCAACATTTCTTAGATGAGTACTCGGCAGACCCAGGTAACTTTGTATGCCTGCTCGTAAAATATGCATCGCTGTTCACTCAGATGAACGCACTCACCAAGCTCAATGGCCAACGCTAGGATAAAGCCTCGCGCCCTGACCGTCATAACGTTCAACGCAAACGGTCTTATCCAACAAATCGATCTAGTCCGCGATTTCTTACGCAACCATCCCGTCGACGTCATGCTAGTGCAAGAGACGTTTCTCAAACCCAACGTTCGCGATCCGAACATCGCGAATTACCGCATCATCAGAAACGATCGTATCTCCGCTAAAGGTGGTACGGTTATTTACTATAAAAGGTCACTTCACTGCCTGCCACTCGACACCCCACCGCTCACCAACATCGAAGCGTCAATCTGTCAGCTAAGTATGACGGGCCATCAGCCCGTTATCCTAGCCTCTGTTTACCTCTCACCGACGAAACAACTCCTAGAAAATGACCTTAAGTCACTTCTATCAATGGGTAGCGCGGTCATTTTAGCCGGCGACCTAAACAGCAAACACCCCAACTGGAATTCACTCCAAACAAATGCTAGAGGTAAAACATTAGATCGTTTGTCTCACCATATGTCGCACAATTTTGCCGTCATTGCTCCTACGACACCCACTCGGTTCCCACTCTCGGAGAACCGCAGAGATAAACCAGACGTACTCGACATAGTGTTATTGAAAGGTGTGACCTTGCAGTTACGTTCAATCGAAGCACTATCCGAGTTAGACTCAGATCACCGCCCAGTCTTAGTAGAGCTAGGGCCGGATGATCCACTTAACCGTCCTATTAAAACGATTATCGACTGGCATAAATTCACACAGCAAGTCCAGTCCTTAGATTCTCAGCCACTAAAAGATATCCCAGACAGAATTGACACAGTAGACGTTGCAAAAGCGGCCGCGATTAAACTCACGACCCACATACGCGACAAAATAGACATGTGCTCCAGGGAGGTCGAAATTCGCCCTAACGAGCGTTGGGAGCTCCCTGAAGACTTAAAAGATCTTATCACTCGGAAAAACGCCGCCACACGAGCTCATGACGCGTTTCCATCACCAGAAAACCGGAGGAAACTCTGGGCCCTTCAGAGGGACGTCAAAGCCCGTTTCAGCGAATTCCGTGATGATAATTACGGTACTCGCCTAGGGGAAATCAAACCATCGCACACAGCGTTCTGGACGATGCCGAGATCCCTCAAAGGCGAACGAGCCGCGAACATGCCTCCTTTGTTACGCCCGAATCTCCCGCCCGCAACAGACGACTTGGATAAGGCCGAGTGCTTAGCCGATAGCTTAGAAACGCAATGCTCACCGAGCAACCAAGCGGTAGACCCGGAACACCTCTTAAAGGTCGACACTTTAATAGATAATATCAGCTCTGTGCCACCAACGGACGAACCGTTGTCACCGACATCAGTCGAGGAGATCGAATCGATAGTCAAGAAATTACAAGTCAAAAAATCGCCCGGTGCGGACCGGATCAGTAATAAAGCCACTAAGCGCCTCCCGCAACAACTAATAGCACTTCTCGTGCTAATATTCAACGCCCTTCTGGCAGGATGCTCCTTTCCAGACCAATGGAAAGAAGCCATAGTCATAGGAATCCCTAAACCAGGGAAACCCAGGAATCAACCCACGAGCTATCGATCCATTAGCCTCCTCAACACTCTCGGAAAGGTCTACGAGAGAGTTATCCTCGCAAGAATCAAAGCCCACGTAGAGGCCAATCAGATTCAAATTAACGAGCAGTTCGGCTTTAGAGCCGGGCACTCGTGCGTCAATCAGGTCCACCGCCTAACGGAAGACATACTTAAGGGTTTCGCCATCGGTAGAACCACCTCGACGGGTGCCCTATTCTTCGATGTAGCGAAAGCATTCGACAAAGTCTGGCACAATGGTTTATTATATAAACTATACACTCTCGGATTGCCAGACAGACTCGTTCTCATCATACGAGACTACTTGACGAATCGTACTTTCCGCTACAGAGTTGAAGGCACCTTGTCATCACCTCGCCCCATCAGGGCAGGAGTCCCTCAAGGCTCCGCACTATCCCCGATACTCTATTCGTTATTCACGAATGATATTCCAAACCCAACCCAAAGGGTTAACTTAGCCCTCTTCGCGGACGATACCGCCTTATATACAACCACGCCTTCGACGGCAGTCATGACAAAGCGTCTCCAATCCGCGGCCAACGCACTAGGCGATTGGTTCCGGAAGTGGAGAATCGAAGTTAATCCGGATAAAAGTGTAGCAGTACACTTCACCCGCAATCCTATATATATTAGGAATCATATGGCCAACCCGGGAAACATAACCCTGTTCGACCAACCTATCCCGTGGAAATCCGAAGTTAAATACTTAGGAGTCACACTCGATAGGAGACTCAATTTCCAGTCCCACATCAAAAGGGTACGTAACAGGGCAGCGTTCGTACTAGGAAGACTGTATGTGATGCTATGTGGGAGGAGTAAAATGTCCCTTAGAAATAAGACGACATTGTACAAAACCTTCATACGTCCCATAATGACCTATGCGAGCCCTGTCTTTGCCCACTGCTCACCGTGTCAGATCAAACGTCTGCAGATGATTCAAAATCGCTTTCTCCGTATCGCTACCAACTCGCCATGGTACATACGCAACGTTGACCTTCACAAGGACCTCAAAATCGATTCGATCGCTAAGTATCTCAAAATGCTCTCTACGGCGTATTTTGAGAGAGCTAAGCGACACGGCAATCCGCTGATAGCACAGGCCTGCTCATATACCTCCCTCAGAGGTAACCTCCCGCACAGACTCAGGCGTCCAATGCACGTCCTCGATGACAATGACGACAGCATAACTGTCGCAAACGCTCCCTTCGTAGGGAAAACACTACACAAGACACTCTTACACCGTTTCCGCCGGCGGAAACGAGGTCCCAGATTTGCGACATCACGAAATCGGTCGTGATCTAGTATGGTGCTTCGTACAGAAGCGCTTCCCTCCCCTCCGACTACGTCCTGAGCCGAGGTGCGATCTCGTAGGAGACATCCTCAGGATGGACGTCATGTAGAGCCCGAGACGGCTCGAAATTCAAGGCGGAGTCTAGTACTCGCCCCAACGCCCGGTGACGCTGTAAAGGCCAATAGGGCCAACAGCACACATTCACTCAGGAAAAAAAAAAAAAAAAAAAAAAAAAAACGATACGAAGTCATTATTCACCGCACAGGCGAGCCGTACGCACGCGTATCGATCCGCGTTTCGTTCGTTATACATTTTAATAAAAACCTATCTCTGTCGACATGTCCGGTCGCGGTAAAGGAGGCAAAGTCAAGGGGAAGGCAAAGTCACGTTCCAACCGTGCCGGTCTTCAGTTTCCCGTCGGACGTATACACAGACTGCTGAGGAAGGGTAACTACGCGGAGCGCGTCGGTGCCGGTGCACCGGTATACCTCGCGGCCGTCATGGAATACCTCGCCGCCGAAGTTCTCGAGTTGGCCGGCAACGCTGCCCGCGACAACAAGAAGACTAGGATTATACCGAGACATCTTCAGTTGGCGATCCGTAACGACGAGGAGCTGAACAAGTTACTCTCGGGCGTGACGATCGCACAAGGCGGCGTCCTCCCCAACATCCAAGCCGTTCTGCTGCCCAAGAAGACCGAGAAGAAGGCATAAACTGACGGTGGCTGTGCGCGACAATCGTTCGTTAGACGATCTCGATGACGACGACGACGACGCCGCCGTCGTCGTCTCCGTCTCTGTCCGTCTTCGTCGTCGTCTTTTCATCGATTCGATGATGATGATGATGATTATGATGAAACTATATAATCATATACCACCACGACCACCACCACCACCACCACGTGTATCGTGCGTGATACGACGTACGGACGACGGACGTACGAACGACATCGTCCAATCATGATCATTTACAAAAAGGCCCTTTTCAGGGCCACAAAATATATCGTATGTGCAAAATTAAAATGAGGTTTCATAAACGATTTCGACGTCCCGACATATCTTAGATTTATAATATATATATATATATATTAACTTAGTACTAGACGTTCTCGTTATATCGAAGAAGATGTATATAATATATAGTCTCCCTTATTAGTTTTAATTAAAATAATAATAATAAGAGTAATAATCGAACGTATTAATCATTTGAATTATTAATATTATTATTATTATTATTATATCAATAGGTAAACTATAATAAGAATAAACGATTCGTATCGAGATCGGAACGGAACGACGGACGATAGAGGGTGTCGAGGTCGAGGGGGGAGGGGGCGGGGGTGTTTGTGGCGGTGTCGTTGTGAAGGGAGGATGGAGTATTTCGTTTAGTATAAGAACCGAATAACCTTTTCCCCTCTCCGGCACCCCGCACTGTGCTCGTTTCCTATTGGTCGATAACGTTCTGCGTCTATACGGCACACCGTACGAGAGAGCGCGATGTGCTTAAAATAAAAATCGCTCGAATGTTTCATCGCATATATTTCTTACGCAACCATCCCGTCGACGTCATGCTAGTGCAAGAGACGTTTCTCAAACCCAACGTTCGCGATCCGAACATCGCGAATTACCGCATCATCAGAAACGATCGTATCTCCGCTAAAGGTGGTACGGTTATTTACTATAAAAGGTCACTTCACTGCCTGCCACTCGACACCCCACCGCTCACCAACATCGAAGCGTCAATCTGTCAGCTAAGTATGACGGGCCATCAGCCCGTTATCCTAGCCTCTGTTTACCTCTCACCGACGAAACAACTCCTAGAAAATGACCTTAAGTCACTTCTATCAATGGGTAGCGCGGTCATTTTAGCCGGCGACCTAAACAGCAAACACCCCAACTGGAATTCACTCCAAACAAATGCTAGAGGTAAAACATTAGATCGTTTGTCTCACCATATGTCGCACAATTTTGCCGTCATTGCTCCTACGACACCCACTCGGTTCCCACTCTCGGAGAACCGCAGAGATAAACCAGACGTACTCGACATAGTGTTATTGAAAGGCGTGACCTTGCAGTTACGTTCAATCGAAGCACTATCCGAGTTAGACTCAGATCACCGCCCAGTCTTAGTAGAGCTAGGGCCGGATGATCCACTTAACCGTCCTATTAAAACGATTATCGACTGGCATAAATTCACACAGCAAGTCCAGTCCTTAGATTCTCAGCCACTAAAAGATATCCCAGCCAGAATTGACACAGTAGACGTTGCAAAAGCGGCCGCGATTAAACTCACGACCCACATACGCGACAAAATAGACATGTGCTCCAGGGAGGTCGAAATTCGCCCTAACGAGCGTTGGGAGCTCCCTGAAGACTTAAAAGATCTTATCACTCGGAAAAACGCCGCCACACGAGCTCATGACGCGTTTCCATCACCAGAAAACCGGAGGAAACTCTGGGCCCTTCAGAGGGACGTCAAAGCCCGTTTCAGCGAATTCCGTGATGATAATTACGGTACTCGCCTAGGGGAAATCAAACCATCGCACACAGCGTTCTGGACGATGCCGAGATCCCTCAAAGGCGAACGAGCCGCGAACATGCCTCCTTTGTTACGCCCGAATCTCCCGCCCGCAACAGACGACTTGGATAAGGCCGAGTGCTTAGCCGATAGCTTAGAAACGCAATGCTCACCGAGCAACCAAGCGGTAGACCCGGAACACCTCTTAAAGGTCGACACTTTAATAGATAATATCAGCTCTGTGCCACCAACGGACGAACCGTTGTCACCGACATCAGTCGAGGAGATCGAATCGATAGTCAAGAAATTACAAGTCAAAAAATCGCCCGGTGCGGACCGGATCAGTAATAAAGCCACTAAGCGCCTCCCGCAACAACTAATAGCACTTCTCGTGCTAATATTCAACGCCCTTCTGGCAGGATGCTCCTTTCCAGACCAATGGAAAGAAGCCATAGTCATAGGAATCCCTAAACCAGGGAAACCCAGGAATCAACCCACGAGCTATCGATCCATTAGCCTCCTCAACACTCTCGGAAAGGTCTACGAGAGAGTTATCCTCGCAAGAATCAAAGCCCACGTAGAGGCCAATCAGATTCAAATTAACGAGCAGTTCGGCTTTAGAGCCGGGCACTCGTGCGTCAATCAGGTCCACCGCCTAACGGAAGACATACTTAAGGGTTTCGCCATCGGTAGAACCACCTCGACGGGTGCCCTATTCTTCGATGTAGCGAAAGCATTCGACAAAGTCTGGCACAATGGTTTATTATATAAACTATACACTCTCGGATTGCCAGACAGACTCGTTCTCATCATACGAGACTACTTGACGAATCGTACTTTCCGCTACAGAGTTGAAGGCACCTTGTCATCACCTCGCCCCATCAGGGCAGGAGTCCCTCAAGGCTCCGCACTATCCCCGATACTCTATTCGTTATTCACGAATGATATTCCAAACCCAACCCAAAGGGTTAACTTAGCCCTCTTCGCGGACGATACCGCCTTATATACAACCACGCCTTCGACGGCAGTCATGACAAAGCGTCTCCAATCCGCGGCCAACGCACTAGGCGATTGGTTCCGGAAGTGGAGAATCGAAGTTAATCCGGATAAAAGTGTAGCAGTACACTTCACCCGCAATCCTATATATATTAGGAATCATATGGCCAACCCGGGAAACATAACCCTGTTCGACCAACCTATCCCGTGGAAATCCGAAGTTAAATACTTAGGAGTCACACTCGATAGGAGACTCAATTTCCAGTCCCACATCAAAAGGGTACGTAACAGGGCAGCGTTCGTACTAGGAAGACTGTATGTGATGCTATGTGGGAGGAGTAAAATGTCCCTTAGAAATAAGACGACATTGTACAAAACCTTCATACGTCCCATAATGACCTATGCGAGCCCTGTCTTTGCCCACTGCTCACCGTGTCAGATCAAACGTCTGCAGATGATTCAAAATCGCTTTCTCCGTATCGCTACCAACTCGCCATGGTACATACGCAACGTTGACCTTCACAAGGACCTCAAAATCGATTCGATCGCTAAGTATCTCAAAATGCTCTCTACGGCGTATTTTGAGAGAGCTAAGCGACACGGCAATCCGCTGATAGCACAGGCCTGCTCATATACCTCCCTCAGAGGTAACCTCCCGCACAGACTCAGGCGTCCAATGCACGTCCTCGATGACAATGACGACAGCATAACTGTCGCAAACGCTCCCTTCGTAGGGAAAACACTACACAAGACACTCTTACACCGTTTCCGCCGGCGGAAACGAGGTCCCAGATTTGCGACATCACGAAATCGGTCGTGATCTAGTATGGTGCTTCGTACAGAAGCGCTTCCCTCCCCTCCGACTACGTCCTGAGCCGAGGTGCGATCTCGTAGGAGACATCCTCAGGATGGACGTCATGTAGAGCCCGAGACGGCTCGAAATTCAAGGCGGAGTCTAGTACTCGCCCCAACGCCCGGTGACGCTGTAAAGGCCAATAGGGCCAACAGCACACATTCACTCAGGAAAAAAAAAAAAAAAAAAAAAAAAAAACGATACGAAGTCATTATTCACCGCACAGGCGAGCCGTACGCACGCGTATCGATCCGCGTTTCGTTCGTTATACATTTTAATAAAAACCTATCTCTGTCGACATGTCCGGTCGCGGTAAAGGAGGCAAAGTCAAGGGGAAGGCAAAGTCACGTTCCAACCGTGCCGGTCTTCAGTTTCCCGTCGGACGTATACACAGACTGCTGAGGAAGGGTAACTACGCGGAGCGCGTCGGTGCCGGTGCACCGGTATACCTCGCGGCCGTCATGGAATACCTCGCCGCCGAAGTTCTCGAGTTGGCCGGCAACGCTGCCCGCGACAACAAGAAGACTAGGATTATACCGAGACATCTTCAGTTGGCGATCCGTAACGACGAGGAGCTTAACAAGTTACTCTCGGGCGTGACGATCGCACAAGGCGGCGTCCTCCCCAACATCCAAGCCGTTCTGCTGCCCAAGAAGACCGAGAAGAAGGCATAAACTGACGGTGGCTGTGCGCGACAATCGTTCGTTAGACGATCTCGATGACGACGACGACGACGCCGCCGTCGTCGTCTCCGTCTCTGTCCGTCTTCGTCGTCGTCTTTTCATCGATTCGATGATGATGATGATGATTATGATGAAACTATATAATCATATACCACCACGACCACCACCACCACCACCACGTGTATCGTGCGTGATACGACGTACGGACGACGGACGTACGAACGACATCGTCCAATCATGATCATTTACAAAAAGGCCCTTTTCAGGGCCACAAAATATATCGTATGTGCAAAATTAAAATGAGGTTTCATAAACGATTTCGACGTCCCGACATATCTTAGATTTATAATATATATATATATATATTAACTTAGTACTAGACGTTCTCGTTATATCGAAGAAGATGTATATAATATATAGTCTCCCTTATTAGTTTTAATTAAAATAATAATAATAAGAGTAATAATCGAACGTATTAATCATTTGAATTATTAATATTATTATTATTATTATTATATCAATAGGTAAACTATAATAAGAATAAACGATTCGTATCGAGATCGGAACGGAACGACGGACGATAGAGGGTGTCGAGGTCGAGGGGGGAGGGGGCGGGGGTGTTTGTGGCGGTGTCGTTGTGAAGGGAGGATGGAGTATTTCGTTTAGTATAAGAACCGAATAACCTTTTCCCCTCTCCGGCACCCCGCACTGTGCTCGTTTCCTATTGGTCGATAACGTTCTGCGTCTATACGGCACACCGTACGAGAGAGCGCGATGTGCTTAAAATAAAAATCGCTCGAATGTTTCATCGCATATATTTCTTACGCAACCATCCCGTCGACGTCATGCTAGTGCAAGAGACGTTTCTCAAACCCAACGTTCGCGATCCGAACATCGCGAATTACCGCATCATCAGAAACGATCGTATCTCCGCTAAAGGTGGTACGGTTATTTACTATAAAAGGTCACTTCACTGCCTGCCACTCGACACCCCACCGCTCACCAACATCGAAGCGTCAATCTGTCAGCTAAGTATGACGGGCCATCAGCCCGTTATCCTAGCCTCTGTTTACCTCTCACCGACGAAACAACTCCTAGAAAATGACCTTAAGTCACTTCTATCAATGGGTAGCGCGGTCATTTTAGCCGGCGACCTAAACAGCAAACACCCCAACTGGAATTCACTCCAAACAAATGCTAGAGGTAAAACATTAGATCGTTTGTCTCACCATATGTCGCACAATTTTGCCGTCATTGCTCCTACGACACCCACTCGGTTCCCACTCTCGGAGAACCGCAGAGATAAACCAGACGTACTCGACATAGTGTTATTGAAAGGCGTGACCTTGCAGTTACGTTCAATCGAAGCACTATCCGAGTTAGACTCAGATCATCGCCCAGTCTTAGTAGAGCTAGGGCCGGATGATCCACTTAACCGTCCTATTAAAACGATTATCGACTGGCATAAATTCACACAGCAAGTCCAGTCCTTAGATTCTCAGCCACTAAAAGATATCCCAGACAGAATTGACACAGTAGACGTTGCAAAAGCGGCCGCGATTAAACTCACGACCCACATACGCGACAAAATAGACATGTGCTCCAGGGAGGTCGAAATTCGCCCTAACGAGCGTTGGGAGCTCCCTGAAGACTTAAAAGATCTTATCACTCGGAAAAACGCCGCCACACGAGCTCATGACGCGTTTCCATCACCAGAAAACCGGAGGAAACTCTGGGCCCTTCAGAGGGACGTCAAAGCCCGTTTCAGCGAATTCCGTGATGATAATTACGGTACTCGCCTAGGGGAAATCAAACCATCGCACACAGCGTTCTGGACGATGCCGAGATCCCTCAAAGGCGAACGAGCCGCGAACATGCCTCCTTTGTTACGCCCGAATCTCCCGCCCGCAACAGACGACTTGGATAAGGCCGAGTGCTTAGCCGATAGCTTAGAAACGCAATGCTCACCGAGCAACCAAGCGGTAGACCCGGAACACCTCTTAAAGGTCGACACTTTAATAGATAATATCAGCTCTGTGCCACCAACGGACGAACCGTTGTCACCGACATCAGTCGAGGAGATCGAATCGATAGTCAAGAAATTACAAGTCAAAAAATCGCCCGGTGCGGACCGGATCAGTAATAAAGCCACTAAGCGCCTCCCGCAACAACTAATAGCACTTCTCGTGCTAATATTCAACGCCCTTCTGGCAGGATGCTCCTTTCCAGACCAATGGAAAGAAGCCATAGTCATAGGAATCCCTAAACCAGGGAAACCCAGGAATCAACCCACGAGCTATCGATCCATTAGCCTCCTCAACACTCTCGGAAAGGTCTACGAGAGAGTTATCCTCGCAAGAATCAAAGCCCACGTAGAGGCCAATCAGATTCAAATTAACGAGCAGTTCGGCTTTAGAGCCGGGCACTCGTGCGTCAATCAGGTCCACCGCCTAACGGAAGACATACTTAAGGGTTTCGCCATCGGTAGAACCACCTCGACGGGTGCCCTATTCTTCGATGTAGCGAAAGCATTCGACAAAGTCTGGCACAATGGTTTATTATATAAACTATACACTCTCGGATTGCCAGACAGACTCGTTCTCATCATACGAGACTACTTGACGAATCGTACTTTCCGCTACAGAGTTGAAGGCACCTTGTCATCACCTCGCCCCATCAGGGCAGGAGTCCCTCAAGGCTCCGCACTATCCCCGATACTCTATTCGTTATTCACGAATGATATTCCAAACCCAACCCAAAGGGTTAACTTAGCCCTCTTCGCGGACGATACCGCCTTATATACAACCACGCCTTCGACGGCAGTCATGACAAAGCGTCTCCAATCCGCGGCCAACGCACTAGGCGATTGGTTCCGGAAGTGGAGAATCGAAGTTAATCCGGATAAAAGTGTAGCAGTACACTTCACCCGCAATCCTATATATATTAGGAATCATATGGCCAACCCGGGAAACATAACCCTGTTCGACCAACCTATCCCGTGGAAATCCGAAGTTAAATACTTAGGAGTCACACTCGATAGGAGACTCAATTTCCAGTCCCACATCAAAAGGGTACGTAACAGGGCAGCGTTCGTACTAGGAAGACTGTATGTGATGCTATGTGGGAGGAGTAAAATGTCCCTTAGAAATAAGACGACATTGTACAAAACCTTCATACGTCCCATAATGACCTATGCGAGCCCTGTCTTTGCCCACTGCTCACCGTGTCAGATCAAACGTCTGCAGATGATTCAAAATCGCTTTCTTCGTATCGCTACCAACTCGCCATGGTACATACGTAACGTTGACCTTCACAAGGACCTCAAAATCGATTCGATCGCCAAGTATCTCAAAATGCTCTCTACGGCGTATTTTGAGAGAGCTAAACGACACGGCAATCCGCTGATAGCACAGGCCTACTCATATACCTCCCTCAGAGGTAACCTCCCGCACAGACTCAGGCGTCCAGTGCACGTCCTTGATGACAAAGACGACAGCATAACTGTCGCAAACGCTCCCTTCGTAGGGAAAACACTACACAAGATACATATACACCGTTTCCGCCGGCGGAAACGAGGTCCCAGATTTGCGACATCGCGAAATCGGTCGTGATCTAGTATGGTGCTTCGTACAGAAGGGCTTCCCTCCCCTCCGACTACGTCCTGAGCCGAGGTGCGATCTCGTAGGAGACATCCTCAGGATGGACGTCATGTAGAGCCCGAAACGGCTCGAAATTCAAGGCGGAGTCTAGTACTCGCCCCAACGCCCGGTGACGCTGTAAAGGCCAATAGGGCCAACAGCACACATTCACTCAGGAAAAAAAAAAAAACTCCCTTCACCACGACACCGCCACAAACACCCCCGCCCCCTCCCCCCTCGACCTCGACACCCTCTATCGTCCGTCGTTCCGTTCCGATCTCGATACGAATCGTTTATTTTTATTATATAGTTTACCTATTGATATAATAATAATAATAATATTAATAATTCAAATGATTAATCCGTTCGATTATTACTCTTATTATTATTTTAATTAAACTAATAAGGGAGACTATATAATATTATATACATCTACATTATATACATCTTCTTCGATATAACGAGAACGTCTGTTGCGGATTTTGATAGTATTTAACGAGGAGATATTAAAAAAGGTGTAGTTTAGTTGCAATGAAAATTTTATTGTGTTACATATTTTTATGACAGGGTAGGTAAAAAATTACAATAAACAAAGTGCCTTATATCTAAATCGTTCCGTAACGTCCATATACTAAATTGCTTCACAGTTTTAACAGGCGCTTGCGCCAACATACCCCCGGACGTTGAAAGATTCCCTTTCAACCAGAATTTCCATCTTCAGAAAGGTGGGGTAATGGGCAAATTTTGCTAAATGATCTTCGAACTACGCCATTGGACGTCTTGACGTCTGCAACTCTGATGATCCCATCTGGACCGGGATGGACAGCCACGATTCTCCCCATTCCCCATTTTAGTGGCGGCAAGTTATCCTCTTTTAAAAGAACCAAAGAGTTGAGTTTCAGCGAACCCTTACATGACCTCCATTTGGTTCTTATCTGAAGTTCCGATATATATTCCTTGCTCCATCGAGTCCAAAAATGTTGTCTCAGCTGTTCTATTCGTTGGAAGCGAGTTAAGGAATTTACAGGGCGATGTTCGTAGTTTGGCGATGGTAATGATACTAAGGGGCGTCCAAATAAAAAATGTCCTGGCGTCAATGGCGTTAAATCATCGGCATTTGATGATAATGGCGTCAGTGGTCTCGAGTTCAAGATAGCTTCTATTTGGACTAAAGTGGTGTATAATTCTTCGTAAGAGAGGTTACAAAGGCCCAACACTCTAACTAAATGATGTTTAGTTGATTTTACGCCAGCCTCCGCAAGACCAGCAAAATGAGGGGAGTATGCCGGGATAAAATGAAAGTTTATACCTACCTTTGACATTTCTTCAGTTACTGAATCACAATCTGTTTTAAGAAAGCTCGAAAGGTCATTGTATGCACCGACAAATGAACGGCCGTTATCGGAATATATATTTTTCGGCTTTCCTCTACGTGAGATGAACCTTTTTAAAGCTAAAATAAATGTATTACTAGATAAATCACCTACTAAATCGAGGTGAATTGATTTTGTTGTAAAACAAATAAATATGGCAATATAAACTTTAACTAATTTTGTACCTCGACCTTGTCGAACTGCTGATTGGATTGGACCTGCATAATCCAAACCAATATTTTCAAAAGCAAAACCACCTAGAAGTCGCTGCTGTGGTAAGTAACCCATAGTGGGAGTAACTGTTTCACGTCTGAATCGACAGCACCGCGTACATTGTAAGTAACATTTTCGAGCTAAATTCCGTCCTCTAATAGGCCAATATATTTCTCTAATAGAAGATAATAATAATTGAGGGGCAGCATAAAATAACCTTTTATGTTCATATTCAAATACTAACACTGTAAACCGATGATTGGAACGTAGAAGAATAGGATGCTTTTTATCATACTGATAGTTTGAATTTTGGAGTCGACCACCGACATGCATGATATTTTGGTCATCTAAAAATACTTTGAATTTATTTAGTGGACTTTTCTTAGGCAACTCCTTTTTATTTATTAATAAAGTATATTCTATAACGGATTCACTTTGAGATGCCCGAATTATTACATTTAAAGCTCTTTGTAAGTCTTTACTACTAAAAGGACCAATATTCTTTATCTTTTTGCATTTCAGATCAACAAATCGTAAAACCCAAGCTAAAGTACTATAGAAGGTGGATTACCAGGGTGGCGGCGAAAATGACAATACGTTATATAAGAAAACTCTTGTAATGCTCGTTACAACGGTTACAGTACCAATGCCCGATATATTTAAACTGGCGGTATTTATACAAAAACATCTTGACCTAATTTAATACTAAATTTACAAACTTAAAAGATAATATTAAACATTGTTTATCTTAATTATTCTAATGATTATTTACGGACAAATATTATTTAATAATACAGGATTATGTAACATTAAATATTAAGATTAATATATTACACCGGAAGTTGATAAGCAGCAGATAACCTAGCCAGATCAGTAAAATAAGATTCTAGTAGCTTAATCCTTACATTATACATAATAAAACAAAATTATTATAGCATTGATTAATCGACATAATTTGAGAAAATATAAATAAACAATAAGCACTATTTATTAATTGCGCCGGAAGCTGACAAGCAGAAGGCGCCATTAATAAATAGAATAATATATAATAAAATGTTCCAAGTATAAACAAATATGAATCAACTATTTATTTGATTATGAAATTACTAATTAAATTGTTAAACAGAAGTTTTAATCTATACTTATAAATAATCATCAAGATGTACCCGAACTAGCCGTATATGTAGGACCGGAAGTATTAATTGATAACAGAACGCCTAAGCCGTAGAAAATTAGAAAAAGAGTTAAAATTAATTAATCTATTTAATTCATCATTGTTGGCCAAAGCATGTAAAATAGTAATTTCCGGTAGTGTATCTTCATCTGTATGTAAAGGTTTAGTTGGCCAACATGACATATCTTTCATCAAAAATTCTGGTCCGGACCACCATTCTTTCAAATTCCGTATTAACTTAAATGCGACACCACGTGAAATATAATCCGCGGGATTTTTATCGGTAGGAACTGGGTGTCTTATCTAAAATTTCTGCAATTCTGTTCCGGACAAAGGGTTGAAGCTTATTTGGCAACATTTTTAACCAGCCTAGCACTATCATAGAGTCACTCCAAAAAAAGGTTCGTGCTGCTCGTACTCGTAATGATGCAACAACCTTTTCATATATACGAACTCCTACCAGGTCACCACAAAGTTCCAACCTCGGAATAGTTGTGGGTTTAAGCGGAGCAACTCGACCTTTAGCTACTAATAAACGCACTAATACATCACCCTCATCACTAACGCTACGTACGTATAGGCACGCACCGTAGGCTCGTTCAGACGCATCGCAGAAAATGTGAAATTCTAAAAACTGGTATGAATCAATAATAACACGTCGTGGAATCCTATTTTTATTTAATTCCGGTAAATCTACAATTAATTCGGACCAAAGTTTATTAACTTCCGGAGGCAGTTGTTCATCCCAAGACAGTTTGTGTAACCATAATTTTTGAAGCAACATTTTCATTGTCATTACACAAGGACTTCATTGTCATTACTCTAGGCCTTCTAGGCCTAGAGGATCAAAGATCTGTGAAATAACAGAAAGCATTTCACGTTTACTATTACTGTCGATAACTGAATCACTGATGGGAAAACACAATTCATCAGACATTGCCTGCCATCCTAAACCTAATGTTTTAGTCGATTCAAGTCCTCCAATATTTAAGTCTAGCGAAGACTGCGACATGTCACATCCGTTAACTAACTGCATGTTTGACTTCCATTTCCTTAAATTCATTTGGGCTGATGCTAGAGTTAAAGTTATCTCTTGACGCAAGTGCTCGACTTCAACCATGTCATCTCCGCCTGTAAGGAGGTCATCTACACAAAAATCATGAAGAATAATTTCTGAAACTTTTTGATTATCACACTCTAGACCTAATTGACGAAGACATCTGGTTGCTAAGAACGGAGCACTAGCTGTGCCGTAGGTTACAATATTTAGTTGATAAGTTTGTAGTGGAGATAGAGGGTTATCACGCCAGACAATCTGCTGCAAGTGTCTGTCATTAGGATGAACCACTATAGTCCGGTACATTTTCTCGATATCTCCGGCGATTATATTTTTATGTTGTCTAAATCTAATTAGGATAGATAACAGATCATCCTGTACTACGGGTCCTATCATTTGTAAATTATTAAAAGAAACACCAGTATTTGTTGGGCTACTAGCATTAAAAACCACTCTTAATTTTATTGTAGTACTACATTCAGGCATCACTCCATGATGCGGAATAAAATATGCGTCTTTGTTTGTAGTGTCACATAGTGACATGTGACCTAAGAGCTCGTATTCGTTCATAAAACTTTTATACATTTCACAGAATTGTAAGTTACCCTTAAATCTGTTAAATCGCTGTTAAAATTAAATCGCTCTAACGATGAAAAACAATGCCTTGCTCGAGATAAAGATTCACCTAGGAGGTCAGAAGGATATCTTAAAGGAATTTTTACACAAAACTGACCGTTTTCTAAACGCGTAGTATTTTTTACAAAATGATCTTCGCATGTTATTTCCTCAGGTGAATGATTTGATGATGTGCAAACATCTTCTAGTTGCCAAAACCGCGTAGGCAAATGTTGAATATTGTCATTCAGATTATCCTCATCATCTGAGATGAGCTTTGTGAAGTTGCACTTACCTTTTGTAAAGGGCAATGGCATAGCAGTATCCGTTGGTCCAGAAACTAACCAACCTACCTTAGTTTCACAAAGAATGGGTTGCCCTGGTCCTAATTTTATTATCTTCGATCCTAACAGGTCCCAAAATATATCAGCACCTAGTAATATGTCTATCGGGGCCGGCGTATTAAAATTTGGATCAGCCAAACAGATATCAGATGGGATTTTAAGGCTGGATGGATTTATATAGTTATTAGGAACATTCTCAGTTATGGATGTTAACACAAAACAATTTATCTTTACCATATAGTCATTATTTATAGATTTTATTGCCACAAAGCACATTTTATTAATTTGCGACAAGGAATTATTGATGCCCATCACTGAATTACTTACATTGTAACCAGAAAGTCACAATCGTTTGCTTCGGTCATAAGACAGGACGTGCTGCCGCTGTCAAGAAGAGCACGAGCGGTGTAAACTATATTGTTTCCCCCCATCACATTTACTAATGCGGTCGAAAGTAAAACACTGTGTTCAATTTTTGCGTTTCAATGTTTGCGCTTTGATTTGATTGAGCGGACATAGTTGCATTATTACCAGTATCATTACCATTAACAATTTTGTGAAAAGAGGGAGTATTTTTAAATTTTGAATGTTCAGAAACGTGTACAAGAGTGTGGTGTTTGCGACGACATATTTTACAGCCTGCCTTCTTACAGTTGTTGGCATAATGACCCACAGACAAACAATTAAAGCATACCATAAGGTATGCTTTAAGCACGTTTGCAAGGTAAAATTTGCAAACGTGCTTCACATGACAGTGCCAAAAATTCAGGACACGAACTCAATTTATGGTCACCGCTACACTTTTGACACTTTTTAGGTTTAAATAAAGCAGAACTTAAATTATTTTTATCATCACCAGAGTTACCTTTATTGTTGTAATCTTGTACAATCATTGTCTTGACTTTAACATTTTTTTAATGAGTTTGCATTTTTATTAGCTGAGGAATTTGAAAGTTCTAATGTTTCTATTATATCAGCTCGATTCTTAATAAAAGTTAAAAATATGGAAAACGTAATTTTTGAATTCTTTTCGAGATTTCCTTTGTACTCCTCCCATTCACGATACGTTTTAATGTCTAATTTATGTGTAATAATATAGATTAAAAGAATATCCCACTGATTAACAGGTTCACCTAGTGATTCTAATGCACGCAAATTTTTATTTATCTGATCTATTAAATTTTTCAATGTTACTGACGACTCCTTATGAATGACATCCATATTAAATAATGTTGATACATGATGTTGAGTTAATAAATGCTTATTATCAAATCGATCACAAAGAAGTTGCCAAGCCACAGAATAATTCGCAGCAGAAAACTGAATTGAGTTAATTACCACAGCAGCAGATCCTTCTAGCGAGGATCTTAAATAATGAAATTTATTAATATCATTCATGTCATCATTTGAATGTATTAAACTCACAAAAGTGTCATGAAACTCTAGCCAGTTTGTGTAGGATCCGTTGAATTTTGCTAATTGAAGCGTTGGTAACTTTACAAATTTATGATTGCTAGAAATTAATGTCGCGTCACTATTTGCTTGATCCTTTTTCTTATGATTTGCAAGTATTTCTTGAGCTCGTGATATAGACTTATAATAAAAGGATTCAAACTCGCTACGTTCTGACAATTGACTATCCATATTGTCAGTATTGCATTCTAATGACACCTGCACTTCATCGTATTGTTCATACATAGCCTCGAGCTTACTCAAACGCAACTGTAACTCACTAACCTCAGAGGTGCTCAAAGTTGAAGGATCCAATGAATTTAAATAGTTAGAAAAGAAAGTTAACCTTCCTTTGTAACTCGCACGTTTCCTAGAAAGCTCCTTATCCTCAGGCATTACGTAGGCTGGTGTAACAATCTGGAATTTATACAAATCAAAGTGAGAATTTATACAAATCAACAATTTATACTAGTTACAGACTGTAATAATAAGCAATACGACAATATTTTAAAGATTTAACAGTACAACAAATAAAATTTAAATAACTACAGGTTACAAGTTAGCACGTGCTCTAAGAACTTAACAAAATTACCTTAACTTCAATATTAATAAAGCTAAATAAACTGAAATCTTAATAAATTATAACCGTAAAGTGATGTTGCAATTAATCTTTATGACCTAACAAAGCGTTTATAATGCAGTTATTTTATACTCTTTGATAACTACTCTTTGATAGATCTTTACAACATAATTAATAAAATAATTTAACTAGGCTTGTTTAAGTTAAATTAAATTTATTATAAAAATATTCGTAGAATTTTATTCACGTTACAGTATTAACAAAGATATACTAACCTTAAGCAAATTATTTTACGTTAAATACTACCTTAGAGTGTTGGGAATTAATAATCATCAAGATCTTTATGAGTTTACCACTGGGTACTCTGCTATCCTGACCACAGAATCTTCTTATTATATCAGCGTCCAAGTTATCCTCTGGATGACGCAACAAAATCATGCAGTGATTCCCAGCTGCGTATATAATATTTCTTGATGTCCAACAATTTAATAAATCCTTGATAAATTTTCTTTAATTTGAACTGGTTTTTTTCACATCCAGGCTCGAAACGGACCATGTTGCGGATTTTGATAGTATTTAACGAGGAGATATTAAAAAAGGCGTAGTTTAGTTGCAATGAAAATTTTATTGTGTTACATATTTTTATGACAGGGTAGGTAAAAAATTACAATAAACAAAGTGCCTTATATCTAAATCGTTCCGTAACGTCCATATACTAAATTGCTTCACAGTTCTAATAGGCGCATGCGCCAACAACGGCGCTCTCTCGTACGGTGTGCCGTATAGACGCAGAACGTTATCGACCAATAGGAAACGAGCACAGTGCGGGGTGCCGGAGAGGAGAAAAGGTTATTCGGTTCTTATACTAAACGAAATACTCCATCCTCCCTTCACCACGACACCGCCACAAACACCCCCGCCCCCTCCCCCCTCGACCTCGACACCCTCTATCGTCCGTCGTTCCGTTCCGATCTCGATACGAATCGTTTATTTTTATTATATAGTTTACCTATTGATATAATAATAATAATAATATTAATAATTCAAATGATTAATACGTTCGATTATTACTCTTATTATTATTTTAATTAAACTAATAAGGGAGACTATATATTATATACATCTACATTATATACATCTTCTTCGATATAACGAGAACGTCTGTTGCGGATTTTGATAGTATTTAACGAGGAGATATTAAAAAAGGTGTAGTTTAGTTGCAATGAAAATTTTATTGTGTTACATATTTTTATGACAGGGTAGGTAAAAAATTACAATAAACAAAGTGCCTTATATCTAAATCATTCCGTAACGTCCATATACTAAATTGCTTCACAGTTTTAACAGACGCTTGCGCCAACAACGTCTAGTACTAAGTTAATATATATATATATATATATATATATATATATATATATATATATATATATATATATATATATATATATATTAACTATATATATATATATATATATATATATAAATCTAAGATGTGTCGGGACATCGAAATCGTTTATGAAACCTCATTTTAATTTTGCACATACGATATATTTTGTGGCCCTGAAAAGGGCCTTTTTGTAAATGATCATGATAGGACGATGTCGTTCGTACGTCCGTCGTCCGTACGTCGTATCACGATACACGTGGTGGTGGTGGAGGTTATATAGTTTCATCATAATCATCATCATCATCGAATCGATGAAAACGACGACGAAGACGGAGACGGAGACAACGACGGCGGCGGCGTCGTCGTCATCGAGATCGTCTAACGAACGATTGTCGCGCACAGCCACCGTTAGTTTATGCCTTCTTCTCGGTCTTCTTGGGCAGCAGAACGGCTTGGATGTTGGGGAGGACGCCGCCTTGTGCGATCGTCACGCCCGAGAGTAACTTGTTTAGCTCCTCGTCGTTACGGATCGCCAACTGAAGATATCTCGGTATAATCCTAGTCTTCTTGTTGTCGCGGGCAGCGTTGCCGGCCAACTCGAGAACTTCGGCGGCGAGGTATTCCATGACGGCCGCGAGGTATACCGATGCACCGGCACCGACGCGCTCCGCGTAGTTACCCTTCCTCAGTAGTCTGTGTATACGTCCGACGGGAAACTGCGGGATGGGCGAGTTTAACTCAGCCGGATGTTGGGAGCCACACAGGGCTCAAGAGAGACGGGTCCTAAGGGTGCCTCCTGTGAGGCCGGACCTCGGCTTAATCCGGAAATCGGGAGGGGAGGACTCCTGCGTTATAATGCCGTCAAACGCCTAAGCGTCGACGGGACGTAATGAAAGAGGGTCGTCGACCCCGCCGGCGGGGTCGGTGTGTGTTTATTGTGTTCCCTAACAAGTTAGCGTTGGCCGATGAGATTTTATCATCGGGGGCGACGAGGACGTCTTTAGGACGCCTATGAATCGATTTGGGATGCCACTGAGGGCTATACTTGCTAGTATTCTGTATGAGAGGGTTCGAGTGCCTGGCGGCTTTCTCGAAATATTTTATTGAGAGATCCTTGATTACCTTAGAGATGGAATCAAGTTTGAAATCTCTGTGTAAATCTATATTACGCATGTACCAAGGGCAGCCCGTGGCTATGCGTAAGAATCTATTTTGTATAGCCTGTAGGCGGGCTATATTGTGTTCGCTCGTGTGTGCGAATGCGACACTCGCGTATGTAAGTATGGGACGGATGCATGCTTTGTATAATGTCACCTTATTTCTAAGGGACATTTTACTGCGTCTACATAGCATCGGATATAGTCTACTTAGAACAAAGAAAGCTTTGTTCCTTATATTAGTTATTTGAGATTTAAAATTCAGTGCATGATCTAATATGACACCTAAGTATTTGACTTTATCAAGCCAAGGGACGGGCCTATCGTATAGGGTTATTGACCCCGGACGGGTTTCGGGGGAGTTACATTTACTGCCACCCCGTCGAAAGTATACTGCAGTGCTTTTGTCTGGATTAATTTCTATCCTCCAGGTTCGAAACCAAGCGCTTAGAGCGTTGGCCGCGGCCTGAAGGCGGAGAGTAATGAGTCTAGCTGATCTAGACGAAGTATATATAGCGGTATCGTCCGCGAATAGGGCTAGCTCTGTACTTTTACACTTCGGGATGTCCGATGTGTATAAGGAGTAGAGTGTGGGTGATAGTACGGATCCTTGAGGGACTCCGGCTCGTAAGGGGCGAGCAGAGGACAGAGTGCCTTCTACATTATACCGGAATGTACGATTCGATAGATATTCGTGTACGATACGTGCAAGACTAACGGGAATGCCTAGCATATGTAACTTATATATAAGTCCATTATGCCAGACTTTATCGAAGGCTTTCGCTACATCGAAGAAAAGGGCTCCTGTGTATCGCGGCCTCTTAGGTCGAGCTAGGCCTGCTAAGATGTGCTCCGTGACGCGGTGCACTGCATGTGTGGCCGAGTGTCCGGCTCTAAAGCCGAATTGCTCGTTAACAAGAAGGTTATTAGCTTCTATAATAGTTTTTAGTCGGGCTAATATTAATCTTTCGTAAATCTTACCCAATGAGTTAATGAGACTAATAGGACGGTAACTAGTGGATAGATTTCTAGGCTTACCGGGCTTATATATACCGATAACGGTAGCCTCTTTCCACTGATCTGGGAAGGAGCAGCCTGCCATAAGGGCGTTGAAAATTGCTACTAATAATCAAAGAATCTGGACGGGTAAGTATTTTATTACTTTGTTCGTAATACGATCGGGGCCGGGCGACTTTTTAGCATGTAGATCAGGCACTATCTTTTTGACCTCATCTATCGTGGTTGGGGTGAGTGGTTCACTATCGGGGGGATGAGAAATTAATTGTGTGACCGTCAAGTCAACTTCCGCAAGGTGCTCGGGGTCACACGGGTGTAGACTGGGGGAGCACTGGCTCTCAATATTGTCCGCTAAGCACTCGGCCTTTTCGTTATCGTCAAATGCAACTGTTCGATCGGAACGAATCAATGGTGGTAGAGTAGAAATCGTGACATTTTTTAAAGTTCTAGCTAGGGGCCAGTAAGCTAGGTGAGATGGTGACAGCTCGCTTAGCTTTTTCCCCCAGCGCTCGTCACTGTGATCTGCAATTCGGGCTCTAACCTTTCTTTGCAGATCCCAGAGTCGTTTTTTATTTACATTTGAAGGACACGAATCGTGAGCTCTATTGGCTGAGTTCCTACGAGTAATAAGGTCCCTTATATCGCTAGGGAGTTCCCAGCGGCCGTCTGGTTGCACTGGAATCTCCCTAGAGCTATTATGTATCGCGTCGCGAATAAAGTCAGTGACCTGTGAAGTGGCCGCTTTCGCTGCATCGACTGTGTCTATGACGTCGGGTATTGCTTCTAAAGCAGGTGAATCGATTGATTGAAGTTGCTCTTCGAGCTTTTTCCAATCAATGATTGTTTTAGTTTGCTGGGTTAGCGTAGGCTCGGGTCCTAGCCGTATGACTACCGGTCTGTGGTCCGAGTCTAACTCGGCTTTGGCTTCTATTGAACGTAACTGTACTGTTACGTCGTTTAAAATAGCAATATCTAATATATCGGCCCTATCGCGATCGTGGCTATTATAGAAGGGAAAACGGGTCGGTATTGTGGGAGCAATTATTTCAAAATTAAAGCTTGATAGAGCTGTTAAACTATCAAGGATGGTACCGTTGCGGTTGGTCCGAATGGAGTTCAGTTTGTAGATATATTGTTTACTAGCTGGTGCCCGCGACTTCGTCTACGCAGGATTAGTATTTGGAGTAGCTTATATTAGCGTGGCGTAGAAAAGAACTAACATTATGACATAAATATTTTTTGAGTCGCATTTGAAAAATATAACTGCTTGACAATATTTTAACATAAGAAAATTGGCAATATAATAAATATACGGTAATTAGGCACTGCAGAACCCTGATCATAGGCCTATAGTTATCTAGCTACTGCAGTATGCTCTTATAAACTATATTTAACGATTTTTTTCCTTCAGCATAAACATGCAGATTTTTTGCTTTGGAAAAACGTGAGCAAGCTACATAGAGCTGACCGTGAGAAAAACATGGCGTGCCTAAATGTATGCCTGCTACCTTTAAGGTTTGCTCCTGCGATTTGTTGATCTTCATTGAAAATGCGACTTTTAACGGGAACTGCAGGCGTTTAAAATTGAATGGCAAGTTATTGGGTATGATTGGGATGCGCGGTATAAGAACATTGTCTCCCTTGGCTTCTCCAGTTAAAATTGTGGCCTTCACAATGTGCCTTCCTAGTTCGGTAACTCGCATTGATATACATCACGTTATTTACAATATTATAAATCAACCAAAAAAGGACCAATTACTAACCTACCTACAACCTCTGTAATTTACAAAAAAAAAGAAGGAATTCGGTATAATGAACAGGTAAGTAACCTATATCTATTAATTTAAATAAAAATGAAGTATCTTATTTAAGTGTAACTCCTAACCAAAAAAAAAACTGCCAATACCTAATCTTGGGCCTATATTACTTGAAGTACAATCCGTTTTTAAAAAATCGCTATAACCATGAAAATTCGCAAAACGGAGACAACAGTCAACGATGTCTGCCCTCACGCTTCTGCCCGCGTTCGGGTCGCGCACTCAGCGATGAGCGCCTTCTTCCCCCACACAAGTGCGTCGCACCGCCCGCCACCGCCGCCGGAGGCGAACCGCGCCGTACCGCTCGCTACACCGCACCCGTAGTATCGCGCATTTAAACTAAATGATGTCTATCATACATTACATAATTATGTGTAACTAACGTTTATGGCAGCGCACGCCAGAATAGCTCGCAGAAAGGTAGGTTTTTTCCTAGTTACTTGACATTTAATGTCATATTTTGGACAGCTCACACAATATCTTTATAAATTGTAGCCTATGTGTTATTCTGATGTATAAGCTATATTATTGGAAAGTTTAATTGAAATCCATTCAGTAGTTTTTGCGTGAAAGAGTAACAAACATCCATCCACACATACAAACTTTCACGTTTATAATAGCAGTAGGATTGTTCACGGCGGGCGAGGCGATCCTTCGAACAAAGGGTTGGCGATCATAAAGTTTTGGCGCACACAAAGGGCGCTTGGGTAGCCGCACCTGTTGTACGGGTCAGCTTTACTGAGAAATCTTGAGACGGAATCTTGATAAATATTAATATGTTTAGTTATTTAATATATATTTTTTTTTTTTTCAAAAAAAAGACCTTTCGTACGTAGTACGATGGTGATTTATAAATATATATGTATATAAAGAGGGATAGGAGGGTATATCGTATCGTGTCGTGTCGTTCGAAACTTTTTTTTTTCTTCTTTCTTTCTTTCTTTCGATTCTTAAGAAACTTGTGTTAGCCCTGAAAAGGGCTTTTTATCGTGCGATTTACGAGCCGCACATGCTTGCATCGTCATCATCACAGTCATCGTCGTCGTCGTCGTGGGACGGGACAAATGTATGTTGTCGATGATGTTGTTGTTGTTGTTGTTGTTGATAACACTTTTGAACGATGTCGTCGTCATTATCACCGCGGCGGCTGCTGGCGGGGACTTACTTTTTAGCGGCGGCCGCTTTCTTAGCCGCCGGTTTCGACTTCGGTGCAGCGGCGGCTGCCTTCTTCGGTTTCGGTGCTTTAGGTTTCTTGGTCGGCGGCTTCGCACTCTTCTTCGCCTTCGACGCGGCACCCTTCGCCTTCGAAAGTGCGGTGAAATCGAAGGAGCGGCGGCCGCGGCGGCCTTCTTGGCGGCGGCGGCGGCCGGTTTCTTTTTAGCCGCTGCCGCTTTTTTATCCTTAATCGTAGCCTTCGCCTTAGATTTGGACGGCGAAGACGCCGCCGCGCCGGACGAAGCTCCGCCGGCGGCCGCTTTCATGCCCGCGGCGCCGCTGCCCTTGCCGCCACCGACCGGAGCGGACGTGGCCTTCTTCGATTTACCCGAAGCCGCCGAGGACGCGGCCCTGCCGCCGCCTCCGCCGCCCCCGCCGGACCCGCTTCCCGCTCCGGAGCCCGCGGGTTTCTTCGAAGCCGACGATTTCGATTCCAGCTTGAACGAACCCGATGCGCCCTTGCCCTTGGTCTGTATGAGCTCGCCCGATTCTACGGCGCTCTTCAGATACTTTCTGATGAAGGGAGCCAATTTTTCCGAATCGACTTTGTATTGAGCCGCGATGTATTTCTTGATCGCCTGAAGCGAAGAACCGCTACGTTCCTTCAACTGTTTGATGGCGCTGTTCACCATTTCCGTTTGTAAATATTACAAATAAACATTATTATAAATTATAATTATACGAGCAGTTTAGAGTAAATTCGCGAACGAAAAAAATAAATAAATAAATAAATCGAACGCTCCGCGATCATCGCTCAGTCAAAAGTCACCTCGATACGTCCGTGCCGATAGACGCGACGCCGTTCCGAGTATATAAAGGCGTTCGACAAATACGATACGAAGTCATTATTCACCGCACAGGCGAGCCGTACGCACGCGTATCGCACCGCGTTTCGTTCGTTATACATTTTAATAAAAACTATCTTTGTCGACATGTCCGGTCGCGGTAAAGGAGGCAAAGTCAAGGGGAAGGCAAAGTCACGTCAGTCCAACCGTGCCGGTCTTCAGTTTCCCGTCGGACGTATACACAGACTACTGAGGAAGGGTAACTACGCGGAGCGCGTCGGTGCCGGTGCACCGGTATACCTCGCGGCCGTCATGGAATACCTCGCCGCCGAAGTTCTCGAGTTGGCCGGCAACGCTGCCCGCGACAACAAGAAGACTAGGATTATACCGAGACATCTTCAGTTGGCGATCCGTAACGACGAGGAGCTGAACAAGTTACTCTCGGGCGTGACGATCGCACAAGGCGGCGTCCTCCCCAACATCCAAGCCGTTCTGCTGCCCAAGAAGATCGAGAAGAAGGCATAAACTGACGGCGGCTGTGCGCGACAATCGTTCGTTAGACGATCTCGATGATGACGACGACGCCGCCGTCGTCGTCTCCGTCTTCGTCGTCGTTTTCATCGATTCGATGATGATTATGATGAAACTATATAATCATATACCACCACCACCACCACCACCACCACGTGTATCGTGCGTGATACGACGTACGGACGACGGACGTATGAACGACATCGTCCAATCATGATCATTTACAAAAAGGCCCTTTTCAGGGCCACAAAATATATCGTATGTGCAAAATTAAAATGAGGTTTCATAAACGATTTCGACGTCCCGACATATCTTAGATTTATATGTAATAATCGAACGTATTAATCAATTGAATTATTAATATTATTATTATATCAATTGGTAAACTATAATAAAAAAAAAACGATTCGTATCGAGATCGGAACGACGGACGATAGAGGGTGTCGAGGTCGAGGGGGCAGGGGGGGGCTGTGTTCGTGGCGGTGTCGTGGTGAAGGGAGGATGGAGTATTTCTTTTAGTATAAGAACCGAATAACCTTTCCCCTCTCCGGCACCCCGCACTGTGCTCGTTACCTATTGGTCGATAACGTTCTGCGTCTATACGGCACACCGTACGAGAGAGCGCGATGTGCTTAAAATAAAAATCGACCTCCATCCCGCACGGATATCTCTACCGACGAAGCCCGACTCAAGATTTCCAAGAAAAGCTGACCCGCATAACAGGTGCGGCTACCCGAGCGCCTTTTGTGTGCGCCAAAACTTTATGATCGTCAATCCTTTGTTCGAAGGATCGCCTCGCCGCCGTCTGTCTTAGAATTTGGACAAAGGATTTCTCCAGAAGCAGGACAAAAGAATTCTCAACAAAAGATAACAAAAGTTTGTAATCGCCAACCCTTTGTTCGAAGGATCGCCTCGCCCGCCGTGAACAATAAACAATATATCTACAAACTGAACTCCATTCGGACCAACCGCAACGGTACCATCCTTGATAGTTTAACAGCTCTATCGAGCTTTAATTTTGAAATAATTGCTCCCACAATACCGACCCGTTTTCCCTTCTATAATAGCCACGATCGCGATAGGGCCGATATATTAGATATTGCTATTTTAAACGACGTAACACTACAGTTACGTTCAATAGAAGCCAAAGCCGAGTTAGACTCGGACCACAGACCGGTAGTCATACGGCTAGGACCCGAGCCTACGCTAACCCAGCAAACTAAAACAATCATTGATTGGAAAAAGCTCGAAGAGCAACTTCAATCAATCGATTCACCTGCTTTAGAAGCAATACCCGACGTCATAGACACAGTCGATGCAGCGAAAGCGGCCACTTCACAGGTCACTGACTTTATTCGCGACGCGATACATAATAGCTCTAGGGAGATTCCAGTGCAACCAGACGGCCGCTGGGAACTCCCTAGCGATATAAGGGACCTTATTACTCGTAGGAACTCAGCCAATAGAGCTCACGATTCGTGTCCTTCAAATGTAAATAAAAAACGACTCTGGGATCTGCAAAGAAAGGTTAGAGCCCGAATTGCAGATCACAGTGACGAGCGCTGGAGGAAAAAGCTAAGCGAGCTGTCACCGTCTCACCTAGCTTACTGGCCCCTAGCTAGAACTTTAAAAAATGTCACGATTTCTACTCTACCACCATTGATTCGTTCCGATCGAACAGTTGCATTTGACGATAACTAAAAGGCCGAGTGCTTAGCGGACAATATTGAGAGCCAGTGCTCCCCCAGTCTACACCCGTGTGACCCCGAGCACCTTGCGGAAGTTGACTCGACGGTCACACAATTAATTTCTCATCCCCCCGATAGCGAACCACTCACCCCAACCACGATAGATGAGGTCAAAAAGATAGTGCCTGATCTACATGCTAAAAAGTCGCCCGGCCCCGATCGTATTACGAACAAAGTAATAAAATACTTACCCGCCCAGATTCTTTGATTATTAGTAGCAATTTTCAACGCCCTTATGGCAGGCTGCTCCTTCCCAGATCAGTGGAAAGAGGCTACCGTTATCGGTATATATAAGCCCGGTAAGCCTAGAAATCTATCCACTAGTTACCGTCCTATTAGTCTCATTAACTCATTGGGTAAGATTTACGAAAGATTAATATTAGCCCGACTAAAAACTATTATAGAAGCTAATAACCTTCTTGTTAACGAGCAATTCGGCTTTAGAGCCGGACACTCGGCCACACATGCAGTGCACCGCGTCACGGAGCACATCTTAGCAGGCCTAGCTCGACCTAAGAGGCCGCGATACACAGGAGCCCTTTTCTTCGATGTAGCGAAAGCCTTCGATAAAGTCTGGCATAATGGACTTATATATAAGTTACATATGCTAGGCATTCCCGTTAGTCTTGCACGTATCGTACACGACTATCTATCGAATCGTACATTCCGGTATAACGTAGAAGGCACTCTGTCCTCTGCTCGCCCCTTACGAGCCGGAGTCCCTCAAGGATCCGTACTATCACCCACACTCTACTCCTTATACACATCGGACATCCCGAAGTATAAAAGTACAGAGCTAGCCCTATTCGCGGACGATACCGCTATATATACTTCGTCTAGATCAGCTAGACTCATTACTCTCCACCTTCAGGCCGCGGCCAACGCTCTAAGCGCTTGGTTTCGAACCTGGAGGGTAGAAATTAATCCAGACAAAAGCACTGCAGTATACTTTCGACGGGGTGGCAGTAAATGTAACTCCCCCGAAACCCGTCCGGGGTCAATAACCCTATACGATAGGCCCGTCCCTTGGCTTGATAAAGTCAAATACTTAGGTGTCATACTAGATCATGCACTGAATTTTAAATCTCAAATCACAAATATAAGGAACACAGCTTTCTTTATTCTAAGTAGACTATATCCGATGCTATGTAGGCGCAGTAAAATGTCCCTTAGAAATAAGGTAACATTATACAAAGCATGCATCCGTCCCATCCTTACATACGCGAGTGTCGCATTCGCACACACGAGCGAACACAATATAGCCCGCCTACAGGCTATACAAAATAGATTCTTACGCATAGCCACGGGCTGCCCTTGGTACATGCGTAATATAGATTTACACAGAGATTTCAAACTTGATTCCATCTCTAAGGTAATCAAGGATCTCTCAATAAAATATTTCGAGAAAGCCGCCAGGCACTCGAACCCTCTCATACAGAATACTAGCAAGTATAGCCCTCAGTGGCATCCCAAATCGATTCATAGGCGTCCTAAAGACGTCCTCGTCGCCCCCGATGATAAAATCTCATCGGCCAACGCTAACTTGTTAGGGAACACAATAAACACACACCGACCCCGCCGGCGGGGTCGACGACTCTCTTTCATTACGTCCCGTCGACGCTTAGGCGTTTGACGACATTATAACGCAGGAGTCCTCCCCTCCCGATTTCAACGGAGTCCTAAGCCGAGGTCCGGCCTCACAGGAGGCACCCTTAGGACGTCCGCCTCTCTTGCGCCCTGTGTGGCTCCCAACATCCGGCTGAGTTCAACTCGCCCACCCAGCCCGGTGACGCTGTAGAGGCCAGTAAGGCCAACACATACAATATTACACAATTCGAAAAAAAAAAAACATTGTTATGAAACTGTGGCGTACCGCCAATTATAAACAAAAATTCATTTATTAATTATAAAATAAAAATCATTTCAATAAACAAAGTTCAAAAATATTTATAGTAGATAAGTACGTAAGCGAGCTTACGACCGCGCGCCTTGCTCATTCGCCACCGCTGCCCTCCTACCCGACAGCTAGCGATCGGCGGCACGAGGCGCGGGGGGGAGTCAGTCTGATCTCGACATTACTACTTTGTTTTTTTATTTTACGCTCTCACCCGCCTACGCCTCACTTACTCTTATTACTTGTTATCTGTTTATGTGGACTTTCATTGTGCTGTGCTGTACTGTAAGTGCGAACAATAAACTGTTGACTGTTCGTTGTCTTTTTTGTTGTTTACGTACCAAGTACTACAACCACGCACCGACAACTAACATAAAAATTAATAAAAATAAAGCCCAGACAATCTAGCATTTTTATAGTTTCTTGAATATTCAAGACACATTCATTGTACGTATTTCCTAGACAAAGAATATCATGTAAGTATATAATAAGACTGGAAGCCACGATACCTTAGTTGACCTATTACTTCTTTCATTATTTTGGTGAAAGTTCGAGGTGCAGAAGACAAACCATATGGCACGGCGGTAAACTCATAAGTCCGGCTCTGTAAATTAGTATCTTCAAATTGAAACCTTAAAAATTTTCGGTTCTTTGAAGCTACTGGGACAAGTAAATAAGATTCCTTTAGATCTATGGAGGCCATATAGGCCTTCTTTGTTATTAATTTACTTGCAATCCAATGGTCTTCCATTTTAAAATGGTACCCAGTCACAAATTTATTTAGTTGTTTAAGATTAAGGATAAATCTAAAACTTCCATTAGATCTTTTGGCAAGAAAGATCTTTGAGATAAACTGATCAGGTTGTGATTTACATTCTACTATTGTTCCAAGTTCTAACAAATTTTTAATAGCTATTATCATATTCTGCTTTTCTTTATCAGAAAAAGTATTTTGAGGAATTGTATAATGAACAACTTTCGATGAAAACGGTATACAATAGCCGTTACGAATCCAATCAAGTACTTTACAATTATTTGTAACTTGTGAGCAGCAATTATAGTAATAGCACAATCTACCAGCATGTACCTGTGTCAACGCCTCGTTGGGGCACGTCTGTTGCTCGTTGTTGAAATCGCAGAGCGCGTGTTCTGTGACGGCGCAGGCGTTGGTTGTGGATTGCGACGATACTGGCTCCGGAACTGTGTAGTCCACCCCCCCCCCCCCGGTCACAGATTGCACGCGAGGGGGGCTTGACCAGTTTCCCTGGTAGCGAATCCCTGCTGACTGAATAGAAGCTTTGGAAGTCGACGGCTTCGTGGTTGGGGCTTTTCTAATCTAAAGCCCCTGTCTTTCGATCGCCTTGGAAGCTTTTATTTTGTCTGGCAAGGAAATATATGTCGAGTCCCCGAGTAATAAGTTTTGTTCTTACTTGTGTTTGAACATAATGGAGATCAGTCAGGATTCTGCATGCGTCTGATAACATTTTTATTGCTTGTTTTTATTGCTTTTATTGCTTTTCACCCTCAGTTAAAAGTAATGTCATCGCCCGGTTAATCGCGGCAATACCCAGACCCAGTTGGTCTTGTTCTATTTGAATGTCGATGTCGGTGCACGAGATGCGAGTTCACGTAATGACGGCATGACATTATCTTGGGTTTAGTTTTCTATTCCAAAAGCAAAAGAAAAATAATTATTAAATGTGTTTTTTAAGGGTAGTTAAGAAAAAATATATATCACGTAATTTTAAAACTAATTAACACTTTTGTTAACTTCTAATTTACACCTTCGTGTTGACTCGCAGTCGACCCCCAGGAAAGCTTACTGACGCTAGTTTATTATAATATTTTATTGTCACTTCACTTATACGAAAGTAGTAATTAAATAAACTTACCAGTTTGTTTCGGAATCCGAAGAAGAATATGCTATCACACGATGATATTTTTTACGCGTTTGCTTAGCTTTTAACTTTTTAATTTTTGTATTATACCCTAGTAATTATTTTTTTCTTCAGCACTTCGTTTACACATTTTACTGTTCAAATAATAACTTTAAGATATATTTATTAAATTGAAATAAGTATTCAGCTTGTAGCCGTATTTTCGTTGCCTCGCACGATAAAAGAATTACAAGCTCAAGAGTACCATGCTATGTTGATGGAAAAAGAATGTACGTACGAAATATAATGTAAGGTAGGTGCGGGTATTAAGGCCTACCTATATTTGTAATAAATCAAAAACTGTTTATCAAAATGAACTAATTTTAATGTTTAATAAAGTTGTAGATCAACTACTACAAATAAACAAATAAAAAAGGCAAATCTGCCGTCAACAAAAACAAAATTAAACATTTTTTAAAACCTTATTAGTGGGCCTTATTATACTATGGTAGGGTAATAACACTGCCTCATATTTTATTTTATTTTTTATTTTTTTTTATTTATTTTATTTAAGGACCACTAGTAGCTACTACATGTTTTAATGACAAATGTAAAACAATTTAGTGAAAATAGCTAACATGTGAAGCTTTTTAAAGTAGCCACAACAATTACAATATTTGTTTTAAAAATACATTAACACATAATTATAGCAACATGAGTAGAAAGATTAAAAAAAAAAAAAAGTCCAAATTGGTACAAATTAAAGATCATAAAAAAATAAACATGCACTTAATAAAATTAAAATTAATAACACAAATAGTTTGAAATTGATATAGGTATAAATTAAAATTAAATAATTCATTAAATTCATGCAAAGTTTACGTTACAAAAAAATTACTAAAAATATACTAATTAATACAAAATAAAATTAAGATAACATTATTTATTATTTATTTATTATTTATTTGCATCTCTCAACAATTCTAGCGCCCGTTTATGATAAATCATGGCAGAGTCATTAAAAATATCTAGATCTTGACAAAAACCATTGTACAACCGTGATGATCTAGGCATTGGTGCATTACATCCTAATTTCGTTTTTGATATTCTGACATCAAAAGTGCCCAGAAAACTACGAACATTGCGCCTTGGAATACGATAGTATATCTTTTCAAGTAAGTAAGTACAGTCGATCTCGTTACGAATTATCTTAAATAGGAAAGAGAGATCTAGTAATTGTCTGCGTACAGAGAGACTATCCATATTAAAGTCTTTCAAGAGATTGCTGTAATTTTTATTAGATTTATTGTATGAGGTTTTTTTGTTTCTGGATAGATGATATACAAATCGCTTCTGTATTCTCTCTATACGCAGACGATGTACATTGTAACAAGGATTCCACACAACACTACCGTACTCCAGTACACTACGCACGTAAGCGTTATAGATTATTTTTTTCGTGTTATTCGTGAAGTGTTTACCATTTCTAATTAAAAATCCTAACGTTTTGGAACTTTTCGTAATTATTTTATTGAAGTGCGGGACAAAAGTAAGCTTGTCATCAAAAATGACACCCAAATCACTTATTTCAAAAACTTCCTCCAACTTGATGTTATCAATGCTATATATTGTTTTGATTATATTGAGCTTTCGCGTAAATTTTATATGCTTGCATTTACTGACGTTTAATTCCATTTTATTATTTTTACACCAATTATATATAGCATTAATATCCACCTGTAAGAGCTCTGAGTCAGCTAAGTTGTTTATTACTTTTGTTAATTTTAAATCGTCCGCAAATAAAAATACTCTACTATAATGTACCGTATCGCAAATATCATTAATGAAGATATTAAAGAGCCAAGGTCCTAAGTGTGACCCTTGAGGAACCCCGGAGCAGGCTTTATATAGACTCGAGCTAAAACCTTTTAAGACAACAAATTGTTGTCTATTGTATAAATATGATTTGAACCACTCAAGCATATTACCATTGAATCCGTACTTGCTTAGTTTTAAGAGTAAAATATCGTGCGAAACTTTGTCGAAAGCCTTGGTTAAATCGGTATAAATTGCGTCAACTTGCTTGTGGTTATCAATAGCTGGCACAATGAATTCACTGTACGAAACAAGATTTGATGTTGTAGATCGACCCTTTATAAAGCCATGCTGGTTATTATTATTCATTTGCTTTACATGACACTCTAGATATGGGTAAACTATTGCTTCAAATACTTTGGCAAAAGTGGAAAGTATGGAAATCGGTCTATAATTCTCAATGCACTCACTACCCTTGGACTTATATACTGGTACGATCCTAGCTATTTTCCACTTATCGGGAAAAACACCTGAGCGAAGTGATTCGTTGTATAATAAATATAAAGGGAAACTTAGTACCCATGCACATTTAGAAATAAATATAGGAGGGATATTAGCATAACCTGTCCCTTTAGTTGTATCAAGTCTTTTTAAGTATTGATAAATCTGTCTTCGCGATATTACAAAATTAGTGAACGCTCCAAAGTCATGTTTACATTGATTACTATAAGATGGTAATGTATATGAACTTTGAGATTGTGTGTAAACAGAAGCAAAATACAAGGCAAATTCGTTACAAATTTCTGATCCCGATTTCATTACTTTTTGTTTGTAAGTCATTATGCCTGGGAGTGCGGTACTATTATCTTGTTTGCCCTTAAGGTATGACCAAAAATATTTAGGATTTCTACTAATATTTTCTTCAACAATTTTAATGTAATTATTGTAGCAAATTTTCGATAAATCTGCACAACGTTTGCTCAAAAGACGTAATGAAATTTCATCAAGTGGGTTTTTATATATTTTGTATTTATTTAAAAAAACTTGTTTCTCTTTATATAAATTTATCATTTCCTTAGTGAACCATGGAGGATATTGTTTACCTTTTTGTTTCTTTTTTGGTACATATTTTTTCAAAATTTGTTCAAAATTTTATAAAATTTATCGATCATTAGGTTTATTGACTTACAATTACAAAATTCGCTTAACCAATTGATATTATTTAATTCTGAAATTATACTTACGTAGTCAGCTTTAAAATAGTTCTTCTTATCACCAATAACATTACTTTTTAAAGAAGTTCTTGATGAATAAGAAACTAATATATCTAAGGGAGGATGGTGGTGATCTGGAGGCACTATTGGCAAAATAGACTTACTAATTTTTATGTTATTATGATTACTGAATATTAAGTCTAATATTTTATTATTGTTATTACTAATGTTATTATGTTGAACTAAATTATTGAGAGATGCAAAATCAACTAGCAAATTTCCTAAGGAACTATTAGAAATAACATTATCATCAGTAGCGAACCAATTGATATTACTTAAATTAAAATCACCCACGAGCATAACATTTTGTCTATTCTCTGCAATTCTACTATTAAAATTATTGATAAAATTAGATAGCATATTACGGCTGACGGGAGGAGGCAAATAAACTGCACATAATGCAATTGAGTTACACTCATCGTGACAATTTTCTCGTTCAATATTTATCCAAAGATCTTCACACTGACTTTCACAAAAACTGAGTCGCATTGATTTCAGTTTATTTGAGACCGCCACTAAAACTCCACCACCATCTTTTTTACAATGTAAAGGTAAACTATCACGATCTCTTCTGTATACTGTATAACGGTTGTCGAATACTTCATGGTTCTCTATTTTATTATTAAGCCACGTTTCTGTTAATATAATAACATCATAATTTGTACACGATAAATTGCAGATGAAGTCATGAGTTTTAGTACGGAGACCTCGGACGTTCTGGTAGTATATATTAAGACCGTTGAATTTTATAACATGAAACACTAAAATGATCTATGAGTTTAGAGAGCAAAGCAATTTACTGGATATTATTCAGAACAGTATGATTTTTTACATAAATACATTCTGAATGTTCTGTCTTTCTCATAAATACCTTGCCCTGTCTAACCCACACAAATCTGTATTTTTTTTCTTTAGATTTTATTCGAGCTGCTGCATGTAAAGACTTAATAGCCGGTGTCAAGTGTTCCATAACATATATTGGCTGCTTATCTGCTGCAATACCTATGTGACTTGTGTTAAGTTTATCGTCAGGATGCGATTTATTGTAATTGATGACACATGCTAGCATCGCGTCTCTATGATAGCTCGGCTAATTTGCACGATTTAAATATAATTTATTTCACCCGCGCAGTTACCGTTCCTGTGAATACAGGGATAAAATATAGATTTGTAATTAATCAAAAACTGTTTATCGAATTCCACTAGTTTTAATGTTTATTAGCAAATATTTTTATTTTCTTTTTTAACTTTATTTTCGATGCATTTTTTGTTTTTTCTATAATTGTAAATTGCTTTTTTTATAATAAGACAAAATGGCGTAAAGCGATGCGTCGCGTATCGAACGTAACGTGTCTGAGGCATTGTACTATTTTGTACCTAATTAATGTTCTCATTATCACAAGCTGTAGGTAAATAGGAATAATAGTAATTCCTTATAAAATAGAAATTGATTGTTTTAAATAAAAAAATATGTTGACACGTGAAGTCATTTTTATAATTTTTTTTTAAGAAACTTGTAATGAAATAAAGGTCGTACGCGTTGGGCGAGTAGCTAGCGTGCATTTAAATAGGCAGATATATTTTAGTAATAGTTGTTATTATTTATAATTCTATCAGATTTCCTTTACCTTACATTCTGAAACAATTTCGTGCTATCGACAAAGAAAATATTTCTTTGTTAAACAAAAACAGTTCTCTTATATTACGATCCTGCATCGCGCTTTTAACTTTTTCTGCGACACTTGCTATATATACAATTTAACGACCCATTTTAGTGGGGTCATCCTCCTCGCGGTGAGCCAGTAGTCAACCTGGTCCGAGTTGACAAATCAATCAGATGAAACTCTAATCGAGTTTACATCACTCAGTGACCTGTGACGATGCGTCACACACCGATCGTGTTCCCAACACACGTCTCTCTATTACCGCGAGGTCGGCACTAGGCTTACGGGCCAGTTCGATCCCATTTTGTCACGTTTGTGTACTCTTAAGAATTTTAATATCAAAGTATTTTTCATGATGTATGTTATTGTTATTTGATTTTTAAACGAACATGGCAATCCGCCCGATTGATGGTCGGATTAAGCTCCTCCCTCTCCGGACGGGCTGCTTTCGTGGGCGGAACCACTGTATTGTTTTATATCCAATTTTGTTACTCGGCCCTGTCTTATCGTTAGAAATAATTATATAGAGCCGCGCGGTACGCGAACACGCGACAGGGCTACCTACAGTATTTTAATTTCATATACCTACTACGTTTCTTTCTAGTTTTGCGGTTGTAAATGATATATTTTTTATTTAAAAAAATAAGGTTCGTTGTGAATAAAATAGAAAGTATTCAATAAAAACATATGTTGTGTTTTGTTGATTAGTAGATTTAATAAAAATTTAAATATTCACATATCGCGCGCTTCCTGCTTATAAAATACTGTTCGTTCGTCGCTGCAGCGCATTCGCGTCAGAAGTGTCTGGAGTTGCTCTCCGATCAATCGATTAAAATTAACAATAGCACAAGTAAAATTGCAAACTCCTTACGCATAAAATAAGGATAAAAATAGCTCAACGGCTAATCCTGACCTTTTAATGATATTATAAGTATTTAATTTGAAGAAATAAACTATAGTGTACCTATATAAATAACAATTGATAGCTTATTTCATATACATTCATAGTAAGTAGTTATTAATGTTTTATGATCTGACATATGAACTCTTAAAATTTATATTAATTTATTTATATTATTACTTAATATTGCTCCTGCATTTGAATTCATTTTGTTTTTAATCTATTGATAGATAATGTAGGTGAGAATTTCGACGAAATTATTATTGAGGCAATTGAGGCACAAAACTCGAATGGAGTCAGGATCACCGAGTATTTCAAATGCAGGAAGATCGGGACAAGACTTTGAAAACGTTGATGCAAAAAGTGTTTTGGAATCAACACAGAATCCTTAATCTTTCATGTCACTCCTTAGAAGAGACTGATCAGATTATATATAAGGAGACTTTGGTTTAGTTATTGAAGATAATAAAACGTTGATTTAAATGTACTAAAAATTTATTAGCGTAATAAAGTGATTGATCGCCATATATATTATAAACCAAAAACCAAAGTGCTTCCAAAAGTCAAAAATAATTATTAGGTTTTTCTTATTTTTCCATGAAATTGTATAATTTCTTTAGTTTTTAGTTTTATAGTGATAATTACATGTTGAATACATACTTACATATATAATTAAAATGTGTATGTATTAGATAGTCGTTTCTATTTTATGCCAAGGCAACCGTCCCCGTTGTCATGAGTAGAATCACCCATATCAATTTCCTCGATGATGGTAGTTGAGTCCTCGAACGACGACGGTTTCCAGCCCAACAGGAAGTCCAAATAATCTGCTAAACGTAAGGCAGTCACCCGAAAGGCGCAACCCCCCTCCAGCTAAGAGTACACAACAAGAGAGAGAACAATTCTCTTTCCCTTCTGCGATCCGCAATCCCCGCTTCGGCTTTTAGTTTGTTATAAATTTGAAACTATAGTCTATATTATTTGACCTATTTTTTGGTTTTCTTACTACACCTTTATTGCTCTATATTGTAACGTAATGTGTTAATTTTAATGATTGTGTATTTATCAGCGGTGCAAACTTAGCTGGTTTATGTATTATTTTATATCATTATGTTATAAGGCATCACATTACACAACTACGTCATTTACACACTTAAAGTATTGTATTTCTATTTCGAAGAATTCTTAATTTTATGTAGATTGCAATGATATTTACGACTTTTACAATATTCATGAATTTTAAATTCTTATATTTTTTTATAATCATTTAATAAAAGTCCATTGCTCTACAGCAGTAACGATCACGTTAATTTTTAAAATTTAAGCTACACTTGAACTACTGTTATTCTGATATAGGTACTTACTAAAAAAACAAAAACTATAGTGTATTAATGATAATAATATTTACAGATAAATATCCATAGTGTTAGTTACAAGCTTAGGTTCTAAAACAACGAGTTGATACATGAAGTTCCCCCCAATGCTTAAAGAATGGATTATGCATTTTCAGCATCAATGTATTCAGGATACCGTGTGAAACTCCGCGCAACCTAGCCGTTATAGACACTGCTCTCTTTCTAATAATGGCATAGAAGTCATCCACACGAGCTTCAGCAAACATCAGTGATGCACTACAAAAACGCGGCAATCCCAACAGTATCTTGAATGCATCGTTATACTGTACGCGCAGAGCATTGGAGGCCCCCTGCGTATACTTTAGCCACAAGCTGCACGTGTATAGGTTTTGATAGTACGCTTTAAAAAGAGTATTTTTTACGTCATTCGTGCAACGTGCAAACCTGCGAGCTCTCATACCGCACCGTACCGCCAAGGCCCTGCGCTCCTCGGTGACTATTGGACCCAGGTATTGTAATGCTTAGCAACGCTAAATAAAATTTCTAATAATTAAGAAAGTTTTTTTGAAAATTGTTATTGTTATAATAACAGATAAATTAAATAAATAATTTTTCCATATTCAAATTTATAACTTAAAATATGTTAAAAATTATAATTATCAAATATTGTAATGAACACTGGAGCCAATTTTGTATTTTTTTAAAATCATTTTGTAATTTTGTGGGCAGGTGGGTGGTGAGTCTAAAACTCCAGTGATCATTATTGCTGTAAAGCATTCGAAACACTGATAATCAAAAGCCAAAATGAATCCACGAAAAAATCCAAACAGTTAGTTTTCTTTATAATGTCAAATAGTTGCATGAATCTAAGAAATAATTATAATATTAATTATAATAATATAATATTAATCTACAAGAAAAAGAAGGATACTGTTTTAGTATCTTGTTTATTTATTTAGTCTCTTGGAAGTTTATATATATATATATATATATATATATATATATATAAAAACATCCGATGGACTATTATGTCTGGGGGCATATGAAAAGCCTGGTTTATGATGTTTCACCAGTACAAACAATTGAAGAACTCAAAACAAGAATAATGAATGCTGCAAATTCTATTCGACATAGCTTGAGTAGTGTTGTAGTAAAAAGTGAATTAAGAAAAAGAATGCGTATATGTATACGAAATAGGGGATCTCATTTTGAACACGAATTATGAATAATAAACAGTGTAATTTCGAAAGTATGGAGTAACTAAAAAGATTAAGTATTTTGTTTTTGATTTAAATTCAAAATTGCAATGACAGCTCTGGTTTATCTCTCCTTTTTTACCTATTACCCCTATTAAAAATAATCTTTAACTACTTTGCATTGAGGTCCTTTTGTCTTTGATCCAGATTTAATTTCTTAACAATAGCATTTCTTAGAATTTCCTACCTGGTCTCTTTGTTATCTAATTTTCTCCTGAGTTTATGATTGTTACTGTACTTTTTATGTACCGATGGATAGCTAAGGAAACGCAGATGTTTTTAAAATGATCCGCACGATAAGAGCCATAGTGATGTTTACAAAAAAATTGCGAGTAACTTAAAGAATCAAAATTAAAAATCGAAAAGTTGTACAGTTTTGGATCTGTAATTTAAAAATGCTTGAAGATTGTTTTTGTTTTATAACTGGTTATTATTAACTAGGATGTACCCTAGCAAGAAATACAAAAAAAAAATAGGGAAAATACGTTGATTTTTTTTTATTGAATTTTAGAATCTTAGTATTCTTAGTACTTAGTACTTAAGTATTCACAGATCCACGATTCTGTTGCTTAAATACCCCGGCATCTACCCACGCCGTTAGATATGAAATTCTAAAAACTATTCTTTTGGCTTCTGTTGGCTTAATAAAGAAACATATTAGTTTTTATCCAATATCTTTAATGTACAGACATCGTCTTGTTACAATTTTATTATATGTACCTATAGACATATATAGACCTTTTATTATATTTGACGAGTGCCCCTAATTTTATTTTGAGTAGTATATATAACAAGTGACGTAGAAAATTTTAATAGCGTGATTTAGAATAGCCACTCATTTAAAAACCACAACACGTATGTACATATAATTAATGTTTCACTGTCACAGATTTATTAATTAGACGTTAATTTAATTAACGTGCTTTATATTTAGTAGGAATCGTTCCAAAATAATTAAACAATTGCGTTAGATTAATGTGAGAACTTATAAATAACCATAAACGCTATATATTTTGCCACAATGAACTATTTAAGTAAATTAGTAAGAAGTAACACATTTAGGTAAAATAAATTATTATTGGAATACAGCATTGCCGGTGCCGGTGCCATAAAATAAATTAACTATTTAGTATCTGACTATTTAAATCATAATATTATATTTTTTCCATTGAAATTGGTCAGTACTGTAGTTCATCTACGAACTCAACAAAGTGCATTCGCTCGTTTTACGTAAAACTTCCTTTGGATATTTGACTTTCTATAAACAGCTAAACCCAAATTAGGAAAATTGAGACCGCCATGATCTACACTAATAACTGTTCTTTCTTTGTCAAAAATTCTAAGTTTCTCTGAATACGAACACCTAAGTCGACCGTTTAATGAAAAAATGACGGTTGGAATGTAATAGCGCTCTTAAGTAACTGTATGGATTATGTTTTCAGTCTTTCAGCACCCTATAGTATATTACATGGTGATGGACAGTCCAATAAAAAAGCATCCACTTTTTTAATATAAATAGCTGGCCAAGTTGGCCGGTGGTTCGGATGTTGAAGATACATCGGATCGGAATCGCTCGTCGAGCTTCTTCCAATCGATGATCGTTTTGGTTGGGGCGTTTCGCTCGGGCTCAGGTTCTAGTTGAATTAGGACAGGACGGTGATCTGAGTCTAACTCGGCAAGCGTTTCGACTGAGCGTAACTGTAGGGCCACGTCTTTCAATAACGCAATGTCGAGTATACTAGGTTTATCTCTAGGCCTATTAATAGACGGAAAGCGTGTCGGGGTAAGGGGGGCTATTATTTCAAAATTGTATCTAGCGAGAGAGTTGAAGCCGTCGAGAATGCGACCGTTGCCGTTGATTGAATGACCGAGTTACGCATATTAAGGAGTGACCTAAGGTCGTTTTCAAGTAATGTTTTCTTTGGAGGCTGATAAACAGAAGCTAATCTGATTTATTTATTTATTTATAATAGCACACTTACAACATATCATCAACATCATTGAAAAGATCAATTTATAAAACAATAATAGTATATCTAATATGCATGTCAATTAAAAGTGTACAAAGCACTTCCAGATCCATCTAATCAGACTCAAATTAAAAGTAACAAAAAAATCATCAGCAATTTAAAAAAAATGTCAAAATTAAATAATAAATAATGTAATTATTATAATAAAAAATCAATCGGCGAAATCATAATTAAAAATTATTAAAAGTATTAATTAAAACTAATCATGCATTTTATAATAATTAAGTAACTCATTTCTAAAGATTGAGGGAGAGTCACAAAAAATGTCAATGTCCGGAATTGATTTAACGATATTGTTATATTTATTACACATTCGTACTAAGGGAGCTTGTTTACCAATATAGGACTTTACGCAAGGAGTATGAAATATTTTGTGAGTGTGAGTACTTCTGTATGCCCTAGACGGAACTGATATCAGTATTCTTTCAATTAATTCTGAGTTGGTTAATTTATAGTTAATAATACTGTGTAGGAATTTAAGTTCTAACAATTCGCGCCTACTTCGAAGAGAAATCATTTTAAATTTTGCCAAACGTTCTTTGTATAACTGTCTGTGCGAAAAATCCTTTTCATGAAAAGCAAGATGTTTCGTAAAGGCTCGTTGAATACTATCAATACGCTGAGAGTGTACGGTATAAAATGGATTCCATATAACACAGGCATACTCAAGACAGCTACGCACTAATGAATTGTACAAAAGTAATTTAATTTTCCCTGAAAAGCCTTGAGTGTTTCGCTTGATGAAACCAAGATTTTGAGATCGTCAGCAAACAATGAACACTTACAATACTTTATATTCCCGTAATTTTCGCTTAGGATACTGATCTAGTCCACTTAGTAAGTCAAGAGGCCACTTAGCCACATTTACATTAACCATATTACTAATTACCAAGTCTAAGACACTGTCGTCGCAGTTCTTAATATTGTTGTACTGGTGCAAGTCGTTAGCAGACATGAAATAGATTAACGAGTAACCGAGAGCGTTATGATAATTTGATGGAATCATATAGAATTTAGGATATTTTTCAGGATATTGTTCGTTTTTGTTCTTAAACCTCTTACGTTTTGATAGTATGCATCTAACATTTTGTTAACTTAACACCCATAACACTGGTAGAATAATGACGTCAGTTTATAAGCTTCAGACAATCTTCATTCTTGATTTGTTTTGCCTGGCTGAATTCATCCTTACGTACAAAGATTCTTCCATTTCTGACCCAAGTGAAGCGGTATTTCATTTCCTTGGCTCTAATGCGTGTGGCTGCGTGAAGTGCTTTATTTGATGGCGATAAATGTTCTGAAACATATATGGGTTTACATGTCTCTCCAATTCCGAGATGATGTGAATTGAGTTTTTCAAATTCGCTAACATCGCATCTCGATGTCTTGCACTTTGTAGCTTGACGATGACGGATCGCGGTTTCTCAGTGTTTCGTTTAAATTGCACAACTGTAGTAACATGTTTTATGTCCTCTTCCGTCAAAGGATTTATAACAACATTACTTAATTGGACAATAACATTTGATAAATGCACTTGATAAATGCACCTTATATGCACTTTTACAGTATTTAATCTAGAGGTAAGGTCTTTTACAGAGGATTTAAGATTATCATTTTCACGTATTAGTTGGTCAACAATGTTTGATTTTTCCTCAAGTTTTGCTTTCATTTGCTCATACTGCGCATTAATAAAGTTTAGTGAATCACAAAAACCTTTTATTTGATCATTAATAGTATTTAGCTGCGTGGTTACTAAGTTCTGTATTGTTGAAGCTAACTCTTGCTATATAATGTTACGAAGTTTACATTATGTGAGGTCTATATTTTTTTTTTTTGTTTTATAAAATAGGAAGACGGACGAGCATATGGGCCACCTGATGGTAAGTGGTCACCAAACGCCCTTAGACATTGGCATTGTAAGAAATGTCAACCATCGCTTACATAGCCAATGCGCCACCAACCTTGGGAACTAAGATTTTATGTCCCTTGTGTCTGTAATTACACTGGCTCACTCAACCTTCAAACCGGAACACAACAATAATAAGTACTGCTGTATTGCGGTAGAATATCTGATGAGTGGGTGGTACCTACCCAGACGAGACGAGAGGTGATTGACTCAGCTTTTTACGTTTCGTAACATAAGATACTTCCTTAATGTCCGTGGAAGATTTGTTACAATCTTCTAGAGCGGTGACTGGCCTAACAGGTGTGTGTATGTTTCCTATTTTTGGTTGCTTATTTAAACAATCAGGGCACTTCCAGTTATTTTTTTTATGTAAATCCATTTGGTGAAACTGTCTCACAGATACTTTACCGCATTCAACATCATATTTCGCTTTGCAATCAATGCAAGTAAGAAATTCTTTTTTTGGTAACGTCGTTTTGTATCCAGCACAAATATTATTTAAGGGAGTATTGGACATTTTCGTAAGCAAATCTTTGTTACAAAACTTTTTAATGTTATTAAGTATTAAGCAGATACTGAGATTCGAACTCGTGTCGTCCATTTAAACTGACTTGAATCACACGATCAACGACCGGACCAAGCCTTTATTAAGTTCCTAGCACGAATTTTACACGGTTTTAAAGGGATTACACGGTTTTAAAATTTTTTCCTGTATGAGGAGAACATCTATCTGATGAGCGGTTAGGAACTCGCACACTGAGTCGACTTGGTCGATAAGACCGTTTGCGTTAAACATCACTAATGTTAGCGCGTGGGGTTTGATTCTACTAGTTGTGATAGCCATTTATAACATATGTGTAAGGACTCGGTAGCACCATATGGCGTCGATAAGACCGCTTGGAGCCTAGCCTAGAGACTATTCTGCGCCACGCGCAGCTTAGCGGCCAGGACTGCAAGTTCGTTAGCTTCTAGAAGAGGCTCAAGCTCCTCGTCGCCGATCGGTTAAAGGCAGGAAGCCATCTAAGGCCGTTGTAACTACGCCTGCTGCAGTCGCGGCAAAAACGCCTCCCGCGGCATCTCCGCAGCCCCCTCAGGGCAACGCCTGGGATAAACTCATCATTCAACTCTAACGATTTTGCAGTCCTGGCCGCTAAGCTGCGCGTGGCGCAGAATAGTCTCCAGGCTAGGCTTCAAGCGGTCTTATCGACGCCATATGGTGCTACCAAGTCCTTACACATATGTTATAAATGGCTATCACAACTAGTAGAATCAAACCCCACGCGCTAACACGGAAAGTGTTACTTAGCAGAGTCATTCCAAAGGTGAGAGCAGTACTCCATACATAACCTCACTTGTGCTTTATATAAGCTGAGCAGTTGTTCTGGAGTAAAGTAACGTCTCACTTTGGAGAGGACACCAAGCTTTCGAGGGGCTATTTAGGCTTTGGACTCAATAAAAGAGCCGAAATTTAGAGTCGGCGTGTGAGTAACGCGCTAAGATAGTAATAAATAAAGTTGTGTCAAGTGAAGTTGTACTTATTTGAATCTTACAAATAAAATCAAATATACCATCTATTTATTTCGCAGTGAACTATTATTAAATGAAAATAGTTTATAAAATAGATAGCAGCTTATCTAACATGTTTAAATTAATTTTACAAAATACTAATTATATATTATACTAGCACTTTGTCCGCGAAAACTATGATAGCTCGGCTAATTTGCACGATTTAAATATAATTTATTTCACCCGCGCAGTTACCGTTCCCGTGAATACAGGGATAAAATATAGATTTGTAATTAATCAAAAACTGTTTATCGAATTCAACTAATTTTAATGTTTATTAGCAAATATTTTTATTTTCCTGAACTTTATTTTCGATGCATTTTTTGTTTTTTCTATAATTGTAAATTGCTTTTTTTTATAATAAGACAAAATGGCGTAAAGCGATGCGTCGTGTTTCGAACGTAACGTGAGTCTGTGGCGTTGTACTATTTTGTACTTAACGTTCTCATTGACACAAGCTATGGGTAAATAAGAATATTAATAAGTTCTTATAATATATAAATAAATTATAAAAATAGGTACATTTAATTTTGTTTTAATAGGTTTTTTTAAGAAACTTGTAGTGGTATAGAAGTCGAACGGGTAGGGTGCGTAGTAGATAGCGTGTATTTAAATAGGTGATATATTTTATTAATAGTTATTATTATTTATAATTTTATTATTTTTTTTTTGCCTTATATTACAAAACAATGTCGTGCCATCGAAGTTAACATGTCTTTGTTACATAAAAACAGTCCTCTTATAATACGATCTTGCATCGCGCTTTCATGGATAAGATGGCTGATATGAGGCAGTGTTATTACCCTACCATAGTATAATAAGGCCCACTAATAAGGTTTTAAAAAATGTTTAATTTTGTTTTTGTTGACGGCAGATTTGCCTTTTTTATTTGTTTATTTGTAGTAGTTGATCTACAACTTTATTAAACATTAAAATTAGTTCATTTTGATAAACAGTTTTTGATTTATTACAAATATAGGTAGGCCTTAATACCCGCACCTACCTTACATTATATTTCGTACGTACATTCTTTGATATAAATATATACCGTAGTCCTTTTATTGTGTTGGCAACTTCGCACGGTTTTTAGGGACTAATTTGGCTTTTCCCCTTCCATCAACATAGCATGGTACTCTTGAGCTTGTAATTCTTTTATCGTGCGAGGCAACGAAAATACGGCTACAAGCTGAATACTTATTTCAATTTAATAAATATATCTTAAAGTTATTATTTGAACAGTAAAATGTGTAAACGAAGTGCTGAAGAAAAAAATAATTACTAGGGTATAATACAAAAATTAAAAAGTTAAAAGCTAAGCAAACGCGTAAAAAATATCATCGTGTGATAGCATATTCTTCTTCGGATTCCGAAACAAACTGGTAAGTTTATTTAATTACTACTTTCGTATAAGTGAAGTGACAATAAAATATTATAATAAACTAGCGTCAGTAAGCTTTCCTGGGGGTCGACTGCGAGTCAACACGAAGGTGTAAATTAGAAGTTAACAAAAGTGTTAATTAGTTTTAAAATTACGTGATATATATTTTTTCTTAACTACCCTTAAAAAACACATTTAATAATTATTTTTCTTTTGCTTTTGGAATAGAAAACTAAACCCAAGATAATGTCATGCCGTCATTACGTGAACTCGCATCTCGTGCACCGACATCGACATTCAAATAGAACAAGACCAACTGGGTCTGGGTATTGCCGCGATTAACCGGGCGATGACATTACTTTTAACTGAGGGTGAAAAGCAATAAAAGCAATAAAAACAAGCAATAAAAATGTTATCAGACGCATGCAGAATCCTGACTGATCTCCATTATGTTCAAACACAAGTAAGAACAAAACTTATTACTCGGGGACTCGACATATATTTCCTTGCCAGACAAAATAAAAGCTTCCAAGGCGATCGAAAGACAGGGGCTTTAGATTAGAAAAGCCCCAACCACGAAGCCGTCGACTTCCAAAGCTTCTATTCAGTCAGCAAGGATTCGCTACCAGGAAAACTGGTCAAGCCCCCCTCGCGTGCAATCTGTGACCGGGGGGGGGGGCTACACAGTTCCGGAGCCAGTATCGTCGCAATCCACAACCAACGCCTGCGCCGTCACAGAACACGCGCTCTGCGATTTCAACAACGAGCAACAGACGTGCCCCAACGAGGCGTTGACACAGGTACATGCTGGTAGATTGTGCTATTACTATAATTGCTGCTCACAAGTTACAAATAATTGTAAAGTACTTGATTGGATTCGTAACGGCTATTGTATACCGTTTTCATCGAAAGTTGTTCATTATACAATTCCTCAAAATACTTTTTCTGATAAAGAAAAGCAGAATATGATAATAGCTATTAAAAATTTGTTAGAACTTGGAACAATAGTAGAATGTAAATCACAACCTGATCAGTTTATCTCAAAGATCTTTCTTGCCAAAAGATCTAATGGAAGTTTTAGATTTATCCTTAATCTTAAACAACTAAATAAATTTGTGACTGGGTACCATTTTAAAATGGAAGACCATTGGATTGCAAGTAAATTAATAACAAAGAAGGCCTATATGGCCTCCATAGATCTAAAGGAATCTTATTTACTTGTCCCAGTAGCTTCAAAGAACCGAAAATTTTTAAGGTTTCAATTTGAAGATACTAATTTACAGAGCCGGACTTATGAGTTTACCGCCGTGCCATATGGTTTGTCTTCTGCACCTCGAACTTTCACCAAAATAATGAAAGAAGTAATAGGTCAACTAAGGTATCGTGGCTTCCAGTCTTATTATATACTTACATGATATTCTTTGTCTAGGAAATACGTACAATGAATGTGTCTTGAATATTCAAGAAACTATAAAAATGCTAGATTGTCTGGGCTTTATTTTTATTAATTTTTATGTTAGTTGTCGGTGCGTGGTTGTAGTACTTGGTACGTAAACAACAAAAAAGACAACGAACAGTCAACAGTTTATTGTTCGCACTTACAGTACAGCACAGCACAATGAAAGTCCACATAAACAGATAACAAGTAATAAGAGTAAGTGAGGCGTAGGCGGGTGAAAGCGTAAAATAAAAAAACAAAGCAGTAATGTCGAGATCAGACTGACTCCCCCCCGCGCCTCGTGCCGCCGATCGCTAGCTGTCGGGTAGGAGGGCAGCGGTGGCGAATGAGCAAGGCGCGCGGTCGTAAGCTCGCTTACGTACTTATCTACTATAAATATTTTTGAACTTTGTTTATTGAAATGATTTTTATTTTATAATTAATAAATGAATTTTTGTTTATAATTGGCGGTACGCCACAGTTTCATAACAATGTTTTTTTTTTTTTTTTCGAATTGTGTAATATTGTATGTGTTGGCCTTACTGGCCTCTACAGCGTCACCGGGCTGGGTGGGCGAGTTGAACTCAGCCGGATGTTGGGAGCCACACAGGGCGCAAGAGTGGCGGACGTCCTAAGGGTGCCTCCTGTGAGGCCGGACCTCGGCTTAGGACTCCGTTGAAATCGGGAGGGGAGGACTCCTGCGTTATAATGTCGTCAAACGCCTAAGCGTCGACGGGACGTAATGAAAGAGAGTCGTCGACCCAGGTGTGTGTTTATTGTGTTCCCTAACAAGTTAGCGTTGGCCGATGAGATTTTATCATCGGGGGCGACGAGGACGTCTTTAGGACGCCTATGAATCGATTTGGGATGCCACTGAGGGCTATACTTGCTAGTATTCTGTATGAGAGGGTTCGAGTGCCTGGCGGCTTTCTCGAAATATTTTATTGAGAGATCCTTGATTACCTTAGAGATGGAATCAAGTTTGAAATCTCTGTGTAAATCTATATTACGCATGTACCAAGGGCAGCCCGTGGCTATGCGTAAGAATCTATTTTGTATAGCCTGTAGGCGGGCTATATTGTGTTCGCTCGTGTGTGCGAATGCGACACTCGCGTATGTAAGGATGGGACGGATGCATGCTTTGTATAATGTTACCTTATTTCTAAGGGACATTTTACTGCGCCTACATAGCATCGGATATAGTCTACTTAGAATAAAGAAAGCTTTGTTCCTTATATTTGTGATTTGAGATTTAAAATTCAGTGCATGATCTAGTATGACACCTAAGTATTTGACTTTATCAAGCCAAGGGACGGGCCTATCGTATAGGGTTATTGACCCCGGACGGGTTTCGGGGGAGTTACATTTACTGCCACCCCGTCGAAAGTATACTTCAGTGCTTTTGTCTGGATTAATTTCTACCCTCCAGGTTCGAAACCAAGCGCTTAGAGCGTTGGCCGCGGCCTGAAGGTGGAGAGTAATGAGTCTAGCTGATCTAGACGAAGTATATATAGCGGTATCGTCCGCGAATAGGGCTAGCTCTGTACTTTTACACTTCGGGATGTCCGATGTGTATAAGGAGTAGAGTGTGGGTGATAGTACGGATCCTTGAGGGACTCCGGCTCGTAAGGGGCGAGCAGAGGACAGAGTGCCTTCTACGTTATACCGGAATGTACGATTCGATAGATAGTCGTGTACGATACGTGCAAGACTAACGGGAATGCCTAGCATATGTAACTTATATATAAGTCCATTATGCCAGACTTTATCGAAGGCTTTCGCTACATCGAAGAAAAGGGCTCCTGTGTATCGCGGCCTCTTAGGTCGAGCTAGGCCTGCTAAGATGTGCTCCGTGACGCGGTGCACTGCATGTGTGGCCGAGTGTCCGGCTCTAAAGCCGAATTGCTCGTTAACAAGAAGGTTATTAGCTTCTATAATAGTTTTTAGTCGGGCTAATATTAATCTTTCGTAAATCTTACCCAATGAGTTAATGAGACTAATAGGACGGTAACTAGTGGATAGATTTCTAGGCTTACCGGGCTTATATATACCGATAACGGTAGCCTCTTTCCACTGATCTGGGAAGGAGCAGCCTGCCATAAGGGCGTTGAAAATTGCTACTAATAATCAAAGAATCTGGGCGGGTAAGTATTTTATTACTTTGTTCGTAATACGATCGGGGCCGGGCGACTTTTTAGCATGTAGATCAGGCACTATCTTTTTGACCTCATCTATCGTGGTTGGGGTGAGTGGTTCGCTATCGGGGGGATGAGAAATTAATTGTGTGACCGTCGAGTCAACTTCCGCAAGGTGCTCGGGGTCACACGGGTGTAGACTGGGGGAGCACTGGCTCTCAATATTGTCCGCTAAGCACTCGGCCTTTTAGTTATCGTCAAATGCAACTGTTCGATCGGAACGAATCAATGGTGGTAGAGTAGAAATCGTGACATTTTTTAAAGTTCTAGCTAGGGGCCAGTAAGCTAGGTGAGACGGTGACAGCTCGCTTAGCTTTTTCCTCCAGCGCTCGTCACTGTGATCTGCAATTCGGGCTCTAACCTTTCTTTGCAGATCCCAGAGTCGTTTTTTATTTACATTTGAAGGACACGAATCGTGAGCTCTATTGGCTGAGTTCCTACGAGTAATAAGGTCCCTTATATCGCTAGGGAGTTCCCAGCGGCCGTCTGGTTGCACTGGAATCTCCCTAGAGCTATTATGTATCGCGTCGCGAATAAAGTCAGTGACCTGTGAAGTGGCCGCTTTCGCTGCATCGACTGTGTCTATGACGTCGGGTATTGCTTCTAAAGCAGGTGAATCGATTGATTGAAGTTGCTCTTCGAGCTTTTTCCAATCAATGATTGTTTTAGTTTGCTGGGTTAGCGTAGGCTCGGGTCCTAGCCGTATGACTACCGGTCTGTGGTCCGAGTCTAACTCGGCTTTGGCTTCTATTGAACGTAACTGTAGTGTTATGTTGTTTAAAATAGCAATATCTAATATATCGGCCCTATCGCGATCGTGGCTATTATAGAAGGGAAAACGGGTCGGTATTGTGGGAGCAATTATTTCAAAATTAAAGCTCGATAGAGCTGTTAAACTATCAAGGATGGTACCGTTGCGGTTGGTCCGAATGGAGTTCAGTTTGTAGATATATTGTTTACTAGCTGGTGCCCGCGACTTCGTCTACGCAGGATTAGTATTTGGAGTAGCTTATATTAGCGTGGCGTAGAAAAGAACTAACATTATGACATAAATATTTTTTGAGTCGCATTTGAAAAATATAACTGCTTGACAATATTTTAACATAAGAAAATTGGCAATATAATAAATATACGGTAATTAGGCACTGCAGAACCCTGATCATAGGCCTATAGTTATCTAGCTACTGCAGTATGCTCTTATAAACTATATTTAACGATTTTTTTCCTTCAGCATAAACATGCAGATTTTTTGCTTTGGAAAAACGTGAGCAAGCCACATAGAGCTGACCGTGAGAAAAACATGGCGTGCCTAAATGTATGCCTGCTACCTTTAAGGTTTGCTCCTGCGATTTGTTGATCTTCATTGAAAATGCGACTTTTAACGGGAACTGCAGGCGTTTAAAATTGAATGGCAAGTTATTGGGTATGATTGGGATGCGCGGTATAAGAACATTGTCTCCCTTGGCTTCTCCAGTTAAAATTGTGGCCTTCACAATGTGCCTTCCTAGTTCGGTAACTCGCATTGATATACATCACGTTATTTACAATATTATAAATCAACCAAAAAAAGACCAATTACTAACCTACCTACAACCTCTGTAATTTACAAAAAAAAAGAAGGAATTCGGTAAGTAACCTATATCTATTAATTTAAATAAAAATGAAGTATCTTATTTAAGTGTAACTCCTAACCAAAAAAAAAAACTGCCAATACCTAATCTTGGGCCTATATTACTTGAAGTACAATCCGTTTTTAAAAAATCGCTATAACCATGAAAATTCGCAAAACGGAGACAACAGTCAACGATGTCTGCCCTCACGCTTCTGCCCGCGTTCGGGTCGCGCACTCAGCGATGAGCGCCTTCTTCCCCCACACAAGTGCGTCGCACCGCCCGCCACCGCCGCCGGAGGCGAACCGCGCCGTACCGCTCGCTACACCGCACCCGTAGTATCGCGCATTTAAACTAAATGATGTCTATCATACATTACATAATTATGTGTAACTAACGTTTATGGCAGCGCACGCCAGAATAGCTCGCAGAAAGGTAGGTTTTTTCCTAGTTACTTGACATTTAATGTCATATTTTGGACAGCTCACACAATATCTTTATAAATTGTAGCCTATGTGTTATTCTGATGTATAAGCTATATTATTGGAAAGTTTAATTGAAATCCATTCAGTAGTTTTTGCGTGAAAGAGTAACAAACATCCATCCACACATACAAACTTTCACGTTTATAATAGTAGTAGGAAGTAGGATTGTTCACGGCGGGCGAGGCGATCCTTTGAACAAAGGGTTGGCGATCATAAAGTTTTGGCGCACACAAAGGGCGCTTGGGTAGCCGCACCTGTTGTACGGGTCAGCTTTACTGAGAAATCTTGAGACGGAATCTTGATAAATATTAATATGTTTAGTTATTTAATATATTTTTTTTTTTTTTTCAAAAAAAAGACCTTTCGTACGTAGTACGATGGTGATTTATAAATATATATGTATATAAAGAGGGATAGGAGGGTATATCGTATCGTGTCGTGTCGTTCGAAACTTTTTTTTTTCTTCTTTCTTTCTTTCTTTCGATTCTTAAGAAACTTGTGTTAGCCCTGAAAAGGGCTTTTTATCGTGCGATTTACGAGCCGCACATGCTTGCATCGTCATCATCACAGTCATCGTCGTCGTCGTCGTGGGACGGGACAAATGTATGTTGTCGATGATGTTGTTGTTGTTGTTGTTGTTGATAACACTTTTGAACGATGTCGTCGTCATTATCACCGCGGCGGCTGCTGGCGGGGACTTACTTTTTAGCGGCGGCCGCTTTCTTAGCCGCCGGTTTCGACTTCGGTGCAGCGGCGGCTGCCTTCTTCGGTTTCGGTGCTTTAGGTTTCATGGTCGGCGGCTTCGCACTCTTCTTCGCCTTCGACGCGGCACCCTTCGCCTTCGAAAGTGCGGTGAAATCGAAGGAGCGGCGGCCGCGGCGGCCTTCTTGGCGGCGGCGGCGGCCGGTTTCTTTTTAGCCGCTGCCGCTTTTTTATCCTTAATCGTAGCCTTCGCCTTAGATTTGGACGGCGAAGACGCCGCCGCGCCGGACGAAGCTCCGCCGGCGGCCGCTTTCATGCCCGCGGCGCCGCTGCCCTTGCCGCCACCGACCGGAGCGGACGTGGCCTTCTTCGATTTACCCGAAGCCGCCGAGGACGCGGCCTTGCCGCCGCCTCCGCCGCCCCCGCCGGACCCGCTTCCCGCTCCGGAGCCCGCGGGTTTCTTCGAAGCCGACGATTTCGATTCCAGCTTGAACGAACCCGATGCGCCCTTGCCCTTGGTCTGTATGAGCTCGCCCGATTCTACGGCGCTCTTCAGATACTTTCTGATGAAGGGAGCCAATTTTTCCGAATCGACTTTGTATTGAGCCGCGATGTATTTCTTGATCGCCTGAAGCGAAGAACCGCTACGTTCCTTCAACTGTTTGATGGCGCTGTTCACCATTTCCGTTTGTAAATATTACAAATAAACATTATTATAAATTATAATTATACGAGCAGTTTAGAGTAAATTCGCGAACGAAAAAAATAAATAAATAAATAAATCGAACGCTCCTCGATCATCGCTCAGTCAAAAGTCACCTCGATACGTCCGTGCCGATAGACGCGACGCCGTTCCGAGTATATAAAGGCGTTCGACAAATACGATACGAAGTCATTATTCACCGCACAGGCGAGCCGTACGCACGCGTATCGCTCCGCGTTTCGTTCGTTATACATTTTAATAAAAACTATCTTTGTCGACATGTCCGGTCGCGGTAAAGGAGGCAAAGTCAAGGGGAAGGCAAAGTCACGTCAGTCCAACCGTGCCGGTCTTCAGTTTCCCGTCGGACGTATACACAGACTGCTGAGGAAGGGTAACTACGCGGAGCGCGTCGGTGCCGGTGCACCGGTATACCTCGCGGCCGTCATGGAATACCTCGCCGCCGAAGTTCTCGAGTTGGCCGGCAACGCTGCCCGCGACAACAAGAAGACTAGGATTATACCGAGACATCTTCAGTTGGCGATCCGTAACGACGAGGAGCTGAACAAGTTACTCTCGGGCGTGACGATCGCACAAGGCGGCGTCCTCCCCAACATCCAAGCCGTTCTGCTGCCCAAGAAGATCGAGAAGAAGGCATAAACTGACGGCGGCTGTGCGCGACAATCGTTCGTTAGACGATCTCGATGATGACGACGACGCCACCGTCGTCGTCTCCGTCTTCGTCGTCGTTTTCATCGATTCGATGATGATTATGATGAAACTATATAATCATATACCACCACCACCACCACCACCACCACCACCACGTGTATCGTGCGTGATACGACGTACGGACGACGGACGTACGAACGACATCGTCCAATCATGATCATTTACAAAAAGGCCCTTTTCAGGGCCACAAAATATATCGTATGTGCAAAATTAAAATGAGGTTTCATAAACGATTTCGACGTCCCGACATATCTTAGATTTATATGTAATAATCGAACGTATTAATCAATTGAATTATTAATATTATTATTATATCAATTGGTAAACTATAATAAAAAAAAAACGATTCGTATCGAGATCGGAACGACGGACGATAGAGGGTGTCGAGGTCGAGGGGGGGGCTGTGTTCGTGGCGGTGTCGTGGTGAAGGGAGGATGGAGTATTTCTTTTAATATAAGAACCGAATAACCTTTCCCCTCTCCGGCACCCCGCACTGTGCTCGTTACCTATTGGTCGATAACGTTCTGCGTCTATACGGCACACCGTACGAGAGAGCGCGATGTGCTTAAAATAAAAATCGACCTCCATCCCGCACGGATATCTCTACCGACGAAGCCCGACTCAAGATTTCCAAGAAAAGCTGACCCGCATAACAGGTGCGGCTACCCGAGCGCCCTTTGTGTGTGCCAAAACTTTATGATCGTCGACCCTTTGTTCGAAGGATCGCCTCGCCGCCGTCTGTCTTAGAATTTGGACAAAGGATTTCTCCAGAAGCAGGACAAAAGAATTCTCAACAAAAGATAACCCGCACAACAGGTGCGACTACTCGAGCGCCCTTGTGTGCGCCGACCGTTTGTAATCGCCAACCCTTTGTTCGAAGGATCGCCTCGCCCGCCGTGAACAATAAACAATATATCTACAAACTGAACTCCATTCGGACCAACCGCAACGGTACCATCCTTGATAGTTTAACAGCTCTATCGAGCTTTAATTTTGAAATAATTGCTCCCACAATACCGACCCGTTTTCCCTTCTATAATAGCCACGATCGCGATAGGGCCGATATATTAGATATTGCTATTTTAAACGACGTAACACTACAGTTACGTTCAATAGAAGCCAAAGCCGGGTTAGACTCGGACCACAGACCGATAGTCATACGGCTAGGACCCGAGCCTACGCTAACCCAGCAAACTAAAACAATCATTGATTGGAAAAAGCTCGAAGAGCAACTTCAATCAATCGATTCACCTGCTTTAGAAGCAATACCCGACGTCATAGACACAGTCGATGCAGCGAAAGCGGCCACTTCACAGGTCACTGACTTTATTCGCGACGCGATACATAATAGCTCTAGGGAGATTCCAGTGCAACCAGACGGCCGCTGGGAACTCCCTAGCGATATAAGGGACCTTATTACTCGTAGGAACTCAGCCAATAGAGCTCACGATTCGTGTCCTTCAAATGTAAATAAAAAACGACTCTGGGATCTGCCAAGAAAGGTTAGAGCCCGAATTGCAGATCACAGTGACGAGCGCTGGAGGAAAAAGCTAAGCGAGCTGTCACCGTCTCACCTAGCTTACTGGCCCCTAGCTAGAACTTTAAAAAATGTCACGATTTCTACTCTACCACCATTGATTCGTTCCGATCGAACAGTTGCATTTGACGATAACTAAAAGGCCGAGTGCTTAGCGGACAATATTGAGAGCCAGTGCTCCCCCAGTCTACACCCGTGTGACCCCGAGCACCTTGCGGAAGTTGACTCGACGGTCACACAATTAATTTCTCATCCCCCCGATAGCGAACCACTCACCCCAACCACGATAGATGAGGTCAAAAAGATAGTGCCTGATCTACATGCTAAAAAGTCGCCCGGCCCCGATCGTATTACGAACAAAGTAATAAAATACTTACCCGCCCAGATTCTTTGATTATTAGTAGCAATTTTCAACGCCCTTATGGCAGGCTGCTCCTTCCCAGATCAGTGGAAAGAGGCTACCGTTATCGGTATATATAAGCCCGGTAAGCCTAGAAATCTATCCACTAGTTACCGTCCTATTAGTCTCATTAACTCATTGGGTAAGATTTACGAAAGATTAATATTAGCCCGACTAAAAACTATTATAGAAGCTAATAACCTTCTTGTTAACGAGCAATTCGGCTTTAGAGCCGGACACTCGGCCACACATGCAGTGCACCGCGTCACGGAGCACATCTTAGCAGGCCTAGCTCGACCTAAGAGGCCGCGATACACAGGAGCCCTTTTCTTCGATGTAGCGAAAGCCTTCGATAAAGTCTGGCATAATGGACTTATATATAAGTTACATATGCTAGGCATTCCCGTTAGTCTTGCACGTATCGTACACGACTATCTATCGAATCGTACATTCCGGTATAACGTAGAAGGCACTCTGTCCTCTGCTCGCCCCTTACGAGCCGGAGTCCCTCAAGGATCCGTACTATCACCCACACTCTACTCCTTATACACATCGGACATCCCGAAGTGTAAAAGTACAGAGCTAGCCCTATTCGCGGACGATACCGCTATATATACTTCGTCTAGATCAGCTAGACTCATTACTCTCCACCTTCAGGCCGCGGCCAACGCTCTAAGCGCTTGGTTTCGAACCTGGAGGGTAGAAATTAATCCAGACAAAAGCACTGCAGTATACTTTCGACAGGGTGGCAGTAAATGTAACTCCCCCGAAACCCGTCCGGGGTCAATAACCCTATACGATAGGCCCGTCCCTTGGCTTGATAAAGTCAAATACTTAGGTGTCATACTAGATCATGCACTGAATTTTAAATCTCAAATCACAAATATAAGGAACAAAGCTTTCTTTATTCTAAGTAGACTATATCCGATGCTATGTAGGCGCAGTAAAATGTCCCTTAGAAATAAGGTAACATTATACAAAGCATGCATCCGTCCCATCCTTACATACGCGAGTGTCGCATTCGCACACACGAGCGAACACAATATAGCCCGCCTACAGGCTATACAAAATAGATTCTTACGCATAGCCACGGGCTGCCCTTGGTACATGCGTAATATAGATTTACACAGAGATTTCAAACTTGATTCCATCTCTAAGGTAATCAAGGATCTCTCAATAAAATATTTCGAGAAAGCCGCCAGGCACTCGAACCCTCTCATACAGAATACTAGCAAGTATAGCCCTCAGTGGCATCCCAAATCGATTCATAGGCGTCCTAAAGACGTCCTCGTCGCCCCCGATGATAAAATCTCATCGGCCAACGCTAACTTGTTAGGGAACACAATAAACACACACCGACCCCGCCGGCGGGGTCGACGACTCTCTTTCATTACGTCCCGTCGACGCTTAGGCGTTTGACGACATTATAACGCAGGAGTCCTCCCCTCCCGATTTCAACGGAGTCCTAAGCCGAGGTCCGGCCTCACAGGAGGCACCCTTAGGACGTCCGCCTCTCTTGCGCCCTGTGTGGCTCCCAACATCCGGCTGAGTTCAACTCGCCCACCCAGCCCGGTGACGCTGTAGAGGCCAGTAAGGCCAACACATACAATATTACACAATTCGAAAAAAAAAAAAAAACATTGTTATGAAACTGTGGCGTACCGCCAATTATAAACAAAAATTCATTTATTAATTATAAAATAAAAATCATTTCAATAAACAAAGTTCAAAAATATTTATAGTAGATAAGTACGTAAGCGAGCTTACGACCGCGCGCCTTGCTCATTCGCCACCGCTGCCCTCCTACCCGACAGCTAGCGATCGGCGGCACGAGGCGCGGGGGGGGAGTCAGTCTGATCTCGACATTACTGCTTTGTTTTTTTATTTTACGCTCTCACCCGCCTACGCCTCACTTACTCTTATTACTTGTTATCTGTTTATGTGGACTTTCATTGTGCTGTGCTGTACTGTAAGTGCGAACAATAAACTGTTGACTGTTCGTTGTCTTTTTTGTTGTTTACGTACCAAGTACTACAACCACGCACCGACAACTAACATAAAAATTAATAAAAATAAAGCCCAGACAATCTAGCATTTTTATAGTTTCTTGAATATTCAAGACACATTCATTGTACGTATTTCCTAGACAAAGAATATCATGTAAGTATATAATAAGACTGGAAGCCACGATACCTTAGTTGACCTATTACTTCTTTCATTATTTTGGTGAAAGTTCGAGGTGCAGAAGACAAACCATATGGCACGGCGGTAAACTCATAAGTCCGGCTCTGTAAATTAGTATCTTCAAATTGAAACCTTAAAAATTTTCGGTTCTTTGAAGCTACTGGGACAAGTAAATAAGATTCCTTTAGATCTATGGAGGCCATATAGGCCTTCTTTGTTATTAATTTACTTGCAATCCAATGGTCTTCCATTTTAAAATGGTACCCAGTCACAAATTTATTTAGTTGTTTAAGATTAAGGATAAATCTAAAACTTCCATTAGATCTTTTGGCAAGAAAGATCTTTGAGATAAACTGATCAGGTTGTGATTTACATTCTACTATTGTTCCAAGTTCTAACAAATTTTTAATAGCTATTATCATATTCTGCTTTTCTTTATCAGAAAAAGTATTTTGAGGAATTGTATAATGAACAACTTTCGATGAAAACGGTATACAATAGCCGTTACGAATCCAATCAAGTACTTTACAATTATTTGTAACTTGTGAGCAGCAATTATAGTAAATAGCACAATCTACCAGCATGTACCTGTGTCAACGCCTCGTTGGGGCACGTCTGTTGCTCGTTGTTGAAATCGCAGAGCGCGTGTTCTGTGACGGCGCAGGCGTTGGTTGTGGATTGCGACGATACTGGCTCCGGAACTGTGTAGCCCCCCCCCCCCCGGTCACAGATTGCACGCGAGGGGGGCTTGACCAGTTTCCCTGGTAGCGAATCCTTGCTGACTGAATAGAAGCTTTGGAAGTCGACGGCTTCGTGGTTGGGGCTTTTCTAATCTAAAGCCCCTGTCTTTCGATCGCCTTGGAAGCTTTTATTTTGTCTGGCAAGGAAATATATGTCGAGTCCCCGAGTAATAAGTTTTGTTCTTACTTGTGTTTGAACATAATGGAGATCAGTCAGGATTCTGCATGCGTCTGATAACATTTTTATTGCTTGTTTTTATTGCTTTTATTGCTTTTCACCCTCAGTTAAAAGTAATGTCATCGCCCGGTTAATCGCGGCAATACCCAGACCCAGTTGGTCTTGTTCTATTTGAATGTCGATGTCGGTGCACGAGATGCGAGTTCACGTAATGACGGCATGACATTATCTTGGGTTTAGTTTTCTATTCCAAAAGCAAAAGAAAAATAATTATTAAATGTGTTTTTTAAGGGTAGTTAAGAAAAAATATATATCACGTAATTTTAAAACTAATTAACACTTTTGTTAACTTCTAATTTACACCTTCGTGTTGACTCGCAGTCGACCCCCAGGAAAGCTTACTGACGCTAGTTTATTATAATATTTTATTGTCACTTCACTTATACGAAAGTAGTAATTAAATAAACTTACCAGTTTGTTTCGGAATCCGAAGAAGAATATGCTATCACACGATGATATTTTTTACGCGTTTGCTTAGCTTTTAACTTTTTAATTTTTGTATTATACCCTAGTAATTATTTTTTTCTTCAGCACTTCGTTTACACATTTTACTGTTCAAATAATAACTTTAAGATATATTTATTAAATTGAAATAAGTATTCAGCTTGTAGCCGTATTTTCGTTGCCTCGCACGATAAAAGAATTACAAGCTCAAGAGTACCATGCTATGTTGATGGAAGGGGAAAAGCCAAATTAGTCCCTAAAAACCGTGCGAAGTTGCCAACACAATAAAAGGACTACGGTATATATTTATATCAAAGAATGTACGTACGAAATATAATGTAAGGTAGGTGCGGGTATTAAGGCCTACCTATATTTGTAATAAATCAAAAACTGTTTATCAAAATGAACTAATTTTAATGTTTAATAAAGTTGTAGATCAACTACTACAAATAAACAAATAAAAAAGGCAAATCTGCCGTCAACAAAAACAAAATTAAACATTTTTTAAAACCTTATTAGTGGGCCTTATTATACTATGGTAGGGTAATAACACTGCCTCATATCAGCCATCTTATCCATGAAAGCGCGATGCAAGATCGTATTATAAGAGGACTGTTTTTATGTAACAAAGACATGTTAACTTCGATGGCACGACATTGTTTTGTAATATAAGGCAAAAAAAAAATAATAAAATTATAAATAATAATAACTATTAATAAAATATATCACCTATTTAAATACACGCTATCTACTACGCACCCTACCCGTTCGACTTCTATACCACTACAAGTTTCTTAAAAAAACCTATTAAAACAAAATTAAATGTACCTATTTTTATAATTTATTTATATATTATAAGAACTTATTAATATTCTTATTTACCCATAGCTTGTGTCAATGAGAACGTTAAGTACAAAATAGTACAACGCCACAGACTCACGTTACGTTCGAAACACGACGCATCGCTTTACGCCATTTTGTCTTATTATAAAAAAAAGCAATTTACAATTATAGAAAAAACAAAAAATGCATCGAAAATAAAGTTCAGGAAAATAAAAATATTTGCTAATAAACATTAAAATTAGTTGAATTCGATAAACAGTTTTTGATTAATTACAAATCTATATTTTGTCCCTGTATTCACGGGAACGGTAACTGCGCGGGTGAAATAAATTATATTTAAATCGTGCAAATTAGCCGAGCTATCATAGTTTTCGCGGACAAAGTGCTAGTATAATATATAATTAGTATTTTGTAAAATTAATTTAAACATGTTAGATAAGCTGCTATCTATTTTATAAACTATTTTCATTTAATAATAGTTCACTGCGAAATAAATAGATGGTATATTTGATTTTATTTGTAAGATTCAAATAAGTACAACTTCACTTGACACAACTTTATTTATTACTATCTTAGCGCGTTACTCACACGCCGACTCTAAATTTCGGCTCTTTTATTGAGTCCAAAGCCTAAATAGCCCCTCGAAAGCTTGGTGTCCTCTCCAAAGTGAGACGTTACTTTACTCCAGAACAACTGCTCAGCTTATATAAAGCACAAGTGAGGTTATGTATGGAGTACTGCTCTCACCTTTGGAATGACTCTGCTAAGTAACACTTTCCGTGTTAGCGCGTGGGGTTTGATTCTACTAGTTGTGATAGCCATTTATAACATATGTGTAAGGACTTGGTAGCACCATATGGCGTCGATAAGACCGCTTGAAGCCTAGCCTGGAGACTATTCTGCGCCACGCGCAGCTTAGCGGCCAGGACTGCAAAATCGTTAGAGTTGAATGATGAGTTTATCCCAGGCGTTGCCCTGAGGGGGCTGCGGAGATGCCGCGGGAGGCGTTTTTGCCGCGACTGCAGCAGGCGTAGTTACAACGGCCTTAGATGGCTTCCTGCCTTTAACCGATCGGCGACGAGGAGCTTGAGCCTCTTCTAGAAGCTAACGAACTTGCAGTCCTGGCCGCTAAGCTGCGCGTGGCGCAGAATAGTCTCTAGGCTAGGCTCCAAGCGGTCTTATCGACGCCATATGGTGCTACCGAGTCCTTACACATATGTTATAAATGGCTATCACAACTAGTAGAATCAAACCCCACGCGCTAACATTAGTGATGTTTAACGCAAACGGTCTTATCGACCAAGTCGACTCAGTGTGCGAGTTCCTAACCGCTCATCAGATAGATGTTCTCCTCATACAGGAAAAAATTTTAAAACCGTGTAATCCCTTTAAAACCGTGTAAAATTCGTGCTAGGAACTTAATAAAGGCTTGGTCCGGTCGTTGATCGTGTGATTCAAGTCAGTTTAAATGGACGACACGAGTTCGAATCTCAGTATCTGCTTAATACTTAATAACATTAAAAAGTTTTGTAACAAAGATTTGCTTACGAAAATGTCCAATACTCCCTTAAATAATATTTGTGCTGGATACAAAACGACGTTACCAAAAAAAGAATTTCTTACTTGCATTGATTGCAAAGCGAAATATGATGTTGAATGCGGTAAAGTATCTGTGAGACAGTTTCACCAAATGGATTTACATAAAAAAAATAACTGGAAGTGCCCTGATTGTTTAAATAAGCAACCAAAAATAGGAAACATACACACACCTGTTAGGCCAGTCACCGCTCTAGAAGATTGTAACAAATCTTCCACGGACATTAAGGAAGTATCTTATGTTACGAAACGTAAAAAGCTGAGTCAATCACCTCTCGTCTCGTCTGGGTAGGTACCACCCACTCATCAGATATTCTACCGCAATACAGCAGTACTTATTATTGTTGTGTTCCGGTTTGAAGGTTGAGTGAGCCAGTGTAATTACAGACACAAGGGACATAAAATCTTAGTTCCCAAGGTTGGTGGCGCATTGGCTATGTAAGCGATGGTTGACATTTCTTACAATGCCAATGTCTAAGGGCGTTTGGTGACCACTTACCATCAGGTGGCCCATATGCTCGTCCGTCTTCCTATTTTATAAAACAAAAAAAAAAAAATATAGACCTCACATAATGTAAACTTCGTAACATTATATAGCAAGAGTTAGCTTCAACAATACAGAACTTAGTAACCACGCAGCTAAATACTATTAATGATCAAATAAAAGGTTTTTGTGATTCACTAAACTTTATTAATGCGCAGTATGAGCAAATGAAAGCAAAACTTGAGGAAAAATCAAACATTGTTGACCAACTAATACGTGAAAATGATAATCTTAAATCCTCTGTAAAAGACCTTACCTCTAGATTAAATACTGTAAAAGTGCATATAAGGTGCATTTATCAAGTGCATTTATCAAATGTTATTGTCCAATTAAGTAATGTTGTTATAAATCCTTTGACGGAAGAGGACATAAAACATGTTACTACAGTTGTGCAATTTAAACGAAACACTGAGAAACCGCGATCCGTCATCGTCAAGCTACAAAGTGCAAGACATCGAGATGCGATGTTAGCGAATTTGAAAAACTCAATTCACATCATCTCGGAATTGGAGAGACATGTAAACCCATATATGTTTCAGAACATTTATCGCCATCAAATAAAGCACTTCACGCAGCCACACGCATTAGAGCCAAGGAAATGAAATACCGCTTCACTTGGGTCAGAAATGGAAGAATCTTTGTACGTAAGGATGAATTCAGCCAGGCAAAACAAATCAAGAATGAAGATTGTCTGAAGCTTATAAACTGACGTCATTATTCTACCAGTGTTATGGGTGTTAAGTTAACAAAATGTTAGATGCATACTATCAAAACGTAAGAGGTTTAAGAACAAAAACGAACAATATCCTGAAAAATATCCTAAATTCTATATGATTCCATCAAATTATCATAACGCTCTCGGTTACTCGTTAATCTATTTCATGTCTGCTAACGACTTGCACCAGTACAACAATATTAAGAACTGCGACGACAGTGTCTTAGACTTGGTAATTAGTAATATGGTTAATGTAAATGTGGCTAAGTGGCCTCTTGACTTACTAAGTGGACTAGATCAGTATCCTAAGCGAAAATTACGGGAATATAAAGTATTGTAAGTGTTCATTGTTTGCTGACGATCTCAAAATCTTGGTTTCATCAAGCGAAACACTCAAGGCTTTTCAGGGAAAATTAAATTACTTTTGTACAATTCATTAGTGCGTAGCTGTCTTGAGTATGCCTGTGTTATATGGAATCCATTTTATACCGTACACTCTCAGCGTATTGATAGTATTCAACGAGCCTTTACGAAACATCTTGCTTTTCATGAAAAGGATTTTTCGCACAGACAGTTATACAAAGAACGTTTGGCAAAATTTAAAATGATTTCTCTTCGAAGTAGGCGCGAATTGTTAGAACTTAAATTCCTACACAGTATTATTAACTATAAATTAACCAACTCAGAATTAATTGAAAGAATACTGATATCAGTTCCGTCTAGGGCATACAGAAGTACTCACACTCACAAAATATTTCATACTCCTTGCGTAAAGTCCTATATTGGTAAACAAGCTCCCTTAGTACGAATGTGTAATAAATATAACAATATCGTTAAATCAATTCCGGACATTGACATTTTTTGTGACTCTCCCTCAATCTTTAGAAATGAGTTACTTAATTATTATAAAATGCATGATTAGTTTTAATTAATACTTTTAATAATTTTTAATTATGATTTCGCCGATTGATTTTTTATTATAATAATTACATTATTTATTATTTAATTTTGACATTTTTTTTAAATTGCTGATGATTTTTTTGTTACTTTTAATTTGAGTCTGATTAGATGGATCTGGAAGTGCTTTGTACACTTTTAATTGACATGCATATTAGATATACTATTATTGTTTTATAAATTGATCTTTTCAATGATGTTGATGATATGTTGTAAGTGTGCTATTATAAATAAATAAATAAATCAGATTAGCTTCTGTTTATCAGCCTCCAAAGAAAACATTACTTGAAAACGACCTTAGGTCACTCCTTAATATGCGTAACTCGGTCATTCAATCAACGGCAACGGTCGCATTCTCGACGGCTTCAACTCTCTCGCTAGATACAATTTTGAAATAATAGCCCCCCTTACCCCGACACGCTTTCCGTCTATTAATAGGCCTAGAGATAAACCTAGTATACTCGACATTGCGTTATTGAAAGACGTGGCCCTACAGTTACGCTCAGTCGAAACGCTTGCCGAGTTAGACTCAGATCACCGTCCTGTCCTAATTCAACTAGAACCTGAGCCCGAGCGAAACGCCCCAACCAAAACGATCATCGATTGGAAGAAGCTCGACGAGCGATTCCGATCCGATGTATCTTCAACATCCGAACCACCGGCCAACTTGGCCAGCTATTTATATTAAAAAAGTGGATGCTTTTTTATTGGACTGTCCATCACCATGTAATATACTATAGGGTGCTGAAAGACTGAAAACATAATCCATACAGTTACTTAAGAGCGCTATTACATTCCAACCGTCATTTTTTCATTAAACGGTCGACTTAGGTGTTCGTATTCAGAGAAACTTAGAATTTTTGACAAAGAAAGAACAGTTATTAGTGTAGATCATGGCGGTCTCAATTTTCCTAATTTGGGTTTAGCTGTTTATAGAAAGTCAAATATCCAAAGGAAGTTTTACGTAAAACGAGCGAATGCACTTTGTTGAGTTCGTAGATGAACTACAGTACTGACCAATTTCAATGGAAAAAATATAATATTATGATTTAAATAGTCAGATACTAAATAGTTAATTTATTTTATGGCACCGGCACCGGCAATGCTGTATTCCAATAATAATTTATTTTACCTAAATGTGTTACTTCTTACTAATTTACTTAAATAGTTCATTGTGGCAAAATATATAGCGTTTATGGTTATTTATAAGTTCTCACATTAATCTAACGCAATTGTTTAATTATTTTGGAACGATTCCTACTAAATATAAAGCACGTTAATTAAATTAACGTCTAATTAATAAATCTGTGACAGTGAAACATTAATTATATGTACATACGTGTTGTGGTTTTTAAATGAGTGGCTATTCTAAATCACGCTATTAAAATTTTCTACGTCACTTGTTATATATACTACTCAAAATAAAATTAGGGACACTCGTCAAATATAATAAAAGGTCTATATATGTCTATAGGTACATATAATAAAATTGTAACAAGACGATGTCTGTACATTAAAGATATTGGATAAAAACTAATATGTTTCTTTATTAAGCCAACAGAAGCCAAAAGAATAGTTTTTAGAATTTCATATCTAACGGCGTGGGTAGATGCCGGGGTATTTAAGCAACAGAATCGTGGATCTGTGAATACTTAAGTACTAAGTACTAAGAATACTAAGATTCTAAAATTCAATAAAAAAAAAATCAACGTATTTTCCCTATTTTTTTTTTTGTATTTCTTGCTAGGGTACATCCTAGTTAATAATAACCAGTTATAAAACAAAAACAATCTTCAAGCATTTTTAAATTACAGATCCAAAACTGTACAACTTTTCGATTTTTAATTTTGATTCTTTAAGTTACTCGCAATTTTTTTGTAAACATCACTATGGCTCTTATCGTGCGGATCATTTTAAAAACATCTGCGTTTCCTTAGCTATCCATCGGTACATAAAAAGTACAGTAACAATCATAAACTCAGGAGAAAATTAGATAACAAAGAGACCAGGTAGGAAATTCTAAGAAATGCTATTGTTAAGAAATTAAATCTGGATCAAAGACAAAAGGACCTCAATGCAAAGTAGTTAAAGATTATTTTTAATAGGGGTAATAGGTAAAAAAGGAGAGATAAACCAGAGCTGTCATTGCAATTTTGAATTTAAATCAAAAACAAAATACTTAATCTTTTTAGTTACTCCATACTTTCGAAATTACACTGTTTATTATTCATAATTCGTGTTCAAAATGAGATCCCCTATTTCGTATACATATACGCATTCTTTTTCTTAATTCACTTTTTACTACAACACTACTCAAGCTATGTCGAATAGAATTTGCAGCATTCATTATTCTTGTTTTGAGTTCTTCAATTGTTTGTACTGGTGAAACATCATAAACCAGGCTTTTCATATGCCCCCAGACATAATAGTCCATCGGATGTTTTTATATATATATATATATATATATATATATATATATATATATATATATATATATATATATATATATATATATATAAACTTCCAAGAGACTAAATAAATAAACAAGATACTAAAACAGTATCCTTCTTTTTCTTGTAGATTAATATTATATTATTATAATTAATATTATAATTATTTCTTAGATTCATGCAACTATTTGACATTATAAAGAAAACTAACTGTTTGGATTTTTTCGTGGATTCATTTTGGCTTTTGATTATCAGTGTTTCGAATGCTTTACAGCAATAATGATCACTGGAGTTTTAGACTCACCACCCACCTGCCCACAAAATTACAAAATGATTTTAAAAAAATACAAAATTGGCTCCAGTGTTCATTACAATATTTGATAATTATAATTTTTAACATATTTTAAGTTATAAATTTGAATATGGAAAAATTATTTATTTAATTTATCTGTTATTATAACAATAACAATTTTCAAAAAAACTTTCTTAATTATTAGAAATTTTATTTAGCGTTGCTAAGCATTACAATACCTGGGTCCAATAGTCACCGAGGAGCGCAGGGCCTTGGCGGTACGGTGCGGTATGAGAGCTCGCAGGTTTGCACGTTGCACGAATGACGTAAAAAATACTCTTTTTAAAGCGTACTATCAAAACCTATACACGTGCAGCTTGTGGCTAAAGTATACGCAGGGGGCCTCCAATGCTCTGCGCGTACAGTATAACGATGCATTCAAGATACTGTTGGGATTGCCGCGTTTTTGTAGTGCATCACTGATGTTTGCTGAAGCTCGTGTGGATGACTTCTATGCCATTATTAGAAAGAGAGCAGTGTCTATAACGGCTAGGTTGCGCGGAGTTTCACACGGTATCCTGAATACATTGATGCTGAAAATGCATAATCCATTCTTTAAGCATTGGGGGGAACTTCATGTATCAACTCGTTGTTTTAGAACCTAAGCTTGTAACTAACACTATGGATATTTATCTGTAAATATTATTATCATTAATACACTATAGTTTTTGTTTTTTTAGTAAGTACCTATATCAGAATAACAGTAGTTCAAGTGTAGCTTAAATTTTAAAAATTAACGTGATCGTTACTGCTGTAGAGCAATGGACTTTTATTAAATGATTATAAAAAAATATAAGAATTTAAAATTCATGAATATTGTAAAAGTCGTAAATATCATTGCAATCTACATAAAATTAAGAATTCTTCGAAATAGAAATACAATACTTTAAGTGTGTAAATGACGTAGTTGTGTAATGTGATGCCTTATAACATAATGATATAAAATAATACATAAACCAGCTAAGTTTGCACCGCTGATAAATACACAATCATTAAAATTAACACATTACGTTACAATATAGAGCAATAAAGGTGTAGTAAGAAAACCAAAAAATAGGTCAAATAATATAGACTATAGTTTCAAATTTATAACAAACTAAAAGCCGAAGCGGGGATTGCGGATCGCAGAAGGGAAAGAGAATTGTTCTCTCTCTTGTTGTGTCCTCTTAGCTGGAGGGGGGTGCGCCTTTCGGGTGACTGCCTTACGTTTAGCAGATTATTTGGACTTCCTGTTGGGCTGGAAACCGTCGTCGTTCGAGGACTCAACTACCATCATCGAGGAAATTGATATGGGTGATTCTACTCATGACAACGGGGACGGTTGCCTTGGCATAAAATAGAAACGACTATCTAATACATACACATTTTAATTATATATGTAAGTATGTATTCAACATGTAATTATCACTATAAAACTAAAAACTAAAGAAATTATACAATTTCATGGAAAAATAAGAAAAACCTAATAATTATTTTTGACTTTTGGAAGCACTTTGGTTTTTGGTTTATAATATATATGGCGATCAATCACTTTATTACGCTAATAAATTTTTAGTACATTTAAATCAACGTTTTATTATCTTCAATAACTAAACCAAAGTCTCCTTATATATAATCTGATCAGTCTCTTCTAAGGAGTGACATGAAAGATTAAGGATTCTGTGTTGATTCCAAAACACTTTTTGCATCAACGTTTTCAAAGTCTTGTCCCGATCTTCCTGCATTTGAAATACTCGGTGATCCTGACTCCATTCGAGTTTTGTGCCTCAATTGCCTCAATAATAATTTCGTCGAAATTCTCACCTACATTATCTATCAATAGATTAAAAACAAAATGAATTCAAGTGCAGGAGCAATATTAAGTAATAATATAAATAAATTAATATAAATTTTAAGAGTTCATATGTCAGATCATAAAACATTAATAACTACTTACTATGAATGTATATGAAATAAGCTATCAATTGTTATTTATATAGGTACACTATAGTTTATTTCTTCAAATTAAATACTTATAATATCATTAAAAGGTCAGGATTAGCCGTTGAGCTATTTTTATCCTTATTTTATGCGTAAGGAGTTTGCAATTTTACTTGTGCTATTGTTAATTTTAATCGATTGATCGGAGAGCAACTCCAGACACTTCTGACGCGAATGCGCTGCAGCGACGAACGAACAGTATTTTATAAGCAGGAAGCGCGCGATATGTGAATATTTAAATTTTTATTAAATCTACTAATCAACAAAACACAACATATGTTTTTATTGAATACTTTCTATTTTATTCACAACGAACCTTATTTTTTTAAATAAAAAATATATCATTTACAACCGCAAAACTAGAAAGAAACGTAGTAGGTATATGAAATTAAAATACTGTAGGTAGCCCTGTCGCGTGTTCGCGTACCGCGCGGCTCTATATAATTATTTCTAACGATAAGACAGGGCCGAGTAACAAAATTGGATATAAAACAATACAGTGGTTCCGCCCACGAAAGCAGCCCGTCCGGAGAGGGAGGAGCTTAATCCGACCATCAATCGGGCGGATTGCCATGTTCGTTTAAAAATCAAATAACAATAACATACATCATGAAAAATACTTTGATATTAAAATTCTTAAGAGTACACAAACGTGACAAAATGGGATCGAACTGGCCCGTAAGCCTAGTGCCGACCTCGCGGTAATAGAGAGACGTGTGTTGGGAACACGATCGGTGTGTGACGCATCGTCACAGGTCACTGAGTGATGTAAACTCGATTAGAGTTTCATCTGATTGATTTGTCAACTCGGACCAGGTTGACTACTGGCTCACCGCGAGGAGGATGACCCCACTAAAATGGGTCGTTAAATTGTATATATAGCAAGTGTCGCAGAAAAAGTTAAAAGCGCGATGCAGGATCGTAATATAAGAGAACTGTTTTTGTTTAACAAAGAAATATTTTCTTTGTCGATAGCACGAAATTGTTTCAGAATGTAAGGTAAAGGAAATCTGATAGAATTATAAATAATAACAACTATTACTAAAATATATCTGCCTATTTAAATGCACGCTAGCTACTCGCCCAACGCGTACGACCTTTATTTCATTACAAGTTTCTTAAAAAAAAATTATAAAAATGACTTCACGTGTCAACATATTTTTTTATTTAAAACAATCAATTTCTATTTTATAAGGAATTACTATTATTCCTATTTACCTACAGCTTGTGATAATGAGAACATTAATTAGGTACAAAATAGTACAATGCCTCAGACACGTTACGTTCGATACGCGACGCATCGCTTTACGCCATTTTGTCTTATTATAAAAAAAGCAATTTACAATTATAGAAAAAACAAAAAATGCATCGAAAATAAAGTTAAAAAAGAAAATAAAAATATTTGCTAATAAACATTAAAACTAGTGGAATTCGATAAACAGTTTTTGATTAATTACAAATCTATATTTTATCCCTGTATTCACAGGAACGGTAACTGCGCGGGTGAAATAAATTATATTTAAATCGTGCAAATTAGCCGAGCTATCATAGAGACGCGATGCTAGCATGTGTCATCAATTACAATAAATCGCATCCTGACGATAAACTTAACACAAGTCACATAGGTATTGCAGCAGATAAGCAGCCAATATATGTTATGGAACACTTGACACCGGCTATTAAGTCTTTACATGCAGCAGCTCGAATAAAATCTAAAGAAAAAAAATACAGATTTGTGTGGGTTAGACAGGGCAAGGTATTTATGAGAAAGACAGAACATTCAGAATGTATTTATGTAAAAAATCATACTGTTCTGAATAATATCCAGTAAATTGCTTTGCTCTCTAAACTCATAGATCATTTTAGTGTTTCATGTTATAAAATTCAACGGTCTTAATATATACTACCAGAACGTCCGAGGTCTCCGTACTAAAACTCATGACTTCATCTGCAATTTATCGTGTACAAATTATGATGTTATTATATTAACAGAAACGTGGCTTAATAATAAAATAGAGAACCATGAAGTATTCGACAACCGTTATACAGTATACAGAAGAGATCGTGATAGTTTACCTTTACATTGTAAAAAAGATGGTGGTGGAGTTTTAGTGGCGGTCTCAAATAAACTGAAATCAATGCGACTCAGTTTTTGTGAAAGTCAGTGTGAAGATCTTTGGATAAATATTGAACGAGAAAATTGTCACGATGAGTGTAACTCAATTGCATTATGTGCAGTTTATTTGCCTCCTCCCGTCAGCCGTAATATGCTATCTAATTTTATCAATAATTTTAATAGTAGAATTGCAGAGAATAGACAAAATGTTATGCTCGTGGGTGATTTTAATTTAAGTAATATCAATTGGTTCGCTACTGATGATAATGTTATTTCTAATAGTTCCTTAGGAAATTTGCTAGTTGATTTTGCATCTCTCAATAATTTAGTTCAACATAATAACATTAGTAATAACAATAATAAAATATTAGACTTAATATTCAGTAATCATAATAACATAAAAATTAGTAAGTCTATTTTGCCAATAGTGCCTCCAGATCACCACCATCCTCCCTTAGATATATTAGTTTCTTATTCATCAAGAACTTCTTTAAAAAGTAATGTTATTGGTGATAAGAAGAACTATTTTAAAGCTGACTACGTAAGTATAATTTCAGAATTAAATAATATCAATTGGTTAAGCGAATTTTGTAATTGTAAGTCAATAAACCTAATGATCGATAAATTTTATAAAATTTTGAACAAATTTTGAAAAAATATGTACCAAAAAAGAAACAAAAAGGTAAACAATATCCTCCATGGTTCACTAAGGAAATGATAAATTTATATAAAGAGAAACAAGTTTTTTTAAATAAATACAAAATATATAAAAACCCACTTGATGAAATTTCATTACGTCTTTTGAGCAAACGTTGTGCAGATTTATCGAAAATTTGCTACAATAATTACATTAAAATTGTTGAAGAAAATATTAGTAGAAATCCTAAATATTTTTGGTCATACCTTAAGGGCAAACAAGATAATAGTACCGCACTCCCAGGCATAATGACTTACAAACAAAAAGTAATGAAATCGGGATCAGAAATTTGTAACGAATTTGCCTTGTATTTTGCTTCTGTTTACACACAATCTCAAAGTTCATATACATTACCATCTTATAGTAATCAATGTAAACATGACTTTGGAGCGTTCACTAATTTTGTAATATCGCGAAGACAGATTTATCAATACTTAAAAAGACTTGATACAACTAAAGGGACAGGTTATGCTAATATCCCTCCTATATTTATTTCTAAATGTGCATGGGTACTAAGTTTCCCTTTATATTTATTATACAACGAATCACTTCGCTCAGGTGTTTTTCCCGATAAGTGGAAAATAGCTAGGATCGTACCAGTATATAAGTCCAAGGGTAGTGAGTGCATTGAGAATTATAGACCGATTTCCATACTTTCCACTTTTGCCAAAGTATTTGAAGCAATAGTTTACCCATATCTAGAGTGTCATGTAAAGCAAATGAATAATAATAACCAGCATGGCTTTATAAAGGGTCGATCTACAACATCAAATCTTGTTTCGTACAGTGAATTCATTGTGCCAGCTATTGATAACCACAAGCAAGTTGACGCAATTTATACCGATTTAACCAAGGCTTTCGACAAAGTTTCGCACGATATTTTACTCTTAAAACTAAGCAAGTACGGATTCAATGGTAATATGCTTGAGTGGTTCAAATCATATTTATACAATAGACAACAATTTCTTGTCTTAAAAGGTTTTAGCTCGAGTCTATATAAAGCCTGCTCCGGGGTTCCTCAAGGGTCACACTTAGGACCTTGGCTCTTTAATATCTTCATTAATGATATTTGCGATACGGTACATTATAGTAGAGTATTTTTATTTGCGGACGATTTAAAATTAACAAAAGTAATAAACAACTTAGCTGACTCAGAGCTCTTACAGGTGGATATTAATGCTATATATAATTGGTGTAAAAATAATAAAATGGAATTAAACGTCAGTAAATGCAAGCATATAAAATTTACGCGAAAGCTCAATATAATCAAAACAATATATAGCATTGATAACATCAAGTTGGAGGAAGTTTTTGAAATAAGTGATTTGGGTGTCATTTTTGATGACAAGCTTACTTTTGTCCCGCACTTCAATAAAATAATTACGAAAAGTTCCAAAACGTTAGGATTTTTAATTAGAAATGGTAAACACTTCACGAATAACACGAAAAAAATAATCTATAACGCTTACGTGCGTAGTGTACTGGAGTACGGTAGTGTTGTGTGGAATCCTTGTTACAATGTACATCGTCTGCGTATAGAGAGAATACAGAAGCGATTTGTATATCATCTATCCAGAAACAAAAAAACCTCATACAATAAATCTAATAAAAATTACAGCAATCTCTTGAAAGACTTTAATATGGATAGTCTCTCTGTACGCAGACAATTACTAGATCTCTCTTTCCTATTTAAGATAATTCGTAACGAGATCGACTGTACTTACTTACTTGAAAAGATATACTATCGTATTCCAAGGCGCAATGTTCGTAGTTTTCTGGGCACTTTTGATGTCAGAATATCAAAAACGAAATTAGGATGTAATGCACCAATGCCTAGATCATCACGGTTGTACAATGGTTTTTGTCAAGATCTAGATATTTTTAATGACTCTGCCATGATTTATCGTAAACGGGCGCTAGAATTGTTGAGAGATGCAAATAAATAATAAATAAATAATAAATAATGTTATCTTAATTTTATTTTGTATTAATTAGTATATTTTTAGTAATTTTTTTGTAACGTAAACTTTGCATGAATTTAATGAATTATTTAATTTTAATTTATACCTATATCAATTTCAAACTATTTGTGTTATTAATTTTAATTTTATTAAGTGCATGTTTATTTTTTTATGATCTTTAATTTGTACCAATTTGGACTTTTTTTTTTTTTTTAATCTTTCTACTCATGTTGCTATAATTATGTGTTAATGTATTTTTAAAACAAATATTGTAATTGTTGTGGCTACTTTAAAAAGCTTCACATGTTAGCTATTTTCACTAAATTGTTTTACATTTGTCATTAAAACATGTAGTAGCTACTAGTGGTCCTTAAATAAAATAAATAAAAAAAAATAAAAAATAAAATAAAATATGAGGCAGTGTTATTACCCTACCATAGTATAATAAGGCCCACTAATAAGGTTTTAAAAAATGTTTAATTTTGTTTTTGTTGACGGCAGATTTGCCTTTTTTATTTGTTTATTTGTAGTAGTTGATCTACAACTTTATTAAACATTAAAATTAGTTCATTTTGATAAACAGTTTTTGATTTATTACAAATATAGGTAGGCCTTAATACCCGCACCTACCTTACATTATATTTCGTACGTACATTCTTTTTCCATCAACATAGCATGGTACTCTTGAGCTTGTAATTCTTTTATCGTGCGAGGCAACGAAAATACGGCTACAAGCTGAATACTTATTTCAATTTAATAAATATATCTTAAAGTTATTATTTGAACAGTAAAATGTGTAAACGAAGTGCTGAAGAAAAAAATAATTACTAGGGTATAATACAAAAATTAAAAAGTTAAAAGCTAAGCAAACGCGTAAAAAATATCATCGTGTGATAGCATATTCTTCTTCGGATTCCGAAACAAACTGGTAAGTTTATTTAATTACTACTTTCGTATAAGTGAAGTGACAATAAAATATTATAATAAACTAGCGTCAGTAAGCTTTCCTGGGGGTCGACTGCGAGTCAACACGAAGGTGTAAATTAGAAGTTAACAAAAGTGTTAATTAGTTTTAAAATTACGTGATATATATTTTTTCTTAACTACCCTTAAAAAACACATTTAATAATTATTTTTCTTTTGCTTTTGGAATAGAAAACTAAACCCAAGATAATGTCATGCCGTCATTACGTGAACTCGCATCTCGTGCACCGACATCGACATTCAAATAGAACAAGACCAACTGGGTCTGGGTATTGCCGCGATTAACCGGGCGATGACATTACTTTTAACTGAGGGTGAAAAGCAATAAAAGCAATAAAAACAAGCAATAAAAATGTTATCAGACGCATGCAGAATCCTGACTGATCTCCATTATGTTCAAACACAAGTAAGAACAAAACTTATTACTCGGGGACTCGACATATATTTCCTTGCCAGACAAAATAAAAGCTTCCAAGGCGATCGAAAGACAGGGGCTTTAGATTAGAAAAGCCCCAACCACGAAGCCGTCGACTTCCAAAGCTTCTATTCAGTCAGCAGGGATTCGCTACCAGGGAAACTGGTCAAGCCCCCCTCGCGTGCAATCTGTGACCGGGGGGGGGGGGGGGTGGACTACACAGTTCCGGAGCCAGTATCGTCGCAATCCACAACCAACGCCTGCGCCGTCACAGAACACGCGCTCTGCGATTTCAACAACGAGCAACAGACGTGCCCCAACGAGGCGTTGACACAGGTACATGCTGGTAGATTGTGCTATTACTATAATTGCTGCTCACAAGTTACAAATAATTGTAAAGTACTTGATTGGATTCGTAACGGCTATTGTATACCGTTTTCATCGAAAGTTGTTCATTATACAATTCCTCAAAATACTTTTTCTGATAAAGAAAAGCAGAATATGATAATAGCTATTAAAAATTTGTTAGAACTTGGAACAATAGTAGAATGTAAATCACAACCTGATCAGTTTATCTCAAAGATCTTTCTTGCCAAAAGATCTAATGGAAGTTTTAGATTTATCCTTAATCTTAAACAACTAAATAAATTTGTGACTGGGTACCATTTTAAAATGGAAGACCATTGGATTGCAAGTAAATTAATAACAAAGAAGGCCTATATGGCCTCCATAGATCTAAAGGAATCTTATTTACTTGTCCCAGTAGCTTCAAAGAACCGAAAATTTTTAAGGTTTCAATTTGAAGATACTAATTTACAGAGCCGGACTTATGAGTTTACCGCCGTGCCATATGGTTTGTCTTCTGCACCTCGAACTTTCACCAAAATAATGAAAGAAGTAATAGGTCAACTAAGGTATCGTGGCTTCCAGTCTTATTATATACTTACATGATATTCTTTGTCTAGGAAATACGTACAATGAATGTGTCTTGAATATTCAAGAAACTATAAAAATGCTAGATTGTCTGGGCTTTATTTTTATTAATTTTTATGTTAGTTGTCGGTGCGTGGTTGTAGTACTTGGTACGTAAACAACAAAAAAGACAACGAACAGTCAACAGTTTATTGTTCGCACTTACAGTACAGCACAGCACAATGAAAGTCCACATAAACAGATAACAAGTAATAAGAGTAAGTGAGGCGTAGGCGGGTGAGAGCGTAAAATAAAAAAACAAAGTAGTAATGTCGAGATCTGACTGACTCCTCCCCGCGCCTCGTGCCGCCGATCGCTAGCTGTCGGGTAGGAGGGCAGCGGTGGCGAATGAGCAAGGCGCGCGGTCGTAAGCTCGCTTACGTACTTATCTACTATAAATATTTTTGAACTTTGTTTATTGAAATGATTTTTATTTTATAATTAATAAATGAATTTTTGTTTATAATTGGCGGTACGCCACAGTTTCATAACAATGTTTTTTTTTTTTCGAATTGTGTAATATTGTATGTGTTGGCCTTACTGGCCTCTACAGCGTCACCGGGCTGGGTGGGCGAGTTGAACTCAGCCGGATGTTGGGAGCCACACAGGGCGCAAGAGAGGCGGACGTCCTAAGGGTGCCTCCTGTGAGGCCGGACCTCGGCTTAGGACTCCGTTGAAATCGGGAGGGGAGGACTCCTGCGTTATAATGTCGTCAAACGCCTAAGCGTCGACGGGACGTAATGAAAGAGAGTCGTCGACCCCGCCGGCGGGGTCGGTGTGTGTTTATTGTGTTCCCTAACAAGTTAGCGTTGGCCGATGAGATTTTATCATCGGGGGCGACGAGGACGTCTTTAGGACGCCTATGAATCGATTTGGGATGCCACTGAGGGCTATACTTGCTAGTATTCTGTATGAGAGGGTTCGAGTGCCTGGCGGCTTTCTCGAAATATTTTATTGAGAGATCCTTGATTACCTTAGAGATGGAATCAAGTTTGAAATCTCTGTGTAAATCTATATTACGCATGTACCAAGGGCAGCCCGTGGCTATGCGTAAGAATCTATTTTGTATAGCCTGTAGGCGGGCTATATTGTGTTCGCTCGTGTGTGCGAATGCGACACTCGCGTATGTAAGGATGGGACGGATGCATGCTTTGTATAATGTTACCTTATTTCTAAGGGACATTTTACTGCGCCTACCTAGCATCGGATATAGTCTACTTAGAATAAAGAAAGCTGTGTTCCTTATATTTGTGATTTGAGATTTAAAATTCAGTGCATGATCTAGTATGACACCTAAGTATTTGACTTTATCAAGCCAAGGGACGGGCCTATCGTATAGGGTTATTGACCCCGGACGGGTTTCGGGGGAGTTACATTTACTGCCACCCCGTCGAAAGTATACTGCAGTGCTTTTGTCTGGATTAATTTCTACCCTCCAGGTTCGAAACCAAGCGCTTAGAGCGTTGGCCGCGGCCTGAAGGTGGAGAGTAATGAGTCTAGCTGATCTAGACGAAGTATATATAGCGGTATCGTCCGCGAATAGGGCTAGCTCTGTACTTTTACACTTCGGGATGTCCGATGTGTATAAGGAGTAGAGTGTGGGTGATAGTACGGATCCTTGAGGGACTCCGGCTCGTAAGGGGCGAGCAGAGGACAGAGTGCCTTCTACGTTATACCGGAATGTACGATTCGATAGATAGTCGTGTACGATACGTGCAAGACTAACGGGAATGCCTAGCATATGTAACTTATATATAAGTCCATTATGCCAGACTTTATCGAAGGCTTTCGCTACATCGAAGAAAAGGGCTCCTGTGTATCGCGGCCTCTTAGGTCGAGCTAGGCCTGCTAAGATGTGCTCCGTGACGCGGTGCACTGCATGTGTGGCCGAGTGTCCGGCTCTAAAGCCGAATTGCTCGTTAACAAGAAGGTTATTAGCTTCTATAATAGTTTTTAGTCGGGCTAATATTAATCTTTCGTAAATCTTACCCAATGAGTTAATGAGACTAATAGGACGGTAACTAGTGGATAGATTTCTAGGCTTACCGGGCTTATATATACCGATAACGGTAGCCTCTTTCCACTGATCTGGGAAGGAGCAGCCTGCCATAAGGGCGTTGAAAATTGCTACTAATAATCAAAGAATCTGGGCGGGTAAGTATTTTATTACTTTGTTCGTAATACGATCGGGGCCGGGCGACTTTTTAGCATGTAGATCAGGCACTATCTTTTTGACCTCATCTATCGTGGTTGGGGTGAGTGGTTCGCTATCGGGGGGATGAGAAATTAATTGTGTGACCGTCGAGTCAACTTCCGCAAGGTGCTCGGGGTCACACGGGTGTAGACTGGGGGAGCACTGGCTCTCAATATTGTCCGCTAAGCACTCGGCCTTTTAGTTATCGTCAAATGCAACTGTTCGATCGGAACGAATCAATGGTGGTAGAGTAGAAATCGTGACATTTTTTAAAGTTCTAGCTAGGGGCCAGTAAGCTAGGTGAGACGGTGACAGCTCGCTTAGCTTTTTCCTCCAGCGCTCGTCACTGTGATCTGCAATTCGGGCTCTAACCTTTCTTTGCAGATCCCAGAGTCGTTTTTTATTTACATTTGAAGGACACGAATCGTGAGCTCTATTGGCTGAGTTCCTACGAGTAATAAGGTCCCTTATATCGCTAGGGAGTTCCCAGCGGCCGTCTGGTTGCACTGGAATCTCCCTAGAGCTATTATGTATCGCGTCGCGAATAAAGTCAGTGACCTGTGAAGTGGCCGCTTTCGCTGCATCGACTGTGTCTATGACGTCGGGTATTGCTTCTAAAGCAGGTGAATCGATTGATTGAAGTTGCTCTTCGAGCTTTTTCCAATCAATGATTGTTTTAGTTTGCTGGGTTAGCGTAGGCTCGGGTCCTAGCCGTATGACTACCGGTCTGTGGTCCGAGTCTAACTCGGCTTTGGCTTCTATTGAACGTAACTGTAGTGTTACTTCGTTTAAAATAGCAATATCTAATATATCGGCCCTATCGCGATCGTGGCTATTATAGAAGGGAAAACGGGTCGGTATTGTGGGAGCAATTATTTCAAAATTAAAGCTCGATAGAGCTGTTAAACTATCAAGGATGGTACCGTTGCGGTTGGTCCGAATGGAGTTCAGTTTGTAGATATATTGTTTACTAGCTGGTGCCCGCGACTTCGTCTACGCAGGATTAGTATTTGGAGTAGCTTATATTAGCGTGGCGTAGAAAAGAACTAACATTATGACATAAATATTTTTTGAGTCGCATTTGAAAAATATAACTGCTTGACAATATTTTAACATAAGAAAATTGGCAATATAATAAATATACGGTAATTAGGCACTGCAGAACCCTGATCATAGGCCTATAGTTATCTAGCTACTGCAGTATGCTCTTATAAACTATATTTAACGATTTTTTTCCTTCAGCATAAACATGCAGATTTTTTGCTTTGGAAAAACGTGAGCAAGCTACATAGAGCTGACCGTGAGAAAAACATGGCGTGCCTAAATGTATGCCTGCTACCTTTAAGGTTTGCTCCTGCGATTTGTTGATCTTCATTGAAAATGCGACTTTTAACGGGAACTGCAGGCGTTTAAAATTGAATGGCAAGTTATTGGGTATGATTGGGATGCGCGGTATAAGAACATTGTCTCCCTTGGCTTCTCCAGTTAAAATTGTGGCCTTCACAATGTGCCTTCCTAGTTCGGTAACTCGCATTGATATACATCACGTTATTTACAATATTATAAATCAACCAAAAAAGGACCAATTACTAACCTACCTACAACCTCTGTAATTTACAAAAAAAAAGAAGGAATTCGGTATAATGAACAGGTAAGTAACCTATATCTATTAATTTAAATAAAAATGAAGTATCTTATTTAAGTGTAACTCCTAACCAAAAAAAAAACTGCCAATACCTAATCTTGGGCCTATATTACTTGAAGTACAATCCGTTTTTAAAAAATCGCTATAACCATGAAAATTCGCAAAACGGAGACAACAGTCAACGATGTCTGCCCTCACGCTTCTGCCCGCGTTCGGGTCGCGCACTCAGCGATGAGCGCCTTCTTCCCCCACACAAGTGCGTCGCACCGCCCGCCACCGCCGCCGGAGGCGAACCGCGCCGTACCGCTCGCTACACCGCACCCGTAGTATCGCGCATTTAAACTAAATGATGTCTATCATACATTACATAATTATGTGTAACTAACGTTTATGGCAGCGCACGCCAGAATAGCTCGCAGAAAGGTAGGTTTTTTCCTAGTTACTTGACATTTAATGTCATATTTTGGACAGCTCACACAATATCTTTATAAATTGTAGCCTATGTGTTATTCTGATGTATAAGCTATATTATTGGAAAGTTTAATTGAAATCCATTCAGTAGTTTTTGCGTGAAAGAGTAACAAACATCCATCCACACATACAAACTTTCACGTTTATAATAGCAGTAGGATTGTTCACGGCGGGCGAGGCGATCCTTCGAACAAAGGGTTGGCGATCATAAAGTTTTGGCGCACACAAAGGGCGCTTGGGTAGCCGCACACAAAGGGCGCTTGGGTAGCCGCACCTGTTGTGCGGGTCAGCTTTACTGAGAAATCTTGAGACGGAATCTTGATAAATATTAATATGTTTAGTTATTTAATATATTTTTTTTTTTTCAAAAAAAAAAGACCTTTCGTACGTAGTACGATGGTGATTTATAAATATATATGTATATAAAGAGGGATAGGAGGGTATATCGTATCGTGTCGTGTCGTTCGAAACTTTTTTTTTTCTTCTTTCTTTCTTTCTTTCGATTCTTAAGAAACTTGTGTTAGCCCTGAAAAGGGCTTTTTATCGTGCGATTTACGAGCCGCACATGCTTGCATCGTCATCATCACAGTCATCGTCGTCGTCGTCGTGGGACGGGACAAATGTATGTTGTCGATGATGTTGTTGTTGTTGTTGTTGTTGATAACACTTTTGAACGATGTCGTCGTCATTATCACCGCGGCGGCTGCTGGCGGGGACTTACTTTTTAGCGGCGGCCGCTTTCTTAGCCGCCGGTTTCGACTTCGGTGCAGCGGCGGCTGCCTTCTTCGGTTTCGGTGCTTTAGGTTTCTTGGTCGGCGGCTTCGCACTCTTCTTCGCCTTCGACGCGGCACCCTTCGCCTTCGAAGGAGCGGCGGCCGCGGCGGCCTTCTTGGCGGCGGCGACGGCCTTCTTGGCGGCGGCGGCGGCCGGTTTCTTTTTAGCCGCTGCCGCTTTTTATCCTTAATCGTAGTCTTCGCCTTAGATTTGGACGGCGAAGACGCCGCCGCGCCGGACGAAGCACCGCCGGCGGCCGCTTTCATGCCCGCGGCGCCGCCGCCCTTGCCGCCACCGACCGGAGCGGACGTGGCCTTCTTCGATTTACCCGAAGCCGCCGAGGACGCGGCCCTGCCGCCGCCTCCGCCGCCCCCGCCGGACCCGCTTCCCGCTCCGGAGCCCGCGGGTTTCTTCGAAGCCGACGATTTCGATTCCAGCTTGAACGAACCCGATGCGCCCTTGCCCTTGGTCTGTATGAGCTCGCCCGATTCTACGGCGCTCTTCAGATACTTTCTGATGAAGGGAGCCAATTTTTCCGAATCGACTTTGTATTGAGCCGCGATGTATTTCTTGATCGCCTGAAGCGAAGAACCGCTACGTTCCTTCAACTGTTTGATGGCGCTGTTCACCATTTCCGTTTGTAAATATTACAAATAAACATTATTATAAATTATAATTATACGAGCAGTTTAGAGTAAATTCGCGAACGAAAAAAATAAATAAATAAATAAATCGAACGCTCCGCGATCATCGCTCAGTCAAAAGTCACCTCGATACGTCCGTGCCGATAGACGCGACGCCGTTCCGAGTATATAAAGGCGTTCGACAAATACGATACGAAGTCATTATTCACCGCACAGGCGAGCCGTACGCACGCGTATCGCACCGCGTTTCGTTCGTTATACATTTTAATAAAAACTATCTTTGTCGACATGTCCGGTCGCGGTAAAGGAGGCAAAGTCAAGGGGAAGGCAAAGTCACGTCAGTCCAACCGTGCCGGTCTTCAGTTTCCCGTCGGACGTATACACAGACTACTGAGGAAGGGTAACTACGCGGAGCGCGTCGGTGCCGGTGCACCGGTATACCTCGCGGCCGTCATGGAATACCTCGCCGCCGAAGTTCTCGAGTTGGCCGGCAACGCTGCCCGCGACAACAAGAAGACTAGGATTATACCGAGACATCTTCAGTTGGCGATCCGTAACGACGAGGAGCTGAACAAGTTACTCTCGGGCGTGACGATCGCACAAGGCGGCGTCCTCCCCAACATCCAAGCCGTTCTGCTGCCCAAGAAGATCGAGAAGAAGGCATAAACTGACGGCGGCTGTGCGCGACAATCGTTCGTTAGACGATCTCGATGATGACGACGACGCCGCCGTCGTCGTCTCCGTCTTCGTCGTCGTTTTCATCGATTCGATGATGATTATGATGAAACTATATAATCATATACCACCACCACCACCACCACGTGTATCGTGCGTGATACGACGTACGGACGACGGACGTATGAACGACATCGTCCAATCATGATCATTTACAAAAAGGCCCTTTTCAGGGCCACAAAATATATCGTATGTGCAAAATTAAAATGAGGTTTCATAAACGATTTCGACGTCCCGACATATCTTAGATTTATATGTAATAATCGAACGTATTAATCAATTGAATTATTAATATTATTATTATATCAATAGGTAAACTATAATAAAAAAAAACGATTCGTATCGAGATCGGAACGACGGACGATAGAGGGTGTCGAGGTCGAGGGGGCAGGGGGGGGCTGTGTTCGTGGCGGTGTCGTGGTGAAGGGAGGATGGAGTATTTCTTTTAGTATAAGAACCGAATAACCTTTCCCCTCTCCGGCACCCCGCACTGTGCTCGTTACCTATTGGTCGATAACGTTCTGCGTCTATACGGCACACCGTACGAGAGAGCGCGATGTGCTTAAAATAAAAATCGACCTCCATCCCGCACGGATATCTCTACCGACGAAGCCCGACTCAAGATTTCCAAGAAAAGCTGACCCGCATAACAGGTGCGGCTACCCGAGCGCCTTTTGTGTGCGCCAAAACTTTATGATCGTCAATCCTTTGTTCGAAGGATCGCCTCGCCGCCGTCTGTCTTAGAATTTGGACAAAGGATTTCTCCAGAAGCAGGACAAAAGAATTCTCAACAAAAGATAACAAAAGTTTGTAATCGCCAACCCTTTGTTCGAAGGATCGCCTCGCCCGCCGTGAACAATAAACAATATATCTACAAACTGAACTCCATTCGGACCAACCGCAACGGTACCATCCTTGATAGTTTAACAGCTCTATCGAGCTTTAATTTTGAAATAATTGCTCCCACAATACCGACCCGTTTTCCCTTCTATAATAGCCACGATCGCGATAGGGCCGATATATTAGATATTGCTATTTTAAACGACGTAACACTACAGTTACGTTCAATAGAAGCCAAAGCCGAGTTAGACTCGGACCACAGACCGGTAGTCATACGGCTAGGACCCGAGCCTACGCTAACCCAGCAAACTAAAACAATCATTGATTGGAAAAAGCTCGAAGAGCAACTTCAATCAATCGATTCACCTGCTTTAGAAGCAATACCCGACGTCATAGACACAGTCGATGCAGCGAAAGCGGCCACTTCACAGGTCACTGACTTTATTCGCGACGCGATACATAATAGCTCTAGGGAGATTCCAGTGCAACCAGACGGCCGCTGGGAACTCCCTAGCGATATAAGGGACCTTATTACTCGTAGGAACTCAGCCAATAGAGCTCACGATTCGTGTCCTTCAAATGTAAATAAAAAACGACTCTGGGATCTGCAAAGAAAGGTTAGAGCCCGAATTGCAGATCACAGTGACGAGCGCTGGAGGAAAAAGCTAAGCGAGCTGTCACCGTCTCACCTAGCTTACTGGCCCCTAGCTAGAACTTTAAAAAATGTCACGATTTCTACTCTACCACCATTGATTCGTTCCGATCGAACAGTTGCATTTGACGATAACTAAAAGGCCGAGTGCTTAGCGGACAATATTGAGAGCCAGTGCTCCCCCAGTCTACACCCGTGTGACCCCGAGCACCTTGCGGAAGTTGACTCGACGGTCACACAATTAATTTCTCATCCCCCCGATAGCGAACCACTCACCCCAACCACGATAGATGAGGTCAAAAAGATAGTGCCTGATCTACATGCTAAAAAGTCGCCCGGCCCCGATCGTATTACGAACAAAGTAATAAAATACTTACCCGCCCAGATTCTTTGATTATTAGTAGCAATTTTCAACGCCCTTATGGCAGGCTGCTCCTTCCCAGATCAGTGGAAAGAGGCTACCGTTATCGGTATATATAAGCCCGGTAAGCCTAGAAATCTATCCACTAGTTACCGTCCTATTAGTCTCATTAACTCATTGGGTAAGATTTACGAAAGATTAATATTAGCCCGACTAAAAACTATTATAGAAGCTAATAACCTTCTTGTTAACGAGCAATTCGGCTTTAGAGCCGGACACTCGGCCACACATGCAGTGCACCGCGTCACGGAGCACATCTTAGCAGGCCTAGCTCGACCTAAGAGGCCGCGATACACAGGAGCCCTTTTCTTCGATGTAGCGAAAGCCTTCGATAAAGTCTGGCATAATGGACTTATATATAAGTTACATATGCTAGGCATTCCCGTTAGTCTTGCACGTATCGTACACGACTATCTATCGAATCGTACATTCCGGTATAACGTAGAAGGCACTCTGTCCTCTGCTCGCCCCTTACGAGCCGGAGTCCCTCAAGGATCCGTACTATCACCCACACTCTACTCCTTATACACATCGGACATCCCGAAGTGTAAAAGTACAGAGCTAGCCCTATTCGCGGACGATACCGCTATATATACTTCGTCTAGATCAGCTAGACTCATTACTCTCCACCTTCAGGCCGCGGCCAACGCTCTAAGCGCTTGGTTTCGAACCTGGAGGGTAGAAATTAATCCAGACAAAAGCACTGCAGTATACTTTCGACGGGGTGGCAGTAAATGTAACTCCCCCGAAACCCGTCCGGGGTCAATAACCCTATACGATAGGCCCGTCCCTTGGCTTGATAAAGTCAAATACTTAGGTGTCATACTAGATCATGCACTGAATTTTAAATCTCAAATCACAAATATAAGGAACACAGCTTTCTTTATTCTAAGTAGACTATATCCGATGCTATGTAGGCGCAGTAAAATGTCCCTTAGAAATAAGCTAACATTATACAAAGCATGCATCCGTCCCATCCTTACATACGCGAGTGTCGCATTCGCACACACGAGCGAACACAATATAGCCCGCCTACAGGCTATACAAAATAGATTCTTACGCATAGCCACGGGCTGCCCTTGGTACATGCGTAATATAGATTTACACAGAGATTTCAAACTTGATTCCATCTCTAAGGTAATCAAGGATCTCTCAATAAAATATTTCGAGAAAGCCGCTAGGCACTCGAACCCTCTCATACAGAATACTAGCAAGTATAGCCCTCAGTGGCATCCCAAATCGATTCATAGGCGTCCTAAAGACGTCCTCGTCGCCCCCGATGATAAAATCTCATCGGCCAACGCTAACTTGTTAGGGAACACAATAAACACACACCGACCCCGCCGGCGGGGTCGACGACTCTCTTTCATTACGTCCCGTCGACGCTTAGGCGTTTGACGACATTATAACGCAGGAGTCCTCCCCTCCCGATTTCAACGGAGTCCTAAGCCGAGGTCCGGCCTCACAGGAGGCACCCTTAGGACGTCCGCCTCTCTTGCGCCCTGTGTGGCTCCCAACATCCGGCTGAGTTCAACTCGCCCACCCAGCCCGGTGACGCTGTAGAGGCCAGTAAGGCCAACACATACAATATTACACAATTCGAAAAAAAAAAAAACATTGTTATGAAACTGTGGCGTACCGCCAATTATAAACAAAAATTCATTTATTAATTATAAAATAAAAATCATTTCAATAAACAAAGTTCAAAAATATTTATAGTAGATAAGTACGTAAGCGAGCTTACGACCGCGCGCCTTGCTCATTCGCCACCGCTGCCCTCCTACCCGACAGCTAGCGATCGGCGGCACGAGGCGCGGGGGGGAGTCAGTCTGATCTCGACATTACTACTTTGTTTTTTTATTTTACGCTCTCACCCGCCTACGCCTCACTTACTCTTATTACTTGTTATCTGTTTATGTGGACTTTCATTGTGCTGTGCTGTACTGTAAGTGCGAACAATAAACTGTTGACTGTTCGTTGTCTTTTTTGTTGTTTACGTACCAAGTACTACAACCACGCACCGACAACTAACATAAAAATTAATAAAAATAAAGCCCAGACAATCTAGCATTTTTATAGTTTCTTGAATATTCAAGACACATTCATTGTATGTATTTCCTAGACAAAGAATATCATGTAAGTATATAATAAGACTGGAAGCCACGATACCTTAGTTGACCTATTACTTCTTTCATTATTTTGGTGAAAGTTCGAGGTGCAGAAGACAAACCATATGGCACGGCGGTAAACTCATAAGTCCGGCTCTGTAAATTAGTATCTTCAAATTGAAACCTTAAAAATTTTCGGTTCTTTGAAGCTACTGGGACAAGTAAATAAGATTCCTTTAGATCTATGGAGGCCATATAGGCCTTCTTTGTTATTAATTTACTTGCAATCCAATGGTCTTCCATTTTAAAATGGTACCCAGTCACAAATTTATTTAGTTGTTTAAGATTAAGGATAAATCTAAAACTTCCATTAGATCTTTTGGCAAGAAAGATCTTTGAGATAAACTGATCAGGTTGTGATTTACATTCTACTATTGTTCCAAGTTCTAACAAATTTTTAATAGCTATTATCATATTCTGCTTTTCTTTATCAGAAAAAGTATTTTGAGGAATTGTATAATGAACAACTTTCGATGAAAACGGTATACAATAGCCGTTACGAATCCAATCAAGTACTTTACAATTATTTGTAACTTGTGAGCAGCAATTATAGTAATAGCACAATCTACCAGCATGTACCTGTGTCAACGCCTCGTTGGGGCACGTCTGTTGCTCGTTGTTGAAATCGCAGAGCGCGTGTTCTGTGACGGCGCAGGCGTTGGTTGTGGATTGCGACGATACTGGCTCCGGAACTGTGTAGTCCACCCCCCCCCCCCCGGTCACAGATTGCACGCGAGGGGGGCTTGACCAGTTTCCCTGGTAGCGAATCCCTGCTGACTGAATAGAAGCTTTGGAAGTCGACGGCTTCGTGGTTGGGGCTTTTCTAATCTAAAGCCCCTGTCTTTCGATCGCCTTGGAAGCTTTTATTTTGTCTGGCAAGGAAATATATGTCGAGTCCCCGAGTAATAAGTTTTGTTCTTACTTGTGTTTGAACATAATGGAGATCAGTCAGGATTCTGCATGCGTCTGATAACATTTTTATTGCTTGTTTTTATTGCTTTTATTGCTTTTCACCCTCAGTTAAAAGTAATGTCATCGCCCGGTTAATCGCGGCAATACCCAGACCCAGTTGGTCTTGTTCTATTTGAATGTCGATGTCGGTGCACGAGATGCGAGTTCACGTAATGACGGCATGACATTATCTTGGGTTTAGTTTTCTATTCCAAAAGCAAAAGAAAAATAATTATTAAATGTGTTTTTTAAGGGTAGTTAAGAAAAAATATATATCACGTAATTTTAAAACTAATTAACACTTTTGTTAACTTCTAATTTACACCTTCGTGTTGACTCGCAGTCGACCCCCAGGAAAGCTTACTGACGCTAGTTTATTATAATATTTTATTGTCACTTCACTTATACGAAAGTAGTAATTAAATAAACTTACCAGTTTGTTTCGGAATCCGAAGAAGAATATGCTATCACACGATGATATTTTTTACGCGTTTGCTTAGCTTTTAACTTTTTAATTTTTGTATTATACCCTAGTAATTATTTTTTTCTTCAGCACTTCGTTTACACATTTTACTGTTCAAATAATAACTTTAAGATATATTTATTAAATTGAAATAAGTATTCAGCTTGTAGCCGTATTTTCGTTGCCTCGCACGATAAAAGAATTACAAGCTCAAGAGTACCATGCTATGTTGATGGAAGGGGAAAAGCCAAATTAGTCCCTAAAAACCGTGCGAAGTTGCCAACACAATAAAAGGACTACGGTATATATTTATATCAAAGAATGTACGTACGAAATATAATGTAAGGTAGGTGCGGGTATTAAGGCCTACCTATATTTGTAATAAATCAAAAACTGTTTATCAAAATGAACTAATTTTAATGTTTAATAAAGTTGTAGATCAACTACTACAAATAAACAAATAAAAAAGGCAAATCTGCCGTCAACAAAAACAAAATTAAACATTTTTTAAAACCTTATTAGTGGGCCTTATTATACTATGGTAGGGTAATAACACTGCCTCATATCAGCCATCTTATCCAAGAAAGCGCGACGCAAGATCGTATTATAAGAGGACTGTTTTTATGTAACAAAGAAATGTTAACTTCGATGGCACGACATTGTTTTATAATATAAGGCAAAAAAAATAATAATAAAATTATAAATAATAATAACTATTAATAAAATATATCACCTATTTAAATACACGCTATCTACTACGCACCCTACCCGTTCGACTTCTATACCACTACAAGTTTCTTAAAAAAACCTATTAAAACAAAATTAAATGTACCTATTTTTATAATTTATTTATATATTATAAGAACTTATTAATATTCTTATTTACCCATAGCTTGTGTCAATGAGAACGACTGAGGTCTTATCGACGCCATATGGTGCTACCGAGTCCTTACACATATGTTATAAATGGCTATCACAACTAGTAGAATCAAACCCCACGCGCTAACATTAGTGATGTTTAACGCAAACGGTCTTATCGACCAAGTCGACTCAGTGTGCGAGTTCCTAACCGCTCATCAGATAGATGTTCTCCTCATACAGGAAAAAATTTTAAAACCGTGTAATCCCTTTAAAACCGTGTAAAATTCGTGCTAGGAACTTAATAAAGGCTTGGTCCGGTCGTTGATCGTGTGATTCAAGTCAGTTTAAATGGACGACACGAGTTCGAATCTCAGTATCTGCTTAATACTTAATAACATTAAAAAGTTTTGTAACAAAGATTTGCTTACGAAAATGTCCAATACTCCCTTAAATAATATTTGTGCTGGATACAAAACGACGTTACCAAAAAAAGAATTTCTTACTTGCATTGATTGCAAAGCGAAATATGATATTGAATGCGGTAAAGTATCTGTGAGACAGTTTCACCAAATGGATTTACATAAAAAAAATAACTGGAAGTGCCCTGATTGTTTAAATAAGCAACCAAAAATAGGAAACATACATACACCTGTTAGGCCAGTCACCGCTCTAGAAGATTGTAACAAATCTTCCACGGACATTAAGGAAGTATCTTATGTTACGAAACGTAAAAAGCTGAGTCAATCACCTCTCGTCTCGTCTGGGTAGGTACCACCCACTCATCAGATATTCTACCGCAATACAGCAGTACTTATTATTGTTGTGTTCCGGTTTGAAGGTTGAGTGAGCCAGTGTAATTACAGACACAAGGGACATATAATCTTAGTTCCCAAGGTTGGTGGCGCATTGGCTATGTAAGCGATGGTTGACATTTCTTACAATGCCAATGTCTAAGGGCGTTTGGTGACCACTTACCATCAGGTGGCCCATATGCTCGTCCGTCTTCCTATTTTATAAAACAAAAAAAAAATATAGACCTCACATAATGTAAACTTCGTAACATTATATAGCAAGAGTTAGCTTCAACAATACAGAACTTAGTAACCACGCAGCTAAATACTATTAATGATCAAATAAAAGGTTTTTGTGATTCACTAAACTTTATTAATGCGCAGTATGAGCAAATGAAAGCAAAACTTGAGGAAAAATCAAACATTGTTGACCAACTAATACGTGAAAATGATAATCTTAAATCCTCTGTAAAAGACCTTACCTCTAGATTAAATACTGTAAAAGTGCATATAAGGTGCATTTATCAAGTGCATTTATCAAATGTTATTGTCCAATTAAGTAATGTTGTTGTAAATCCTTTGACGGAAGAGGACATAAAACATGTTACTATAGTTGTGCAATTTAAACGAAACGCTAGAAAAGCTACAAAGTGCAAGACATCGAGATGCGATGTTAGCGAATTTGAAAAACTCAATTCACATCATCTCGGAATTGGAGAGACATGTAAACCCATATATGTTTCAGAACATTTATCGCCATCAAATAAAGCACTTCACGCAGCCACACGCATTAGAGCCAAGGAAATGAAATACCGCTTCACTTGGGTCAGAAATGGAAGAATCTTTGTACGTAAGGATGAATTCAGCCAGGCAAAACAAATCAAGAATGAAGATTGTCTGAAGCTTATAAACTGACGTCATTATTCTACCAGTGTTATGGGTGTTAAGTTAACAAAATGTTAGATGCATACTATCAAAACGTAAGAGGTTTAAGAACAAAAACGAACAATATCCTGAAAAATATCCTAAATTCTAATTATAAAGTTGTAGTTTTTATTGAAACATGGTTGAACTCCACAATCTCGAGTAACGAGCTGTTTGATTCGCGCTATATAGTATACAGGAAGGATCGATTTTGTTCGGAACTCTCAAAAAAAGACGGAGGAGGCGTATTAATTGCTCTATCTAAAGATATTTCTTCTTGCCGAGTATGTCATTGGGAGACTGACAATGAAATGATGTGGGTTATATTAGACATAACCAGTGATTATTCGGTTAAAAAAGTCGGTCTTTGTGTTGTATACCTACCTAAATATATACCTAATATAATACTACCTAAATATAAATATAGATGTTGTTACTAATCAAATTAATGATGTAATAGTAGTAGGCGATTTTAATATGGGCCTTATTGAATGGAATGCAGGTGATGATTGTACGTATATGATTCCATCAAATTATCATAACGCTCTCGGTTACTCGTTAATCTATTTCATGTCTGCTAACGACTTGCACCAGTACAACAATATTAAGAACTGTGACGACAGTGTCTTAGACTTGGTAATTAGTAATATGGTTAATGTAAATGTGGCTAAGTGGCCTCTTGACTTACTAAGTGGACTAGATCAGTATCCTAAGCGAAAATTACGGGAATATAAAGTATTGTAAGTGTTCATTGTTTGCTGACGATCTCAAAATCTTGGTTTCATCAAGCGAAACACTCAAGGCTTTTCAGGGAAAATTAAATTACTTTTGTACAATTCATTAGTGCGTAGCTGTCTTGAGTATGCCTGTGTTATATGGAATCCATTTTATACCGTACACTCTCAGCGTATTGATAGTATTCAACGAGCCTTTACGAAACATCTTGCTTTTCATGAAAAGGATTTTTCGCACAGACAGTTATACAAAGAACGTTTGGCAAAATTTAAAATGATTTCTCTTCGAAGTAGGCGCGAATTGTTAGAACTTAAATTCCTACACAGTATTATTAACTATAAATTAACCAACTCAGAATTAATTGAAAGAATACTGATATCAGTTCCGTCTAGGGCATACAGAAGTACTCACACTCACAAAATATTTCATACTCCTTGCGTAAAGTCCTATATTGGTAAACAAGCTCCCTTAGTACGAATGTGTAATAAATATAACAATATCGTTAAATCAATTCCGGACATTGACATTTTTTGTGACTCTCCCTCAATCTTTAGAAATGAGTTACTTAATTATTATAAAATGCATGATTAGTTTTAATTAATACTTTTAATAATTTTTAATTATGATTTCGCCGATTGATTTTTTATTATAATAATAACATTATTTATTATTTAATTTTGACATTTTTTTTAAATTGCTGATGATTTTTTTGTTACTTTTAATTTGAGTCTGATTAGATGGATCTGGAAGTGCTTTGTACACTTTTAATTGACATGCATATTAGATATACTATTATTGTTTTATAAATTGATCTTTTCAATGATGTTGATGATATGTTGTAAGTGTGCTATTATAAATAAATAAAGAAATCAGATTAGCTTGTGTTTATCAGCCTCCAAAGAAAACATTACTTGAAAACGACCTTAGGTCACTCCTTAATATGCGTAACTCGGTCATTCAATCAACGGCAACGGTCGCATTCTCGACGGCTTCAACTCTCTCGCTAGATACAATTTTGAAATAATAGCCCCCCTTACCCCGACACGCTTTCCGTCTATTAATAGGCCTAGAGATAAACCTAGTATACTCGACATTGCGTTATTGAAAGACGTGGCCCTACAGTTACGCTCAGTCGAAACGCTTGCCGAGTTAGACTCAGATCACCGTCCTGTCCTAATTCAACTAGAACCTGAGCCCGAGCGAAACGCCCCAACCAAAACGATCATCGATTGGAAGAAGCTCGACGAGCGATTCCGATCCGATGTATCTTCAACATCCGAACCACCGGCCAACTTGGCCAGCTATTTATATTAAAAAAGTGGATGCTTTTTTATTGGACTGTCCATCACCATGTAATATACTATAGGGTGCTGAAAGACTGAAAACATAATCCATACAGTTACTTAAGAGCGCTATTACATTCCAACCGTCATTTTTTCATTAAACGGTCGACTTAGGTGTTCGTATTCAGAGAAACTTAGAATTTTTGACAAAGAAAGAACAGTTATTAGTGTAGATCATGGCGGTCTCAATTTTCCTAATTTGGGTTTAGCTGTTTATAGAAAGTCAAATATCCAAAGGAAGTTTTACGTAAAACGAGCGAATGCACTTTGTTGAGTTCGTAGATGAACTACAGTACTGACCAATTTCAATGGAAAAAATATAATATTATGATTTAAATAGTCAGATACTAAATAGTTAATTTATTTTATGGCACCGGCACCGGCAATGCTGTATTCCAATAATAATTTATTTTACCTAAATGTGTTACTTCTTACTAATTTACTTAAATAGTTCATTGTGGCAAAATATATAGCGTTTATGGTTATTTATAAGTTCTCACATTAATCTAACGCAATTGTTTAATTATTTTGGAACGATTCCTACTAAATATAAAGCACGTTAATTAAATTAACGTCTAATTAATAAATCTGTGACAGTGAAACATTAATTATATGTACATACGTGTTGTGGTTTTTAAATGAGTGGCTATTCTAAATCACGCTATTAAAATTTTCTACGTCACTTGTTATATATACTACTCAAAATAAAATTAGGGGCACTCGTCAAATATAATAAAAGGTCTATATATGTCTATAGGTACATATAATAAAATTGTAACAAGACGATGTCTGTACATTAAAGATATTGGATAAAAACTAATATGTTTCTTTATTAAGCCAACAGAAGCCAAAAGAATAGTTTTTAGAATTTCATATCTAACGGTGTGGGTAGATGCCGGGGTATTTAAGCAACAGAATCGTGGATCTGTGAATACTTAAAGGGAAAAGGAAATCATGGATAAATGTATATGTTTTTGGAGTTTTATAAAATTCAATAATATTGTTATATTTCTGGCCGCAATAATAGGTTCATTGTCATGGCACGATCTCTCTTAATAACTATCGTAGGGTCATAGATGGCGCTCCAAGTCATTTTTATTTTGCTACTTAGCAGAAACTGAAACTATTTTATATGATAAAAAAATTGTATTTGCTTATTAAAAGAAGAGCGAAATGTTTGAAATATACATTTTATATAAAAGAAATCATGTATAACTACTGAAACAACTGAAACAGCCTGTGAATGTCCCACTGCTGGGCTAAAGGCCTCCTCTCCTCATTTTGAGGAGAAGGTTTGGAGCTTATTCCACCACGCTGCTCCAATGCGGGTTGGTGTATAACTAGCAAAGCATTAATATAAAATAAATATATATATATATATATATATATATATATATATATATATATATATATATATATATATATATATACAGGGTTACAGGGTTATATATATATATATATATATATATATATATACAGGGTTACAGGGTAATATGTCACGATCCTTTTAAAGGGTTATAGTTCAGGACAATAGCTATCAAATGACCCCCAAAATGCTTATGCAAAAGTGTATCGTTTTCGAGTTATTAATTTTTTAATATTTTTTTTATTTAAAGATGTTTAAGATTCTAAAATTCAATAAAAAAAAATCAACGTATTTTCCCTATTTTTTTTTTTTTGTATTTCTTGCTAGGGTACATCCTAGTTAATAATAACCAGTTATAAAACAAAAACAATCTTCAAGCATTTTTAAATTACAGATCCTAAACTGTACAACTTTTCGATTTTTAATTTTGATTCTTTAAGTTACTCGCAATTTTTTTGTAAACATCACTATGGCTCTTATCGTGCGGATCATTTTAAAAACATCTGCGTTTCCTTAGCTATCCATCGGTACATAAAAAGTACAGTAACAATCATAAACTCAGGAGAAAATTAGATAACAAAGAGACCAGGTAGGAAATTCTAAGAAATGCTATTGTTAAGAAATTAAATCTGGATCAAAGACAAAAGGACCTCAATGCAAAGTAGTTAAAGATTATTTTTAATAGGGGTAATAGGTAAAAAAGGAGAGATAAACCAGAGCTGTCATTGCAATTTTGAATTTAAATCAAAAACAAAATACTTAATCTTTTTAGTTACTCCATACTTTCGAAATTACACTGTTTATTATTCATAATTCGTGTTCAAAATGAGATCCCCTATTTCGTATACAAATACGCATTCTTTTTCTTAATTCACTTTTTACTACAACACTACTCAAGCTATGTCGAATAGAATTTGCAGCATTCATTATTCTTGTTTTGAGTTCTTCAATTGTTTGTACTGGTGAAACATCATAAACCAGGCTTTTCATATGCCCCCAGACATAATAGTCCATCGGATGTTTTTAAAATGATCCGCACGATAAGAGCCATAGTGATTTTTACAAAAAAATTGCGAGTAACTTAAAGAATCAAAATTAAAAATCGAAAAGTTAATAACTCGAAAACGATACACTTTTGCATAAGCATTTTGGGGGTCATTTGATAGCTATTGTCCTGAACTATAACCCTTTAAAAGGATCGTGACATATTACCCTGTAACCCTGTATATATATATATATAAACTTCCAAGAGACTAAATAAATAAACAAGATACTAAAACAATATCCTTCTTTTTCTTGTAGATTAATATTATATTATTATAATTAATATTATAATTATTTCTTAGATTCATGCAACTATTTGACATTATAAAGAAAACTAACTGTTTGGATTTTTTCGTGGATTCATTTTGGCTTTTGATTATCAGTGTTTCGAATGCTTTACAGCAATAATGATCACTGGAGTTTTAGACTCACCACCCACCTGCCCACAAAATTACAAAATGATTTTAAAAAAATACAAAATTGGCTCCAGTGTTCATTACAATATTTGATAATTATAATTTTTAACATATTTTAAGTTATAAATTTGAATATGGAAAAATTATTTATTTAATTTATCTGTTATTATAACAATAACAATTTTCAAAAAAACTTTCTTAATTATTAGAAATTTTATTTAGCGTTACAATACCTGGGTCCAATAGTCACCGAGGATTTATCTGACGATGCTGACATGGAGAGGGAGCGCAGGGCCTTGGCGGTACGGTGCGGTATGAGAGCTCGCAGGTTTGCACGTTGCACGAATGACGTAAAAAATACTCTTTTTAAAGCGTACTATCAAAACCTATACACGTGCAGCTTGTGGCTAAAGTATACGCAGGGGGCCTCCAATGCTCTGCGCGTACAGTATAACGATGCATTCAAGATACTGTTGGGATTGCCGCGTTTTTGTAGTGCATCACTGATGTTTGCTGAAGCTCGTGTGGATGACTTCTATGCCATTATTAGAAAGAGAGCAGTGTCTATAATGGCTAGGTTGCGCGGAGTTTCACACGGTATCCTGAATACATTGATGCTGAAAATGCATAATCCATTCTTTAAGCATTGGGGGGAACTTCATGTATCAACTCGTTGTTTTAGAACCTAAGCTTGTAACTAACACTATGGATATTTATCTGTAAATATTATTATCATTAATACACTATAGTTTTTGTTTTTTTAGTAAGTACCTATATCAGAATAACAGTAGTTCAAGTGTAGCTTAAATTTTAAAAATTAACGTGATCGTTACTGCTGTAGAGCAATGGACTTTTATTAAATGATTATAAAAAAATATAAGAATTTAAAATTCATGAATATTGTAAAAGTCGTAAATATCATTGCAATCTACATAAAATTAAGAATTCTTCGAAATAGAAATACAATACTTTAAGTGTGTAAATGACGTAGTTGTGTAATGTGATGCCTTATAACATAATGATATAAAATAATACATAAACCAGCTAAGTTTGCACCGCTGATAAATACACAATCATTAAAATTAACACATTACGTTACAATATAGAGCAATAAAGGTGTAGTAAGAAAACCAAAAAATAGGTCAAATAATATAGACTATAGTTTCAAATTTATAACAAACTAAAAGCCGAAGCGGGGATTGCGGATCGCAGAAGGGAAAGAGAATTGTTCTCTCTCTTGTTGTGTCCTCTTAGCTGGAGGGGGGTGCGCCTTTCGGGTGACTGCCTTACGTTGAGCAGACTATTTGGACTTCCTGTTGGGCTGGAAACCGTCGTCGTTCGAGGACTCAACTACCATCATCGAGGAAATTGATATGGGTGATTCTACTCATGACAACGGGGACGGTTGCCTTGGCATAAAATAGAAACGACTATCTAATACATACACATTTTAATTATATATGTAAGTATGTATTCAACATGTAATTATCACTATAAAACTAAAAACTAAAGAAATTATACAATTTCATGGAAAAATAAGAAAAACCTAATAATTATTTTTGACTTTTGGAAGCACTTTGGTTTTTGGTTTATAATATATATGGCGATCAATCACTTTATTACGCTAATAAATTTTTAGTACATTTAAATCAACGTTTTATTATCTTCAATAACTAAACCAAAGTCTCCTTATATATAATCTTATCAGTCTCTTCTAAGGAGTGACATGAAAGATTAAGGATTCTGTGTTGATTCCAAAACACTTTTTGCATCAACGTTTTCAAAGTCTTGTCCCGATCTTCCTGCATTTGAAATACTCGGTGATCCTGACTCCATTCGAGTTTTGTGCCTCAATTGCCTCAATAATAATTTCGTCGAAATTCTCACCTACATTATCTATCAATAGATTAAAAACAAAATGAATTCAAATGCAGGAGCAATATTAAGTAATAATATAAATAAATTAATATAAATTTTAACAGTTCATATGTCAGATCATAAAACATTAATAACTACTTACTATGAATGTATATGAAATAAGCTATCAATTGTTATTTATATAAGTACACTATAGTTTATTTCTTCAAATTAAATACTTATAATATCATTAAAAGGTCAGGATTAGCCGTTGAGCTATTTTTATCCTTATTTTATGCGTAAGGAGTTTGCAATTTTACTTATGCTATTGTTAATTTTAATCGATTGATCGGAGAGCAACTCCAGACACTTCTGACGCGAATGCGCTGCAGCGACGAACGAACAGTATTTTATAAGCAGGAAGCGCGCGATATGTGAATATTTAAATTTTTATTAAATCTACTAATCAACAAAACACAACATATGTTTTTATTGAATACTTTCTATTTTATTCACAACGAACCTTATTTTTTTAAATAAAAAATATATCATTTACAACCGCAAAACTAGAAAGAAACGTAGTAGGTATATGAAATTAAAATACTGTAGGTAGCCCTGTCGCGTGTTCGCGTACCGCGCGGCTCTATATAATTATTTCTAACGATAAGACAGGGCCGAGTAACAAAATTGGATATAAAACAATACAGTGGTTCCGCCCACGAAAGCAGCCCGTCCGGAGAGGGAAGAGCTTAATCCGACCATCAATCGGGCGGATTGCCATGTTCGTTTAAAAATCAAATAACAATAACATACATCATGAAAAATACTTTGATATTAAAATTCTTAAGAGTACACAAACGTGACAAAATGGGATCGAACTGGCCCGTAAGCCTAGTGCCCGACCTCGCGGTAATAGAGAGACGTGTGTTGGGAACACGATCGGTGTGTGACGCATCGTCACAGGTCACTGAGTGATGTAAACTCGATTAGAGTTTCATCTGATTGATTTGTCAACTCGGACCAGGTTGACTACTGGCTCACCGCGAGGAGGATGACCCCACTAAAATGGGTCGTTAAATTGTATATATAGCAAGTGTCGCAGAAAAAGTTAAAAGCGCGATGCAGGATCGTAATATAAGAGAACTGTTTTTGTTTAACAAAGAAATATTTTCTTTGTCGATAGCACGAAATTGTTTCAGAATGTAAGGTAAAGGAAATCTGATAGAATTATAAATAATAACAACTATTACTAAAATATATCTGCCTATTTAAATGCACGCTAGCTACTCGCCCAACGCGTACGACCTTTATTTCATTACAAGTTTCTTAAAAAAAAATTATAAAAATGACTTCACGTGTGAACATATTTTTTTATTTAAAACAATCAATTTCTATTTTATAAGGAATTACTATTATTCCTATTTACCTACAGCTTGTGATAATGAGAACATTAATTAGGTACAAAATAGTACAATGCCTCAGACACGTTACGTTCGATACGCGACGCATCGCTTTACGCCATTTTGTCTTATTATAAAAAAAGCAATTTACAATTATAGAAAAAACAAAAAATGCATCGAAAATAAAGTTAAAAAAGAAAATAAAAATATTTGCTAATAAACATTAAAACTAGTGGAATTCGATAAACAGTTTTTGATTAATTACAAATCTATATTTTATCCCTGTATTCACAGGAACGGTAACTGCGCGGGTGAAATAAATTATATTTAAATCGTGCAAATTAGCCGAGCTATCATAGTTTTCGCGGACAAAGTCGCGGGCGAAGTGCTAGTATAATATATAATTAGTATTTTGTAAAATTCATTTAAACATGTTAGATAAGCTGCCATCTATTTTATAAACTATATATATATATATATATATATATATATATATATATAGCAAGTGACATAGAAAATGTTCTGTGATCCTGACTCCATTCGAGTTTTGTGCCTCAATTGCCTCAATAATAATTTCATCACGAATCACGTTTTCAACATTTTCTATGTCACTTGCTATATATATATATATACATATACATATATAGTGACATATATGGTCAACTAAATATATGCATGGCGGACTATGGCCGTCAACACACTTCATCTTTTGGTGCACCTACTTAGGTACATCCAAGTGAATTTCCCTGAGATCCTTGTCGGCAATGCCAAGGCAACCGTCCCCGTTGTCATGAGTAGAATCACCCATATCAATTTCCTCGATGATGGTAGTTGAGTCCTCGAACGACGACGGTTTCCAGCCCAACAGGAAGTCCAAATAATCTGCTAAACGTAAGGCAGTCACCCGAAAGGCGCACCCCCCTCCAGCTAAGAGGACACAACAAGAGAGAGAACAATTCTCTTTCCCTTCTGCGATCCGCAATCCCCGCTTCGGCTTTTAGTTTGTTATAAATTTGAAACTATAGTCTATATTATTTGACCTATTTTTTGGTTTTCTTACTACACCTTTATTGCTCTATATTGTAACGTAATGTGTTAATTTTAATGATTGTGTATTTATCAGCGGTGCAAACTTAGCTGGTTTATGTATTATTTTATATCATTATGTTATAAGGCATCACATTACACAACTACGTCATTTACACACTTAAAGTATTGTATTTCTATTTCGAAGAATTCTTAATTTTATGTAGATTGCAATGATATTTACGACTTTTACAATATTCATGAATTTTAAATTCTTATATTTTTTCATAATCATTTAATAAAAGTCCATTGCTCTACAGCAGTAACGATCACGTTAATTTTTAAAATTTAAGCTACACTTGAACTACTGTTATTCTGATATAGGTACTTACTAAAAAAACAAAAACTATAGTGTATTAATGATAATAATATTTACAGATAAATATCCATAGTGTTAGTTACAAGCTTAGGTTCTAAAACAACGAGTTGATACATGAAGTTCCCCCCAATGCTTAAAGAATGGATTATGCATTTTCAGCATCAATGTATTCAGGATACCGTGTGAAACTCCGCGCAACCTAGCCATTATAGACACTGCTCTCTTTCTAATAATGGCATAGAAGTCATCCACACGAGCTTCAGCAAACATCAGTGATGCACTACAAAAACGCGGCAATCCCAACAGTATCTTGAATGCATCGTTATACTGTACGCGCAGAGCATTGGAGGCCCCCTGCGTATACTTTAGCCACAAGCTGCACGTGTATAGGTTTTGATAGTACGCTTTAAAAAGAGTATTTTTTACGTCATTCGTGCAACGTGCAAACCTGCGAGCTCTCATACCGCACCGTACCGCCAAGGCCCTGCGCTCCCTCTCCATGTCAGCATCGTCAGATAAATCCTCGGTGACTATTGGACCCAGGTATTGTAACGCTAAATAAAATTTCTAATAATTAAGAAAGTTTTTTTGAAAATTGTTATTGTTATAATAACAGATAAATTAAATAAATAATTTTTCCATATTCAAATTTATAACTTAAAATATGTTAAAAATTATAATTATCAAATATTGTAATGAACACTGGAGCCAATTTTGTATTTTTTTAAAATCATTTTGTAATTTTGTGGGCAGGTGGGTGGTGAGTCTAAAACTCCAGTGATCATTATTGCTGTAAAGCATTCGAAACACTGATAATCAAAAGCCAAAATGAATCCACGAAAAAATCCAAACAGTTAGTTTTCTTTATAATGTCAAATAGTTGCATGAATCTAAGAAATAATTATAATATTAATTATAATAATATAATATTAATCTACAAGAAAAAGAAGGATATTGTTTTAGTATCTTGTTTATTTATTTAGTCTCTTGGAAGTTTATATATATATATATACAGGGTTACAGGGTAATATGTCACGATCCTTTTAAAGGGTTATAGTTCAGGACAATAGCTATCAAATGACCCCCAAAATGCTTATGCAAAAGTGTATCGTTTTCGAGTTATTAACTTTTCGATTTTTAATTTTGATTCTTTAAGTTACTCGCAATTTTTTTGTAAAAATCACTATGGCTCTTATCGTGCGGATCATTTTAAAAACATCCGATGGACTATTATGTCTGGGGGCATATGAAAAGCCTGGTTTATGATGTTTCACCAGTACAAACAATTGAAGAACTCAAAACAAGAATAATGAATGCTGCAAATTCTATTCGACATAGCTTGAGTAGTGTTGTAGTAAAAAGTGAATTAAGAAAAAGAATGCGTATTTGTATACGAAATAGGGGATCTCATTTTGAACACGAATTATGAATAATAAACAGTGTAATTTCGAAAGTATGGAGTAACTAAAAAGATTAAGTATTTTGTTTTTGATTTAAATTCAAAATTGCAATGACAGCTCTGGTTTATCTCTCCTTTTTTACCTATTACCCCTATTAAAAATAATCTTTAACTACTTTGCATTGAGGTCCTTTTGTCTTTGATCCAGATTTAATTTCTTAACAATAGCATTTCTTAGAATTTCCTACCTGGTCTCTTTGTTATCTAATTTTCTCCTGAGTTTATGATTGTTACTGTACTTTTTATGTACCGATGGATAGCTAAGGAAACGCAGATGTTTTTAAAATGATCCGCACGATAAGAGCCATAGTGATGTTTACAAAAAAATTGCGAGTAACTTAAAGAATCAAAATTAAAAATCGAAAAGTTGTACAGTTTAGGATCTGTAATTTAAAAATGCTTGAAGATTGTTTTTGTTTTATAACTGGTTATTATTAACTAGGATGTACCCTAGCAAGAAATACAAAAAAAAAAAATAGGGAAAATACGTTGATTTTTTTTTATTGAATTTTAGAATCTTAAACATCTTTAAATAAAAAAAATATTAAAAAATTAATAACTCGAAAACGATACACTTTTGCATAAGCATTTTGGGGGTCATTTGATAGCTATTGTCCTGAACTATAACCCTTTAAAAGGATCGTGACATATTACCCTGTAACCCTGTATATATATATATATATATATATATATATAACCCTGTAACCCTGTATATATATATATATATATATATATATATATATATATATATATATATATATATTTATTTTATATTAATGCTTTGCTAGTTATACACCAACCCGCATTGGAGCAGCGTGGTGGAATAAGCTCCAAACCTTCTCCTCAAAATGAGGAGAGGAGGCCTTTAGCCCAGCAGTGGGACATTCACAGGCTGTTTCAGTTGTTTCAGTAGTTATACATGATTTCTTTTATATAAAATGTATATTTCAAACATTTCGCTCTTCTTTTAATAAGCAAATACAATTTTTTTATCATATAAAATAGTTTCAGTTTCTGCTAAGTAGCAAAATAAAAATGACTTGGAGCGCCATCTATGACCCTACGATAGTTATTAAGAGAGATCGTGCCATGACAATGAACCTATTATTGCGGCCAGAAATATAACAATATTATTGAATTTTATAAAACTCCAAAAACATATACATTTATCCATGATTTCCTTTTCCCTTTAAGTATTCACAGATCCACGATTCTGTTGCTTAAATACCCCGGCATCTACCCACGCCGTTAGATATGAAATTCTAAAAACTATTCTTTTGGCTTCTGTTGGCTTAATAAAGAAACATATTAGTTTTTATCCAATATCTTTAATGTACAGACATCGTCTTGTTACAATTTTATTATATGTACCTATAGACATATATAGACCTTTTATTATATTTGACGAGTGCCCCTAATTTTATTTTGAGTAGTATATATAACAAGTGACGTAGAAAATTTTAATAGCGTGATTTAGAATAGCCACTCATTTAAAAACCACAACACGTATGTACATATAATTAATGTTTCACTGTCACAGATTTATTAATTAGACGTTAATTTAATTAACGTGCTTTATATTTAGTAGGAATCGTTCCAAAATAATTAAACAATTGCGTTAGATTAATGTGAGAACTTATAAATAACCATAAACGCTATATATTTTGCCACAATGAACTATTTAAGTAAATTAGTAAGAAGTAACACATTTAGGTAAAATAAATTATTATTGGAATACAGCATTGCCGGTGCCGGTGCCATAAAATAAATTAACTATTTAGTATCTGACTATTTAAATCATAATATTATATTTTTTCCATTGAAATTGGTCAGTACTGTAGTTCATCTACGAACTCAACAAAGTGCATTCGCTCGTTTTACGTAAAACTTCCTTTGGATATTTGACTTTCTATAAACAGCTAAACCCAAATTAGGAAAATTGAGACCGCCATGATCTACACTAATAACTGTTCTTTCTTTGTCAAAAAGTCTAAGTTTCTCTGAATACGAACACCTAAGTCGACCGTTTAATGAAAAAATGACGGTTGGAATGTAATAGCGCTCTTAAGTAACTGTATGGATTATGTTTTCAGTCTTTCAGCACCCTATAGTATATTACATGGTGATGGACAGTCCAATAAAAAAGCATCCACTTTTTTAATATAAATAGCTGGCCAAGTTGGCCGGTGGTTCGGATGTTGAAGATACATCGGATCGGAATCGCTCGTCGAGCTTCTTCCAATCGATGATCGTTTTGGTTGGGGCGTTTCGCTCGGGCTCAGGTTCTAGTTGAATTAGGACAGGACGGTGATCTGAGTCTAACTCGGCAAGCGTTTCGACTGAGCGTAACTGTAGGGCCACGTCTTTCAATAACGCAATGTCGAGTATACTAGGTTTATCTCTAGGCCTATTAATAGACGGAAAGCGTGTCGGGGTAAGGGGGGCTATTATTTCAAAATTGTATCTAGCGAGAGAGTTGAAGCCGTCGAGAATGCGACCGTTGCCGTTGATTGAATGACCGAGTTACGCATATTAAGGAGTGACCTAAGGTCGTTTTCAAGTAATGTTTTCTTTGGAGGCTGATAAACAGAAGCTAATCTGATTTATTTATTTATTTATAATAGCACACTTACAACATATCATCAACATCATTGAAAAGATCAATTTATAAAACAATAATAGTATATCTAATATGCATGTCAATTAAAAGTGTACAAAGCACTTCCAGATCCATCTAATCAGACTCAAATTAAAAGTAACAAAAAAATCATCAGCAATTTAAAAAAAATGTCAAAATTAAATAATAAATAATGTTATTATTATAATAAAAAATCAATCGGCGAAATCATAATTAAAAATTATTAAAAGTATTAATTAAAACTAATCATGCATTTTATAATAATTAAGTAACTCATTTCTAAAGATTGAGGGAGAGTCACAAAAAATGTCAATGTCCGGAATTGATTTAACGATATTGTTATATTTATTACACATTCGTACTAAGGGAGCTTGTTTACCAATATAGGACTTTACGCAAGGAGTATGAAATATTTTGTGAGTGTGAGTACTTCTGTATGCCCTAGACGGAACTGATATCAGTATTTTTTCAATTAATTCTGAGTTGGTTAATTTATAGTTAATAATACTGTGTAGGAATTTAAGTTCTAACAATTCGCGCCTACTTCGAAGAGAAATCATTTTAAATTTTGCCAAACGTTCTTTGTATAACTGTCTATGCGAAAAATCCTTTTCATGAAAAGCAAGATGTTTCGTAAAGGCTCGTTGAATACTATCAATACGCTGAGAGTGTACGGTATAAAATGGATTCCATATAACACAGGCATACTCAAGACAGCTACGCACTAATGAATTGTACAAAAGTAATTTAATTTTCCCTGAAAAGCCTTGAGTGTTTCGCTTGATGAAACCAAGATTTTGAGATCGTCAGCAAACAATGAACACTTACAATACTTTATATTCCCGTAATTTTCGCTTAGGATACTGATCTAGTCCACTTAGTAAGTCAAGAGGCCACTTAGCCACATTTACATTAACCATATTACTAATTACCAAGTCTAAGACTCTGTCGTCACATTTCTTAATATTGTTGTACTGGTGCAAGTCGTTAGCAGACATGAAATAGATTAACGAGTAACCGAGAGCGTTATGATAATTTGATGGAATCATATACGTACAATCATCACCTGCATTCCATTCAATAAGGCCCATATTAAAATCGCCTACTACTATTACATCATTAATTTGATTAGTAACAACATCTATATTTATATTTAGGTAGTATTATATTAGGTATATATTTAGGTAGGTATACAACACAAAGACCGACTTTTTTAACCGAATAATCACTGGTTATGTCTAATATAACCCACATCATTTCATTGTCAGTCTCCCAATGACATACTCGGCAAGAAGAAATATCTTTAGATAGAGCAATTAATACGCCTCCTCCATCTTTTTTTGAGAGTTCCGAACAAAATCGATCCTTCCTGTATACTATATAGCGCGAATCAAACAGCTCGTTACTCGAGATTGTGGAGTTCAACCATGTTTCAATAAAAACTACAACTTTATAATTAGAATTTAGGATATTTTTCAGGATATTGTTCGTTTTTGTTCTTAAACCTCTTACGTTTTGATAGTATGCATCTAACATTTTGTTAACTTAACACCCATAACACTGGTAGAATAATGACGTCAGTTTATAAGCTTCAGACAATCTTCATTCTTGATTTGTTTTGCCTGGCTGAATTCATCCTTACGTACAAAGATTCTTCCATTTCTGACCCAAGTGAAGCGGTATTTCATTTCCTTGGCTCTAATGCGTGTGGCTGCGTGAAGTGCTTTATTTGATGGCGATAAATGTTCTGAAACATATATGGGTTTACATGTCTCTCCAATTCCGAGATGATGTGAATTGAGTTTTTCAAATTCGCTAACATCGCATCTCGATGTCTTGCACTTTGTAGCTTGACGATGACGGATCGCGGTTTCTCAGTGTTTCGTTTAAATTGCACAACTATAGTAACATGTTTTATGTCCTCTTCCGTCAAAGGATTTATAACAACATTACTTAATTGGACAATAACATTTGATAAATGCACCTTATATGCACTTTTACAGTATTTAATCTAGAGGTAAGGCCTTTTACAGAGGATTTAAGATTATCATTTTCACGTATTAGTTGGTCAACAATGTTTGATTTTTCCTCAAGTTTTGCTTTCATTTGCTCATACTGCGCATTAATAAAGTTTAGTGAATCACAAAAACCTTTTATTTGATCATTAATAGTATTTAGCTGCGTGGTTACTAAGTTCTGTATTGTTGAAGCTAACTCTTGCTATATAATGTTACGAAGTTTACATTATGTGAGGTCTATATTTTTTTTTTGTTTTATAAAATAGGAAGACGGACGAGCATATGGGCCACCTGATGGTAAGTGGTCACCAAACGCCCTTAGACATTGGCATTGTAAGAAATGTCAACCATCGCTTACATAGCCAATGCGCCACCAACCTTGGGAACTAAGATTATATGTCCCTTGTGTCTGTAATTACACTGGCTCACTCAACCTTCAAACCGGAACACAACAATAATAAGTACTGCTGTATTGCGGTAGAATATCTGATGAGTGGGTGGTACCTACCCAGACGAGACGAGAGGTGATTGACTCAGCTTTTTACGTTTCGTAACATAAGATACTTCCTTAATGTCCGTGGAAGATTTGTTACAATCTTCTAGAGCGGTGACTGGCCTAACAGGTGTATGTATGTTTCCTATTTTTGGTTGCTTATTTAAACAATCAGGGCACTTCCAGTTATTTTTTTTATGTAAATCCATTTGGTGAAACTGTCTCACAGATACTTTACCGCATTCAATATCATATTTCGCTTTGCAATCAATGCAAGTAAGAAATTCTTTTTTTGGTAACGTCGTTTTGTATCCAGCACAAATATTATTTAAGGGAGTATTGGACATTTTCGTAAGCAAATCTTTGTTACAAAACTTTTTAATGTTATTAAGTATTAAGCAGATACTGAGATTCGAACTCGTGTCGTCCATTTAAACTGACTTGAATCACACGATCAACGACCGGACCAAGCCTTTATTAAGTTCCTAGCACGAATTTTACACGGTTTTAAAGGGATTACACGGTTTTAAAAAAATTTCCTGTATGAGGAGAACATCTATCTGATGAGCGGTTAGGAACTCGCACACTGAGTCGACTTGGTCGATAAGACCGTTTGCGTTAAACATCACTAATGTTAGCGCGTGGGGTTTGATTCTACTAGTTGTGATAGCCATTTATAACATATGTGTAAGGACTCGGTAGCACCATATGGCGTCGATAAGACCGATTGGAGCCTAGCCTAGAGACTATTCTGCGCCACGCGCAGCTTAGCGGCCAGGACTGCAAGTTCGTTAGCTTCTAGAAGAGGCTCAAGCTCCTCGTCGCCGATCGGTTAAAGGCAGGAAGCCATCTAAGGCCGTTGTAACTACGCCTGCTGCAGTCGCGGCAAAAACGCCTCCCGCGGCATCTCCGCAGCCCCCTCAGGGCAACGCCTGGGATAAACTCATCATTCAACTCTAACGAACTTGCAGTCCTGGCCGCTAAGCTGCGCGTGGCGCAGAATAGTCTCCAGGCTAGGCTCCAAGCGGTCTTATCGACGCCATATGGTGCTACCAAGTCCTTACACATATGTTATAAATGGCTATCACAACTAGTAGAATCAAACCCCACGCGTTAACACGGAAAGTGTTACTTAGCAGAGTCATTCCAAAGGTGAGAGCAGTACTCCATACATAACCTCACTTGTGCTTTATATAAGCTGAGCAGTTGTTCTGGAGTAAAGTAACGTCTCACTTTGGAGAGGACACCAAGCTTTCGAGGGGCTATTTAGGCTTTGGACTCAATAAAAGAGCCTAAATTTAGAGTCGGCGTGTGAGCAACGCGCTAAGATAGTAATAAATAAAGTTGTGTCAAGTGAAGTTGTACTTATTTGAATCTTACAAATAAAATCAAATATACCATCTATTTATTTCGCAGTGAACTATTATTAAATGAAAATAGTTTATAAAATAGATGGCAGCTTATCTAACATGTTTAAATTAATTTTACAAAATACTAATTATATATTATACTAGCACTTTGTCCGCGAAAACTATGATAGCTCGGCTAATTTGCACGATTTAAATATAATTTATTTCACCCGCGCAGTTACCGTTCCCGTGAATACAGAGATAAAATATAGATTTGTAATTAATCAAAAACTGTTTATCGAATTCAACTAATTTTAATGTTTATTAGCAAATATTTTTATTTTCCTGAACTTTATTTTCGATGCATTTTTTGTTTTTTCTATAATTGTAAATTGCTTTTTTTTATAATAAGACAAAATGGCGTAAAGCGATGCGTCGTGTTTCGAACGTAACGTGAGTCTGTGGCGTTGTACTATTTTGTACTTAACGTTCTCATTGACACAAGCTATGGGTAAATAAGAATATTAATAAGTTCTTATAATATATAAATAAATTATAAAAATAGGTACATTTAATTTTGTTTTAATAGGTTTTTTTAAGAAACTTGTAGTGGTATAGAAGTCGAACGCGTTGGGCGCTTAGTAGATAGCGTGTATTTAAATAGGTGATATATTTTATTAATTGTTATTATTATTTATAATTTTATTAATTTTTTTTTGCCTTATATTATAAAACAATGTCGTGCCATCGAAGTTAACATGTCTTTGTTACATAAAAACAGTCCTCTTATAATACGATCTTGCATCGCGCTTTCATGGATAAGATGGCTGATATGAGGCAGTGTTATTACCCTACCATAGTATAATAAGACTAATAAGGTTTTAAAAAATGTTTAATTTTGTTTTTGTTGACGGCAGATTTGCCTTTTTTATTTGTTTATTTGTAGTAGTTGATCTACAACTTTATTAAACATTAAAATTAGTTCATTTTGATAAACAGTTTTTGATTTATTACAAATATAGATAGGCCTTAATACCCGCACCTACCTTACATTATATTTCGTACGTACATTCTTTGATATATTATATTTTATTCTATGCTGGCAACTTCGCATGGTTTTTAGGGATAAAAGTGACTAATTTGACTTTTTCCCCTTCCATCAACATAGCATGGTACTCTTGAGCTTGTAATTCTTTTACCGTGCAACGAAAACACGGCTACAAGCTGAATACTTATTTCAATTTAATAAATATATCTTAAAGTAATTATTTGAACAGTAAAATGTGTAAACGAAGTGCTGAAGAAAAAATAATTACTAGGGTATAATACAAAAATCAAAAAGTTAAAAGCTAAGCAAACGCGTAAAAAATATCATCGTGTGATAGCATATTCTTCTTCGGATTCCGAAACAAACTGGTAAGTTTATTTAATTACTACTTTCGTATAAGTGAAGTGACAATAAAATATTATAATAAACTAGCGTCAGTAGCGTTCCTGGGGGTCGACTGCGAGTCAACACGAAGGTGTAAATTAGAGGTTAACAAAAGTGTTAATTAGTTTTAAAATTACGTGATATATATTTTTTCTTAACTACCCTTAAAAAACACATTTAATAATTATTTTTCTTTTGCTTTTGGAATAGAAAACTAAACCCAAGATAATGTCATGCCGTCATTACGTGAACTCGCATCTCGTGCACCGACATCGACATTCAAATAGAACAAGACCAACTGGGTCTGGGTATTGCCGCGATTAACCGGGCGATGACATTACTTTTAACTGAGGGTGAAAAGGTACAAGCAATAAAAATGTTATCAGACGCATGCAGAATCCTGACTGATCTCCATTATGTTCAAACACAAGTAAGAACAAAACTTATTACTCGGGGACTCGACATATATTTCCTTGCCAGACAAAATAAAAGCTTCCAAGGCGATCGAAAGACAGGGGCTTTAGATTAGAAAAGCCCCAACCACGAAGCCGTCGACTTCCAAAGCTTCTATTCAGTCAGCAGGGATTCGCTACCAGGGAAACTGGTCAAGCCCCCCTCGCGTGCAATCTGTGACCGGGGGGGGGGGTGGACTACACAGTTCCGGAGCCAGTATCGTCGCAATCCACAACCAACGCCTGCGCCGTCACAGAACACGCGCTCTGCGATTTCAACAACGAGCAACAGACGTGCCCCAACGAGGCGTTGACACAGGTACATGCTGGTAGATTGTGCTATTACTATAATTGCTGCTCACAAGTTACAAATAATTGTAAAGTACTTGATTGGATTCGTAACGGCTATTATATACCGTTTTTATCGAAAGTTGTTCATTATACAATTTCTCAAAATACTTTTTCTGATAAAGAAAAGCAGAATATGATAATAGCTATTAAAAATTTGTTAGAACTTGGAACAATAGTAGAATGTAAATCACAACCTGATCAGTTTATCTCAAAGATCTTTCTTGCCAAAAGATCTAATGAAAGTTTTAGATTTATCCTTAATCTTAAACAACTAAATAAATTTGTGACTGGGTACCATTTTAAAATGGAAGACCATTGGATTGCAAGTAAATTAATAACAAAGAAGGCCTATATGGCCTCCATAGATCTAAAGGAATCTTATTTACTTGTCCCAGTAGCTTCAAAGAATCGAAAATTAGATAACTAATTTACAGAGACGGACTTATGAGTTTACCGCCGTGCCATATGGTTTGTCTTCTGCACCTCGAACTTTCACCAAAATAATGAAAGAAGTAATAGGTCAACTAAGGTATCGTGGCTTTCAGTCTTATTATATACTTACATGATATTCTTTGTCTAGGAAATACGTACAATGAATGTGTCTTGAATATTCAAGAAACTATAAAAATGCTAGATTGTCTGGGCTTGTTATTAATTTTGATGTTAGTTGTCGGTGCGTGGTTGTAGTACTTGGTACGTAAACAACAAAAAAACAACGAACAGTCAACAGTTTATTGTTCGCACTTACAGTACAGCACAGCACAATGAAAGTCCACATAATCAGATAACAAGTAATGAGAGTAAGTGAGGCGTAGGCGGGTGAGAGCGTAAAATAAAAAAAAAAAAAACAAAGTAGTAATGTCGAGATCTGACTGACTCCTCCCCGCGCCTCGTGCCGCCGATCGCTAGCTGTCGGGTAGGAGGGCAGCGGTGGCGAATGAGCAAGGCGCGCGGTTGTATGCTCGCTTACGTACTTATCTACTATAAATATTATTGAACTTTGTCTGTTGAAATGAATTTTTATTTTATAATTATTAAATGAATTTTTATTTATAATTGGCGGTACGCCACAGTTTCATAACAATGTTGTAAATTTCTTGGGTTCATGTTTAATTCTTTAAATAGGACAATATCACTTCCCTTAGATAAACGATATAAAATACTATATCTAATACAAACATTTATTCGTATAAATTCATGCACTATTCGAAATTTTGCGCATCTAATAGCTGTCTTAACATCCGCTTGCTCTGCGGTGAAGTATGGGTGGATACAAAAATACTTGAAAAATTATAATGACAGCATCAAAGCTTTCATTTCAAGATTTTGAGTTAGAGATCTTAACAGATGCATCTAAAACTGGTTGGGGTGCCTATTGTAATAAAAGCCGCATTGGCGGAGGTTGGAAAGTAGACGAAAGCGATTCTCATATAAATTATTTGGAGTTACTAGCTGTTTTACTGGGCCTTAAATGTTTCGCCCGTGAAAAGCATAATACAAATTTACTTTTACGTGTTGATAACACTACTGCCATCAGTTACATCAATCGAATGGGTGGAACTCATATAATATCGATCGAACTTCACCTTGTAAGTGCGTTTGATCATATATTATATTATATTTATTTGTAAAACAATCATAAATTCTAGTATCAAGGGCACACCCTTCTAACCTATACTATTCTAGACAAACTAATTTCGTTACCGATTAAATGATTAAATAAGAAGATACTGTTAATTTAGTATTCCACAATTACACAATTAAAGTAGTCTAATTATGGTATATCTTACAATAAGTATTTAAATTCATCAATTACTATTATCAATAATCTCATCTTTTCATAGAGTAAACTAAAAAAAATTTTTTGTTCCATTGTTTTGAACGGAAATAACACTAACTAAAAGTACAAATAATAGATAAATAATTAAATTTAATGGTTACATACCTAGATGCAGGCGTATGAGCACACTCGCCACGGTAGCATGCGAAAGCGATCCCGTGGCGCTCCTCGTTAAGACGGAAAGGGTACCGCTGGTTTTTTAGTGGGTATTCCGATGTTCGGGAACACTCGGCGCCTTGGACACCGGCGAGCCCCACATACCCCCCACTACTACTTCCCGTGGGGGAAACGCGTAAGTTTAAAAACCCAAACAATGCGAGCTTCTATCCAGTGCTCAGGTGACTAATAATAATATAATATTTTTCGGAACCGGTAGTCAAAATAGAGCTACTAAATAATAAAAGTACGAAATATTTAAATATTCAATATGAAAATAAACCAGCAAAAATAACATGTTTTGTAGTAAATATGACAATAATATAAATTATAATTTATTACATTCTTTCATAATGTAGACTTATTTTAGTGGGCACGGCTATTCTTTACAAAATGCTCAACACTTATTTGAAATTACAGTATGATTATTTTATCAAGCTAACACTAGCCTTATCCGATCTGTAGGCGACCTAAGCACATCCTACATGACTCAGTCGATACCGCTACCAACATACATCTGTCAGGGAACACAAATAACACACAACGACCCCTCTGACGGGGTCAACGACCCTCATTCGTTACGTCCCGTCGACGCTTAGGCGTATGACGGCGTTTAATTTGCACACGTTTTTCACCCCCCGACTTCAACGGCGTCCTAAGTCGAGATCCGGCCTCACAGGAGGCACCCTTAGGACGTCTGTTTCCCTTGAGCCCTTTATGTGGGCTCCCAACTTTCGGCTTGAGTTCAACTCGCCCATCTCGCCCGATGACGCTGTATAGGGCCAACAGCAATACATAATCCGAAAAAATACAACATGAGTGAGTGGACACCTTCAAGAAATCACTACTGACGGTGAGTTTATTATTCGGAGCCTGTAAGAGCAAGGTTTTCCAGTCCACACGGTATACAGGATTGTACCGCGCATATCAAACGCAGATACGGTACGATCTTGTACTCGTGCTGGATATCTCTCCGGAAATCTTCAGCATCCGATTCATCGGCCAACTTGGCCGGCTATTTATATTAAAAAAGTGGATGCTTTTTATTGGACTGTCCATCACCATGTAATAATCTATAGGGTGCTGAAAGACTGAAAACATAATCCATACTTAAGAGCGCTATTACATTCCAACCGTCATTTTTTCATTAAACGGTCGACTTAGGTGTTCGTATTCAGAGAAACTTAGAATTTTTGACAAAGAAAGAACAGTTATGAGTGTAGATCATGGCGGTCTCAATTTTCCTAATTTGGGTTTAGCTGTTTATAGAAAGTCAAATATCCAAAGGAAGTTTTACGTAAAATGAGCGAATGCACTTTTTTGAGTTCGTAGATTGAACTACAGTACAAAATTGTAACAAGCCGATGTCTGTACATTAAAGATATTGGATAAAAACTAATATCCCCCATATTAGTCTTTATTAAAGCAACAGAAGCCAAAAGAACAGTTTTTAGAATTTCTGTCAGTCTGTACCTTTGTACATGCATCACGCATAAACTACTGGGCAGAATTAAATGCGGTTTACCGATGTATCGCTAGAGGTCCAACTTAAAATATAGGCTCCATTTTACCGGAGGAAAATATCTTATTCCGATTGGTTTAAATTAATTATTCCCCGGAGTTCACGTTATTTAATGAACTTTATGCTAAATGAACAGACTTCGAGGAAACTAGCGCCGCACTTACATACACAGATAACTAAGCCGTTGTGTATGGTTATTACTCAAAAAAACATAGTTGGTGCTGTCTATATTTTAAAGCTGTTTCAATGGAACTCGACCGATAACAACTACTCTCATACAATAATAACAAAACAATAATTAGCTTTACACTGTAACTTATAATTAAACATGAACGCCATCTATTTTCGTTAGAATGAACTATTTAAGTAAGTAAGAAGTAACACATTTGAAGTAAATTATAATTGGAACATAGCATTTCTGTTTTTATTTGTCATAAAAAAAATTATCAAACTATTAAAATACTAATTACTAATATATTATAATAAAAAGTACAACAAATCAAATGAACTATTAAAAGTATCATTAAATAGGTTTAAAAACTAGTCAATATTTTTATTTTTACTGAACTTTATATTCGATGCAATATTTGTTTTTTCTATAATTGTATTTTTTTTATAATAAGCCACTGACAAACTACCGGGTAACGGATGTCGATTATATTTAAGTACAATTTTTTGAATGAATAATTAAAAAGAGCATCATCTATAGACTCGTGATTACACAGAGTGAGGGCAAACTCGGTTGGAGTTTCATCTGTTTGATATGTCAACTGAGACCAGGTTGACAACTGGCTCACCACCAGGAGAATGACCCCACTCTAATCGGTCGTTAAATTGTATATGTAGCAAGTGTCGTAGAAAAAGTTGAAAACGTGATTCAGGATCATAAAATGAGACAACTGATTTTTATTTAACAAATAAAATAAGAAACATTCTCTTCAGTTGGTCGTGATTGATATGATAACGTTTTAAAACATTTGACAAAAAATATATAAATAATAATAACTATTAATAAAATATATCAGTCTATTTAAATACACGCTAGCTACTCGCCCCACGCGGTCGACCGCTATATTACTACAAGATTCTTAAAAACCTATTGTAACAAAATTTTGTATACCTAACGATTTTTTTGTTTAAAACAATCCTACTAATGTCCATTTTCTAAGGAGTTTAGTAACTCCTTATAAAACTAATATTCCGATTTACCTGCAGCTAGTATTAATGAGAACATTAAGTAGGTACAAAATAGTACAATGCCTCAAACTCACGTTACCTTCGACACGTGAAGTATCGATATTAGCCAACATGTCTTATTGTTAAAAAAAAACAATTTATAATTATAGAAAAACAAACATTGCATCAGCGTGTTCAGAAACATAAAAATATTGGCGTTTTTAAACCTATTTAATGATTCTTTTAAGAGTTCATTTGTTCTGTTACTTATTAATATAATATATAATTAGTATTTTATAACTTTGGTTTATTTATTTTATGCCAAAAAATACCAGCAATGCAATATGTTACTTACTTACATCTTACTTACTTAAATAGTTCAATCTAACGAAAAAATGGCGTTCATGTTTAATTATAAGTTCCCACATTAATCTAACACAATTGTTTTAATTATTTTGCAACGACACCAACGAAATATACAACACGTTAATTAAATTAACATCTAACAAACCTATCATCATATTATTATTATACATATTATGTACATGTATGTATTATGCTTGGCAATTCTGAATCACGTTATCAAAATTTTCTTTGTCGCTTGCTATATATATGGTGAAATCTAGTAACACGAGTGAGAGGATTCCCGCACTACTGACAATGAGTACATCATAGAAAGCCTGTGAGAGCAAGGCTTGTGCCAGTTCACGGGTTACACATGAATGTACCACGCATCACGGTAGCATGCGAAAGCGATTCCTTGGCGCTCCTCGTCAAGACGGAAAGGGTACCGCTGGCTTTTTAGTGGGTATTTCGATGTAAGGGGCGCACTCGGCGCCTTGGACACCAGCGAGCCCCACATACACGCGTTACGCGTTTTTCCAGCGTTAAAAAAAAGGAATGTACCACGCACAGTCAAAGAGACCGTACGACTTAGTACTAGTTGTGCTGGATCGTTCGCCGGAGGGAAGATTTTCAGCGTCCGATTCATCGGTAAACTTGGCCGGCTTTTTATATGTTTTTAATGACTGACGGTATTTATTGGTCTGCCCATCACTATGTAATACCTAATAAAACAATAGTATTCTCATGTAGTTTCATGCTACAAATCTATAAGGTGCTGAATGATTGAAAACCTAATTTATACAGTGTTGAAGCGCACATTGTTTTGAGAATGGCAACATTATTTTACTTTGTCTACATATAATTTTCCTACCTACAAATTATTCTTATTCAATATCTTTCTTGTAACGTCAATGAACAGTAAATCTATCTTGAAAACAATAATTATTTGATTTCCACAATCTCAAAACGAATACATTTGGCGACCGTGTGACAAAACGAATACATTAATTGCAATCTACGGAAACGATCAACGAGAAACAAGAAATACGCAATTACGTTTCGGCAGTTAGTCGACGATCCAACTATTGCATCATCCGTGGCCAGAGTAACCCAGCTGGAAGAGTGATCGTATTTCTGCAGATTGAAGGACACTACAGAAGTCTGCGCGTAAATACAATCAACGCATCGATCTAATTAATATGCTAAGTGCCCTGCTATTTTCCAATTTTATACCCAATCCTACATCTAATACCTAACACCTATTTACCTATACCAATAGACATCATTATATTTTAAAACGTTCTTTAATCTCATTAGTTTTTTATATACTAGTAAATATGATACATATATTCACGATTAATTAAAATATGAGAGTATGTTATGTACCTACCTACATTGAGAACATAAAATTTTAAATAATTTATTAAGCTATTAGTATTTTGGTTTTTTGTTTTAACGAAGTATAAATATATAAATATATATAATTATTGAAATCGTATATGTATTTAACGTTTTTTCGCCTACTATTTCAGCTTAATCGAGACGAAGCTGTGCGGCCGCACAGCCTCGCATTTTGTAAGTGCAACAAATCTATAAAACGGGTATTGCGATTCGTGATTCGCAAGCCAGGTGACACCAAATTGAGGAGAGTGAGCGATTATTTCAATTATTAATACGGGTTTATTGTTATTACAACTATTTTGATTTAATATCAAAAATGATTAGCGACAGTGATTTTAAGTATGATCTAAAGACATTACTTACTAAGCGTTCTTCTATAAAAGGTCGTATTACTAAATTTAAAAATTATATTGATACTATTTCAATAAAGGAGGAGCTATCTCCAATTCAATTATCGGAATTATCAATTAAATTAGAAAAAAATCGTTTATTAGCTATTCAATACGAATAGTTGCAAGATGCAATTGATGTTTTAAATTCAGATAATTTGGCATTGGAAATAAATGAGCGAGATGCTATTGAGCAAGATTGTGCGACATGTATTGCGATTGCTCAAACTATTATTACTAATTCTAACAGTCACAAAGACGAGCAAAATACCTCTTCCTTGTCTCGATTTCCTCACGAACATTTTGAAACAGAATATAAATTACCGAAACCACCAACTTTCGATGGCTGGAGTTTCGTGCATTACTTGATCGTGGAAGTCAATCATCATTTATCAGCAAACAATTAAAAGAGTATTTAAGTCTCTAATCAAGCCAAATAAATAAAATTAGCGTTATAGGTATTGGCAACAACTCGTCTAACCACGTAACAGAGAGTTGCATTGCTCAACTTAGTTCAATACACGAAAAATATTATATAACGCTAGCTTGTTTCGTGCTTAAAGAGTTAACAGGTACGATTCCTGCTGCTCCTATTAACTTAGATAATTTAAAACTACCAAAGAATTTAAAACTTGCCGATCCCAATTTCAACATTCCATCGTCCATCGATGTACTCATTGGTGCAGACTTGTTTTAAGATGTTCTAGGTAACGACGAGCAGTCATTGGGTCCAGGTCTTATTAAACTAAGAAGTTCTAAACTTGGCTGGCTAATTACAGATGCTATTTCTACCAATTTGCGTACAACTAAGAAAATTCAAATATAGTCATAATTCTGTTATAATCAGTCAACAAGATGAAAGCATACAAAAATTACATACATACTATTCGCTTGCCTTGTGGGAGATTTTTAGTTCATTTACCGTTCATCGACAAACTAAACTCAGCATTAGCCATAGCAGATGCAACTAAAGGACCTATTTTAATAGAATTTGAAAAATATTCGAAATTTGTAAAAATTCAAAGAGTTTTAGGATATGTTAAACGTTCGGGCGGATAAGGGCTCTAGCCCAGCAAGCCCTGATAGCCCGATGGGAGGAGGATCTGGGGTCCCCCACAGCGGGCCTGGCGACAGTGGAGGCGGTACGTCCCCACTTGAGTCGCTGGGTCAAAAGAAAACGAGGCACGCTCTCGTTTTGGTTGACGCAGGTACTTACCGGACACGGCTGCTTAGGTAAGTACCTGCATAACATAGCACGGCGGGAAATGTTACCTTCCTGCCACGAGTGTGGTGCGCCAATCGACACGGCGCAACACACCCTGATGGAGTGTGCCGCGTGGGGGCCCCAGAGGCAGTCCTTGGCGGCAGTTGTCGGCGGATACCTCTCCTTGCCGAGCATCATCAATGCGATGCTCGGAAGCGAGGAGTGCTGGTCGGAAATGGTCTCCTTCTGTGAAAATGTGATGTCGAAGAAGGAGGCCGATTTTGCTGGTCCATTCTACATATTATATAAGAGGAGTCGCGGGGCGAGGACAACTAGAGCCTATTTATGTTTATTCATATGTCTTAGATTTAAATGTTTGCATTTAGAAGTGTTCAGCAATCTTTCTAAAGATGGTTCCTTACAGGCTTTATATTTTATTATATATAATATATATATTACAGATTTATATCTAGACGCGGAAAACCAGCTGAAGTATATTGTGATAATGGTAAAAATTTGGTCGCGGCAGCCAAAGAGATAGGTAAATTTTTAAATACAAACATGTTTGTTTGTATGTGTGTCTGATCCGGGAAATAAGCGAGTTATTCTTGCAAGCTTCCAACATAGCGGAGGCAAATTGTTCTCTATTAGCGGTACTAAGTATCCTTCTTGTATTTTTGATGAATTCGTTCTCCATTTTGACCGCTGCTGAAGCTCCGAGACATACTCCTTTTGCTAACGCTGAGTCAATAAGTGATGGCGAAGTCAACGAGCGCAATGTTCGACCTATCAAAAAGTGCCAAGGGCACATGGATACAAGGGCCTATTGTTTAAAATAGCCTCGACTTCTGCAAACAATGTTCCTAATTCTTCTAACGTGAGATGGGTATTACCCATGACACGGCGAATATGGTGTTTAGCGGATTTCACTGCGGCCTCCCAGATACCACCAAAATGAGGAGCGTACAGACGGAGGAGCGAAGACGACATTAAATTTATTTTCTCACCCACGCACGCTCCTCATTTTGGTGGTATCTGGGAGGCTACTACTACATACTACATAAGTATATCCCTATTCTGTTGGAGTTTTGTATTAAAAGGCTAACTTGTTCAATGATCTTTATTTATTTTTTATGTCATTGAAGGAATTGAATTGTCACCTAAATTGTCACTTTGAATAGAATTTTAATTTGTATATTTATTATTTTTTACTAAATTATTATTAATTGTCTTAAATTTTAATTTTTAGTTGTTGTAATTCTGTTATGTATTTTGATTTAATTATTTGTGAAGACTTAATTGGTATATGATGTTTTCTTAATGTGATAAATATTTTTGTACGTGTCATAACTGTTTGTCTTCTTAAGATTAAAAAAATAAATAAATAAATAAGAATAATTTTGTTTCAACTTACAAACACTAAGAGAACTTAGTTTATTTTTAATATTTTTTTTAGTTTTTCTAATAAATTTATTACTTTTTATGTATTTGTTAAGCTTTCGTGCGAAGGGAATACAGGAAAATTATTATTATTTAATTTATTTATATAGCTACACAAACAGAATACAATCAGGACATACGTAAAAATAAACAACTTGAACAATTTTAGACTAGATTATATTCCTAAACATGTGTACTCGGCATGCTCGTTAAAATAATATTAATACACTCAATTATTTTATTACTATAAGAATTAGCATTTCGTTCGTTGAACAAGGAATGCGTTGCATAATTCGCTGCACTTTGTTTGTTTTTTTTTTATAGAATAGGAAGGCGGACGTAGCATATGGGCCACCTGATGGTAAGTAGTCACGCCCATAGACATTGGCATTGTAATAAATGTTAACTTACATCATCAATGCGCCACCAACCTTGGGAACTAAGATGTTATGTCCCTTGTGCCTGTAATTACACTGACACACTCGCCCTTCAACCCGGAGCACAACAATACCAAGTACTGCTGTTTTGCGGTAGAATATCTGATGAGTGGGTGGTACCTACCCAGACGAGCTTGCACAAAGCTCTACCATCAGTAGACAAACAGTTTCAGCTCTGTTATACGGTCCAAAGCCGATTGTTATACTGGTCACGTTGATTCTGTCTCCAAATATTTGTTGCGGCATTCAACTAGCTCAGCTTTTAAGTTTTTCTTTATATTCTGTTTACAAACATCCTTTTCGCATTTGTTTATTTTACTGAGACAACTAATAGTAGAAATATTATCACGTCAAAACAAAAATACATTTTAAAATTATCATATTACACAATAAATATCAGCTAAACAGTAAACATTAATTAATCACAACACAACACAACAATCATATATTATATGTCATATATAGTCGAGATGGCCTAATGGTTAGAACGCGTGAACTTAACCGAGGATCGTGGGTTCAAACCGAGCAAACACCACTGAATTTTTATGTGTTTAATTTGTGTTTATAATTCATCTCGTGCTTGACGGTAAAGGAAAACATCGTGAGGAAACCTGCATGTGTCTATTTTCATTGAAATTATGTTTATGTATGTGTGTATGTGTATATTATTTTTAAATGTATTCTACCATTGTGTATGCATTGGAGCAGCGTGGTGGAATAAGCTCCAAAACTTCTCCTCAAAAGGGAGAGGAGGCCTTAGCCCAGCAGTGGGACAATAACAGGCTGTTACTGTTACTGTCTGTTTTATTATATGTCAATACAAGCACATTGAAGTGGAAAAAGATGAAATTTGGTAGAAGTATACCTAAATAATTAAAATAGGTGTACCTAAGTTAGACATAATAAAATGTTTTTTTTTTTTAAACTTATATAGAAATAAATATAAATTAATAAAATTAATTTATATAGAAATAAATATAAATAAATTAACTTATATAGAAATAAATAAATTAACTTATATTAGAAATTAACTATTAACTTATATTAACTTATATAGAAATAAATATAAATTAATAAAATATATCAACAAAGATGTGTAACAGGATGTCTTGATGTATAACAATGATAACCTCGAAATTATGAAATGTTTATCTAAGTGCGTTTGATATAGTTTAGTATAAAAGAAGTTACTCTTTCTGCTCGCATGAATCGTTTGAGGATTTCAACTCTGGTAGCGTCCTGTGCAGTAGCTTATGAATCACGAGACTGTGATCCATTAGGAAATGATGAAAATAAAGATAAAATATAAGTATAGAAGCTCGTAAATTACAAATTATCTATCTATCTATGTATTTAATAATATTAGGTCCTTACATATGAATTAGCCTTTTATCGTACTGACCAATTTGATCTGAAATATCTCCTCTTTGGTTAAGAATTCCAAACTTAAATTTATAAATTCATTTAGCTGGTACATTTTGAGTTTTGAAAACAGTCATTCATTTGTTATTTCCTCATTATTTTTTTCTTTAGCGTCGCTTATTAAACCGCACAATGGAAAACATGAAATATCGGGACATTTACATTTAATGTTGTGTACGGCGCTGGTGTCGCAAAAGAAAGCACGGTACGTTTTTGGTATACATATAATTAAGTCACAATAACTGCTTTTTGGTCAAATTAGTCAATCAAAACACGGGTAGAATAGAAAGATGATGACATTCGTATCATGATATGAATCCTTATATATTACATTACATTTACTTAAACGATATGATACCGATAAGAATAACGATACGAATGTCATCGTCTTGTGAAACAATTTAGCTGCATCCTTATGCAAACCTGCATGTGTGCATCCTTATGCAGCTAAATTGTTTCACAACTGAGGTTGTTTATGTAAATGTAAATTCCTCTTTAAAAAAGATACTCACACATTGATATATTTAATCGGTCAATTAAATCATTTAAAAAAGATATTCTTAGGGCTCAAAATTCAATTTAACCAATAAAACTTGCACAAACACACGTACACTCAAATACTTAAATACATTCAATCACTTGTACAGACACAAATAACAGTGTAACTGCATAGCCACACTCACCCACAACATAATCCGTGTCGCCTAATCGAATTGTACTGTTTTTTTAAATTAATATTTTTTTCTTACATTTACATATTATTTTTCAAAACTGTGTGTTGCTACTTCTGTTAACTATTATAAGGTTTGCATAATTCAATGGAAAACAGTAATTGGCTCTATTGTCTGTATTTTGTATTTTTAATGTCAACATATTTTGTATCATGCTGTTGTTTTCCTTAGAGCCGAGATGGCCCAGTGGTAAGAACGCGGGAATCCTAACCGATGATCGTGGGTTCAAACCCGGGCAAGCATCACTGAATTTTCATGTGCTTAATTTGCGATCATAATTCATCTCGTGCTTTACGGTGAAGGAAAACGTCGTGAGGAAACCTGCATGTGTCTAATTTCACTGAAATTCTGCCACATTTGTATTCCACCAACCCGCATTGGAGCAGCGTGGTGGAATAAGCTCCAAACCTTCTCCTCAAATAGAGGAGAGGAGGCCTTTAGCCCAGCAGTGGGACATTCACAGGCTGTTACGCTGTTACGGTGTTGTTTTCCTTAAATAAATAAATTATTCAAATCGATCTTTCGTCTAGATCCTAGAAGTTACAACAGGTAAACGGCTAAAAGTAAGAACACGCGACAGGGCTACTACATTATTTTAATATCATATTCCTACTACGTTTCTTTCTAGTTTTGCGGTTTTAAATGATATATTGTTTATATAAAACAATTAAGTTCGTTATGAATAAAATAGGAAGTATTCAATAAAAACACATGTTGTGTTTTGTTGATTAGTAAATTTAATAAAATAACTGCCAACATTAATATAATATAAAATATATCAGCCTATTTAGATACACGTTAGCTAGTCGCCCCACGCGTACGACCTCTATTTCGTTACAAATTTCATAAATAAACTTATTTTTAAATATGACGTTGCGAGTTGAAATATATTTTTATTAAAAAAAAAGTAACAATATCCATTTTATAAAAAGTTACCTACTAATGTACCTATTAACCAAACAGCTTGAGTTTATAAGAACATAAGCACAAAATAGTAAAACGCCACAGGCTCACGTTACGTTCGACACGCGACGCATCGTTGTATGCCATTTTGTCTTATTCTAAATATTTTAAAAGTAATTTATAATAATAGCCAAATGAATATTGAATCGAAAATAAAGTAAAACAAAACTATCCAATGTACAAACTTTGTACATTGGATAGTTTTTTATCATATTTGATAATATTGTTAGTAGGTCGTTTGTTGTCCTGATACGTATTAATATAACATAATATATTATTATTATTCTATGATATGGTAAACAACACTATTAAAACAACCAATACTGTTACATGACAATAATAATTTACTTTAAATATTATACATAAGCTGTCACATCTATCTTCACTTGCAATAAACTATTTTTACTTAGTAATTGTTCATTACGAAAGAAATAGATGGCATTTGATTGTATTTGTAAGAATTAAAAATAATTTGAGTTACTAATACAACTTTATTAATTATTTTAAGCAATTGATACGATAATAAAGTGCGTTACTTGAATATCCAAGTAATATATTGGTGGAATTTGTATCTTTATTGTATTTGTGTCGTGGCCGGTCATATCCGACAAACCTGAATCACGCTATCAGTGTTTTCTATGGCGATTGTTGTATTAAGTGTTAATTCCTCTTTTAATGTAATAGAACCTTTTTATAAATTTTGTTAATTTTAGTGCCCTGTCTGTCATTATTATTTTATGTCATTATAAATGATTACCTACAATAAAATGGTTTTATTTTATTTTATTCATAACGAACTTAATTGTTAATGTTATAAGAATAACAATTAAAAAAAAACTGTCTTAATTATTAGCAATTGGATTTAGCGTTGCTAAACATAACTTACGTAGGTTAAAATTTTAAAAATTAACGTCATCATTACTGCTGTAGAGCGCTGGGAACTAAAATTCAAAATAAATCCACGATAAAAATTCGGAAAGATAATATTAGGTAAAAAAAAAAAAATATAAAAAAAAGAAAAATAGAATTAATCTGACAAATCAGATGATTCCCAAATGGACTTTGATTAAATGATTATAAAAAAATATAAGAATTTAAAATTCACGAATATTGTAAAAGTCATAAATATCATTGCAATCTACATAAAATTAAGAATTCTTCAAAATAGATGTAATATTAATTATAAATCAAGTTAATAAATTTATACGGTCACAGAGTGAGGCGAACTCGATGTAATTTTTTTTTTTCGGACTGTGCATTGCTGTTGGCCCTACTGGCCTCTACAGCGTCATCGGGCGGGATGGGTGAGTTAAACTCAGCCGGATGTTAGGTGCCACACGAGGGCCTCAAGAGAGACGGACGTACTAAGGGTGCCTCCTGTGAGGCCGGACCTCGGCTTAGGACGCCGTTGTGTTCTGGAGGGACGGACGTGTGCATTATAAGCTCCGTCATACGCCTCTAGGCGTTGACGGGACGTTACGTATAAGGGTCGTCGACCCCGCCGGCGGGGTCGGTGTGTGTTATTTGTGTTCCCAGACAAGTGCATGTTAGCAGCGGTGAGTTTATCGACGGGATCGAGTAGGACGTGCTTAGGTCGCCTACGGGTCGATTTAGGTAGCTCTAAGGGGCTATACATGTTCGCCTTAGAGATTAGCGGATTAGAGTGTTGCGACGCTTAATCGAAATATCTAATTGAGAGGTCTTTAAATAGTCTGGCTATTGATTCTATTTTGAAATCTTTATGTAGATCTACGACGTTACGCATATACCACGGGCAGCCCGAGGCAATGCGTAGGAATCGATTTTGTATTGCTTGTAACCTAGCTAAATTATGAGGGATCGAGTGAGCGAACACAACGCTAGTGTAGGTTAGTATGGGGCGTATGCAAGCTTTGTAAATTGTAACCTTATGTCTAAGGCCTCTGCCTCGAATTTTGCGGGCAGCGGGGCGGCGGCGGCGGCGGCGCGGCAGCGGAGCGGGCAACGCATACCTGTTCTCCAAACTAGCGGGCAGATCGCGCGGCACTATAGCGGTGTAGTGTTGTGTTCGTGGTTGTGTTGTCGAGATATTTGTTTTTATTCGCGAACGAAATGTCTGAAAAACGGCGACATCTTTTTGATTCAAATTTATTCCTAACGCTCGATTTATTGTGGGCAAAAGAAGAAGTGGATCCCTACTATAGGGCAAGGAAAATAAATGGCGAGTTTTATCGAAATTATGAAGAACAGAGACAAAATCCCGACAAATTCTACGACTAATAATTGGTTAATTATTCTTCTATTTTTATGGTTCACATCTTTGCTGTTCCATATGGGTGTCCTCTCAAAGATTGCCGAAATAATTAGCTCTTGCACGTCCGAAGACATTTTGATACGTCACAAAAAAAATGTACAACACTATACCTACAATGCAGACGCGCAACGCGGGCGGTCACCGCTTGACTGGAGTGCACCGCTCGTTGCCCGCCCCCGCGCCGCTCCTGCACCGCTGTATTCGAGGGCCGGTCCATTTGATTATACGCGTAAGATCCTGCCGCTCCCGCGCCGCCGCCGCCGCCGCCCCGCTGCCCGCGAGATTCGAGGCAGAGGCCTAAGGCTCAATTTACTATTCTTACATAACATAGGGTATTAATCTGCTTAAGACAAAAGCGGCTTTGTTTCTAATGTGTTTGATATGAAATCGAAACATTTGAAAGACGACACTACACAACACGGAGAAGGGTCGTTAAATTGTATATATAGCAAGTGCCGCAGAAAAAGTTGAAAGCGCGATGTAGGATCGTCATATAAGAAGACTGTTTTTATGTTACAAAGAAATGTTTACTTCGATGGCACGACATTGTTTTATAATATGAAGCAAAAAAATCTAAAAGAATTATAAATAATAATAACTATTAATAAAATATATCATCTATTTAAATACACGCTATCTACTACGCGCCCTACCCGTTCGACTTCTATACCACTACCATATTTTTTATTTAAAACAATAGTACAATGTCCATTTTATAAGAACTTATTAATGTTCCTATTTACCGACAGCTTGTGTTAATGAGAACATTAAGTACAAAATAGTACAACGCCTCAGACTCACGTTTCGTTCATCGCTTTACGCCATTTTGTCTTATTATAAAAAAAAGCAATTTACATATATAGAAAAAAAAATATCATCGAAAATAAAGTTCAGGAAAATAAAAATATTGGCTAATTTTTTAAACCTATTTTATAGTTCGTTTGTTTTGTTACTTATTAATCTATACAGTAACAGTACAGTAACAGCCTGTTATTGTCCCACTGCTGGGCTAAGGCCTCCTCTCTCTTTTGAGGAGAAGGTTTGGAGCTTATTTCACCACGCTGCTCCAATGCGGGTTGGTAGAATACACATGTGGCAGAATTTCAATGAAATTAGACACACGCAGATTTCCTCACGATGTTTTCCTTCACCGTATAGCACGAGATGAATTATAATGACAAATTAAGCACATGAAAATTCAGTGGTGCTTGCCCGGGCTTGAACCCACGATCATAGGTTAAGATTCTCGCGTTCTAACTACTCGGCCATCTCGACTTTTAATCTATACCTACTTTTATTTATGTATAAAATTTAAGTGTCTGTCTGTAATTTTAAAATAACTGCCTCTTTTAAAGGTAGGTTGGACTTTGGCGAATTACCAAAATCAAAATAATCATTTTTTTTATTTTTGTCTGTCTGTATATCTGTTTGTTTGTCCAGGCTAATCTCGGAAACGGCTTAAAGTTACAAATTTAAATAACTAAATTCGAGGTTCCGTTTAATCTTTGTTTCTTTCGATCGAGTCTATCAAAAGTTATAAAAGAGAGTTCGGTCCTCCTGGCCTAGGCCAGTCAAGGTACGGGCCTCGGGGCTACCCCCTTTACCCGGGCTATTCCTCACCGTCAGATAAATCTGACGCGTCTTTCCATTTTAGCCCAAGTGGCCATTGTCTCAATGACCCAGTGGCTATATAAAAACGTACGTGTTTTGTTGTTATAACATATGTCGCCCATAGATGGCGTTCAGCTCGAAACCTCAATTTCTGAATCGCGCTGTCCAGATTGGAGTTTAGTGACTTTTATTAGCATTTGCTTTAAATGCTAAATTCCATTGGCGTTATATTTGGTTGTTCTGAGTTTTTCTTATTTAAACTAAGTAAAACCTATACTAAATTAAACACATCGTGGCTCAAGGTTTTAGGTTGCAATTATTAATTCGGTTTTAGTTTATTGTATATTAGTCTCAACAATTAAGTTAATATTTTTGTTTTTATTTTTATTGGTTACTAGCGATTAACTCGCGGCGTCGCTATCTTATGACCTATACATTAAAATAAACTATAAATAAGGATAAAACTAAACAATTTAATGCAATCTTTATTAAACCATCAACTAAGGCATAAGATACCTTAAAAGTAGTAATATTCTATAAATTTAAAAACAATAATTTTAATTAAAGACATGAATCTTATTTTTATTAAGAATAAGAACAAAATTATAACCGAGTTAATAATTGCAACCTAAATCCATAAAGTATTTATTATTTAATATTATCAAGGTAAGAGAAATTATAATGATATTAATGAAAAAACTCAAATAGTTAGTCGCACGGTGCTTTACTCATCCCCCTTCTATGATGGGGTCTGGTGATGGCAGTTCCAAGGGCTGTGCCTATATGACTGCGATATCCTGTTTCGCCGTCCGTTGCGACGGACGTAGGCATAGTTCGTTGGTTCGTAGATGTGTGCAACAGATGTCTTTAATGCTTCTCCTTTCATTCGCAGGGCGATCAAGAGCACCGGTCCAGCGAACGAACTGCTCCGCGAATGTCTTTTTCTGACAGATGTCTAGGTACAGAAGGAGTAGCTTCGGGGCATCTGCTGCTGATGTCTTTTATTCCCTAAGAGGGTGAAATAGGGATTGAAAGTTTGTATGCATCATTTTGATGTAAGAAGAATGATATTTAAAATTAAAACTTCTGAGAAACAATAAATGCAAACGTATTTCGTCGTTTTTAGAAATTCAACCCCGAACGGGAGAAATAGGGTTGAAACATTAAATAAATGAATACCCCAGTAAAACAATCCTTCACATTTACTTTTAACATTTTATTTTTTCCTCACGTATCTTGTTATATAATTTATTACTAATTAGTATTTTACACTTCTATTACAATTTTTATTGGAATTCCTGCAATCACCCTGGCAACCATCGAACGAGTCAATCTTTCCGTGTTTTGTTTTTTTCGCTCAACTTTTCCAACCAGTGTTAATTTAGTTAAAAATATTACCATTACTTTCTAAAAATCTCAAAATAATTATTAAAAATCAGTAAAACCTTACACATTAGTAAGAAAGATTTTAAAAAAATTGTCCGATCTGGTTGAAATTTACTATTTGTGTTTATTGATTGAATTGATATACAAACAACGAAATGCGGAATACACAATGTCTTAATATCAATATCTCCTAGGAAGGTACAAGTAATGCTTTTTTAAACGAACTTCACTATGTTACTGATGTTTGTATAAAAAAACGCATTCCATTATTGCCATGTGCACCACTTCATTGATAGTATATAAGCTTTACCCTCAATTCCTACAGATTTATTTTAAGATGTGTTTGAGGAGAGGTAGTTTGTATTCCAAGAATACCATCCATGATAATATATCATTCGAATTTGAAAGTTTATAGTTACCTCTTAAAGTGTGCTTACCCATGACTATCAAAAGTCCCATTGCCTGTCGTTGAACATGGCCGGCACTGATTTTAATGAGAACTGTTATCCCACGGACAGTTTTTATGTTGCATGCAGTGAGCCCAAAAAAATACTTCTGAAATATTTGACGAGCCGGTTGGCGTGGTTGGTGGATGCTTGGCTTTCACGCCGAAGGTTGTACGTTCGATTCCCACCCAGGACAGATATTTGCGTTCATGAACATGTCTGTTTGACCTGAGTCTGGGTGCAATTATATATATAAGTATCTATTTACAAAAGAAAAATAGTATATGTAGTATATCAGTTGTCGTTGGTTTCCACAGTACAAGCTCTGTACAAGCTTAACTTGTGATCAGATGGCCGTTTGTGAAAAATGTCCCAGGAATTTTATATATAGGATCTGGTTAAAGAGTAGGAATATACTCTTTAACCAGAATGACATATCATGTTTCTTACTTTAAAATCACAGACTTACAATAAATCATGTATCCTTTACTAATACTTAAGCGCGAGCGAAGCCGCGGTCAACAGCTAGTAATAAATAAAGTTGTGTCAAGTGAAGTTGTATTTATTTGAATCTTATAAATAAAATCAAATATACCATCTATTTTTTTTATATTTGCCGGGAGGGCAAATGACTACTCCACCTGATGGTAATCGCCATCCGCCTCCGCCTTGCCGGCCCGCAAGATTTATTTCGCAGTGAACTATTATTAAATGAAAATAGTTTATAAAATACATGGCAGATTATCTAACATGTTTAAATAAATATATATGAGTGGGATATAGTATTACTGGAGTTATTTATGATAAAATAAATTAACAAAACTCAACAAGATTATATATTATACTTGCACTTCGCCCGCGGCTTTGTCCTCGAAAATTGTGAAAGCTCGGCTAATTTGCTCGATTTAAATATAATTTATTTCACCCGCGCAGCTACCGTTCCCGTGAATGCGGGGATAAAATATAGCTATGTTATTCGCTGATAATGTAAGGTAGGTGCGGGTATTAAGGCCAACCTAGATTTGTAATAAATCAAAAACTGTTTATCAAAATGAAATAATTTTATTGTATAATAAAGTTGTTGTTAGATCAATTACTACAAATAAACGAATAAAAAAAGCAAATTCTGCCGTCATCAAAAACAAAAATAAACATTTTTTAAAACATTATTAGTGTGACTTATTATACTATGGTAGGGTTAATAAGGCCTAAAATTTAAGGATACTTAAATAATCAAAATAATCTTGGTATATTTAGTAAATGAGATCAATAATAATGGGATGCACTAATTATGCCTTGAGAATAATGAAAAAAAATCTTTAAATCATCTGTATCAGCCGATGACAAGCCTACGCACTCCTCATGATACCACTTGCCGCATTTAGAACATTGCCTCATATCAGCCATTTTATCCACTTCACAACCGTGACAGAACCAACTAGCTCGGTTCTCTTTCCTACCACCCGTGGGGTTTGAGGTCATCTTTTTCTCCTTCCCCTTTGTCAAACAGATCTTTGGTGACAGAAATTCTTCTGTAATTAATTGCTTCGGCGCGAAAGGCAAGTATTTACCAACCACGCCAACCGGCTCGTCAAATTTATAATTACTTGTTTACATTCTGATATTCTGAAAAATAAATGCAATAAACTGTTAAAACAGACAAATGTTTGTACAAAAAAAGAGGATAATAAGTATTAAATATTAAATTCAGTAGAACTTAATCCCCGCTGATACCATGTATAAATAAAGACTAAATGAATCATTAGTAAAATAATGATACATTTTTCAAACATCAAGTTCATAGAAACTAAGAATAAAAGAAAACTATGGCGTAATTTTTTATAATATAAATATAATATAAAAAATACTTATGGTTGATTCGTACGATTGCTTATTATATGAGACGCGCAACTGCTCCTTACGATGAATAACGTAACACCGGTGGCAGCGAACAAGCGAACACGTAGTTACAAGTTTGAAGCGACATCTATGAGAGATACTACCTACAAGGGTGACCAAATACGATATTATGATATTAGATTTTTCTGAACTTCAATTGCGATGCAATATTTGTTTTTTTTTTTATGATTATAAATTGCGTTAAAAATATTAATAATTCGACAAAATGTCGTAAGGCGATACGTCGCGTATCGAACGTAACGTGAGTCTGTGGCGTTGTACTATTTTGTACCTACTTAATGTTCTCATTAACACAAGCCGTAGGTAAATAGGAATATTAGTAATTCCTTATAAAATAGAAATTGATTGTTTTAAATAAAAAATATTTTGACACGTGAAGTCATTTTTATAATTTTTTTTAAGAAACTTGTAATGATATAGAGGTCGTACGCGTGGGGCGAGTAACTAGCGTGTATTTAAAAATAGGCTGATATAGTTTATTAATAGTTATTATTCTTTACAATTCTATTAAATTTCTTTTGCCTTATATTATAAAAGAATGTCGTGCCACTGACGAAGTAAATATTTTTTTGTTAAATAAAACCAGTCCTCTTATATGACGATTATATAGACGTTAGAAATAATTATATACAGCCGCGCGCTGCGTAAACACGCGACAGGGCTACCTACAGTATTTTAATTTCATATACCTACTATGTTTCTTTCTAGTTTTGCGGTTTTAAATGATATATTGTTTATTTAAAAAAATAAAGTTCGTTATGAATAAAATAGGAAGTATTCAATAAAAACACATGTTGTGTTGTGTTGCACTTAATAGTGTGACGCCCTCTGGCGGTAGATTATGCATAATATAATAAAATTAGTATCCGTAATAATATATAACAAAAGTAATATCCATAATATTACTTTTCAAATATACCTACAGAGAGAATTACCGACATGCGACTCGATGTCGGAATCGGAATGTGATATCCTACTAAAAGTTTTTTTTTCGAATAGACCTGTTGCTGTTGGCCCAAGTGGCCTCGACGGCGTCACCGGGCGGGGGGCGAGTCTAAGATAATCAGCCGGATATTGGGAGCCCGCTTAAGGGCTCAGAATACGCGTGTCCTAAGGGCGCCTCCTGTGAGGCCGAACCTCGGCTTGCGACACCGTCGACGTCAGGAAGGTGGACACTATGTGTGCAATGACCCCGTCATACGCCTAAGCGAGGACGGGTTATAATAAAAGAGGGCTCTCGACCCCGCCGGTGGGGTTGGTGTGTGTTTGTTCTGTATTCTATCGTGTTGATATTGGCCGATTTAATCGTATCATCGGGGGCAATAAGGACGTCTTTAGGAAGCCTACGGAACGAAAAAGAAGAACCCCTGAGAGCTGTACATACAAGTACTTCGTAATAGCGGGTTTGAGTGCCTAGCGGCTGTCTCAAACTATTTAATATAGAGAGATCCTTCATTTCTTTGAAGATGGAATCGAGTTGGAAATCTTTATGAAGATTTACATTACTGATGTACCACGGATAGTCCGAAGCCGTGCGTAAGAATCGATTTTGTATAGCTTGTTAGTAGGTTGCTGTAACTAGTCGTTGAAATTGTATATACAGCGAGTGTCGCAGAAAAAGTTTAAAGCGTGATGCAGGATGGTAAATTGAGAGAACTATTTTCATTTAACAAATAAAAAAAGAAACATTTACTCCAATTGGCTGTTATTAATTTGATATTATATTTTACAGCTTCATTCTTAGCGATTTATGTTTAACAATGTAGTAGCGCCACCTACTGTATGCCTTGCACGGTAGTTTAAAGTATTTTTTTTATATGTTTAGCGTGTAGGCTATATTGAGATACTGAGGCATATTATATTGAGAGATGGATCCAGGTATGAGGCTAGCCAATACTCAAAGACCGAAGGAATAATATATATTTATTTACGACACGTCATAATTGTTTGAGTACCCTGTACTGACTGATTGATCAATGCATTACAATATTCGAATAATAAATTGTTATGATTTCGTCATGCCAAATATGGAGTACAACTAAAAAGGCGATGTGCTGACGGCACATAGCATCCCCCTTTGAGAAAGAAATTAACAATTTTCTTAAAATAAATAAAAACCAGTAACAAACATTCAATACCTACATGAAAAATTTATATAACTCTATGAACTAGAAAGAAAAGCAACCAAGGTACTCAAAAAATCTTAAAAACAATTAAAATCTTTAAACAAAGAAATTATAAAAAAGCAAAAAAAATGTATATAATATGATCCTTTTTTATGTGCGTATAACATCAAAATATTTTTATAAAATTACTATTAATTATATTTAAAAAAATTACTAAATATTTCAATCTATCTGTATGCAAATCTCACAACAGGTCTAACTACACGACCAGATCTCGTTGTCATAGGCTTATTGTTTTTATTAGCTTCTACCTTATTTGGAATTCGATCAATGCTGTCTTCGCTGGTAATTAGAAACGCTGGCTTAAGGCGATCGATGCTTATTATTTTTTTGATACCATTAATCACTATCTTGAAATGTTTCGCTGATTTGCTTAAAACTTTAAATGGTCCAGAATAGGGTGACGTAAGTGGCTTCGAAACTCTATCACATCGGACAAAAACGTGTGTACACTCACTTAATTCTGGATGTACAAATATACCGTTTTGTCTTAAATCTCGTTTCGGTAGCGATGCAATTTGCCTGATCCTATAACGCAAGTTTTGCAAAAACGTTTCATTTTCAGTGATTTCCAGCTTTGTCGGCGAAAAGAAATCTCCTGGTAAACGTATGACTTTACCGTAAACCATCTCGGCTGCACTTATTCCAGTGTCATCGCGTAAGCTTGCCCTTAAGCCTAATAAAACTCACGGTAATTCGTTGACCCAATTGTCCGTATTGCCTCTACACATAAGGGCTGTTTTTAATGTTCGATGAGTTCGTTCGACGACACCATTTGACTGTGGGTGATAGCTCGTGGTTCTTATTTTAGTTATGCCCATTCTCTTGGCCAACAATGCGAACAAGTTGGATTCAAATTGACGACCTTGATCCGTCGTAATACGCAATGGACATCCAAATCGTGCTATCCAGCCTGAATAAACAATCTTAGTTACCGTTTCAGCTGTAATGTCTTTAATTGGGTAAGCTTCTAGCCAACCAGTCGCTCGGTCTACCATGGTAACTAGATATCGGTAACCCTTACAAATAGTTAGTGGTCCGACAATATCCACGTGTAAATGTTCGAAGCGTTGACACTTAGGAAAATTTCCGATAGGTGATATTGTATGACGTTGCACTTTCGATCTCTGACAATCTAAACATGATTTGGCCCATAAGGCAACATCCTTATTCATCGCTGCCCAAATATAGCGATCGCGGATCAATTTTCTTGTTGTGCGAATTCCCGGGTGGCTTGAGTCATGTATGGCTTTGTATACTGTTACACGAAACTCCACTGGCAAATATGGTCGCACCTTATTAGTAGACACTTCGCAGAAAATAGGTATCTTGCTATTTGGCATACTAAGTTTCTTAAACTTTAAGTTCTTTGAGTCAAGTAACTTTTTTAATTCATTATCTTTTTCCTGAGCTTCTGCGAGTTTTTCATAGTCGATCGGCGATGGGGTATCGATGGTGGATATTCTCGATAAAGCATCGGCTACAATGTTGTCGGTTCCGCTGACGTGTTCAATCGATGTGGAAAATTGTAAAATGAAATCTAAATGTCTCAACCTTCTCGGTGTATCGTTTTTTCCGATAGCGTTCTTTTTGAAGGCGTAAACCAATGGTTTGTGATCCGTATAAATAGTCAGAGGACGACCTTCAATTAAATACCTGAAGTGCTTTATAGCCATGTAAATAGCTAAAAGTTCTCTATCATAGGTACTATATCGCTGTTGCGCTTCACTTAGCTTACTTGAAAAAAATGCAAGTGGCTTCCATGAGTTCTCTTCTTTCTGTTGTAAGACGGCTCCAGCACAAGTAGCAGAACAATCAGTCATGAGTGATATATGAGCGTCTTGAGATGGAAAGGACAATGTAACGGCGCTTTTTAAGCTTTCCTTACATTGTTCAAAAGCATCTACGGAGTCGTCAGTCCAAGGAATAGGCGTCTTGTCTTTCTTCTTGGCGTTGTGCAGGAAACCATTAAGCTTTTCCTGAATGCTTGCTGCCTTGGGGAGGTGACGTCTGTAAAAGTTCAACATCCCTAAGAAGCGTCGTAGCTCGTCAACCGTATGTGGCCTTGGATACTCCGAAATGGTTTTCACTCGATCTTCAAGTGGACATAAACCTTTTTCTGATACGTGGAATCCAAGGAAGTCGAGCTCTTTTTTGCCAAACTCGCATTTCGACAAATTAATCGTAAGTCCGAACTGATTAAGTCGTTCAAAAACTTTCTTTAAATGAACTTTATGCAATGACGTTGACTCTGATGCAATAATGACGTCGTCGATGTATGAAAATAAAAAATCCATGTCTCTAAATACGTCGTTATTAATAATTAATTTTTGAAAATTGCTGGTTTCCGATTCCTCATACACTGCCAACAATCGGGTTTTCAAAGTTTCGAATTTATTTGTCTCCGGTGGACTCAAAAGGATATCACTAACTTGCTGAATGACATCTTTGCTTAATTTAGTGACGATGAGGTTAAACTTCGTGTCGTCACTCAGTTTTTGTGGTCCTAAAATCGCGTCACACTGCACAAACCACAACCTTGGCTGATCGTGCCAGAAATCCGGTATCCTTGACGAGACCGTCACTGAGGCAAGCTCCACAGCGTCGTTCTGAGATGCTGAATGAGCTGCACATCTGCTCTGCTGCGCGGCGGGGATACTCATTGTTGCTTTCTTGCGAGTCAGTACTTAGAAGCAGCCGGAATCTTAAAAAATCACGTCGTTCCCTGGATGAAGACGGCCTTAGGGCTAGAGTGTAACTTTGTCCTTTTTTGCGTCGAGCCTCAGATCACGTCGGGCCTCAGATCACGTCGGGTCTCAGATCACGTCGGGTCTCAGATCACGTCGGGTCTCAGATCACGTCGGGGTCACCACTTTGGCGTGTAGGCTATCTTGAGGTACTGAGGTATATAATATTCAGAGACGGATCCAGGTATGAGGCTAGGCAATACTCAAAGACCGAAGGAATAATATATTTTTATTTACGACACATCACAATTGTTTGAGTACCCTGTACTGACTGATTGATTAATGTATTATAATAATCTAATAATAAATTGTTATGATTTCGTCATGCCAAATATGGAGTACAACTAAAAAGGCGATGTGCTGACGGCACAGGCGTATGACGGGGTCATTGCACACATAGTGTCCACCTTCCTGACGTCGACGGTGTCGTAAGCCGAGGTTCGGCCTCACAGGAGGCGCCCTTAGGACACGCGTATTCTGAGCCCTTAAGCGGGCTCCCAATATCCGGCTGATTATCTTAGACTCGCCCCCCGCCCGGTGACGCTGCCGAGGCCACTTGGGCCAACAGCAACAGGTCCATTCGAAAAAAAAAACTTTTAGTAGGATATCACTCCGATTCCGACACCGCAAAACTAGAAAGAAACGTAGTAGGTATATGAAATTAAAATACTGTAGGTAGCCCTGTCGCGTGTTAACGCAGCGCGCGGCTGTATATAATTATTTCTAACGATAAGACAGCCGAGTAACAATATTTGATATAAAACAATATAGTATAGCTTGTCCGAGTTACCATATCTGATTGATTTGTCAACTCGGACTAGCTTGACAACTGGCTCACCGCGAAGAGGATGACCCCACTGCAATGGGTCGATAAATTATATATATAGCAGGTGTCGCAGAATAAGTTACAAGCGCGATGCAGGATCGTCATATAAGAGGACTGGTTTTATTTAACAAAAAAATATTTACTTCGTCGATGGCACGACATTCTTTTATAATATAAGGCAAAAGAAATTTAATAGAATTGTAAAGAATAATAACTATTAATAAACTATATCAGCCTATTTTTAAATACACGCTAGTTACTCGCCCCACGCGTACGACCTCTATATCATTACAAGTTTCTTAAAAAAAATTATAAAAATGACTTCACGTGTCAAAATATTTTTTATTTAAAACAATCAATTTCTATTTTATAAGGAATTACTAATATTCCTATTTACCTACGGCTTGTGTTAATGAGAACATTAAGTAGGTACAAAATAGTACAACGCCACAGACTCACGTTACGTTCGATACGTGACGTATCGCCTTACGACATTTTGTCGAATTATTAATATTTTTAACGCAATTTATAATCATAAAAAAAAAACAAATATTGCATCGCAATTGAAGTTCAGAAAAATCTAATATCATAATATCGTATTTGGTCACCCTTGTACGTAGTATCTCTCATAGATGTCGCTTCAAACTTGTAACTACGTGTTCGCTTGTTCGCTGCCACCGGTGTTACGTTATTCATCGTGAGGAGCAGTTGCGCGTCTCATATAATAAGAAATCGTACGAATCAATCATAAGTATTTTTTTATATTATATTTATATTATAAAAAATTACGCCATAGTTTTCTTTTATTCTTGGTTTCTATGAACTTGATGTTTGAAAAATGTATCATTATTTTACTAATGATTCATTTAGTCTTTATTTATACATGGTATCAGCGGGGATTAAGGTCTACCGAATTTAATATTTAATACTTATTATCCTCTTTTTTGTACAAACATTTGTCTGTTTTAACAGTTTATTGCATTTATTTTTCAGAATATTAGAAATCTAAAGAAGTAATTATAAATTTAACGAGCCGGTTGGCGTGGTTGGTAGATACTTGCCTTTCGCGCCGAAGCAATTAATTACAGAAGAATTTCTGTCACCAAAGATCTGAAAGATCACCCCACGGGTGGTAGGAAAGAGAACCGAGCTAGTTGGTTCTGTCACGGTTGTGAAGTGGATAAAATGGCTGATATGAGGCAATGTTCTAAATGCGGCAAGTGGTATCATGAGGAGTGCGTAGGCTTGTCACCGGCTGATACAGATGATTTAAAGATTTTTTTTCATTATATAATATACATATAAACAGTTTTTGATTTATTACAAATCTAGGTTGGCCTTAATACCCGCACCTACCTAACATTATCAGCGAATAACATAGCTATATTTTATCCCTGCATTCACGGGAACGGTAGCTGCGCGGGTGAAATAAATTATATTTAAATCGAGCAAATTAGCCGAGCTTTCACAATTTTCGAGGACAAAGCCGCGGGCGAAGTGCAAGTATAATATATAATTAGTATCTTGTTAAGTTTTGTTAATTTATTTTATCATAAATAACTCCAGTAATACTTTATCCCACTCATATATATTTATTTAAACATGGTAGATAATCTGCCATGTATTTTATAAACTATTTTCATTTAATAATAGTTCACTGCGAAATAAATCTTGCGGGCCGGCAAGGCGGAGGCGGATGGCGATTACCATCAGGTGGAGTAGTCATTTGCCCTCCCGGCAAATATAAAAAAAAATAGATGGTATATTTGATTTTATTTATAAGATTCAAATAAATACAACTTCACTTGACACAACTTTATTTATTACTAGCTGTTGACCGCGGCTTCGCTCGCGCTTAAGTATTAGTAAAGGATACATGATTTATTGTAAGTCTGTGATTTTAAAGTAAGAAACATGATATGTCATTCTGGTTAAAGAGTATATTCCTACTCTTTAACCAGATCCTATATATAAAATTCCTGGGACCTGGGACATTTTTCACAAACGGCCATCTGATCACAAGTTAAGCTTGTACAGAGCTTGTACTGTGGAAACCAACGACAACTGATATACTACATATACTATTTTTCTTTTGTAAATAGATACTTATATATATAATTACACCCAGACTCAGGTCAAACAGACATGTTCATGAACGCAAATATCTGTCCTGGGTGGGAATCGAACGTACAACCTTCGGCGTGAAAGCCAAGCATCCACCAACCACGCCAACCGGCTCGTCAAATATTTCAGAAGTATTTTTTTTTGGGCTTACTGCATGCAACATAAAAACTGTCCTTGGGATAACAGTTCTCATTAAAATCAGTGCCGGCCATGTTCAACGACAGGCAATGGGACTTTTGATAGTCATGGGTAAGCACACTTTAAGAGGTAACTATAAACTTTCAAATTCGAATGATATATTCTCATGGATGGTATTCTTGGAATACAAACTACCTCTCCTCAAACACATCTTAAAATAAATCTGTAGGAATTGAGGGTAAAGCTTATATACTATCAATGAAGTGGTGCACATGGCAATAATGGAATGCGTTTTTTTATACAAACATCAGTAACATAGTGAAGTTCGTTTAAAAAAGCATTACTTGTACCTTCCTAGGAGATATTGATATTAAGACATTGTGTATTTCGCATTTCGTTGTTTGTATATCAATTCAATCAATAAACACAAATAGTAAATTTCAACCAGATCGGACAATTTTTTTAAAATCTTTTTACTAATGTGTAAGGTTTTACTGATTTTTAATAATTATTTTGAGATTTTCAGAAAGTAATGGTAATATTTTTAACTAAATTAACACTGGTTGGAAAAGTTGAGCGAAAAAAACAAAACACGGAAAGATTGACTCGTTCGATGGTTGCCAGGGTGATTGCAGGAATTCCAATAAAAATTGTAATAGAAGTGTAAAATACTAATTAGTAATAAATTATATAACAAGATACGTGAGGAAAAAAATAAAATGTTAAAAGTAAATGTGAAGGATTGTTTTACTGGGGTATTCATTTATTTAATGTTTCAACCCTATTTCTCCCGTTCGGGGTTGAATTTCTAAAAACGACGAAATACGTTTGCATTTATTGTTTCTCAGAAGTTTTAATTTTAAATATCATTCTTCTTACATCAAAAATGATGCATACAAACTTTCAACCCCTATTTTACCCTCTTAGGGAATAAAAGACATCAGCAGCAGATGCCCCGAAGCTACTCCTTCTGTACCTAGACATCTGTCAGAAAAAGACATTCGCGGAGCAGTTCGTTCGCTGGACCGGTGCTCTTGATCGCCCTGCGAATGAAAGGAGAAGCATTAGAGACATCTGTTGCACACATCTACGAACCAACGAACTACGCCTACGTCCGTCGCAACGGACGGCGAAACAGGATATCGCAGTCATATAGGCACAGCCCTTGGAACTGCCATCACCAGACCCCATCATAGAAGGGGGATGAGTAAAGCACCGTGCGACTAACTATTTGAGTTTTTTCATTAATATCATTATAATTTCTCTTACCTTGATAATATTAAATAATAAATACTTTATGGATTTAGGTTGCAATTATTAACTCGGTTGTAATTTTGTTCTTATTCTTAATAAAAATAAGATTCATGTCTTTAATTAAAATTATTGTTTTTAAATTTATAGAATATTACTACTTTTAAGGTATCTTATGCCTTAGTTGTATGGTTTAATAAAGATTGCATTAAATTGTTTAGTTTTATCCTTATTTATAGTTTATTTTAATGTATAGGTCATAAGATAGCGACGCCGCGAGTTAATCGCTAGTAACCAATAAAAATAAAAACAAAAATATTAACTTAATTGTTGAGACTAATATACAAAAAACTAAAACCGAATTAATAGTTGCAACCTAAAACCTTGAGCCACGATGTGTTTAATTTAGTATAGGTTTTACTTAGTTTAAATAAGAAAAAGTCAGAACAACCAAATATAACGCCAATGGAATTTAGCATTTAAAGCAAATGCTAATAAAAGTCACTAAACTCCAATCTGGACAGCACGATTCAGAAATTGAGGTTTCGAGCTGAACGCCATCTATGGGCGACATATGTTATAACAACAAAACACGTACGTTTTTATATAGCCACTGGGTCATTGAGACAATGGCCACTTGGGCTAAAATGGAAAGACGCGTCAGATTTATCTGACGGTGAGGAATAGCCCGGGTAAAGGGGGTAGCCCCGAGGCCCGTACCTTGACTGGCCTAGGCCAGGAGGACCGAACTCTCTTTTATAACTTTTGATAGACTCGATCGAAAGAAACAAAGATTAAACGGAACCTCGAATTTAGTTATTTAAATTTGTAACTTTTAGCCGTTTCCGAGATTAGCCTGGACAAACAAACAGATATACAGACAGACAAAAATAAATAAAATGATTATTTTGATTTTGGTAATTCGCCAAAGTCCAACCTACCTTTAAAAGAGGCAGTTATTTTGAAATTACCGACAGACACTTAAGTTTTATATATAAATAAAAGTAGGTATAGATTAAAAGTCGAGATGGCCGAGTAGTTAGAACGCGAGAATCTTAACCTATGATCGTGGGTTCAAGCCCGGGCAAGCACCACTGAATTTTCATGTGCTTAATTTGTCATTATAATTCATCTCGTGCTATACGGTGAAGGAAAACATCGTGAGGAAATCTGCGTGTGTCTAATTTCATTGAAATTCTGCCACGTGTGTATTCTACCAACCCGCATTGGAGCAGCGTGGTGAAATAAGCTCCAAACCTTCTCCTCAAAAGTGAGAGGAGGCCTTAGCTCAGCAGTGGGACATTAACAGGCTGTTACTGTACTGTTACTGTATAGATTAATAAGTAACAAAACAAACGAACTATTAAATAGGTTTAAAAAAATTAGCCAATATTTTTATTTTCCTGAACTTTATTTTCGATGATATTTTTTTTTCTATAATTGTAAATTGCTTTTTTTTATAATAAGACAAAATGGCGTAAAGCGATGAACGAAACGTGAGTCTGAGGCGTTGTACTATTTTGTACTTAATGTTCTCATTAACACAAGCTGTCGGTAAATAGGAACATTAATAAGTTCTTATAAAATGGACATTGTACTATTGTTTTAAATAAAAAATATGGTATTGGTATAGAAGTCGAACGGGTAGGGCGCGTAGTAGATAGCGTGTATTTAAATAGGTGATATATTTTATTAATAGTTATTATTATTTATAATTCTTTTAGATTTTTTTGCCTTATATTATAAAACAATGTCGTGCCATCGAAGTAAACATTTCTTTGTAACATAAAAACAGTCTTCTTATATGACGATCCTGCATCGCGCTTTCAACTTTTTCTGCGGCACTTGCTATATATACAATTTAACGACCCTTCTCCGTGTTGTGTAGTGTAGTCTTTCAAATGTTTCGATTTCATATCAAACACATTAGAAACAAAGCCGCTTTTGTCTTAAGCAGATTAATACCCTATGTTATGTAAGAATAGTAAATTGAGCCTTAGACTTAAGGTTACAATTTACAAAGCTTGCATACGCCCCATACTAACCTACACTAGCGTTGTGTTCGCTCACTCGAGCCCTCATAATTTAGCTAGATTACAAGCAATACAAAATCCATTCCTACGCATTGCCTCGGGCTGCCCGTGGTATATGCGTAACGTCGTAGATCTACATAAAGATTTCAAAATAGAATCAATAGCCAGACTATTTAAAGACCTCTCAATTAGATATTTCGATTAAGCGTCGCAACACTCTAACCCGCTAATCTCTAAGGCGAACATGTATAGCCCCTTAGAGCTACCTAAATCGACCCGTAGGCGACCTAAGCACGTCCTACTCGATCCCGTCGATAGACTCACCGCTGCTAACATGCACTTGTCTGGGAACACAAATAACACACACCGACCCCGCCGGCGGGGTCGACGACCCTTATACGTTACGTCCCGTCAACGCCTAGAGGCGTATGACGGAGCTTATAATGCACACGTCCGTCCCTCCAGAACACAACGGCGTCCTAAGCCGAGGTCCGGCCTCACAGGAGGCACCCTTAGTACGTCCGTCTCTCATGAGGCCCTCGTGTGGCACCTAACATCCGGCAGAGTTTAACTCACCCATCCCGCCCGATGACGCTGTAGAGGCCAGTAGGGCCAACAGCAATGCACAGTCCGAAAAAAAAAATTACATCGAGTTCGCCTCACTCTGTGACCGACTATGCGTCACATACCGATCGTGTTCTCAACACACATCTCTCTAATACCGCGAGGTCTGGTACAAGGCTTACGGGCCAGTTCGATCCCATTTTGTCACGTTCGGCTACTGTCAATAATATTTTTTATGTCGGAGACTAAATGCCATTATATTGATTTGATGATTATATTTCTTACTTTTAGCCGTTTACCCGTTGTAACTTCTAGGATCTAGACGAAAGATCGATTTGAATAATTTATTTATTTAAGGAAAACAACACCGTAACAGCGTAACAGCCTGTGAATGTCCCACTGCTGGGCTAAAGGCCTCCTCTCCTCTATTTGAGGAGAAGGTTTGGAGCTTATTCCACCACGCTGCTCCAATGCGGGTTGGTGGAATACAAATGTGGCAGAATTTCAGTGAAATTAGACACATGCAGGTTTCCTCACGACGTTTTCCTTCACCGTAAAGCACGAGATGAATTATGATCGCAAATTAAGCACATGAAAATTCAGTGATGCTTGCCCGGGTTTGAACCCACGATCATCGGTTAGGATTCCCGCGTTCTTACCACTGGGCCATCTCGGCTCTAAGGAAAACAGCATGATACAAAATATGTTGACATTAAAAATACAAAATACAGACAATAGAGCCAATTACTGTTTTCCATTGAATTATGCAAACCTTATAATAGTTAACAGAAGTAGTAACACACAGTTTTGAAAAATAAAATGTAAATGTAAGAAAAAAATATTGAGTTAAAAAAACAGTACAATTCGATTAGGCGACACGGATTATGTTGTGGGTGAGTGTGGCTATGCAGTTACACTGTTATTTGTGTCTGTACAAGTGATTGAATGTATGTAAGTATTTGAGTGTACGTGTGTTTGTGCAAGTTTTATTGGTTAAATTGAATTTTGAGCCCTAAGAATATCTTTTTTAAATGATTTAATTGACCGATTAAATATATCAATGTGTGAGTATCTTTTTTAAAGAGGAATTTACATTTACATAAACAACCTCAGTTGTGAAACAATTTAGCTGCATCCTTATGCAGCTAAATTGTTTCACAAGATGATGACATTCGTATCGTTATTCTTATCGGTATCATATCGTTTAAGTAAATGTAATGTAATATATAAGGATTCATATCATGATACGAATGTCATCATCTTTCTATTCTACCCGTGTTTTGATTGACTAATTTGACCAAAAAGCAGTTATTGTGACTTAATTATATGTATACCAAAAACGTACCGTGCTTTCTTTTGCGACACCAGCGCCGTACACAACATTAAATGTAAATGTCCCGATATTTCATGTTTTCCATTGTGCGGTTTAATAAGCGACGCTAAAGAAAAAAATAATGAGGAAATAACAAATGAATGACTGTTTTCAAAACTCAAAATGTACCAGCTAAATGAATTTATAAATTTAAGTTTGGAATTCTTAACCAAAGAGGAGATATTTCAGATCAAATTGGTCAGTACGATAAAAGGCTAATTCATATGTAAGGACCTAATATTATTAAATACATAGATAGATAGATAATTTGTAATTTACGAGCTTCTATACTTATATTTTATCTTTATTTTCATCATTTCCTAATGGATCACAGTCTCGTGATTCATAAGCTACTGCACAGGACGCTACCAGAGTTGAAATCCTCAAACGATTCATGCGAGCAGAAAGAGTAACTTCTTTTATACTAAACTATACCAAACGCACTTAGATAAACATTTCATAATTTCGAGGTTATCATTGTTATACATCAAGACATCCTGTTACACATCTTTGTTGATATATTTTATTAATTTATATTTATTTCTATATAAGTTTAAAAAAAAAAAACATTTTATTATGTCTAACTTAGGTACACCTATTTTAATTGTTTAGGTATACTTGTACCAAATTTCATCTTTTTCCACTTCAATGTGCTTATATTGACATATAATAAAACAGACAGTAACAGTAACAGCCTGTTATTGTCCCACTGCTGGGCTAAGGCCTCCTCTCCCTTTTGAGGAGAAGTTTTAGAGCTTATTCCACCACGCTGCTCCAATGCATACACAATGGTAGAATACATTTAAAAATAATATACACATACACACATACATAAACATAATTTCAATGAAAATAGACACATGCAGGTTTCCTCACGATGTTTTCCTTCACCGTCAAGCACGAGATGAATTATAAACACAAATTAAACACATAAAAATTCAGTGGTGTTTGCTCGGTTTGAACCCACGATCCTCGGTTAAGTTCACGCGTTCTAACCATTAGGCCATCACGACTATATATGACATATAATATATGATTGTTGTGTTGTGTTGTGATTAATTAATGTTTACTGTTTAGCTGATATTTATTGTCTAATATGATAATTTTAAAATGTATTTTTGTTTTGACGTGATATTATTTCTACTATTAGTTGTCTCAGTAAAATAAACAAATGCGAAAAGGATGTTTGTAAACAGAATATAAAGAAAAACTTAAAAGCTGAGCTAGTTGAATGCCGCAACAAATATTTGGAGACAGAATCAACGTGACCAGTATAACAATCGGCTTTGGACCGTATAACAGAGCTGAAACTGTTTGTCTACTGATGGTAGAGCTTTGTGCAAGCTCGTCTGGGTAGGTACCACCCACTCATCAGATATTCTACCGCAAAACAGCAGTACTTGGTATTGTTGTGCTCCGGGTTGAAGGGCGAGTGTGTCAGTGTAATTACAGCCACAAGGGACATAACATCTTAGTTCCCAAGGTTGGTGGCGCATTGGTGATGTAAGTTAACATTTATTACAATGCCAATGTCTATGGGCGTTACTACTTACCATCAGGTGGCCCATATGCTACGTCGGCCTTCCTATTCTATAAAAAAAAAAAACAAACAAAGTGCAGCGAATTATGCAACGCATTCCTTGTTCAACGAACGAAATGCTAATTCTTATAGTAATAAAATAATTGAGTGTATTAATATTATTTTAACGAGCATGCCGAGTACACATGTTTAGGAATATAATCTAGCCTAAAATTGTACAAGTTGTTTATTTTTATGTATGTCCTGATTGTATTCTGTTTGTGTAGCTATATAAATAAATTAAATAATAATAATTTTCCTGTATTCCCTTCGCACGAAAGCTTAACAAATACATAAAAAGTAATAAATTTATTAGAAAAACTAAAAAAAATATTAAAAATAAACTAAGTTCTCTTAGTATTTGTAAGTTGAAACAAAATTATTCTTATTTATTTATTTATTTTTTTAATCTTAAGAAGACAAACAGTTATGACACGTACAAAAATATTTATCACATTAAGAAAACATCATATACCAATTAAGTCTTCACAAATAATTAAATCAAAATACATAACAGAATTACAACAACTAAAAATTAAAATTTAAGACAATTAATAATAATTTAGTAAAAAATAATAAATATACAAATTAAAATTCTATTCAAAGTGACAATTTAGGTGACAATTCAATTCCTGCAATGACATAAAAAATAAATAAAGATCATTGAACAAGTTAGCCTTTTAATACAAAACTCCAACAGAATAGGGATATACTTATGTAGTATGTAGTAGTAGCCTCCCAGATACCACCAAAATGAGGGGCGTGCGTGGGTGAGAAAATAAATTTAATGTCGTCTTCGCTCCTCCGTCTGTACGCTCCTCATTTTGGTGGTATCTGGGAGGCCGCAGTGAAATCCGCTAAACACCATATTCGCCGTGTCATGGGTAATACCCATCTCACGTTAGAAGAATTAGGAACATTGTTTGCAGAAGTCGAGGCTATTTTAAACAATAGGCCCTTGTATCCATGTGCCCTTGGCACTTTTTGATAGGTCGAACATTGCGCTCGTTGACTTCGCCATCACTTATTGACTCAGCGTTAGCAAAAGGAGTATGTCTCGGAGCTTCAGCAGCGGTCAAAATGGAGAACGAATTCATCAAAAATACAAGAAGGATACTTAGTACCGCTAATAGAGAACAATTTGCCTCCGCTATGTTGGAAGCTTGCAAGAATAACTCGCTTATTTCCCGGATCAGACACACATACAAACAAACATGTTTGTATTTAAAAATTTACCTATCTCTTTGGCTGCCGCGACCAAATTTTTACCATTATCACAATATACTTCAGCTGGTTTTCCGCGTCTAGATATAAATCTGTAATATATATATTATATATAATAAAATATAAAGCCTGTAAGGAACCATCTTTAGAAAGATTGCTGACAACTTCTAAATGCAAACATTTAAATCTAAGACATATGAATAAACATAAATAGGCTCTAGTTGTCCTCGCCCCGCGACTCCCCTTATATAATATGTAGAATGGACCAGCAAAATCGGCCTCCTTCTTCGACATCACATTTTCACAGAAGGAGACCATTTCCGACCAGCACTCCTCGCTTCCGAGCATCGCATTGATGATGCTCGGCAAGGAGAGGTATCCGCCGACAACTGCCGCCAAGGACTGCCTCTGGGGCCCCCACGCGGCACACTCCATCAGGGTGTGTTGCGCCGTGTCGATTGGCGCACCACACTCGTGGCAGGAAGGTAACATTTCCCGCCGTGCTATGTTATGCAGGTACTTACCTAAGCAGCCGTGTCCGGTAAGTACCTGCGTCAACCAAAACGAGAGCGTGCCTCGTTTTCTTTTGACCCAGCGACTCAAGTGGGGACGTACCGCCTCCACTGTCGCCAGGCCCGCTGTGGGGGACCCCAGATCCTCCTCCCATCGGGCTATCAGGGCTTGCTGGGCTAGAGCCCTTATCCGCCCGAACGTTTAACATATCCTAAAACTCTTTGAATTTTTACAAATTTCGAATATTTTTCAAATTCTATTAATATAGGTCCTTTAGTTGCATCTGCTATGGCTAATGCTGAGTTTAGTTTGTCGATGAACGGTAAATGAACTAAAAATCTCCCACAAGGCAAGCGAATAGTATGTATGTAATTTTTGTATGCTTTCATCTTGTTGACTGATTATAACAGAATTATGACTATATTTGAATTTTCTTAGTTGTACGCAAATTGGTAGAAATAGCATCTGTAATTAGCCAGCCAAGTTTAGAACTTCTTAGTTTAATAAGACCTGGACCCAATGACTGCTCGTCGTTACCTAGAACATCTTAAAACAAGTCTGCACCAATGAGTACATCGATGGACGATGGAATGTTGAAATTGGGATCGGCAAGTTTTAAATTCTTTGGTAGTTTTAAATTATCTAAGTTAATAGGAGCAGCAGGAATCGTACCTGTTAACTCTTTAAGCACGAAACAAGCTAGCGTTATATAATATTTTTCGTGTATTGAACTAAGTTGAGCAATGCAACTCTCTGTTACGTGGTTAGACGAGTTGTTGCCAATACCTATAACGCTAATTTTATTTATTTGGCTTGATTAGAGACTTAAATACTCTTTTAATTGTTTGCTGATAAATGATGATTGACTTCCACGATCAAGTAATGCACGAAACTCCAGCCATCGAAAGTTGGTGGTTTCGGTAATTTATATTCTGTTTCAAAATGTTCGTGAGGAAATCGAGACAAGGAAGAGGTATTTTGCTCGTCTTTGTGACTGTTAGAATTAGTAATAATAGTTTGAGCAATCGCAATACATGTCGCACAATCTTGCTCAATAGCATCTCGCTCATTTATTTCCAATGCCAAATTATCTGAATTTAAAACATCAATTGAATCTTGCAACTATTCGTATTGAATAGCTAATAAACGATTTTTTTCTAATTTAATTGATAATTCCGATAATTGAATTGGAGATAGCTCCTCCTTTATTGAAATAGTATCAATATAATTTTTAAATTTAGTAATACGACCTTTTATAGAAGAACGCTTAGTAAGTAATGTCTTTAGATCATACTTAAAATCACTGTCGCTAATCATTTTTGATATTAAATCAAAATAGTTGTAATAACAATAAACCCGTATTAATAATTGAAATAATCGCTCACTCTCCTCAATTTGGTGTCACCTGGCTTGCGAATCACGAATCGCAATACCCGTTGCATTTACAAAATGCGAGGCTGTGCCGCCGCACAGCTTCGTCTCGATTAAGCTGAAATAGTAGGCGAAAAAACGTTAAATACATATACGATTTCAATAATTATATATATTTATATATTTATACTTCGTTAAAACAAAAAACCAAAATACTAATAGCTTAATAAATTATTTAAAATTTTATGTTCTCAATGTAGGTAGGTACATAACATACTCTCATATTTTAATTAATCGTGAATATATGTATCATATTTACTAGTATATAAAAAACTAATGAGATTAAAGAACGTTTTAAAATATAATGATGTCTATTGGTATAGGTAAATAGGTGTTAGGTATTAGATGTAGGATTGGGTATAAAATTGGAAAATAGCAGGGCACTTAGCATATTAATTAGATCGATGCGTTGATTGTATTTACGCGCAGACTTCTGTAGTGTCCTTCAATCTGCAGAAATACGATCACTCTTCCAGCTGGGTTACTCTGGCCACGGATGATGCAATAGTTGGATCGTCGACTAACCGCCGAAACGTACTTGCGTATTTCTTATTTCTCGTTGATCGTTTCCGTAGATTGCAATTAATGTATTCGTTTTGTCACACGGTCGCCAAATGTATTCGTTTTGAGATTGTGGAAATCAAAAAATTATTGTTTTCAAGATAGATTTATTGTTCATTGACGTTACAAGAAAGATATTGAATAAGAATAATTTGTAGGTAGGAAAATTATATGTAGACAAAGTAAAATAATGTTGCCATTCTCAAAACAATGTGCGCTTCAACACTGTATAAATTAGGTTTTCAATCATTCAGCACCTTATAGATTTGTAGCATGAAACTACATGAGAATACTATTGTTTTATTAGGTATTACATAGTGATGGGCAGACCAATAAATACCGTCAGTCATTAAAAACATATAAAAAGCCGGCCAAGTTTACCGATGAATCGGACGCTGAAAATCTTCCCTTCGGCGAACGATCCAGCACAACTAGTACTAAGTCGTACGGTCTCTTTGACTGTGCGTGGTACATTCCTTTTTTTTAACGCTGGAAAAACGCGTAACGCGTGTATGTGGGGCTCGCTGGTGTCCAAGGCGCCGAGTGCGCCCCTTACATCGAAATACCCACTAAAAAACCAGCGGTACCCTTTCCGTCTTGACGAGGAGCGCCAAGGAATCGCTTTCGCATGCTACCGTGATGCGTGGTACATTCATGTGTAACCCGTGAACTGGCACAAGCCTTGCTCTCACAGGCTTTCTATGATGTACTCATTGTCAGTAGTGCGGGAATCCTCTCACTCGTGTTACTAGATTTCACCATATATATAGCAAGCGACAAAGAAAATTTTGATAACGTGATTCAGAATTGTCAAGCATAATACATACATGTACATAATATGTATAATAATAATATGATGATAAGTTTATTAGATGTTAATTTAATTAACGTGTTGTATATTTCGTTGGTGTCGTTGCAAAATAATTAAAACAATTGTGTTAGATTAATGTGGGAACTTATAATTAAACATGAACGCCATTTTTTCGTTAGATTGAACTATTTAAGTAAGTAAGATGTAAGTAAGTAACATATTTAAAGTAAATTATAATTGGCCCACAGCATTGCTGGTATTTTTTGGCATAAAATAAATAAACCAAAGTTATAAAATACTAATTATATAATATATTAATAAGTAACAGAACAAATGAACTCTTAAAAGAATCATTAAATAGGTTTAAAAACGCCAATATTTTTATGTTTCTGAACACGCTGATGCAATGTTTGTTTTTCTATAATTATAAATTGTTTTTTTTTAACAATAAGACAAGTTGGCTAATATCGATACTTCGTGTCGAAGGTAGTGTGATTTAGAGGCATTGTACTATTTTGTACCTACTTAATGTTTTCATTAATACTAGCTGCAGGTAAATCGGAATATTAGTTTTATAAGGAGTTACTAAACTCCTTACAAAATGGACATTAGTAGGATTGTTTTAAACAAAAAAATCGGTAGGTATACAAAATTTTGTTACAATAGGTTTTTTAAGAATCTTGTAGTGATATAGCGGTCGACCGCGTGGGGCGAGTAGCTAGCGTGTATTTAAATAGACTGATATATTTTATTAATAGTTATTATTATTTATATATTTTTTGTCAAATGTTTTAAAACGTTATCATATCAATAACGACCAACTGAAGAGAATGTTTCTTATTTTATTTGTTAAATAAAAATCAGTTGTCTCATTTTATGATCCTGAATCACGCTTTCAACTTTTTCTACGACACTTGCTACATATACAATTTAACGACCGATTAGAGTGGGGTCATTGTCCTGGTGGTGAGCCAGTTGTCAAGCTGGTCTCAGTTGACATATCAAACAGATGAAACTCCAACCGAGTTTGCCCTCACTCTGTGTAATCACGAGTCTATAGATGATGCTCTTTTTAATTATTCATTCAAAAAATTGTACTTAAATATAATCGACATCCGTTACCCGGTAGTTTGTCAGTGGCTTATTATAAAAAAAATACAATTATAAAAAAAACAAATATTGCATCGAATATAAAGTTCAGTAAAAATAAAAATATTGTGTTATCAATTAATACTTCCGGTCCTACATATACGGCTAGTTCGGGTACATCTTGATGATTATTTATAAGTATAGAACTTCTGTTTAACAATTTAATGAGAAATTTCATAATCAAATAAATAGTTGATTCATATTTGTTTATACTTGGAACATTTTATTATATATTATTCTATTTATTAATGGCGCCTTCTGCTTGTCAGCTTCCGGCGCAATTAATAAATAGTGCTTATTGTTTATTTATATTTTCTCAAATTATGTCGATTAATCAATGCTATAATAATTTTGTTTTATTATGTATAATGTAAGGATTAAGCTACTAGAATCTTATTTTACTGATCTAGCTAGGTTATCTGCTGCTTATCAACTTCCGGTGTAATATATTAATCTTTAATATTTAATGTTACATAATCCTGTATTATTAAATAATATTTGTCCGTAAATAATCATTAGAATAATTAAGATAAACAATGTTTAATATTATCTTTTAAGTTTTTAAATTTAGTATTAAATTAGGTCAAGATGTTTTTGTATAAATACCGCCAGTTTTAAATATATCGGGCATTGGTATTGTAACCGTTGTAACGAGCATTACAAGTGTTTTCTTATATAACGTATCGTCATTTTCGCCGCCACCCTGGTAATCCACCTTCTATAATTGACTAGTTTTTAAACCTATTTAATGATACTTTTAATAGTTCATTTGATTTGTTGTACTTTTTATTATAATATATTAGTAATTAGTATTTTAATAGTTTGATTATTTTTTTTATGACAAATAAAAACAGAAATGCTACGTTCCAATTATAATTTACTTCAAATATGTTACTTCTTACTTACTTAAATAGTTCATTCTAACGAAAATAGATGGCGTTTATGTTTAATTATAAGTTACAGTGTAAAGCTAATTATTGTTTTGTTATTATTGTATGAGAGTAGTTGTTATCGATCGAGTTCCATTGAAACAGCTTTAAAATATAGACAGCACCAACTATGTTTTTTTGAGTAATAACCATACACAACGGCTTAGTTATCTGTGTATGTAAGTGCGGTGCTAGTTTCCTCGAAGTCTGTTCATTTAGCATAAAGTTCATTAAATAACGTGAACTCCGGGGAATAATTAATTTAAACCAATCGGAATAAGATATTTTCCTCCGGTAAAATGGAGCCTATATTTTAAGTTGGACCTCTAGCGATACATCGGTAAACCGCATTTAATTCTGCCCAGTAGTTTATGCGTGATGCATGTACAAAGGTACAGACTGACAGAAATTCTAAAAACTGTTCTTTTGGCTTCTGTTGCTTTAATAAAGACTAATATGGGGGATATTAGTTTTTATCCAATATCTTTAATGTACAGACATCGGCTTGTTACAATTTTGTACTGTAGTTCAATCTACGAACTCAAAAAAGTGCATTCGCTCATTTTACGTAAAACTTCCTTTGGATATTTGACTTTCTATAAACAGCTAAACCCAAATTAGGAAAATTGAGACCGCCATGATCTACACTCATAACTGTTCTTTCTTTGTCAAAAATTCTAAGTTTCTCTGAATACGAACACCTAAGTCGACCGTTTAATGAAAAAATGACGGTTGGAATGTAATAGCGCTCTTAAGTAACTGTATGGATTATGTTTTCAGTCTTTCAGCACCCTATAGATTATTAGATGGTGATGGACAGTCCAATAAAAAGCATCCACTTTTTTAATATAAATAGCCGGCCAAGTTGGCCGATGAATCGGATGCTGAAGATTTCCGGAGAGATATCCAGCACGACGAGTACAAGATCGTACCGTATCTGCGTTTGATATGCGCGGTACAATCCTCTATACCGCGTGGACTGGAAAACCTTGCTCTTACAGGCTCCGAATAATAAACTCACCGTCAGTAGTGATTTCTTGAAGGTGTCCACTCACTCATGTTGTATTTTTTCGGATTATGTATTGCTGTTGGCCCTATACAGCGTCATCGGGCGAGATGGGCGAGTTGAACTCAAGCCGAAAGTTGGGAGCCCACATAAAGGGCTCAAGGGAATCAGACGTCCTAAGGGTGCCTCCTGTGAGGCCGGATCTCGACTTAGGACGCCGTTGAAGTCGGGGGCTAAAAAACGTGTGCAAATTAAACGCCGTCATATGCCTAAGCGTCGACGAGACGTAACTAATGAGGGTCGTCGACCCCGTCAGAGGGGTCGTTGTGTGTTACTTGTGTTCCCTGACAGATGTATGTTGGTAGCGGTATCGACTGGGTCATGTAGGATGTGCTTAGGTCGCCTACAGATCGGATAAGGCTAGTGTTAGCTTGATAAAATAATTATACTGTAATTTCAAATAAGTGTTGAGCATTTTGTAAAGAATAGCCGTGCCCACTAAAATAAGTCTACATTATGAAAGAATGTAATAAATTATAATTTATATTATTGTCATATTTACTATAAAAAAATGTTATTTTTGCTGGTTTATTTTCATATTGAATATTTAAATATTTCGTACTTTTATTATTTAGTAGCTCTATTTTGACTACCAGTTACGAAAAATATTATATTATTATTAGACAATTATCTATATTATATATATATATATATAATCTATAATTAAACAATATATCATTTAAAACCGCAAAACTAGAAAGAAACGTAGTGGTATATGAAATTAAAATACTGTAGGTAGCCCTGTCGCGTGTTTACGTACCGCGCGGCTGTATATAATTATTTCCAACGATAAGATAGAGCCGAATAACGATATTGGATATAAAACAATACAGTGGCTGGTCAGAGCTGACATATCTGATTGATTTGTCAACTCGGACCAGCCTAACAACTGGCTCACCGCGAGGAGGGTCCTCCTCATCCGTTGCAATGGGTCGATAAATTGTATATATAAAAAGTGTCGCAGAAAAAGTTACAAGTGCAGGATCGTCATATAAGAGGACTCTTTTTTTTTAACAAAGAAATATTTACTTTGTCGATGGCACGAAATTGTTTTATAATATAAGGCAAAAGAAATCTGATAGAATTGTAAAGAATAATAACTATTAAAAAACTATATCAGCCTATTTTTAAATACACGCTAGTTACTCGCCCCACGCGTACGACCTCTATATCATTACAAGTTTCTTAAAAAAAATTATAAAAATGACTTCACGTGTCAAAATATTTTTTTATTTAAAACAATCAATTTCTATTTTATAAGGAATTACTAATATTCCTTTTTACCTACGGCTTGTGTTAATGAGAACATTAAGTATCAATCATAAGTATTTTTTTATATTATATTTATATTATAAACATTTACGCCATAGTTTTCTTTTATTCTTGATTTCTATGAACTTGATGTTTGAAAATTTAGTCTTTATTTGTACATGGCATCAGCGGGGATTAAGGTCTACCGAATTTAATATTTAATACTTATTATACTCTTTTTTGTACAAACATTTGTCTGTTTTCAAAATCTGAAGAAATTCTGTTATCAGAATGTAAACAAGTAATTATAAATTTGACGAGCCGGTTGGCGTGGTTGGTAGATACTTGTCTCTCGAGCCGAAGCAATTAATTACAGAAGAACTTCTGTCACCAAAGATCTGTTTGACAAAGTGGAAGGAGAAAAGGATAACCTCAACAACCAACAACCACGGGTGGTTGGAAAGAGAACCGAGCTAGTTGGTTCTGTCACGGTTGTGAAGTGGATAAAATGGCTGATATGAGGTAATGTTCTAAATGCGGCAAGTGGTATCATGAGGAGTGCGTAGGCTTGTCACCGGCTGATACAGATGATTTAAAGATTTTTTTTCATTATTCTCAAGGCATAATTAGTGCATCCCATTATTATTGATCTCATTTACTAAATATACCAAGATTATTTTGATTATTTAAGTATGCTTAAATTTTAGGCCTTATTAACCCTACCATAGTAATAAGGCCCACTATTAAGGTTTTTAAAAATGTTTATTTTTGTTTCTGTTGACGGCAGAATTTGCTTTTATTATTTGTTTATTTGTAGTAATTGATCTATCTACAACTTTATTATACATTAAAATTAGTTCATTTTGATAAACAGTTTTTGATTTATTACAAATCTAGGTAGGCCTTAATACCCGCACATACCTTACATTATCAGCGAAAAACATAGCTATATTTTATTCCTGTATTCACGGGAACGGTAACTGCGCGGGTGAAATAAATTATATTTAAATCGAGCAAATTAGCCGAGCTTTCACAATTTTCGCGGACAAAGTCGCGGGCGAAGTGCTAGTACAATATACATATAATTAGTATCTTGTTAAGTTTTGTTAATTTATTTTATCATAAATAACACCAGTAATACTATATCCCACTAATAATATTCATTTAAACATGTTAGATAAGCTGCCATCTTTTTTATAAACAATTTTCATTTAATAATAGTTCATTGCGAAATAAATAGTCGGTATATTTGATTTTATTTGTAAGATTCAAATAAGTACAACTTCACTTGACACAACTTTATTTATTACTAGCTGTTGCCCGCGATTTCACCCGCGTATAAATTAAAGAAATCACTACGAGCACACTTATAATATTTCAGTATATACAACATTTTTGGTTTTATTTTCGTGGGATATTAGTATTTATTGTTGTTCGCTCTGTAACCTATCGTGTTGATATTGGCCGATGTAATCTTATCATCGGGGGCAACAAGGACGTCTTTAGGACGCCTACGGATCGAAGAGGAAGACCACTGAGGGCATAACTTGCCTGTATTTTGAATGCGAGGTGAATGCGAGTACCTGGCGGCTTTCTCGAAATATTTTATCGAGAGATCCTTGATTACCTTGGATATGAAAGCAAGTTTGAAATCATTATGTAAATCTATATTACGCATGTACTACGGACAGCCCGATTCCATGCGTAAAAATCTATTCTGTATATCTTGTAGGCGGGCCATATTGTGCTCGCTAATGTGTGCGAATGCGACACTAGCGTATGTGAGAATGGGACGGATGCATGCTTTGTGTAATACCAACTTATTCCTAAGGGACATTTCACTGCGCCTACATAGGCATCGGATATAATTATATGTGCGATATGTCTAAAATTTAGTAGCTAGTTGTAAATGTAGTATGCCTGTGTTTGGCAGAGTACGCACGCGGGTGGTACTTCAGCGATCCTCTCTTTACGAGGGCAATCGCTCTTGCCGTGGTCCCCGAGGCACTTGACGCACCTGGGGCGGGCGAAGCAGTTACGGGCAGAGTGTCCGTATAACTGGCAACGGTGACATTGACCTGGAGTACCCCGGTTGCGGGGTGCTTCAATTCTAATGCCGGACAGGTGGCCTATTGACCGTACATTGAAGATCTTCTTCCCTTCCGGGGATATCCAGTACAGCGAGCACCATGTCGTACGGTCGTTTTGTCTGGGCGTGGTACATCCTATGTACCTCCCGCACCGGTATGTCCTGTTCCTTGAGGCTCTCCATAATGAACTCTGTAGTGAGTTCCTGGGGGAGGCTTCGGATGACCACTCTTAGTTGCTTCTCGTGTTCGAGAGCATAAGAGTGAAAGCCAATGTTTCTGGCTCTCAGTAGGGACGTTAGTCTCCTGTGGTCATCAGGAGACGGTACCGTGACTTTACCGCGCAGGGTGCGCGGTAGAGCGCGCGTGCGTATAATGAATTTGCTTATTTGTAATAAGCAGGGAGATAGTCTCCCAAGACTTCTTGTCTTGTATTAGAACAGGAGGAGGGGCCTTGCCTTTAGGCTCGGCCAGTTCGGGCGTAGTCTTCCTCACTGAGAGACGCAGACTGCCGGACGTTGTTCCGCCCCCTCGCGGGGAGGTGCGGTGCCTAACGGACGCGCTCGATCGGCTGATTTGCGAGCGGACGAGGTAGGCTCCGGGCGAACCTCTTTTGTGGACGGTGCCCGTTTGGATGGAGGCGTGGCCTTGGCTGATGCGGCTTTGCGCTTTGTCGACTTAACGACGGTTTCGAAACCGTCATCAATCTCCACTGGGGTCGGGAGGGTTTTGGGGGGTAGGGGGAATCGCTGAGGTCGCGGGTACCAATGCTTCCGGAATCAGTGATTCCGGGCGCTCAGGAGCAGCCGGTTAAGCCGGCGGATCGGTAAAGACTACCGAGGAGGTAGCCTTGGTGAACCTGGCTAGGATATTCGGGTGGTTCCTTTGAAGGAACCGTAGGAGGGCCTCTAGGGCCTCGGCTGCTGACATATTGGTGACAATAATGGCACCAACCACACATTTATCTAACCTTTCTGCCTGAGGGCAGGGAGTTGTGTTATTTACTGTGTAAGTTAAACTATGTGTCTCTGTTATTGTGATAACAGAGGTGAGTACCTAGTAATACTACTGTGATGAAGAAAAAAAACTTACTGATCCTGTCTGATATACGGTTTACGATGCTCAAACTCACGAATGCACACAACACAACGCCGAACGGCGAAGGCGCGCAACCGCACCGTCAGCAGCACGGTCAGCAGTCCACAGCTCGACGAAACGAACGACACACTAATCTAACACGACACTATCGACCACGTCATCGTGCTATAATAATATCGGTTCGGTGGTTAATGTTTTCGGAGTCTCATATATAACGGTATTTACCGTTGATACGAAAACTCGAACTACTTGCAAACATAGTCGACCGTACAAGCCGGCGGTCTGAATCGCAATGTTCTACACTGTAAAGGGTCGTTAAATTGTATATATAGCAAGTGCCGCAGAAAAAGTTGAAAGCGCGATGCAGGATCGTAATATAAGAGGACTTTTTTATGTTACAAAGAATTGTTTACTTTGATGGCACGACACTGTTTTATAATATAAGGCAAAAAAAATCTAATAGAATTATAAATAATAATAACTATTAATAAAATATATCACCTATTTAAATACACGCTATCTACTACGCACCCTACCCGTTCGACTTCTATACCACTACAAGTTTCTTAAAAAACACTATTAAAACATAATTAAATGTACCTATTTTTTATTTGAAACAATAGTATCAATGTCCATTTTATAAGAACTTATTAATATTCCTATTTACCTACAGCTTGTGTTAATGAGAACATTAAGTACAAAATAGTGTATTGCCTCAGACTCACGTTACGTTCGTCGCTTTACGCCATTTTGTCTTATTATAAAAAAAGCAATTTACAATTATAGAAAAACAAAAATATCATCGAAAATAAACATCAGGAAAATGAAAATATTGGCTAGATTTTTAAACCTATTTCATGATATTTTTAATAGTTCGTTTGTTTTGTTACTTATTAATCTATACCTACATATAAATAAAATTTAAGTGTCTGCCTGTAATTTCAAAATAACTGCCTCTTTTAAAGGTAGGTTGGACTTTGGCGAATTACCAAAATCAAAATAATCATTTTTTTATTTTTGTCTGTCTGTATGTCTATCTGTTTGTCCAGGCTAATCTCGGAAACGGCTAAAAGTTACAAATTTAAATAACTACATTCGAGGTTACGTTCTATCTTTGTTTCTTCAAATCGGTTGAGTTTATCAAAAGTTATAAAAACGTGCATGTTTTGTTGTTATAACATATGTCGCCCATAGATGGTGTTGAGCTCGAATCCTCAATTTCTGAATCGCGCTGTCCAGATTGGAGTTTAGTGACATTTATTAGAATTCGCGTTAAATGCTAAATCGCATTATCGTTTCAATTGGTTGTTCTGAGTTCTTTCTTATTTAAACTAAGTAAAACCTATACTATATTAAACACATCGTGGCTCATGGTTTTAGGTTGCAATTATTAATTTAGGTTATTTTCGGTTTTAGTTTTTTGTTACCATTACTTTCTAAAAATCTCAAAATAATTATTAAAAATCAGTAAAACCTTACACATTAGTAAAAAAGATTTAAAAAATATTGTCCGATCTGGTTGAAATTTACTATTTGTGTTTTCTCTAACCAGAATGACATATCATGTTTCTTACTTTAAAATCACACACTTTCAAACAATTAAACAGGTCTGCGAAATTAATTTCGAAAGTTTTTTTCAAAAACTGTTAGTATTTCTTATAAATGATCTGAAAGTAATATAAAACAGTAGTAATATGATATATACCACGTCAAATTTACAAGATTCAGATGATATAGCTTTTTGATTAAAAATGTATGGAGCAAACATTTAATAAAATGAATGAAAATCATTTAAGAATTTTTTACCAAGTCTTATTATGTCTGTAACTATTAAATTAAATAAAAATAGTACATTTAAAAAAAAAACAATTAATAATAACGTTGTTTCTTTTTAAAAACCTACGTTTAGTTGTTTTTTTTTTTGAGTTTTTGCTTCATCTCTATATAACATCCAACAATAGTCTGCCATCATAGTAACATCCCAACGACCTGTATACCTTCTTTCCATACATCTAGTTGGAACCGCTCACCCCGCTATAGTCGCCTAGATTTTTAGGAAAACACCGCCAATTAACCATTCGTGTTTGGTTTATTTTTTTCAAAACACTTTTCAAGTTTTCGAAAGTTTCTTTAAGATACACTAAATAAGCTACAGGTATTGATGCAAATGCCGTCTGAGCATCTAATAAATTGTTTTCTTTTAGGCGAGATCCTAGACGTTCAGCAGAATTTTTTGGCAACCCAAGATCCCGTACTAAATCATTCAGTTCTTGCTGATTTAAAGGGTGAGGCTCAATTGTACGGTTAAAAATTTCACCACTACTTGGAAGATCACTTTGTTCTGAATTTTGTGAATGAGGGCACTTCGAAGTTCTTAGTGTTAATAGGTACTGGTATGAGTAATTCCGGTATTAGGCTTCGTTACAGACGAAACATATGGATAAGCTATATTGGCGCGGTTTTTTTAATTATGTCCTGTCACGTTGGTCAAGCAATAATAGCTATATTTGTTCAACATAAATGCAAAAAAATGTGACGTGATCCAATAAAATAAAGATAATATTTGCAACATATAGCTGAACATCAACACGTTTGACCTGCAATTATTAAAAAAACCTTTTTCATCGAAGACCTGTGTTTTGTACCCTTTACTTATACTTAAGCGCGAGAAAAGCCGTACGCAACAGCTAGTAATAATTTTTTTACACCTATTAGGCTAGCGTTTGACCGTTGACTTGCCTGATGTTAAGCATCGACACGGTCTAGGATGTAGCACGCTTGCCTATAAGAAACCTGTTTACTCTGGATTTGAAGTCACCAACATTGTACCTATCAGGAAATACGGATTCAGGCAAAGTAACAAACGTGACAGTTTCGCAGTGCGAATGATGAATGTAGATTCAAAGCGCTTCGTACGTAGGCGGGGAATTTCCACTGTGTACTTATGGCGATTTGGTCGCGTTTGCCTGGCCGTTCGATAGTAAAAGGGGCGGGTGGAATCAGTTCGTGTAATTCCTGAGCACATTCTCCGAAATGTATCCGATAGAAGACTGAAAGTGATGCAATCACACGTCGATGTTTGACTTTAGAGCCTAGACTCCACCAAGGTAACGTCTCCTTAAAACCTCCTGGCACGACTCTCAATCAACTCTAGTGCCTGAAGACACTATATTAAAATGACGCCTTATTTAAAAGCAAAATTTAAGAAAAGTATAGGTTACATAATTATAGCCGCACGGAATTAAATCTATATGATAGTGTATCTATTATGACATACATTTTGCTTTCCGACCTAGAGAATTTATGGCATATAATGCTAGTTGATAATTTTTTTATTCTTTTATTTTTTTTCCAAGTTTTTGTCCGACTGTGTTTTTAATTTCAGAATTGTAGCTGTAGCCTGATACATTTGAAAAGCATCGAGCCTTACGACATTTACATATTTTTTTACTATATTATACGTACTATTCCACATCAAAAACACATTATTTTAATGATAATGATTAAGAAATTAGATCAAAGTAGTTTCTGATACAAATATTATCTATATTGATAAACTTTTGTAACAGCATTCATTTATTTGGCCAGTCGGGTGCAAAATGAACTAAGCCTGATGCATTCCGACCTGTGTGACCTGCTGTTTCGTTAAATGTGACCGAAGAATAAGTCACAAAACGGCGGTCACATAATTCTTGTAATTTTAAATTGTTGAACAATTACCTATCCTACTTAAGATTATTTACTTTTTGATATCAAATACTTATTACAAATATTTTGCAACATGTCAACAATAACAATTATTAAATAAAAGTGATTCATAATAGTAAAACTTGGTCACGTACCTGAGAAACGAAATTGAAACACAGAACATTTCAACACTGCGTCCACGCTGGCCATAAGTTAATTTGAAAATTAAAGCAAAATAGCGTCTCTCGATGAAGAATGATATATTTGCTGCCATTTCGTGTCGAATTGTTCCTTATTTAGAAGATTTTTTTTTGCATCAAATAGCCGTCACAATACGGAATATTCGGTTTTATTTTAAATAGAAAATAAAGAAAAATAAATGTTTTTGATACCTTTAACTTTTAAATTAGACTTTTAAGAATTCAATTTATACTTACATAGAAGAAATTATTGGAATCGAGTTGGGAATCTTTATGAAGATTTACATTACGGATGTACCTCGGGTAGCTCGAAGCCGTGCGTAAGAATCGATTTCGTATAGCTTCTAAGTAGGTTACGTTAAAATTGTTTTAAGTTTAAAGCGTGATGCAGGATGATAAATTGAGAGAACTATTTTCATTTAATAAATAAAATAAGAAACATTCACTCCAATTGGCTGTTATTAATTTGATATTATATTTTAACAGAAGATAAAACGAACTAATACAATTATAATTATAAAAAAATAGTTACCATTTCGACATTTAGGTATCAATTAACTTGAAATTTCCATGATCATTTAAAATAACATTTTTTATTTATTGTATAACGGGTTTTATTACTATTTCGTTGTTTTCTGAAATAACGTAAATGTATTTTTTATTCGTTGTAATCAAAATAGAGCTCATTCTAATTAAAATATTTAATAAATTAAGGTAACAACCTCCGGAACTAAATTTAAAGAAATCTAAGCGACAAAAAACAGTATTTAACATTTTTAGACTAAAATTTTGTAGATGTCTTCATTTACTTTACATATAACATTTCACATAGCTTCATCTACATCTCAGTTAAACTCATTTAATTTCCTAAACCACACAAATGTTTTGTTTTAATAATAATGAATATGCAATAATACTGTTTTGTTTATTATTTATTCATAATAATTATATATTTTTGTTTATGGACAAAAAAATCAAATCATCATTTTGAAGTAAATTATACTTCAGATTAACTATCAAAGAAAATATTTTTTTTATTAATTAATATAAATAAAGTATAATGCTAACATACAGATAAAAAAATGAATATCACTGTTTCTTAAAAGTATAATCACCCTTGAAATTTACAGAATATCAGGCTCACTCAGTTAAGTGTTTTATTGGTAACGAGCTGTGCCCGCGGTTCCACCCGCGTATCACTTAAAGAAATTACTAAAAGTGGACGGATTTTTTATAAGTATTTCAGTAATAACAACATTTTTACTTTCATTTTCAGTCCTTAAGTAAACGCCGAACCGATCGGACGTATTGTTGCAAACTACAAAGTGCATAATTTCATTTGTATAAATAAACAAAAGAATATTCCGATTGAAGTATAGTATGTAAGTATGAGCGAAATATAACGTGTGGTTTATGGCGGGTCAAGTTATAATAAACGAGTTTTTGACTTTTGTTCAAAATAAAATTGATATCTTGGATGAATTAAGCATTGTGCAAATTTGTTTCACGAATTTCACAGATGCTGAAATCGGAAATGGAAAAGATATTATACGATACATGTTGCGATCGTGGCGTAAGAAATGTACAGAGAAAGGGTGAGGATAGGAAAAAAAAGACATTGAGGACGTCATAAGATTATTTAAGGAAGTCGACCCGGATGTTCAACCGATTTGTGTGGCGAAGGATTTAAATCGCTTGCCACCAGTTTCCTTCGATTATGTGGACGTAACTCGGTTATCTAAAGATATGGCTGTAATGAGAACAGAGTTATCGGAACTTAAAATGAAATTCAGCCATGAGCTGATTTAAATTCCAAGTCCTGTAGGAAGGCATACACGAGAGCGGATGCACAGCGCATTATACAGATTGGTCATGACCTTATTTCGCATCCTAGGGGCTCCCGTAGCTTCTGGCGTCTGACCAAGTCTGTGCAAAACAATTTCTGCCAACCTTCGCTGCCACCGCTCAGAAATCCGGACGGATCGCTAGCTCACAGTCCGCAGGAGAAAGCCGACCTCCTGGCTAAACTCTTTGCCGACAACTCTGTGATCTATGATTGTAGTGCGCAGCCACCAACAATACCTTCATGTGGCCACACGATGCCTAACATCAAAATCAGGCAACGTGATGTGCGTGCGGAGCTGCAATCACTTGATATACGGAAAGCTAGCGGTCCTGATGGAATACCAGCCATTGTGCTGAAGAAGTGCGCGGCGGAGCTGTCTCCTGTGTTAACGCGCCTGTTCCAACTTTCTCTCTCTTTGGGATGTGTGCCGGAGGCTTGGAGAAGAGCTAATGTGCAAGCGGTTCCCAAAAAAGGGGATCGGTCTGACCCGGCAAATTATCGACCAATAGCAATAATAATCATCTCAGTACGTTGTAAGGTGATGGAACGGATTCTAAACAACCAACTGATCCATTACCTAGAAGATCACTGTCTAATTAATGATCGTCCAATCGTCGATCGTCGATGGACCAAAACGGTCCACAGGTGATCTTCTAGCGTACGTAACACACCTCTGGGGTGAAGCTATCGACAAGCATGGAGAATCGTTGGCTGTCAGCCTCGATATCTCCAAGGCTTTCGACAGGGTCTGGCACAGAAGTCTTCTCTCCAAGCTACCGGCATATGGTCTGCCTGCTCATTTATACACCTGGATTGCCAGCTTCCTACACAAGCGTAGCCTTCATGTTTTAGTAGATGGTTGCGCTTCACAATTCTATGTAGTGAATGCTGGGGTCCCCCAGGGATCTGTGCTATCTCCCACACTCTTTCTTTTGCATATCAATGATATGCTCTCCCTTGGGAACATACATTGCTATGCAGATGATAGTACAGTGCATGGTGGATACCACGGACGCGCAGTGGCTGGGCGGGCGGAAACTGAGGAGAGGCGGGAGAATCTTGTCATTGAACTCGATAGGACGTTAGAGCTCATTGCCAAATGGGGTTCTGATAATCTTGTTGAGTTTAATGCCAAGAAAACACAGGTATGCGCTCTCACAGCGAAAAAGTCACCATTTTACCCTCATCCCTCCCTCTGTGGCATACCGCTGATGATACAAAGCAAAATCGCCATGCTGGGGATGGACGTTCGCTGCGAACTTAGTCCAAGGGATTACATCGAGGCTATTATAAAAACAGCTTCACGAAAACTCGGAGTTCTGAACAAGGTACGCATTATTGGCGACGTAAAGGTCACAAACACCCTTGAACCTTTACAATTGCGTCGCGAGATAGCAGCACTGAATTATTCTCTCTAATTCCTGCTTCCCCCTTCCTTCTTAAGTCCACGCGAGCTGGTTCTCGATGTCACCGCTTAACTGTGACATCAATTCCATCGCGCACAAAGAAATTTGACAACTCCTTTCTTTGTCGCACTACCAAAAAATGGAATTCCTTACCAGCTCACGTGTTCCCCTCCTCTTACAACCCGGGTTCCTTCAAACGAGGCGTGAAGAGGCATCTTGCCGGCCGGCAAGACGGTGACGGCTAGTACAGAACATTCTTCCCGACTATACTGGCCGTCGTCGCGTTTGGACTCTACTACCACTTACCATCAGGTGGAGTAGAGTCATTTGCCATCCCGGACATATAAAAAAAAAATGGCAGATTTTAGGAATACATTTAAATCGCGTGAAGATCGAGATACTAGCATACCTCAGACAGTAACTTATCCAGAAATGGTTAAAAATGTACAGTCTATAAAACCTCCTCTACCGCCTACGTCTGCACCACAACCTGAGTGCGTACACGAAGAAGCTGCACCTAATTCTCGTATACCCACATATCGTGATATTGTGAATAGTGACGATCGCTCACGTCAAGCGAAATGCGCTCGTATGAGAAATGTAATTACGGATGGGATTTCTGGGGCTGCTAATCATTCGGTTGCGCGCGATTTACCAGCAACTTCTCAAGTTAAAGTACCCACAGATGATGAGTTTCAGATTGTGAAGAATAGAAAACGTAAAAATAAAATTACCAATATGAGAGGGACGTATTCCGCTCAATGCAAGATACAAGTCGCTGACCGGAATGTTCGATTTATATCTCTCGCGCCTTAAAAACTTTAACAGAGTCCGATATTAAGGAACATATCCGCAGGTTAGTATACCGACGCTTTAGAGAACGACACACACGGAACGCTTTAAATAATAAATAATATGGGAAGTACGACCAGAAAAAATATCACATTAAGCACGTTTAACTGTCGTTCAATTAAAAGGTCTGTCGAACAAGTAAGAGACCTGTCTAACAATAATATAGTAAGAAATTTGTAATTTTTTTTTTGTATCTCAATTGTATAGACTTTTGTTGTCTGAGAATAAATGATTATTATTATTATTATTATTAAACAAGAGACCGCTTCATTGCGTACCTCTAGACCCGCCGTCGATCAGCAACATCGAGGCGTCAGATACATCGGTTCCATGGGATTATAAGAGTGAGAGACTAGAGAGAGCGTCTGTGTGTGCACATGCTTGTGCACTGTAGTATGTACTGTGCTGTTCTCAATAGAGATTAGCCTCCTTGGCTGTAATCGGTCAGTAGGACATCATTATAATTAATTTTGTTTAAATATTAGTTATATTTTAAAGCGCCATCTATTTTCATCTGCATTAAATTATTTCTATCATCTTATTTTAATAAAATAGGTGGCGTTTATTTGTATTTAAAGGTTTCCACATTAAACTAACACAATTATTTTATTAATTATTTTGCACCGACACTAATGAAATATAAAGTACTTTAATTAAATTAACATCTAACGAACTTATCGTCATATATGATAACATTGTTTCATTGTTGAGGCGTATACTGCTTGGCTGAATCACGCTTTCAACATTTACTTTGTCACTTGCTATATATTATTTATATTGACAAATATATATATAGATTGCAAGACTACAAGCACTGACCATAAATATATATATATATACCACCATATATATATATATATGGTCAGTGCCGAAACGTGGACACTAACTGCGGAACTAGTCCACAAATTCAAAGTCGCTCAGCGTGCTATGGAGCAAGCTATGCTCGGAGTATCTTTGAAGGATAAGATCAGAAATGAGATTATCCGGAAAAGAACCGGAGTCACCGACATAGCTTGCAAAATTAGCAGGCTGAAGTGGCAGTGGGCTGGTCACGTATGTCGTAGGACCGATGGCCGTTGGAGCAAATGAGTCCTAGAGTGGAGACCGCGGATCGGCAAGCGCAGCGTAGGGCGCCCTCCAGCCAGGTGGACCGATAACCTTAAGAAGGTGGCGGGCACCAACTGGATGCGGAAGGCGGAGGACAGGGAGCTTTGGCGCACCTTGGGAGAGGCCTATGTTCAGCAGTGGAAAATGATTAGCTGTTGATGATATGGTGAATTTCCCATTTATCCCATTTATACAAGCGTAGCGTCACCGTTGTCATGGGTAGAATCACCCATATCAATTTCCTCGGTGATGGTAGTTGAGTCCTCGGACGACGACGGTTTCCAGACCGACAGGATGTCAAAATAATCTGCCAAACGTAAGGCAGTCGCCCGAAAGGCGCACCCCCCTCCAGCTAAGAGGACACAGCAAGAGAGAGAACAATTCTATTTCCCTTCTGCTATCCGCAATTCCCGTTTCGACTTTTAGTTTGTTATAAATTTGAAAACTATATTATTTGACTAATTTTTTGGTTTTCTTACTACACCTTTATTTCTCTATATTGTAACGTAATGTGTTAATTTTAATGATTGTGTATTTATCATCGGTGGAAACTTAGCTGGTTTACGTATTATTTTATATCAATATGTTATAAGTCATCACATTACAAAACTACGTCATTATAAGATTTTGAAGAATTCTTAATTTTATGTAGATTGTAATGATATTTACGACTTTTACAATATTCATGAATATTAAATTCTTCTATTTTTTTTAATCAAGTAATCAAAGTGCATTTGGGAATTATCTGAGAAATTTATTCTATTTTTCTTTTTTTTATAATTTTAATATTTTTTTAACTAATAATCTTTCCGGATTTTTTCAAGGACTCATTTTGAATTTAGGTTCCCAGTGCTCTACGGCAGTAATGATCACGTTAATTTTTAAAATTTAAGCTACACTTGAACTACTGTTATTTTGATACAGGTACTTACTAAAAAAACAAAATGTATAGTGTATTAATAATAATAATAAATGTTTATTTACAGATAAATATCCATAGTGTTAGTTACAAGCTTATTATTATTTATATTATTACTTAATATTTACTTATAATATTTTTATATTATTTAGCATACATAAGGGGTCTCAAACAACGAGTTGATCATGAAGATCCCCCCAATGCTTAACAAATGGAATATCCATTTTCAGCATCAATGTATTCAGGATACCGTTAGAATATCCGCGCATCCTAGCCATTATAGACGCTGCTCTCTTTCTAATGATGGCATAGAAGTTATCCACACGGGCTTCAGCAAACATCAGTGATGCACTACAAAAGCGTGGCAATCCCAACAGAATCCTGAATGCATCGTCTGCATATCTGAAATCCTGGGTGACTATGTGACCCAGGTATTGGTATGCTTAGCAACGCTATAAAAAATTCTAATAATTAAGAAAGTTTTTTCTGAAAATTGTTATTGTTATATGTTACAGATAAAATTAAATAAATAATTTTTCCATATTGTAACCCTAAAAATTTTAATGTTTCAATATTTTAATTTTTATTAAAATATTGTATTTATTTTACCTAATCTAACCGGTTTATAAAATAAATTACGGTTATCGAATCGGCAGTCATTGTTTCGACATTTATTATCTATGCTGTTTGAGAGATGGCAGCACTACGTGGTTCGCCGTTCGGTCGTCCTTTGGATCGTTGAGCAGACGCCGGTCGTCTACCGACGCCTGTCAGTTTTAAACGATTAAATATATTCCTTTTTATTATATACAAAATTATAGTGACGGAGGGTTCCTACGTCATCCACGTTGTAAAACTTATTTGAGAGGTTCGGGTCACCAAACCTCTTTGTATCAAAACCACGCAATATAATAATAATAATAAATAACTTTATTCACCAAAAAGCAACAAAGACAAAAAAATTAAAGTACAAAACCATAAAAATAGAGTTAACAATATCATAATTTGGTGAAAAGGTCGTAGTCTCAGCTAGGTTGCTTTTCAGTCTACGCCTTGTACATATGCTGCCAACACAAACGCTACATTCAGTGCAGTAAAAGGTAAAAGGAGATAAAATTACTTAAATAATAAAAGTTAATTCAATTTATAACACGTACAATAGGCTAAAATAAAAGAAAACATGCAAGCATTACTAAAACAGTCAGGTTTTTTTTTAAAATTCTAGAAAATGGAAAATATTTCATAGTGAATAAAAAATGAAAATAATATAAAAATATTTAAATATTTAAAATGTTTAAACAAATAGAAATATATGTTTTAATAAATTACAATCAAAGTAACAATTAAATATTGAAGTTTAGTTACACACATGTGTCCAGACACATTGCGTTTTTTGCATAGACAGAAGCCATTGCTTGCATTGTGCCTTAAACTTATTTTGAGACGTACTGTTCTTAATCGGAGGTGAGATATCGTTCCAACATTTAGAAGCAGCGAAACGAAAGCTACCTCTAAATGCTTGCAAATGTGGTCTAGGCAGTACTAGTCGCGGAACTCGGCTCAATCTACAATTGGATCAGACCATTTGGGTCTGAAACAAATGAAGTTTATCCTCCAATTCATATATTGGAGTGTTTATTTTTCTTTAATTTTATATATACTTTGTATATTGCATTACAAAGTAATATAATATTGTTCGGTGGACTCAACCGAGGAATGGTTGCTGATTTGTTGTTGCTGTTGGAGGCTTTGCTGCTTTTCCGGTGGCCTGCTGTTGCTGCTGGTGCTATTTGCTGCTTCGCACTGCTTTTATTTGTTTGCTCACTCATTGTGACACTGCGTACAGGGTTTGACTATCCTGCTTATCTATTTAAATCTATCACTTAATTTTAACCGATGCCAACTCACTTACAGCTTACTCACTTATAATATTTTATTGTATTAGTGTTAACTTAATTGATCTTGAATTGAATAATTTTATAATTAAAATTTTATAATCCTTATGACGAGTTTTATTAATGTAACGGTCTTGGTGGAACAAACCCCGAACATACGAGAACACCGTGACAATATATAACTTAAAATATGTTAAAAAGTATAATTATCCAATATTGTAATGATAACTGGAGCCATTTTTGTATTTTTTTAAAATAATTTTGTAATTTTGTGGGCAGGTGAGACGTCTAAAACTCCCGTGATCATTATTGCTGTAAAGCATTTGAAACGCTGGGAATCAAAAGCCAAAATGAATCCACGAAAAATCCAAACAGATAGTTTTCTTTATAATGTCAAACAGTTGCATGAATCTAAGAAATAATTATAATATTAATTATAATAATATAATATTAATCTACAAGAAAAAGAAGGAAACTGTTTTAGTATCTTGTTTATTTATTTAGTCTCTTGGAAGTTTATATACATATTTATTTTATATTAATGCTTTGCTAGTTATACATGATTTTTTTTATAGAAAATGTATATTTCAAGCATTTCGCTACTTCTTTTAATATGCAAGTACAATTTTTTTTATTATATATAATAGTTTCAATTTCTGCTAAGTAGCAAAATAAAAATGACTTGGAGCGCCATCTATGACCCTACGATAGTTATTAAGAGAGATCGTGCCATAACAATGAATCTATTATTGCGGCCAGAAATAAAAACAAAATATCAAAGAGTGTTAATTCGATGACAATCGTTCAGTTCTCCGTTTTTTATATATGCGCGGGAAAACTATTTTTTAAACTTTTTTTTACCAAACAATACCAATGACGTTCTGAAACCTATTATAGTAACAGCCTGTTAATGTCCCACTGCTGGGCTAAGGCCTCCTCTCCCTTTTGAGGAGAAGGTTTGGAGTTTATTCCACCACGCTGCTCCAATGCGTGTTGGTAGAATACTCATGTGGCATAATTTCAATGAAATTAGACACATGCAGGTTTCCCCACGATGTTTTCCTTCACCGTCAAGCACGAGATGAACTATAATCACAAATTAAGCACATGAAAATTCAGTGGTGCTTGCCCGAAGATTCACGCGTTCTAACCACTAGGCCATCTCAATCAAAATCAATCAACAGCCAATCATTGTCCACTGCTGAACATAGGCCTCTCCCAAGGTGCGCCAAAGCTCCCTGTCCTCCGCCTTCCGCATCCAGTTGGTGCCCGCCACCATTTTAAGGTCATCAGTCCACCTGGCTGGAGGGCGCCCTACGCTGCGCTTGCCGATTCGCGGTCTCCACTCTAGGACTCGTCTGCTCCAACGGCCATCTCGGCTTTGTTTAACCGATTTTATTTTTATTAAATCAAATACAGTATAGAAATATGTAATTATTAAATATATTAAATGAAGTACATAAATAAGTATTTCTAATAATAATTTATTAAATCTTTATTTAGATTTTTATACATGGTATCAGCGGGGATTAAGGCCTACCGAATTTAATATTTAATACTAAGCAGAGCTCGTACTATGGAAACCAGACAACTGATATACTACATATACTACTTTTCTTTTGTCAACACATAATTATTTAGATGATTACAATCAGACTCAGGACAAACAAATTTATAATTACTTGTTTACATTTCTAATATTCTGAAAAACAAACGAAATAAACTGTTAAAAAGACAAATGTTTGTACAAAAAAAGAGGGTAATAAAAATATTTTAAAAATAATATTATATTATAAAACAATGTCGTGCCATCGACGAAGTAAATAGTTCTTTGTTAAATAAAAACAGTCCTCTTATATGACGATCCTGCATCGCGCTTGTAACTTTTTCTGCGACACTTGCTATGTATATAATTTATCGACCCATTGCAGTATGGTCATCCTCCTGGCGGTGAGCCAGTTGTCATGCTGGTCCGAGTTAACAAATCAAACCATTGTTTTGTTTTATATCCAATATTGTTACTCGGCTCTGTCTTGTCGTTTCTTTCTAGTTTTGCGGTTTTAAATGATATATTGTTTATATAAAACAATTAAGTTCGTTATGAATAAAATAAGAAGTATTCAATAAAAACACATGTTGTGTTTTGTTGATTAGTAAATTTAATAAAATAACTGCCAACATTAATATAATATAATATAAAATATATCAGCCTATTTAGATACACGTTAGCTAGTCGCCCCACGCGTACGATCTCTATTTCGTTACAAATTTCATAAATAATTTCATAGTGCGAGTTGAAATATATTTTTATTAAAAAAAAGTAACAATGTCCATTTTATAAAAAGTTACCTACTAATATTCCTATTAACCAAACAGCTTGTGTTTATAAGAACATAAGCACAAAATAGTAAAACGCCACAGGCTCACGTTACGTTCGACACGCGACGCATCGTTGTATGCCATTTTGTCTTATTCTAAATATTTTAAAAGTAATTTATAATAATAGACAAATGAATATTGAATCGAAAATAAAGTAAAACAAAACTATCCAATGTACAAACTTTGTACATTGGATAGTTTTTTATCATATTTGATAATATTGTTAGTAGGTCGTTTGTTGTCCTGTTACGTATTAATATAATATAATATATTATTATTATTTTATGATATGGTAAACAACACTATTAAAACAACCAATACTGTTACATGACAATAATAATTTACTTTAAATATTATACATAAGCTGTCACATCTATCTTCACTTGCAATAAACTATTTTTACTTAGTAATTGTTCATTACGAAAGAAATATTATAAAGAAAAGAAGTATTATTAGCATTTGATTGTATTTGTAAGAATTAAAAATAATTTGAGTTACTAATACAACTTTATTAATTATTTTAAGCAATTGATACGATAATAAAGTGCGTTACTTGAATATCCAAGTAATATATTGGTGGAATTTGTATCTTTATTGTATTTGTGTCGTGGCCGGTCATATCCGACAAACCTGAATCACGCTATCAGTGTTTTCTATGGCGATTGTTGTATTAAGTGTTAATTCCTCTTTTAATGTAATAGAACCTTTTTATAAATTTTGTTAATTTTAGTGCCCTGTCTGTCATTATTATTTTATGTCATTATAAATGATTACCTACAATAAAATGGTTTTATTTTATCAAGTACTAGCTGTTGCCCGCGGCTTCGCCCGCGCTTAACTAAAAGGAAAGGAAAAATGATAGTTTGGAAGTCTGATGTTAAAGTAAGAAGCATGAAACGTCATACTGGTTAGAAAAAAGTAATGTTACGGTGTTTTTTTATTTTAAGATTGATTGATTATTCTTTTAATAATCATCAATGAACTTACTGCGAATCCTTAACTAATATTCCGATCCACGATTCTGTTGCTTAAATGCCCCGGCATCTACCCACGCCTATTCTATCAAATTCAGGAATTTATTAACTTTATTTATAATTAATATTACACCTATTTTGAAGAATTCTTAATTTTATGTAGATTGCAATGATATTTACGACTTTTACAATATTCGTGAATTTTAAATTCTTATATTTATTTATAATCATTTAATCAAAGTCCATTTGGGAATCATCTGATTTGTCAGATTAATTCTATTTTTCTTTTTTTTATATTTTTTTTTTACCTAATATTATCTTTCCGAATTTTTTCGTGGACTTATTTTGAATTTTAGTTCCCAGCGCTCTACAGCAGTAATGATGACGTTAATTTTTAAAATTTTAATTTTAACCTACGTAAGTTATGTTTAGCAACGCTAAATACAATTGCTAATAATTAAGATAGTTTTTTTTTTTAATTGTTATTCTTATAACATTAACAGAAAAATATATATAAAAAAAAATCTATGTTTAAATATACAAATTAAATATGTTAAAAATTATAATTATCAACTATTGTAATGAACACTGGAGCCATTTTTGTATATTTTTAAAATTATTTTGTAATTTTGTGGGCAGGTGGGACGCCTAAAACTCCCGTGATCGAAACCAAAATGAATCCACGAAAAAATCCAAACAGTTAGTTTTCTTTATAATGTCAAATATTTGCATGAATCTAAGAAATAATTATAATATTATTTATTATAATATAATATTTATCTACAAGAAAAGGTACAGGGAAACTGTTTTAGTATCTTATTTAATTATTTAGTCTCTTGGATGGTTATATACATATTTATTTTATATTAATGAATTTTGCTAGTTATACGTGATGTTTTTTTATATAAAATGTATATTTCAAACATTTCGCAACTTCTTTTAATATACAAGTATAATTTTTTATTATATAAAATAGTTTCAATTTCTGCTAAGTAGCAAAATAAAAATGACTTGGAGCGCCATCTATGACCCTACGATAGTTATTAATTGGGATCGTGCCATAACAATGAACCAAGACAATGGCTAGACAAGTGGAGGATGGCTGTCAACGTCGGTAAGACGGCCGCTCTGCTTGTCGGTGCTGACAAGCCGAAGCGTCGGCTCACCTTCCGACGCCAGGACGTGGAGTGGCAGACCTCAGTCTGTTACTTGGGGTGTCACTTGGACCGCAGGCTGCGCATGGTACCCACCGTTAACAAGATGGTGAGTCATGCCGCGGCTGCCCGGTCTAAGGGCTTGTACACAAAACTGCGATGCGATGTCGCATCGCAAAAATCTGCGAGCTCCCTCTACGCATCGCAAGAACTTGCGAATTGATTCGCATCGCGCATTCCTGCGATGTTGCGTCACACTTGTTGACGTCATTTTAGTTCGCTCAGGGACAGCGTGTGGGCAAGACGTGTACTTTAAAAATGACAGAATACGACGTTGATTTTTTAATATCACTGATTGAGGAGCGCCCTGTTCTTTGGGACACTAGTAATGAAGATTATAAAAACAAATTCATCAAACAAGATGCTTGGAAGGACGTGTGTAAAAGTTTATTTACAAATTTCGAGGAAAAAGAAAACAATGAAAAAACTAAACTTGGTAAGTACACAAATACATTTATTAAGTATAACTTCTTTTTACTTTTTACTAAAACTACCTACAAATCAAACATTCTATTCATATAAGCACAAAAAATATTCTTTAAATTGTTAACAAATGTTTAGGCGTCGACAGCGAGTTACTTTAATGTTTTACGATGTGATCCTTTTGTACCTGTTATATTGACTTATTACCAAGAACGCGAGCAACAATGCAAGTCGCATTGTATATTCTTAAATTTTTTGTAGTTGCCAGCTTAATGCTCCAACTTCACTAGTAAAGTAATCCGAATATTCGTTTCTAATTATATTTGCACTTACCACCTGACTACCTACATTCAACCCTTGTTGAAGTGGTTGTAGTTCGGAATCATCTATGATCATTTCAATAGGGGTGTCTAATTCATCACGGTTAATTACAAAGTTATGTAGTATGCAACAAGCCTTAACGATATCTATTGCAAAATCATATGAAACGTTAATGGGCCGGTGAAATATTCGCCACTTATTGACCAGTATGCCGAAAGTACACTCGACATATCTTCTTGCCCTACTCAAACGGTAGTTGAATACTCTTTGTTTAACAGACAAATGCTTGCCAGAATAAGGACGCATGACATTATTCGAAATAGAAAAAGCTTCGTCTCCGACAAAAACAAATGGAACCGGTTCTTGAAAGCCCGGTAACGGCCTTGATGTTGGTGTAGGCAAATCACCTCTCATCAGTAAGTCGTACAGTTTCGTGTTGTGGAAAATAGTGGAGTCACTTTCCTTTCCACATGCTCCTATGTCCACATAGATGAATCTGTATTTCGAGTCCACAATAGCCAACAAAACTATTGAATTGTAGCCCTTGTAATTAAAAAAAAGTGATCCACTTTTTGGGGGACTACGAATATTTACTGGTGGTAGGGCTTTGTGCAAGCTCGTCTGGGTAGGTACCACCCACTCATCAGATATTCTACCGCAAAACTGCAATACTTGATATTGTTGTGTTCCGGTTTGAAGGGTGAGTGAGCCAGTGTAATTACAGGCACAAGGGACATAAAATCTTAGTTGCCAAGGTTGGTGGCGCATTGGATATGTAAGCGATGGTTGACATTTCTTACAATGTCTAAGAGCGTTGGTGACCACTTACCATCAGGTGGCCCATATGCTCGTCCGCCTTCCTATTCTATAAAAAAAAAAAAAAAAATACGAATATGTTTCCCATCAACGGCTCCAATACAGTTAGGGAAGTTGGCTTTCTTGTCAAAGTCCGCAGCTATTTCTTCAAACAGCTGTTGTGTTATTTTTGGTATGTTTGCATTTAAACACAATTTCCATATTGCATTACAAACTACTCGTATTATCTTAGCAACTGTACTTATTCCTCGATAATAATCTAAATGTATATTTCTGATTTCATTTCCGGTCGCTAGGAATCTATAACATAAATAGAAAAAAAGAAGGATTAATTTATATAACAAACTTGAAAAGTAAAGAACACTAACCTAAAACGACATAAACATATATAAATTATTTTAATTTAATTAATTGGTAGACAACGCTTCTAGCATTAAGTTCGCCTATTGTTCTGTACAATTGGTATTTGATGAATAATAAAGATTAATAAATAAATGAATAAATTAAATATTGTCTATTTTCTTTTTTGCAGGTAATACAGTAATACAAAGATGGAGGGGGATTAAGGATACCTTTAATAAATATGAAAAGAAATTCAAAGGTGCAAGTAGGTCAGGGTCTGGATCCAAAAATATAAAAGAATACCATCTGTACAAACAATTACCATTTCTTAAGAAAAATTTACAAAATGAGACCACTACTAGTATAAATGAGTCAGAAAATGAGCAAGATAATCAAGAAGGTACATCTAAAACACGTTACCAAAGGCAGCCACCAAAAAGAAAGATGGTTAATAATAAATTTGAAGATGATATTGTAAAGATTTTAAAGGAACCTGAGAATAGACACATATCTTTTTTTAAAGGTATTCTACCATCACTTGAAAGATTAGATGACAATAAAACACTAATCTTTCAGAGCAGAGTTCTTCAAATTTTAACAGAATTGCATCAACCTCATGGCTACTACTATCCGAATAGCAACTGTAGGGTTACGTACAATTAAGAAGGAGTGTTGAGCGAGTAAAAGTTGAAGAGAAAGAGTTTATAGATAGAAAGGACAGTTTATTGAAAGTCACAAGCACGAGATGGCCTAGTGGTAAGAACGCGTGAATCTTAACCGATGATCGTGGGTTCAAACCCGGGCAAGCACCACTGAATTTTCATGTGCTTAATTTGTGTTTATAATTCATCTCGTGCTTAACGGTGAAGGAAAACATCGTGAGGAAACCTGCATGTGTCTAATTTCATTGAAATTCTGTCACATGTGTATTCTACCAACCCGCATTGGAGCAGCGTGGTGGAATAAGCTCCAAACCTTCTCCTCAAAAGGGAGAGGAGGCCTTAGCCCAGCAGTGGGACATTAACAGGCTGTTACTGTACTGTACTGTACACAAGCACACACACACTAAAAGTCAGAAGAAGAAGAATAAGTTTAGAAGAGGCACAGAATTACACAGAGACAGTTACAAATTATAAATTATAAAAATAGGACGCGGCGGATACAATTTACTTAGAATTTCGAATTGAGTTAATAGCGTGTAAGCGTACAGCTGACTGATTCGATCGGCCGGTGCATCGTCCATCGGCGCGGCGCAAGCGCCGCCCCTCTGTGACGTAGTCGTTCGAGACAATGGGACCGGGCAGCGGCCGATCTATTTATTAACTACTAATAATTATGTTTGCGCGTCCGCTTTACATACAAATAAATATGTGTATTATTTTGCAATATATTTTTTATATTTATTTATTTTTACAAATTACCTTTTTTATAATAACATATTTTTAGTAATTTTTATATTTTTTTATTTTTTTATATTTATGAAAATATATAATTATGCTACATCACCCCCCTTCAGAGACCGGGTTACGGGCGATAATAGTCGGGAAATTTTACAATGCGGCCCGAGTGTGTTTTCTTAATATTATCACCGGCAAAAGATAACCTCTGATGTTTCTCTCGTGTGTTGTGATGATGAGTGTGAACGTTGGATGGTGGTGTATTGTGATGGTGTGTGAGAGTGTAGGATGGTAGTGTGTTTGTTGGATCACTAAGTATGTAGGCCGGTTTTAAGCGATCTATCGATACTGTAACCTGTTTACCATTTACCATGATTTTGTACACCTTGTCGCTACGTGAAATAACTAAGTGAGGTCCAGAGTATGCTGGTGTTAGGGATCGTTTAGTGGTGTCGTCTCTGAGAAAAACGTGAGATGATGTGGGTAAGTCCTTATAAATGAAACTTTTGACCTTACCACTGTGGTGTGAGCTTGGCGATGGATGCAACTTCCGCACAAAATTACGCAACCAAGACAGGTAGTCCGTCATGTCTGCCGTTTCTTCGCTACGAGGATCGAGAAAGTCGCCAGATAGTCGCAGAGGTTGGCCGTAAACAAGTTCAGCCGGTGAGGCTTGTATGTCTTCCTTGTATGCGCTGCGAATTCCCAGTAAGACAAGAGGAAGGGACTCAACCCAAGGTCCATTACCGTGGCAGGTTATTGCAGCCTTGAGCTGCCGGTGAAACCTCTCCACGAGTTCGTTGCACGCTGGGTGATAAGCCGTGGTTCTCCGATGCTGAAAACCAGCACAGACAGACAAATTTTTAAATAGGGCTGATTCGAATTGTCTGCCCCTATCGGTAACTATATCTGTGGGACAACCAAATCGAGATATCCATCCGCTTAATAAGGCCTTTGCCACAGTTTCTGCGGTTATTTCCATTAGAGGGATTGCCTCAGGCCATCGCGTAAAGCGGTCTACGGCCGTAAGGCAGTATCAGTACCCGTGACATAACGGCAAGGGTCCTATCAAATCGATGTGGACAAACGCGAATCCCAATTGTGGCAGTTTAAAATTTCCCACTGGAGCAAAGACATGCCTGGTCACCTTACTGCGTTGGCAAGCGAGGCAATTGCGTACCCAGCTCCGGCAGTCTTTCCTTACTCCAGGCCACACGTAGCGTTCTGAGACCAACTTGGCAGTAGCATTGGCACCAGGATGACTCAAGCAGTGTAGACTTTCGTATACCTGCCTGCGTAAGTCTCTGGGAACAAAAGGTCTCGGGGTGGTGCTACTGACATCGCAGTACAGCTTATCCCGAGATCCAGGAATTTTTATTTGCTGGAGTTGCAGAGATGTGTTGCCTTTTAACAGCTCTGATAACTCAGTATCAGAACTTTGAGCTAAAGCTATTCTCTCAGGGTCAACAGGTTGGGTGATTTCCTCAATACGCGAAAAGTATCTGCCACCACGTTGTTTTTACCAGATATATGTCTGATATCGGTGGTAAATTGAGCTATCAGATCGAGGTGGCGAAACTGCCTAGGAGAACAATTGTTCTTACGATTATGAAAAGCGAAGGTGAGAGGTTTGTGGTCTGTGTAGACTACGAAGTCGCGAGCTTCTAACATGTGCCTGAAATATTTGATGCTCTCGTAGATGGCAAGCAGTTCACGATCGTAAGGCGAATACTTGATCTGAGCTGGGCTTAACTTACGAGAGAAGAATGCAAGAGGCTGCCATGCCCCCCCTTCAGCTGCTGAACGACCGCGCCAACAGCTCTATGCGATGCATCAGTGACCAGGGCCAGCTTTGCGTCGCAGTCTGGATGTGCTAACATGGCGGCTTGACAAAGGCTGTTTTTGTAGCTTTCAAAAGCCTCAACTTCCCGTGCTGTCAAGTTGACTGGACTGGAACCCTTGACAGAACCAGATAGTAGTTCGTTTAAAGGTGCCTGGTAAGTCACTGCGCCGGGAATAAACCTACGGTAAAAATTCACCATGCCAACGAAACGACGTAATTGTCTTACCGTCGTTGGAATGGGAAATTCCTTAATGGCATCTACCTTAGACGGCAGTGGTGTTGTTCCCTGAGCTGTGATGCGATGACCTAAGAACGTGACCTCGGATACACCGAAGATACACTTAGAGCTATTTATAACCATACCGTATTCTCGGAGTCTGGTGAAGAGCTGGTGGAGGTGCATCTCGTGGGTCTGTTGGTCTTTTGAAAATACGAGGAAATCGTCCAGGAAAGCATATGTGAAGTCAAGACCTCTGAGCATTTCGTCGACGAAACGCTGAAACGTCTGTCCGGCGTTACGAAGTCCAAACGTCATGTATGGAAATTCATAAAGTCCGAACGGCGTTGTAATAGCGGTCTTCGGAATATCCTCTGGATTCACCCTGATTTGGTTGTACGCCTTTTCCAGATCTATTGTGGAGAATACAGTACAGCCGGAGAGGCTGTGAATGAAGTCCTGTATGTGACGGATGGGATACCTGTCTGGAATCGTGCGAGCGTTGAGCATCCTATAGTCGCCACAAGGTCGCCAGCCGTCATTTTTCTTTGGCGCTAGGTGTAAAGGCGATGCCCATGGTGATTCGGAAGGACGACAGATACCACTTTGCAGCATGGTTTCAAATTCAGCCTTCGCAATTTTAAGCTTGTCTGGTGCTAGCCGGCGAGGTGTACAAAATACTGGTGGTCCAGGTGTTGTTTTAATGAAGTGCATCGTATTGTTTGAGTGTGTATGGTGTATGCCAGGTGGGCGAGTAATATCGGGGTACTGTCGTAGTATGTCGTGGTATGCAGAATTACCAGAGATTACCTTTACCGATGATATTACGTCTGCTGAATGGGCAGACGAAGCCGGGGACGTAAGCGTAGTTGTGTTGTCGATAAGATGCTGGTTTTCGAACTTCGTTTTCTCACGTCGTCCTGATAAGGCTGATCGGGGGAAAACGCATAGATCGCTGCCGGTGTCCACTAAAAATTGGTTTTTGGGTCTGCGATCGGTCACGAATAAGCGGCCGGTACTCGGGCAATCACTGGCCGCCATTACTGATCGCCCTTTGCGTTTCCCGACGCTCGGTAGTCACATGGCGGTATACACTTTTTAGCACGTTCGCCGAAATGTTGATGGTACCAGCAGTGTGATGAAGATTTTGATCGCGTAGAACTCGAGCGATGACGACTGCGGTTCCGGTATCTAGACCGTCCGCGCTCTCTCGACATCCTTTCTATTTTTTCGGTTAAACTAGCGACTTGTTTAGCCAGGGCTGCAATTTCGGTATTTTCACTGCTATTACTCGTGACGGCTGATGTTGACGCCATTTGAGGTCCGACCACGTCGCTAATTCGGTCAGCTAATTCCGCCAGATCGTCCATCGTGCTTTTCGATTGCGAAGCAATAATTTCTTGCATATTATGAGGGAGTCGACTTGCCCATATAGTGCGCAGGAAGTCTTCTGGTACTCCAGGTCCAGCTAAGTTCGTAAGATGCCTGTAGAACTGTGAAGGTTTTCTGTCTCCTAATTCCTCGTGCATGAGGAGCTGCCTTAATTTCTTCTCCTTGGAAGCAGATAATCTTTTTATCAACTCGCTTTTTAGCCTTTCATATTTATTAGTAGTAGGGTAGGTGATTATGTCCTCCACCCCGCAAGCATATTGAGGGTCCAAATTCCCCGTTACATAATAAAACTTGGTCTCGTCAGTTTTTATATTTGACAGAGCAAACTGTGCTTCCATCTGGGAGAACCAAAGAGCTGGTTTCTCGGCGTAAAATGGTGGGATTCTTACACCAACCCGAAATGATTCATACGTGGTCTCACCCGCATGTTCCGGAACGTTCGGTGCCATTTCGATGCGTGCTTTAGGTTCGCTCATCTTGCTTGTGTTCTTCGGGGTCACCAGTTGTAGGGTTACGTACAATTAAGAAGGAGTGTTGAGCGAGTAAAAGTTGAAGAGAAAGAGTTTATAGATAGAAAGGACAGTTTATTGAAAGTCACAAGCACACACACACTAAAATCTAGGATCTATTTATTAACTACTAATAATTATGTTTGCGTGTCCGCTTTACATACAAATAAATATGTGTATTATTTTGCAATATATTTTTTATATTTATTTATTTTTACAAATTACCTATTTTTTATAATAACATATTTTTAGTAATTTTTATATTTTTTTATATTTATGAAAATATATAATTATGCTACACAACTACCAGGGTGGCTATCAAACTCAACATTTTGCGACATCTCAACAAACGCCACTGATACGTCCACAGTCATCTAACATACCAGATCAAATTGACTCACCTAGTAATGATTTTTCTAACTCAAGCATATTAAGCACACTTTCAACTGAAGAAGACTGATTTTTCGTAAATTTTATGGTTTGTAATATTTTAAAAACTATTTTCTCAATAAAAACTAATGTAAACAATTATTGTTTTACTTTACTTACCGGATAGTGAGGCCAATCATTTCCAGAGGCATAACAGGAATTCTCCCCTTGTACGATTGTTTCTGAAGATATGGTGAAAATAAACTTAAAAGCTCTTCGAATGAAGATATGCTCATTCTAAAATACTCCAAAAAATTTTTTTCGTCGGTTTTCAAAGCTTTATATTTTTGAAGAAAATAGTTTCCATCGGGATTCATAATAGTAATAAATGGATGAACCCAAAATCTTCTTTGTTTCTTTTTCCTGTATCTCCTAAGCAATAATAAAAGTGCACACTTCTTTTTACGATCCATGTCACGACCTAGTTTTCAATTCAAAATACGTTTAGTACGGTTAACGGTCGTCGAAGGAATGGTCACCCTGGGAGACGCCTTGCCGCACGAAATCGCATCGCAGCAATTCGTGTCGTAATTTTCTGCGTTGCGAATTCGCATCGCGTCGCATCGCAGTTTTGTGTACAAACCCTAAGTTGCACATCCTCTTCACATCGCGGCTTCCAATGAAGACCAGACTGAGGGTCTACGGTGCCTACGTCCGCTCGCGCCTGACGTATGCGGCCCCCGCCTGGTACGCACTCTGCTCAGCGTACCAGAAGTGGAGGATTCAGATCCAACAAAACCGATACCTGCGTACCACGATAGTAGGAGCTCCGAGGTACGTCAGGAACGACGTCATCCACCGAGACACCAGAACGCCCACCGTGGAGGAGTTCGTCCGCAAGCTCGCTCGCAGGCTATTCGCAAAGGCGGACTGCAGTGCGAGCGTACATCTCCACGGTATAGCACCGCTGCACGCTAGACCACCTGAGGGGCGTCCTTTACCTCGTGAGCTCCTACTGTCGCCGACCATCTGCTCCGATGCGTTCATCGATGAAGAGGACGACGACGATCGGGAGCAACGATAGGACGACAACAGCCTTAATATACTATACATTGAAGAACCAAGCAGAACAAACAGCCACTGGGTCACAATGACCCTGGCCCTTTGGGCCAGAATTAAATGACACGACGGTAGAATCGTCGGGGAGGAACAGCCCGGGTAGGGGGGGCAACCCCGAGGCCCGTACCCAGACTGGCCTAGGCCAGTCAGGAGGACCATTGATTGAACAATGAACCCATTATTTCGGCCAGAAATATAACGATATTATTCAATTTCATAAAACTCCAAAAAAAACAAGATTACGGTGTTTCTTTATTTTAAGATTGATTGATTATTCTTTTAATAATCATCAATGAACTTACTGTGAATTCTTAACTAATATTCCGATCCACGATTCTGTTGCTTAAATGCCCCGGCATCTACCCACGCCTATTCTATCAAATTCAGGAATTTATTAACTTTATTTATAATTAATAATCGAAGCACCTCTTTGTAAACGGTACCACCGTTGTGCTTTACCAAGCCCGTCTGGATAGGTACCACCCACTCATCAGATATTCTACAGTAAAAAGCAATACTCAGTATGGTTGCGTTCCGGCTTGAAGGATGAATGAGTAAGCCAGTGTAACTATAGGCACAGAGAACGTAACATCTTCGTTCCCCAGATTGGTGGCGCCGTGTGTTTTAGCGATGTAAGATATGGTTAATATTTCTTGACGGTGGTGATCACTTAACATCAAGTGGCCCATTTGCCCATCCGGCTACTTCTTATTCTGATATTACAATTTATACAGGGTTACAGGGTAATATGGCACGATCCTTTTAAAGGGTTATAGTTCAGGACAATAGCTATCAAATGACCCCCAAAATGCTTATGCAAAAGTGTATCGTTTTCGAGTTATTAATTTTTTAATATTTTTTTTATTTAAAGGATGTTTAAGATTCTAAAATTCAATAAAAAAAAATCAACGTATTTTCCCTATTTTTTTTTGTATTTCTTGCTAGGGTACATCCTAGTTAATAATAACCAGTTATAAAACAAAAACAATCTTCAAGCATTTTTAAATTACAGATCCAAAACTGTACAACTTTTCGATTTTTAATTTTGATTCTTTAAGTTACTCGCAATTTTTTTGTAAAAATCACTATGGCTCTTATCGTGCGGATCATTTTAAAAACATCTGCGTTTCCTTAGCTATCCATCGGTACATAAAAAGTACAGTAACAATCATAAACTCAGGAGAAAATTAGATAACAAAGAGACCAGGTAGGAAATTCTAAGAAATGCTATTGTTAAGAAATTAAATCTGGATCAAAGACAAAAGGACCTCAATGCAAAGTAGTTAAAGATTATTTTTAATAGGGGTAATAGGTAAAAAAGGAGAGATAAACCAGAGCTGTTTGTGGAATACTATTATCAATTCCTTTGAATTTACCGTCATTTTTTCTAATTTCCTTTTATCTCATTTCTTTTAGGAATAAGAGTAATAAAACCTTGTCGGGGTACATAATACTCACTGTACTTGCCCTGCTCGTATAGTGTGGACGCGCTTTAGTGAATATTGATCTCTTAAATTTTTGAAAAAAACCGCTTCGTTTACTGGACTCTGTTTCTTACAACTTCGTGACTCGGCTAGCTAAAAGGAATTTGTGATTTGTGTTTATGATAACTTGGCGCGTAAAAAGGACTATTATGGCTGCAGAACAAAATTCTTCTCGTCGTCCGTACTCTAATGAGGAATACGCTGACATCTTATTTTGCTATGGATATTGTAACGGTGACGCCGCAGCTGCTCGTCGTTAGTATAATCGTCGATTTTAGATAATTACACCCAGACTCAGGACAAACATACATGTTCATGCACACAGATGTCTGTCCTGGGTGGGAATCGAACCCACAACCTTCGGCGTGAAAGGCAAGTGTTCTACCAACCACGCCAACCGGCTCGTCAAAATTATAATTTTGTAAAAATGCCCACCAGCGGTGGATTCTAGGTAGGAGGTCCCTTTTGTGTTTGGACGCTTTAAGCGCATTACAGTCCGTGATGACTGTAAACTTGCACCCATAAAGATATTGTCGAAAATGTTTTATTGCTCGAACCACGGCCAAAGTCTCCAATTCATAAGAGTGGTACCGACTTTCGGCTTCAGTAGTCCTCATGCTCATGAAGGCTACTACATGTTGTCGTCCTGCAATTACTTGTACTAATACCGCTCCGAATCCCAGACTCCTTGCGTCTGTGTATAATTGAATTGGTGCTTCCTCTTGAAATAGTGTGAGTACTGGAGTAGATGTTAAACATTGCATAACCTTCTCTCTTGCTATTTCGTGGCGTTCGTTCCATTGCCATTTAGCCCCTGGTTTGGTCAGTTCATATAGCGGTACCATTATGCGCGAGAAATCTGGTATAAACTTCCTGAAGTATCCCGCCAATCCACAGAACTGCCTTACTTGTCTAGGTGTTGTTGGTACAGGTGCTTTCACCAGAGCATCTATTTTCCGTGGGCTTGGCCGGACTTGTCTATCTGAAACAATGTTGCCCAAATATTCGATTGAGCGCTTAAAAAAACTGCATTTATCAGCATTAATAGAAAAACCAGCGTCCTGTAGAGCAACGAGAAAACGTTCAATGCTTGACAGTCCTTCTATAAATTCTTCGCATTTGCTTAATACGTCGTCAACATACACTTGAGCTGCACTCCCTAATAAAGAGTTTAGAGCCCTGTTGATGCACCGCTGGTAGACTGAGCATGAATTGCTCAATCCAAATAGCATAGTCATATATTCGTACAGCCCATCTGGTGTGACAAAGGCTGTTTTTTTCAATTGACGACTGTGCAATCGGTATTTGGTGAAGTCCTGCAGCCATGTCAAAGGTTGTGTAGAATTGTCCTTTGGCCAATTGGTCGATTTGGTCCGAAATGAGTGGCAGTGGATAGTGATCACTCAAAGTATTGGAGTTAAGCTCCCTGAAATCCACGCACATACGGTCGTCGCCATTCTTCTTTTTTACTAAGATGATGGGACTGGAGTATGGAGACTTGCTTTCATGTACAATCCCATGCTCCATCAATTCCTTCACAATAATAATAATAATAATAATAATAATAATAATATTTATTTCAAGTATCATGGACTCATTTTGTTAGTAATACAAAAACTTAAATGTCTATGTTAGTACTTAACCTAAGGCTATCTAAAAAATATGAATATTTAGATATGTGAGTCACCTCTGCGCCATTCCATTAGAAATAGCGCAGCAGTGACCCACATATGTGCAGCCTGCCCGCGATTAGTTTCAAGATGCTGTTGGTACTGTCCCGCACTCTGCGCACCAGGGCTCCACATCTTTTACGCATAGTAGTATAAAAACAGTCCACGTGTGCCTCCGCGAACATCCCTGATGCGCTACACAATCGGGGCAGCCCCATCAGCACCCTGAAAGCATTGTTATATTGTACACGAATAGCGTTGTACGACTTTTGCATGTACTTGGCCCACAGGTTGCACGTGTAAAAATTCATACAATATGCTCTGAACAACGTGCCCTTGACGCTGTCCGAGCAGCGCGCAAACCTGCGAGCCAGCATGTTCGCTCTTACTGACAACGCCCTCCGTTTTCTTTCAATATCAGCGTCGTCTTTGAGGTCTGAAGTCAATATATGGCCAAGATATTTAAATTGGGAAACCCTTTGCAGTGCTGTACCATTGAGCATTACTGGTGGTACACTACTTGGCACTTTACCTCCGGCCTCAAAAACCATCACTACACTTTTCTTTGCATTATAGTTAAGACCATGACTTCCCACATAATCCTCACATTTAGCCATCAGTTTTCTAAGACCACAAACAGACGCACTCAACAGCACCATGTCATCGGCGTAGCTTATGTTATTAACACAAATACCGTCTATGTAACAGCCGATCCTGGTGCTGCTAAGCTCGGCGATTAAATCGTTAGCATAAAGGTTAAAGAGCGTTGGCGAGCTCAATCCTCCCTGCCTCACCCCACACTCCAACCCATATGGACGTGACAATGCTCCTGCCCATCGGACATTATTGACCTGATTCCCATACCAAAATTTAAAGATATTGATCAGTTCCGAAGGTATACCAATCTCGTTCATTTTACGCCATAAGATATCGTACGAAACCAGATCAAATGCCTTCGACATGTCAAGAAAACATGCATAAACTGGAGTCTTACGCCTAGTATATTATGTGACAGCATGCTTAACACAAAGTATAGCACTTTCCGTGGATAATCCAGGTCGGAATCCAAACTGGTTATCATGCGGTTTTATGAACTTATTTAATTCTATATTGAGCACGCTGTCAAACACCTTCGAGATGACCGTAGCCAACGAAATAGGTCTATAGTTGTTTTTATCAGCCAGGTCGCCAGTTTTGTTTTTCACAATAGGCACAACTATCGTACGTATCATCTCGCCAGGCATAAAACTATGGCTCAAACAAAAGCTGTACAGCATACACAAAACTCTGGGAAGATGTGGCCCAGCGTATTGAAGATGCTCAATGCTAAGTCCATCATGGCCCGGGGATTTACCTCTACTCATATGTTTGATGATATGTGCAACTTTGTCATATTTAAACTTAATACACATTTCCATGTTGGACTCAACATTGATCACTGACTGAGAAGGCCCCCGTGGTGATTTTACGTGAAAGTGGTCCATAAAAAGATCAGGAATCTTTTCAGGCTCACACACACCACCGATGCTCACAGGGAGGGAAGGCTTGCTGTTCATTTTGTTAGTCTTCTTCCAGAAACCGCGGAAATCCTTTTTCGTATGATGTGAAGCTAGAATATCCATTTTAATTCGCTCCTGATGGTTTTGACACCACCTTAAACGGGATTTAAAAATCCTTCTAGCCTCGCACATTTCCCTATAAACATATCCTGCGGTTGGCTTATCATACCACAGCCATAATTGAAATTTTTGTCTTGCCTCCCTGTGCGCCTCGGCTACATGTTTATTCCAACCTATCACTCTTATTTTCCTTACACGATACCTACTGTTACGACCCACCACGGAAGCATCTATCAAAGCTTGAACAATGTCACTGTACAACTTTGTTATAGTGTTTCTATGTTCTGGATTATTACAAATATAGTCACCGCAATCACGAAGCTCATATGGGAAGTCAATGTTTCTTAACCTTTCGTGACATTCCCTCTGGTATATATCTATCTGTTCTTGACTTCTTTCTCCCCAACGAATCTCATTTAGAGAAGACGTACTTAAACAAAGTTTCTTTGGTAGTAGCACATTTAAATTACATTCTACGACCAGAGGGAAGTGGTCAGACCACAACACATCATGCAATACATAAACATTGCTCACGGAATCAACAGCAGCTTTAGTGGCTAAGCAATGGTCGAGCCACCGTTTAGATCCATGAGATTCACTTAGAAAGGTATAAGTATTAGACCATAAACCTAATATTTCAGTATCTACACAAGTCCATTCTTGTTCTGAGCAGAACTGAGTAAGTTCGTTATAAAACCGCTCAGAAGGGTGCGCATTGTAGTCCCCCAATATATATACACAGTTTTCCTCGTAACTATCAATAATAGCACTTACCGAGCTTAGTACGTCTGTAAAATCCATTAGGTTCGCAACTGAATCCGTAGGCATATATACACTCATCACTAAGAACGATTTATCTTGTAACACTATTCTAATAGCACAGATACGCGGGTTATTACACTGAACAACGGACACATTTTGGAAAACACTACGTCTCCACAGCAGCGCAACTCTATTCTAACACTATTCTAATAGCACAGATACGCGGGTTATTACACTGAACAACGGACACATTTTGGAAAACACTACGTCTCCACAGCAGCGCAACTCCTCCATATGGTCTCCCACGTAAAATACCAGTAGATGTGTCTACCGCAGATACTCCTGTAGAGCTGAAGTCCTCACTTAATGTGTCAAGAAAAGATAACTCCGTCGGCAATAACCAGCATTCTTGTAAAGCAATTAAATCTGAAGTTTTACATAACTCGCGAATACATTGTGCAGAGCGCTTTACGTTCTTGCAATTAAATGAAATAAATTTACAGGTTATGTTTTTATCCATTAACAATAGGCAGGTTATTCAGCGCCACCTCTGCAACAGGTGTTTCGTCTTTGCGTTTAAGCTTAAAGTGCACAAACCGCCGAAAAATAATTCCCTGCGGCCAAATATTCTCATTAAGATACAACGAAAGCTTACTTTGTGAAACAAAAAGCTTATAGGCGTCGTGTTCACATTGCCGCTTAATTGAAATTTTCTCTAATGTAACACTCTCCTTAGTTTTGTTCTTAATATAGTTAATTATATCCGATTCTGCCGTATCTTTATGAACATTTGTTATAAATAGAGGTATTTTTCTATCAGCCGCCCCGAATTTTTCTTCCGATTCAACCACAACATTTCCCATTTTGCCAATGAGGCGGTTTTTCAATTTTTGCGATCTCTTCTTTACAACTGTCCAGCCTTCACTTGGATCATGGACCTTAGCAGCCGCAGCATAAGATCTAATTTGCGCTGTCCCACCGGGCTGATCTTTCGATTCGCTCGATACCCGCGATGAGTCATTTACAGTGCTAATCGCTTCCATGCCTCGACCTCCGCCTCGGGTGACGCAATCGTCCGCGTCTGTCGACTGTTGATAAACAATACTTTGAAACGCTGTATTACTACCCTCCACTGTAGTACTCATATTTCTATAGTTTATATTATATTCTCCCGGCGATAATGCCTCGCCGTTAGACTGATCTAAATGCGTTGTAATGATAGTGTCATCTAATTGAGACAATCCTATCGGTCCACTATCGCGGTAAGCTCCTCTTTTCGTGTTTACTGCCATAGTTAAAAAAGGCGGCGAAGGTAATTTTCCGATAAGACATTCCTTCTTAACACATTCAAGTTGCTCAACAGTAGCATATATTAACTTAATACTTTTAATTTCCGCCTGTACTATCATCAGATCCTTGAGCAGCTTGGAGACATCTAGGTGGTCAAATGTTATAGGTGGTAGTTTCTCCAAATCCCTAGCCACGAACACAGGTAATACATCGGGATCTGTTACCTTAAACACATTTATGACGTCGTGCAGTAAGCGATTTTCCTTGCCTCTTCCTTTGCGAACAGTTTTACGTAAATCCGATGGTAACGATTCCAGGAGTAAGCTGTTGGCTTTCTCAATTTGTTCACTAGAAAAAGCTGACGTACATATTTTCACCAAACTCACTTCATCCGCTAATGAAACTTTATTTTGGATATAAGCTAAAAGCTCATTAACAACTAGATGACAATTGTTACACTTTAATGTATTACTCGTCATTGTCGCAAATGCATCCGTCTGACGCTTCATTCGAAAAACGTCCGATGCGCCAATGGCTCGTACTTTTTCACGTTCAACTGGACTGAGCCTATATGGTCATCGTTCTATATATTTGTCTGGATTCTTCAAGCGGATTTCCAGTTCGGCGGTCTTAACACAAGTTGTTGGGTACCCTCTGATAAAAAGGTGCTGATACTTGTTCAAAAGTTTGCGTAATTTTTCGATATCTTCTTCATTGGTGAGGTCACAATCTAATTTATCAAATATCGGGTTCGTACATTGAAGGTGATTGATGTTCTGTAGACTTGTCAACCTCGTTCCATCCGTAGTAATCACCATAGTGAGGTTCGTATTATTTATCAAGTTCATTCCTACTAAGATGTCTGTCGTCATCTCGTAGTCGGCTAATATGTGGAACTGTAGTTCAATGTTGATATTATCAATGACCCCAATCGTAACTAGTGTAGCTATTGAAAGCACAGGAAATTGTCCAATTCCCTTCAAGTAATTTGACGTTTCTAATCTTTGATGTTAATGACCGTTCACGTTTGAAACAGGTTTCGAAAGAATGCCCTGGTATTTTGCAAAATGAACAGATTGTTGCTTTATTGTTCTGGTTGGAGGTTACTTCCTTGTTGTTGTTTTCGGTTCTCATTTTATTCCTTTGTTCAGTTTTAGACTCTGTAGGCTTGTAGTAACATTCACCGGTAGTATGATTGGATCTTTTACAGATTCGGCAGGACGAAGTCGATGGGGTCGCGTTCAAAAAACGTGGTCGCTTACTTACATTATTCGAACTCGGGTTAGAACGCTTCATAGTTCTTATTGATGATGCAACTGATATAAGTTCTGGCACTGTTGTGGCCCGTGTGTTCAATAGCTCGATCCTAAGTCTTTCGTCGTTTACACAACCAATGACTGCTTCAACTGCATCTTCATTTGAAAGTTTGTCCTTGGTGATCCTTCTCCATAAGACACATGCTCGTGATAAAAACTCTGAAATATCCTTTGAAGAGTCGTAAACATGTTCTCTGAAACGAACTATGTCTCGAGAATAACGGTTTTCTGGCTCGAACGTCGTGATAAGGTTGTTACGTAGTTCAGCCCATGAAGCTGTGGTGACCCTCCAATCGTCAACCCACATTTTCGCCCTTCCCTTTAGAAGGCTGCCAACCTTCATGCGTATATCAAAGTCATTGAGTCTGTATGTTTCGACTGCCTTGTCGATGTGTTGACACCGCTCACGTACTCCCACATTGGTGTCGGAGTCAAAAGATGGTTTTTTTTTTATAGAATAGGAAGGCGGACGAGCATATGGGCCACCTGATGGTAAGTGGTCACCTTAGAGATTAGCATTGTAAAAAATGTTAACCATTGCTTACATCACCAATGCGCCACCAACCTTGGGAACTAAGATTTAATGTCCTTTGTGCCTGTAATTACACTGGCTCACTCACCCTTCAAACCGGAACACAACAATATTAAGTATTGCTGTTTTGCGGTAGAATATCTGATGAGTGGGTGGTACCTACCCAGACGAGCTTGCACAAAGCCCTACCACCAGTAGGTAAATGTCGTTAATACGTACTTTTGTTTCTGGTGGTGTACTTAAACGTTCCGACATTTGCTGCATTACTTGCATCATCTGCATCAGGAATTGTGGTGGTATGTTGTTCATTGGTGCATTCAGCAATGCTGAATGTGGCTGGAATTGCGGCAATGCGGTTCCAACACCTCTTGTGGTGTTTAATCCATGGTCTGGTCCCGTCGTTGCATCAGGTTGTTGTTGAGCGAAAGTGGCAAGCGATCCCACTTCTGATGACAAAGTTCCGGATGTCGTATTGTTTTTAAAAATAATGACGTCAGCAATGCTGACGTCATCTTCATTACAATCTTCGTTATTCATAGTAGTAATAATTAAACACAACTTCTTCCAATAAACCTTTTATTGAATGAATGTAAATAACAGAGTAGAGCTCCGCACTACTCGGCTACTTGTGCCCGACTACCTCGTGTAAAGACCACTACTCGTATTTATACCAAACTCGAGAGTGGGGAGCTTTACAAAAATAATCATAAAACATTTTTATAAATTGTGAACATGAACTTAACCTATTTAAAATAATGACTTTAGTAATTATAATTTAAAATAACAATTTTAGAATATTAATTAAATGAAAAGTTTTTATGAAAACATAATTAGAGAACGAAAACAAATCATCCCAAATGAATGATTCATTTGAAATGATTTGTTTTTACTAAATAATTGTAACTAATTTTAAGTCACAATATCTTAAGTAACTTAAGCAAATAATTTAAATAAATAAACGAATGATTCATTTGAAATGATTTGTTTTTACTAAATAATTGTAACTAGTTTTAAGAGTCACAATATCTTAAGTAACTTAAGCAAATAACTTAAATAAATGATATTGCGCCGATATATATAATAAATAGCGATGATTTAACACTAACATACTGCATCACATTTGATATCTATAATACATATAATGTTACTCGGCTCAAGTCCTGTTTAATTTAACATCTCGACTCAGACGATATTACACAATTGCAAAATTACATATAGAAATATGTCACATGATCGACAAATTGCCAATGGAATGGACAATATAGTTTATATTTAAGCGATCAATATTAAAACAGGTCCAGTACAACACCAAATGAATCAACAAAAGTTGAAAATATTTTTTGAAATCAATTAGTCGTCCTGTTATGATTGAGTTGGTTTTCTTTAAACGTACTTTATTCAAATATATAATTTTATTCAGATATTATGTATTTAGTTTAAATAATCATTATTTATCTGTCAGTGATGTTAAAATGTGTAAAAATTACAATTGAAATTAATTTGTTATTTAAACGGAATATTTTCAACAAATCAAATTTCTTTATTCAATATAGAAGCGTTACACTTACTTATTGACTGTCAAATTAAAAACTTCCACCGATAACGTTTAGTATTTGAATCAAAATGATTTTATGATTATGTTGAGTCCAACGCAGTGGCGGACTCACCAGGAGGTATATACAGATATCACGATGTATCTGTAGTCTATTCCAGCCACATGAGGAGTCAAGACAAATAAACAACTTCCACATCGAGTTGACGCGATATCATTGGTCGAGATCTTGAATAATCTATGATATTCACTATGGATTCCCTAAAATTGGATGGTTTGAATGTCCGCAAAGTTAGTTATAAAATGTAAAATTAAAATAAAAAGAACAAAACACACATTACAAATTTAAAGCAAGAATACGCCGTCTAAAAGATTGTCCTGTGGCATTTTATTTGTTTATTTGTAGTTGTTGATCTACAACTTTATTAGACATTAAAATTAGTTCATTTTGATAAAAAGTTTTTGATTTATTACAAATATCGGTGGCCTTAATACCCGACCTACACCACGCCACACGCGTACGACCTCTATTTCATTACAAGTTTCTTAAGTTACTACTAACTACAAGTTCAATAAGGCCTGTCGGCTAATAAGGTCTAAATAACAAAAATGCTATTAAAGTAGCCATCTCATAGATGTCGCTTCAAACTTGTGACTACGTGTTCGCTTGCTCGCTGCCACCGGTGTTAAGTGCAATTGCGCGACTCAAATAATAAGAATTCTTCTGAATCAATCGTAAGTATTTTTTTTAAATATTATACTTATATTACAAAAATTACGCTCTAGTTTTCTTTTATTCTTGATCTCTATGAACTTGGTGTTTCAAAAATGTATCATAACAAAAAATACACCTTTTTTTTTCGCTGGAAAAACGCATTTACGCGTTTCCCCCACATGAAGTGGGAGGGTATGTGGGACTCGCCGGCACTGAAGGCGCCGAAATACCCATTAAAACACCAGCGGCGTTTAGAATGCAGAAGTCCTGCCCCCCCCCGATTTCAACGGCGTCCGACTCTCTTGAGCCCCTCGTGTGGCTCCCAACATCCGGCTGAGTTCATCTCGACAACGCCCCCCCCCCCCCCCCCGGAGACGCTGTAGAGACCACTCTGGCCAACTTTTATTTTTATCTGTCAGACAGACGTTTTTTGTCCAGGCTAATATCGGAAACAGCTGAAAGTTACAAATTTAAATAGCTAAATTATTATATTATATACATAATTATATATAAATTATTACAAGAAGTATTTATTAAGGTTCCGTTTTATTTTTGTTTCATTAAAATCGGTTGAGTCTATCAAAAGTTATAATTCATTCGTACCTACCTCTGGGTGCAAACAACGAAATGCGAAATATGCTTTGTTAGCGAACCGGTCCGCACCGGGCGATTTTTTGACTTGTAATTTTTTGACAATCGATTCGATCTCCTCGACTGATATCGGTGACAACGGTTCGTCCGTTGGTGGCACAGAGCTGATGTTATCTACTAACGTGTCGACCTTTAAGAGGTGTTCCGGGTCTTGCGCCTGGTTGCTCGGTGAGCATTGTGATTCTAAACTATCAGCTAAGCACTCGGCCTTATCCAAGTCGTCTGTTGCGGGCGGGAGATTCGGGCGTAACAAAGGAGGCATGTTCGCGGCTCGTTCGCCTTTGAGGGATCTCGGCATCGTCCAGAACGCTGTGTGCGATGGTTTGATTTCCCCTAGGCGAGTACCGTAATTATCATCACGGAATTCGCTGAAACGGGCTTTGACGTCCCTCTGAAGGGCCCTGAGTTTCCTCCGGTTTTCTGGTGACGGAAAAGCGTCATGAGCTCGTGCAGCGGCGTTTTTCCGCGTGATAAGATCTTTCAAGTCTTCAGGGAGCTCCCAACGCTCGTTAGGGCAAATTTCGAACTCCCTGGAGCACATGTCTATTTTGTCGCGTATGTGGGTGGTGAGTTTAATCGCGGCCGCTTTTGCAACGTCTACTGTGTCAATTCTGTCTGGGATATCTTTTAGAGACTGTGAATCTAAGGACTGGACTTGTTGTGTGAATTTGTGCCAGTCGATGATGGTTTTAGTTGGACGGTTAAGTGGATCATCTGGCCCTAGCTCCACTAAGACTGGGCGGTGATCTGAGTCTAACTCGGATAGTGCCTCGATTGAGTGTAACTGCAAGGTCACGCCTTTCAATATCACTATATCGAGTACGTCTGGTTTATCTCTGCGATTCTCCGAGAATGGGAACCGAGTGGGTGTCGTAGGAGCAATGACGGCAAAATTGTGCGACATATGGTGAGCCTTGTCTCTAGCATTTGTTGTTTACTGGTGCAAGCTCGTCTGGGTAGGTACCACCCACTCATCAGATATTCTACCGCAAAACAGCAATACTTGATATTGTTGTGTTCCGGTTTGAAGGGTGAGTGAGCCAGTGTAATTACAGGCACAAGGGACATAAAATCTTAGTTCCCAAGGTTGGTGGCGCATTGGCTATAAGCGATGGTTGACATTTCTTACAATGCCAATGTCTAAGGGCGTTTGGTGACCACTTACCATCAGGTGACCCATATACTCGTCCACCTTCCTATTCTATAAAAAAAAAAAAAAATTTGGAGTGAATTCCAGTTGGGGTGTTTACTGTTGAGGTCGCCGGCCAAAATGACCGCGCTACCCATTGATAGAAGTGACTTAAGGTCAAGGTGAGAGTTAAACAGAGGCTAGGATAACGGGCTGATGGCCCGTCATACTTAGCTGACAGATTGACGCTTCGATGTTGGTGAGCGGTGGGGTGTCGAGTGGCAGGCAGTGCAGTGACCTTTTATAGTAAATAACCGTACCCCCTTTAGCGGAGATACGATCGTTTCGGATGATGCGGTAATTCGCGATGTTCAGTTCGCAAACGTTAGGTTGGAGAAACGTCTCCTGCACTAGCATGACGTCGACGGGATGGCTGCGTAGAAAATCGCGAACTAGATCAATTTGTTGGATAAGACCGTTTGCGTTGAACGTTATGATGGTCAGGGCGTGAGGCTTTATCCTAGCGTTGGCCATTGAGCTTGGCGAATGCGTTCTGAGTGAATCTGAGTGAACAGTGAACTGGGTATTTTACAAGCAGGCATACGACGTTGCCTGGGTCTGCCGAGTACTCATCCAAGAATTGTTGGATGCCGTCTAAATCTATTTTGCCGCATAACGTGGCAAATTGTTTCAGGTTCGCCGTGTCCTGTTCCTGGGAACGCGGCTGCTGATTGTAGTTTGCGCGCGGCGCAAGTGGACGCGGCGGTGCCTTTGTGGTCTTACGGACCATGGGCAGTGGTTTTTTCCAAGCGCCTTTGTTAGTAGCCTGAGGGGCTCGCGTAGGTACCTGAGGGGCACGCGTGGGTGCCTGAGGGGCACGCGTGGGTGCCTGAGGGGCACGCGTGGGTGCCTGAGGGGCTTTCGTGGATGCGGAATCCTGAGGGGCTCTAATGGGTGGCTGAGGGGCGGCGGTGGGCGCCTGAGGGGCTCTCCCTGGCCGTGAGGCGGTCCGTCTAAACCGCTTTTTCCTTTTCGGGTTGCGTTTGCGCGGCGCCTTGGGACACCCGCGATAATTCGCGGGGTGGCCCTCGGTTTTGCACAATACGCAACTCGGAAGGACTTCTGGGACGGGTATTTTGCTCCGACCGCACTCGGAAGTTAAGTGGCCCTCTAGACACTTGACGCATCTGGGATTGGCATAACAATGCAGCTCGGAATGCCCGTACAGTTGGCACCGACGGCACTGGCCAGGGGTGCCGCGGCTGCGGAGAGGTTCTAGTTTAAAGTCGGAAAGACCGCAGATCTTCTCGACATGAAAGATTTTCTTACCCTCGGGGGTAAGAGGTAGAATGGCCAGCACTAGGTCATAGCGCTCTTTTGTACGCTGGTGGTTCATCCGGTGTACTTCAAGAATTGGCAAATTGGAACTCTCCAAACTTACCTTGATTAAGCCGTCGGGGGTCTCTTTGGGTATTCCCCTAATAACTACCCGTAACAGACGCTCGTCTTCGAGTGCGTATGTATGGAAGGCGGTACCGTCGCGCCTCAGGAACTCGGTTAGTTTCCTGTGTGTCAATGAGTTCTGTACTTGGACCCTGATACCCTGCGCGGTATTTTTGGCGTGCGTATAGTGGATACGCTTCGCCGAGAGGATGTCGGAAATGGTGGTTCACCTAGCCTTGTCTTCTATGAAGACTGGCGGTGGGAGTTTTGAGCTCGCTTGCTCATTCGTCTGTGGGCCCACTGCAATGGGTCGATAAATTATATATATAGCAAGTGTCGCAGAAAAAGTTACAAGCGCGATGCAGGATCGTCATATAAGAGGACTGTTTTTATTTAACAAAGAAATATTTACTTCGTCGATGGCACGACATTGTTTTATAATTTTTAAAATATTATTATTACCCTCCTTTTTTGTACAAACATTTGTCTTTTTAACAGTTTATTTCGTTTGTTATTCAGAATATTAGAAATGTAAACAAGTAATTATAAATTTGACGAGTCGGTTGGCGTGTTTAGTAGATTCATGCCTTTTGCACCGCAGGTCGTGGGTTCGATTCCCAACCAGGACAAACATCAGGCAGGCATCGCGGTTGTACTTACTAAAAGAAATAATAAACCAATTAACACACAGCTATAATGTAATAGAGACATTATTGACACACGGCCATCTGATCCCAAACTAAGCAGAGCTCGTACTATGGAAACCAGACAACTGATATACTACATATACTACTTTTCTTTTGCCAACACATACTTATTTAGATGATTACAATCAGACTCAGGACAAACAGATATATTCATGCACACAAATGTTTGTCCTGGTTGGGAATCAAATTTATAATTACTTGTTTACATTTCTATTATTCTAAAAACAAACGAAATAAACTGTTAAAACAGACAAATGTTTGTACAAAAAAATAGGATAATAGGTATTAAATATTAAATTCGGTAGACCCTAATCCCCGCTGATACCATGTATAAAATTCTAAATAAAGATTTAATAAATTATTATTAGAAATACTTATTTATGTACTTCATTTAATATATTTAATAATTTCATATTTCTATATTGTATTTGATTTAATAAAAATATAATCGGTTAAACAAAGCCGAGATGGCCTAGTGGTTAGAACGCGTGAATCTTAACCGACGATCATAGGTTCAAATCCGGGCAAGCACCACTGAATTTTCACGTGCTTAATTTGTGATTTTAAATCATCTCGTGCTTGACGGTGAAGGAAAACAGCGAAGGAAAACTCGAAAACGACCTTAAGTCGCTTCTCGATATGGACAACTCGGTCATTCTGGCCGGGGACTTCAACAGTAAACATACTCGATGGAACTCACTCAAAATAAACTGCAACGCTCGACCGCCTTAACGCTCCCGCTAGGTTCAACTTTGAATTAGTAGCTCTCCTTACCCCGCATCCTTTCAGCATATTAATAGGCCTAGAGACAAACCAATACTCGACATTGCGTTATTGAAAGACGTGGCTTTTCAGTTACGTTCAATCGAAACGCTTGCCGATTTAGACTTGGATCACCGCCCTGTCCTAATACAACTAGGACCCGCTTCCGAGCGAACCACTCAGACCAAAACGATCATCTATTGGAAGAAACTCGACGAGCGATTCCGATTGGATGATCCCTCCTCCTTAGAACCATTCCCGACGTCATAGACACGATCGATGTTGCTAAAACGGCTTCATTAGAAGTCACCAACTACATCAATTTCACTCTCGAAGGCTGCTCAAGGGATGTCCCGGTACAACCGAATGGTCGCTGGGCCCTCTCGGCAGACCTTAGAGACTTACTCACGCGCCGAAACGCAGCTAATAGAGCCCACGACGCCTACCCGACTGACGACAAAAAAGGATTGCTCTGGCCCCTGCAGAGAGATGTTAAAACTCATCAAATAACATCGACAATTGCAAACAGCTGTATGTAATCGCTACGCAAATAATTATTATAAAACAGTATATAAGTCGATAATCGGGAGTGAACTTTTGAAAAATAGTTAAAGTTTGTGTTAATGACAATAATTTATGTGTTAAATTATATCTAAATGTGAATTATATAAATTAAAACTACAAATTTCAAATTTATTTGTTAAATTGCAATAGTAGTGTGCAGTGTTTGAAGTGAACGCGTAAGCGACGCTTATTTCCCGGCGCTTATGACCTTTTGGTCGCTGGCTTGACTGCAATTCAACAATCGGTCTGTTAAGCAGAGTTACTCTTAGCTTTTTATCTACCTACATTTTTTGTGATAATAATATATGTATATGCAAAATGGATTGTAAACATTGTTCAGAGATCGTAAGACCAGAAGAAATGATTAGATGTACGGCTTATCAAAGTATGTATCATTACTCATGTGTTGGTATAAATGAAAGCGACTTTAAAAAGATTCTGCCTATGAATAAAGCTAAATGGAAATGTCCAGTTTGCAAAATATCTAAGAAAAATAATATAAGTCCAAAATTAAATATGATCTCTGATAAAATAAATACAAATCAAGCCCAAATCACAGATATTAAATCGTTGATTGCACATTTTGATGAGCGCTTCAATAGTTTGCATTCCACAATGGAGTCATTCAAATCTTTCATTACTGACGAATTTAAAAAGCTCTCAGAATCTGTTACTTTTTGGTCTACAAAAATTAATACGATCGAGTCTTCCATTAATTCTGTTGTTGATCGAATGAATGATCTAGATAAGGAAGTTACTAAAATAGAAAATTTTGAAACAGAACTCGTAGAGTTGAAACTTAAGCTTAGGGAATTATCGGAAAACACTAACAGAAATGAACAGTGGATGCGTCGCTCTAATATTCAAATAAATGGTATTCCACAAATAAGGGCGAAAACTTAGTCCATATTATTAAGACCCTTGGTGAAAAAAGTGGTTACCCCATAAATTTTAATACCGATGTTGATTTTGTAACAAGGGTAGCGGTAAGGAATGATTCGTCTGAAAATAAATCGCGTCCCATTATTTTAAAAATGCAAGCACGTTACAAAAAGGATGATTTTCTTTCATCGTTAAGGAAGTTAAAAAATCTGAAAGCATGCGACATTGGTTTTTCAGGCAGAAATAATCCTATTTATGTCTCTTTTGAATGAAGCTCGACGAAAATGCAAAGAGAAAATTTTCTTATTCTGCTGGGTCGAAATTGCACTGTTATGGTTCGTAAGACTAACAATTCACCAGTTATTCACATTACTTCCAAAGAGTGTTTAAACAAAATTTTATAAGCGTTATTAATTTGTTGGTTTATAATATTAAAGTATGTTACTTTGTTCAGTTTTTTAAGAATATTTTTTGTAGTTTTATATTTTTACTTGCTTTCGTTAATATTTTAATTATATTTATTAAGAAAATTAGGCTGATATTGTATTATTTTATGGACTTAAAGGTATGTTTTAATTCTTATCTGGCATCTAGGTGCATTGAAAAGCTATTTCTCTTTAATATTATTACTCACAATAATTATAATCTAAAATATATATTACTATGTACTTAAATATTTATTATCAAAATGTTAGAGGATTGCGCACTAAAACTTTACAGTTCTATTCTAATTTGTTAAATTCCAATTATGACGTAATTTGTCTAAGCGAGACCTGGTTACTTCCTAATATCTTTGATGAAGAACTCCTCGATTCACGCTATAACGTATACCGGAATGATCGTGACTATGCACTTCTAGAGGTAAGTAAGGGTGGTGGTACACTTATAGCAGTACGTCGTGGCATCTATGTCGACATGCAACACTCTAGGACACCAATGTCTCTTCCAGGTGCTATAACTTTTGTTAATATAGTGGTCGGACAGGGTTCAAACTACGACTTTCAACAAAAACTACGACTTTTCTGTTGTTATTTCCCTCAAAATCAACACCAGAGCGATTCTGAAGCCACATTTTTTGAGTTCTTATCAGATTTAAATTTGAATAACCCTTTTGATAAATATATTGTTGTAGGAGATTTCAACATAGGAGATATTGTGTGGTCACATAACTCTGAAAATACGCTAGCTATCCAAAACCCATCCGAAAATAATTTAATTATGCGACTATTTGTTTTTATGTGCTTCTCTGGCTGGTGTCAATATAATGGGATTTTTAATGGTAATAATAGACTATTGGATCTCGTTCTGTCTAACTGTAGTTGTTCGGTCGATAGAACAACACCATTATCTTTGCCTGAAGACGCTCATCATCTGACTCTCTCTGTGTTGACGGATATTATGTTGAATGATTCAAATTTACCTTATGCTCCTCGAATTGTTCATCGCTTTCTTGTTGCTGACTACAACGCAATTAACAATGAGCTAAATAATATTGATTGGGTGGAACAATTCGAAACATGTGATATAATTAACGCAGTAGATAAGTTTTATTTAATAGTTAATAATGTTGTGGATCGCTTTGTACCAGCTAAAACTGTATACGATACCAATATATATCCTGTATGGTTTAGCAAGTTTTTAATTAAATTGATTAAAAAGAAATTACAAGTGCATAAACGATGGAAAATTTATGGTCATAATAGTGACTATGACAAATTTGCTGACCTTCGACACAGAACTAAATTGATGGAAAGAGAGTGTTATAATGTCTTTATTGCTAGGGCTGAAGATAATTTTCATCACAGTTCTCGGAAATTCTGGTCATTTATAAAATCAAAGAAAGGTAGTAATAATATACCTGACACCATGTTTCATGATAATACGGTTGGCTCCGACGGCCCATCGATCTCTAATCTATTTAGTAACTACTTTAAATCAGTTTTTGAAGTAGAAGTGAATCAACCCGAGGTTGATTATTTAAAAAAAGCATAGTTGTCAGTCCTTAATTAGTACTATTAATGTATCATGCCGTACCGTTGAAAGATATCTCTCAAAACTTGACTCGTCTAAAGGCAGTGGCCCAGATGGATTACATCCTATGTTTTTAAAACGATGCAGTAAATCTTTATCAATCCCTTTACATTTACTTTTTAACAAATCCATATATTCAGGCATACCACCTACCACCTGTTTGGAAAAAATCGCTTGTTGTTCCCATTTTTAAAAATGGAGATAAGCATAATGTCAAAAATTATCGTGGAATATCAATGTTATCTATCATACCTAAATTATTTGAGAAGATTATTTACGATACTTTGTTTCCTTTAATAAAACCTCTGCTCATTACCCAACAACATGGATTCGTAAATAAAAGATCAGTTGAGTCTAATCTTGTTGAGTTTCTCGATGTTGTTCTTTCAGCCATGGAGAGAGGACATCAGGTTGACGCTGTGTATACCGATTACTCAAAAGCATTTGATAAAATTCCACATACGCTATTAATTAAAAACTTGCATATATTGGTATACACGGCGATTTGCTAAGATGGATAACATCATATCTCCGTGACAGAACTCAAGCAGTCGCTGTCAAGGGACACATTTCTAGTTTTGTCCCCATAACATCTGGGGTTCCTCAGGGCTCTCACCTCGGTCCCCTATTGTTTAACATTTTCATTAATGATATACTAAAAAATTTTCAAAATCCTGACATACTTCTATATGCCGATGATACAAAACTATTTAAAATCATAAAAAGAAGTGATGACTGCTCAAACTTGCAATATGATTTGGATATTTTAGTGCAATATTGTCCATCTAATGGCCTACATCTTAACTTTGATAAATGCAATGTAATAACATTTTCTAGAAAAAAAAATCCAATTTTATTTGATTACACAATTTCCAATCATTTAATTAAGAGGGTAACCGAGGTTAGGGACCTAGGAGTGCTTCTAGATTCTAATTTATTATTTGACAGGCATGTGAATAAAATTATCGCAAAAGCTTACAGTATGATGGGTTTCATATTTCGCCAGGGAAGAGACTTTAAGCATATCAATACATATAATGTGTTGTATAACTCGTATGTAAGATCTAATTTGGAATTCGCTTCAACGGTTTGGAATTCACAATACTCTAAGTATGTTATGGCTATCGAAAATGTTCAGAATAAATTTATTAGAAGATTAACGCGTAAATTTGGGTCCAATGCTATTAATAAGCTTAATATTTTGTCGCTTGAGAAACGCAGGGAATGCAAAGATCAGGTTTTTATTTACAAAATTGTAAATAATTTTGTCGATTCAATGTACTTAGTCAACAACATTTATATCAAGTGCTCACATTCCATTGCCCGTTCAAAACATACCTTTTATGTCCCAATGTGTAGAACGAACTATGCTAAAAATCGCTTTTTAGTAAGAGCATGTGACAATCATAATAAACGCTACACTAGTATAGATATATTTAACGAAAATTTATTTAAGTTCAAAGAAGCTCTAAAAAGCTGTATTTGTCAGTAATATACTTATCGTTTTTTTTTTCTGTTTTAAATAATTTTTAATACTTTATTCATATATCTTAATAAATTGTTAAATAACTTGTTATCGTTAGGTTCACTCCATGTTTGTTTGTATAAGTGGAAACTTTGTTGGCTTAAGTGAAATTTATTTTGTTACTAAATTTTATGTATTATATTATGCTGTATGTTTCCCAAATAAATAAATAAATAAAATTTTTTTTTAAAAACTCACTTTGCAGAGCTCAGAGGTGAACGATGGGACAAGAAGCTGAGTGAGCTAACACTGTCTCACACGGCCTTCTGGTCCCTCTCTCGATCACTACGGAACGACACGGTGGCAGTGATGCCACCCTTAGTGCGTTCCGATCAGTCGTTAGCTTTCGATGACATCGATAAGGCCGAATGCTTAGCGGACTGTATAGAGAGCCAGTGCTCTCTTACCACCCAACACTGCAACTTCGAACACCAAGAGATGGTAGACGCGAGCGTCGACAGCTTCCTCCGCACACCCCCTCGCGATCAACCGCTCACTCCGACGACAACAGATGAGGTCGAAACAATAGTTAAAGATCTACATTCCAAGAAGGCCCCCGGGCCGGAAAGAATATCGAACAAGGTAATTAAGTACTTATCCCGTCATGTAATATGTCTACTAGTAGCCATTTTCAACGTCCTAATGGCCGGATGCACTTTCCCGGAACAATGGAAGGAGGCCATAGTGATAGGCATACACAAGCCCGGTAAGCCATGTAACTAATCGTATAGCTATCGCCCTATTACCCTCCTTAACTCGATGACTAAAATATACGAACGCATCATTCTAGTACGACTCAAAGTGTTTGTTAAGGCTAATAGTCTAATTAGAGACGAGCAGTTCGGATTCCGACCCGGGCACTCGAGTGTCCATCAAGTGCAACGCTTAACGGAGCACATACTCTCAGGTCATACCCGCACTCGACTATGCAAAAGTACGGGTGCTATATTTCTCGATGTAGCTAAGGCATTGGATAAGGTCTAGCACAACGGACTTATTTAGAAGCTCCGCGACGCAGGCTTGCCTGACACGCTCGTACACATTATACGAGACTACCTATCGAATCGTTCCTTCCGCTACAGAGTGGAGGACACTCTGTCATCCACTCGTCCCATCCGAGCCGGAGTCCCACAAAGCTCAGTGCTCTCTCCCATCCTATTCTCTTTGTACACCTCGGATATACCGAGAACAAGAGCTACCAAACTAGCCCTATTCGCGGATGACACCGCTATATATACGACGTGCCGTAGCCCCCCCGTCATCAAGACACGTCTTCAATCCGCGGCCAACACACTAGGTGTGTTTCCGAAAATGAAAAATCGAAATTAATCCCGAGAAAAGCGCAGCAGTGTACTTTTCTCGGACACCAAATCGCCAACCGGGGCCAATAAGCCTGTACGGCAAAGAAATCCCTTGGCAAGCTAAAGCTAAATACCTAGGAGTCGTTCTAGATCAAAGACTAACGTTTCATATCAAAGCCGCCTTTGTCCTAAGTAGATTGTACCCTATGTTATGTGAGAAAAATAAATTGAGCCTAAGACAAGGTTACAATATACAAAGCTTGCATACGCCCCATACTAACCTAAGCCAGCGTTGTGTTCGCTCACTCGAGCCATCATAAATTAGCTAGGTTACAAGCAATACAAAATCGATTCCTCCGCTTTGCCTCAGGCTGCCCGTGGTATATGCGTAACGTAGATCTACATAAAGATTTCAAAATAGAATCAATAAATAAAGTAAAAAAAAGTTTAAAAAATAGTTTTCCCACGCATATATAAAAAACGGAGAACTGAACGATTGTCATCGAATTAACACTATATGATATTTTGTTTTAATTAAATTTAAAATATCTCATAAGTTATATTATATTAAAGATATTAAAATTAACAAATAATAAAATTTGTTACTTCTACTGGTGTATTTATTATTATGATCCATTCTTCAAACATCAAGTTCATAGAAATCAAGAATAAAAGAAAACTAAAGTGTCATTTTTTGTAATATAAGTATAATATTTAAAAAAATACTTACGATTGATTTAGAACAATTCTTATTATTTGAGTCGCGCAATTGCACTTAACACCGGTGGCAGCGAGCAAGCGAACACGTAGTCACAAGTTTGAAGCGACATCTATGAGAGATACTACCTACAAGGGTGACCTCGAGCGAATACGATCATTTTAAATAGCATTTTTGTTATATAGGCCTTATTAGCCGACAGGCCTTATTAGCCGCACCTTATTCAATGTACAATATTAGATTTTTCTGAAATTTATTTTCGATGCAATATTTGTTTTTCTATAATTATAAATTGCTTTAAAAATATTAATAATTCGACAATAAGTCGTAAGACGATGCGTCGCGTATCGTACGCGACGCATCGCACACGCAACGCGTTTATTATTTATAATTCTATTAGATATTTTTTTTTTGGCTTTATATTATAAAACAATGTCGTGCCCTCGAAGTACATACTTCTTTGTTAAATAAAAAAAGTCCTTTTATATTACGATCCTGTATCGCGCTTTTAACTTTTTTGCGACACTTAGTATATATATAATTTAATGACCCATCAAATGTCCCATAGGAATAAGTTGATATTACACAAAGCATGCATCCGTCCCATTCTCACATACGCTAGTGTCGCATTCGCACACATTAGCGAGCACAATATGGCCCGCCTACAAGATATACAGAATAGATTTTTACGCATGGCCTCGGGCTGTCCGTATTACATGCGTAATAATGATTTCAAACTTGATTTCATCTCCAAGGTAATCAAGGATCTCTCGATAAAATATTTCGAGAAAGCCGCCAGGTACTCGACCCTCTCATTCAGAATACTATCAAGTAAAGCCCTCAGTGGTCTTCCTTTTCGATCCGTAGGCGTCCTAAAGACGTCCTTGTTGCCCCCGATGATAAGATTACATCGGCCAATATCAACACGATAGGTTACAGAGCGAACAACAATAAATACTACTAATATCCCACGAAAATAAAACTAAAAATGTTGTATATACTGAAATATTATAAGTCTGCTCGTAGTGATTCTTTAATTTATACGCGGGTGAAATCGCGGGCAACAGCTAGTAATAAATAAAGTTGTGTCAAGTGAAGTTGTACTTATTTGAATCTTACAAATAAAATCAAATATACCAACTATTTATTTCGCAATGAACTATTATTAAATGTAAATAATTTATAAAAATATATGGCAGCTTATCTAACATGTTTAAAAATCATTCCTTAAAATTACTTTTAATGAATATTAACACATGCCTTAAATACCTAATTTTCTTAAAATGTTCAATGCAATATGTACACTATTTTACAAACAACGTAAATTATTAATATATACATCTAAACAAGAAAAAAATACGTGAAAAAAACACCTAAAATTTAGAAAAAGAAAGAGTGTAATTAAATTACCTATGTCACTAACAAACGCGACCGCGAAAACATAAAAAAACGAAACAAAAAATAGATCATAAAAATAATAGCAATTTCTAAAATGACATCCAAGGCCAAACAACCGATACCAGTAAGAGTAAAAATATCATAATATCCTAAACGTGAAACGTAATATTGAAATATCAATGCAGATATTAGACTCATAAATACGACTCACGTCTAAGATATCTTTTTTAAATATCGGATATTCCCTATCTAGATATTTTTAAATGTATCAATATTGGAGTTAGATATAACAAAAAAAAATATCGATATATCGGCTTTATTAAAAAAAGTCGTAATGCAAAAATGCAAAGATTATTTGACACTTTTTAATATTGTATATTTAATTATTTATATATTATAATATCAACACCAACAAGAAGTAAACTAATAAATACAATTGAGTATTTAAACATGACGTTATACAAATCAAGTGTCTCCTAAATTATAGGTGTTGCAAAATATATCAATATTTCGAGTTAACAAAAAAATAATAATTTTAAAAATCAAAATATTTATAACAAATACAAAAGACATTAACTTAAATTATTATAAAATTATAACTTGATTAGTATAAAATGAATAAAATATAAATATCTGAGAACGTTTAAAATTTTTGAATATTAATTTTTTGATTAAAAGCAAACAATTATTATTGAGGAAAATAAAAGATATTTTTTACGAAACTGATTCAAATTGTCATTAAAAATATCAATTATAAGAGCTTCGTTTGACACTTTCTTACTGTTAATAATATTATTGAGCATTTTGTAGATATTATTAAAATCCATGATTAGCCTGTTAATTGGGGAGTAGCGCCCCCGACAGGAGTGAGTAAGTTTTTCAACGAAGAAAATGATACAATAATAATAAAAATACACAGATGGTCTAGTGGCCTTTTTAGGAGCACGAATCATAATTTTAGAAAGGAGGTAACTACAGTCGATTGATCCGTTCAATAACTTTTATAGGAAAATGTTATCGAGGACGCGTCTACGATAAAGAGAAAGAAGCTTAAAATGTGAGAGTCTATCTTTGTAACTTGGCAGCTTTTTTAGCTAAATTTTGACTATAAGATAAATGCCATAAGAACCTTTTTGGTACACTTTCAAGTCTATTCTTGTAAATATCGTAGTGAGGATTCCATACAATGCTACCGTATTCTACAATACTGCGAACTAAAGCAGTGTATAAAGTAATTTTAGTGTGAGGCTTTTTAAAATCCCTACAATTTCGCAAGACAAAACCCAAAACCCTGAAAGCCTTAGTTACTAGTGTCCACATGAAGATGAAATCGCAGTTTAGAGCCTAAAATGATGCCTAAATCACCCACATTGTCCACCTCTGCAAGCAAATGTCCGTTGATGGTGTAAGATCGAACGAAAGTGGTTTTTTTCTACTGAACCGTATAACGAAACATTTTTCAGTGCTTAAGCTCATGTCGTTTCTCTGACACCATGAGACCAAACTATTTAAATCTCTCTGCAGAAGTATGGCATCTGAAACAGCGGATACAGATCTAAACAACTTGAGGTCGTCAGCGAATAAATATCATTTCGTATGTTTGAAACATGAACAAATGTCATAAATAAAGATGTTAAACAGTAAAGGTACCCTGAAGTACTCCAGAGGAAATAAATCATAGCAGTCAATACTAACCGAACCACATTCATAATTTCATCACAAGTAAAAATGCCCAACGAAGTATACACGGGTCAGCTAGTAATATTATATAGTAAAAGGCTTGAAAGGTGACTGAGCCAGTGTAACGCCTCTTGAAGCTGGATTTTTAACTTAACCTCCATAACTCCGTTTTACTCTACAGCCAGTTCAGCTTGGGGACGTTTTTTGCGTTTGTACTAGTGACTAAATACTTTTATATTTATTTTTATGGGTACAGTCAACCTCGATATTCGGATAATCGAAATGTTGCTTTTCGGGACGAGATCATAAACACCTTTTTTCATAAAAACAGTACATACATACACATTAAAACAATTTGAAGTTATTTTTTCACAAAAGGTAATTTTTTAAGACGGTAAGTCTCCTGGCAGCCGTTTGAGAAGAAGTTGCGTGCGTTGAGCAACATACTTCGTATCTCGAACCACTCGAGACCTGCCTCAAAAACGGCCAATACCTCTTCATACAAAAATACATTGTTGCTCACGGTGCGACGATGGCAGCGAGCAATATTGTATCTTTCGCGCCAAAGTCGGATAACTACACGTTCGCATAAACTAAGTCATTGTTCGCATAATTCAGGGTTCAGGCAATCGAGGGTCTAGTGTAGCTACATTTCGTATTCATGCTCTTTTTTTTAGTTTTTTTTAATCGTTAGAACTGTCGTGTATACATATACTCTTAAAAAACACCATTCACATAACTTTGGGTGCAAATAACGAAATGCAAAATATACAATGTCTTAATATCAATATTTTCTAGGGAGGTGCAAGTAATACTTATTTTTAAATGAACTTCATTATATTAGGGAAGTTTGTAACGGGTTTTCCAATAAGGACTTGACAACTTTTTTTCATAATAAAATGAAAACCATTTGAGATATTTCAAAAACTTTATTATCGGGTTGAAGTACATTCAAAACATTTATGAATGGAAATCGACTTCACTCATATGGCCACCGCGGGCACGTTTGCAGCGGTCGATTCTTTGGACCCAATTTTCCATGACTTGGCCACACATTTCGGCCGAAACGGCTGATATTTCGCGTTCAATGTTGGCTCTGAGCTCTTCCAACGTCGTTGGCTTATTAGCATAGACCAATGACTTGACGTAGCCCCAAAGAAAAAATCTAGAGGCGTTAAATCGCACGAACGATGCGGCCAATCGACTGATCCATTTCTTGAGATAACACGCTCATCAAACTTGTTCTTCAATAAATCGATTGTAACGTGTGCTGTGTGGCTTGTGGCGCCGTCCTGTTGAAACCACATGCTGTCCAAGCTGTATTTTTGGCCCGAATTGGAATACATGGAATATTCCAGTTCGGGCCAAAAATAATCGATAATCATGGCACGATAACGATCACCATTCTCAGTAACGTGGCGACCACTATCGTCCACGAACAAATATGGCCCTATGACGCCGCCGGCATGCAAACCGCACCAAACAGTTATCTTTTGTAGATGAAGTGGTTTTTTATTAAGCACGTGAATTTTCACCCGCATATTTTGTTCATTGACAAACCCATTGAGCCAGAAATGAGCTTCATCACTAAAGATAATTTTGCGATGAAATTGATCATCTAGGCTAAGCAGAGCTCGTACAGAGCTGGAAATCAGACAATATAGTACATATACTACTTTTCCTTTGTAAATACATACGTATAAAGATAATTACAACTAGACAGGGCAAACAGACATGTTCATGCACATAATTGTTTGCCCTGGATGGGAGTCGAACGCACGACCTGCGGCGCCAATGGCAAGTATCATCCAACCACGCCAACCGGCTCGTCAAATTTATAATTACTTGTTTGAATTTCTAACGTTCTGAAAATTAAATGAAATAAACAGTTAAAACAGAAATATGTTTGTACAAAAAAGTAGGGTGGGTAATAAGGCCTACGAATAAATTCGGTAAGCCTTAATACCCGCTGATACCATGTATAAATAAAGATTAAATAAATCAATATTAGACTCACGATAAAATTTTTAAACATCAAGTTCATAGAAACCGAGAAAAAAGAAAACTAAAAGGTAAATATTTATAACATAAATATAATATTTAAAAAAATACTTACGATTGATTCGGACGAATTCTTATTATTTGAGTCGCGAAACTGCTCCTCTCCATGAATATCGTGACGTTAGTGCCCTCGGGCAGCGCGTTCGCGCCCAGAGTCGGCGAAGATCCCGCTTCCTCCTCAGTTTCACTCGGAGCGAGCTCGGCAGCTGGTCCTGACGTCTTCTTGGTGTACCTCCTTGTATGGTGGCTGCTTCTTTGGCTTTCTGGATCGCCTCAGAAATTTTAGTAGCAGCTCATTCTACGTCTTCAGTCGTCGCGACCGGGACCGTGAGCTCAAACTCCGAGAGCTCAGAGGAGTAGCGCCTCCAGTTAACCTGCAAACGTGGGGAACGGGGCACTGTAAAGTCGCGCTGGAGGGCGATTGTGACTACTATAGGCAGATGTTGCGTGTTGAGGTCGTAATTTACCTCAACATCCATAGGAGTGTCTAGTCCGTGATGCAGCACGATGTCCAGGACGTCCGGCTGGTACGTAGGGTTGGTCGGTATGTGGGTCGGCGCTCCTGGACCCAACACACCGTAACCCTGTCGTTCGTATCCTCGTGCAGGTGCCTACCCGCCTGGGTGATGACGCGCGAGCCCCAAGCGTGGTGCTTCGCGTTCAAATCACCCACGATCAGTGTAGGCAGCGGCGAATCGAGAAGCGGCTGTATGCTGCCTTTGCAGAAGCTCCATCTCACCAGCATGCACACGCACCCCCTGCGTACGTAGACTCACAAACGGTGCATGTGCAAGTTCTTCGTGTATGATGTCCCTCCTCACCAGGGCTGCAGTTCCTCTGAATGGGTAGCTCCGGGGAGAGACTTCATCTCGCCGATACACGAAGAAGTTCGGTATTCGGAGCTCAATTTCGGCCCAGAGATTGGTCTCGCCCAGGAGAATTACATGTATATCCTGCGATTGGGCGAGTAGGGTCAGCTCCCGGACATGGCCTCGTATGCCGCCTGAGTTCCAGTATAATATTCTCAGCTGGAGTTTAGTTTCGTAAGCGCGGTAATTCCAGCGTCCGGATGATAATGGTAGTGTCCGGGCCTTTCGCACTGACCGAGGTTGTCTTCTGCACAGGGAGGCACTTCTTGCCTCTCCACCGGCCGCGTGGCGGCAGCCGGAGCGGAATTTGTCTCCATCGCTGCCTTCCTGGGCTGCGGCGTCGATGCCGCCGCAGGCTCAGTCTTGGCTGGCCTAGCTGCCCTCTTCTTCTTCCTCCTCTTTTTGTTCGACTTCCGTAGAGGTTGACCCCTGGCCGTCGGCTGGTTTGCTGGTGGCGCCAGATTTGCTGGTGTCGCTAACTTAGCTCGCCCCTCCGTGGTTTTTTTCAGGGTAGACGGCCGTTTCGGTTGATGGTCGACTACTATCGTCGCTCTGGGTTCTGCGACGATAGGGCGACCGACCATCTGCCTAGGTGCTACCGGGGGGACACGCTCTTTATCTCCCCTAGTTTGTACTCTCGGTCCGTTTGGGCGAGGGGCGGGCACGTTGATGCCCCTCCTTCTTGCCTCTTTCTTGCTACGGTCCTTAGCGATGTGCGCCTTGGCACAGTTTGCGCACTTGCTTGCACTTGCATTTGCATTTGTTGGTGGATCGAAGATCGGTCTCGGACAGTCCCTGGCTAGGTGTTCGCCGGCACAGCGAACACACCTCTGCTGCCTATGACAATTGGCCGAGGAATGGCCAAATGCCTGGCAGCGGTGGCATTCAGGTGGGCTCTTCGCGTCCCTCCAGGCCTCGACCAGCAAGCCGGGCATGCACAGGAGCTCGGTTACTTTGTATAACTTTTTGAGTTCCTGCTCCTTTAGGTGCGCCAGCTGGACAAAGTAGGCGCACCCGTGCCGACTTCTTCCGCCTGGGATCGCCTTCGCGCTCTGTACAGGGAACCCTAGACTGCACAGGGCAGCGATCACCTCTTCCGGGGGTATGTCTAAAGGCAGCCCCCTAATGGCCACCTTTGTCGGCAGTTCCGCGGCTGGACTGTAGCAGAACCAGGATATTGATTTATCCTGGCTCATAGCCTCCGTCAAGTGGCGCTGTATAACCCGGAACTCCTCCGCAGATCCGGGCAGGAAGCGCACTCCCTTTCCTAGAGTGCGTGCGTTCGGGGCGTGCCCAAGCTCACCCTTCAAGACCTCGAAATGCCTCGTCCAGTTCGGCAGACATTCCACCGTAATCGGCGGGTAGCTCGAACGAGGTGCCTTTCTCGGCACTGGTACCGGTGCGGGGGGGGGGCCTGACTCCTGGGCGACGCTGGAGCGGCAGCTGCCGCCGCATAGGAGACCCCTGACGGCCCCGGTTGTGGCGATGTGGGACGGGAGGCTGTCCTCCCCTCGACCGTCGATGGCAGGGCCGCGTAGCTCGTCGAGCCGCGCGGCCAGGTGTCTTGCGACCCCCCCTCCATCGGGGAGGGGGATCGCGGCGGTGGTAATTTCTTTGGCAGTCCTTCTGCGCTTGCATCGCCTGCCATAGGCGATGCCGCGCGCGATGATGACGCCGAATCTTGCGGCGATCCATACGGTGGTGACGTCGGAGCAGGGGAGACGTTAGTCTTGGGACGTTTGTCCTACCCTTCCATCGATTCCGAAGAAAAATCCGGTCTCGGGCGCTTAGCTCCTTCCGCGCCTGCTGTAGACTCAGCTACAGTGGCGGCGAAGTCTGCTTCATCAGCCCGGTGCTCCTCTTCTCCTCCGGTTTCCGCATGTATAATGCGTATGTTGGGTCGCAGGGTGGCGGCGGGGGTGAGGGTGACAGGCACGGTCGAGTTATCGAAGACGTCTCTTCGAACAACTGGCAACAACAAATATTGGCAACTAACTCAATCGTAAAACAGAATCACCATAAGCCGCCCACCAAAGGACTACTGAAGTCCTTTCAAAATAAGTAAAGTCAACAAAATTTATAGATAATCGTGTTTTGAGTTTGCTCCTACAACAATCATAAAAGTGTCGGTATATGGAGCGGTCTGAAAGAATTTATACAAATAACAATAGTAAAATAATAAATGTTAACAACTATATAGCACTAATCTTTTTCGATGGGTAACGCACATAGTTTGGTTACGCATCGCTTTGTTATACAATCACCACTCTTCACACTATAGACTCTGGTAAGACCGTCAGGACCAGGATGCTTGTCGATTATTCGTCCGATAAGCCACTTTTCTGGTGGCAAATTGTCCTGTTTTATGAGGACAATGTCTCCTATCTTGAATTCGTCTTCGAGTTTTAACCATTTCGGTCTTTGTTGCAGCCGCGTCAAGTATTCTTTTTGCCATCTTGACCAGAAGTCATTCAGCAGTTTTTGCGTGTATTGCCAACGTGTCAGGTTGCTTATTTTAGCGTCTTTCAGGCATGGTTATTTTAGGTTCACATCAGGCATGGTTACAAGGGCTTCAGTTATCAAAAAATGACCCGGAGTTAATTGTTCCAATGTGCTGTCTTCCTGCGGGCACAACGGTCTCGAGTTCAAGCACGCTTCACTTCCGCAGAGAGCCGTCGTAAGCTCTTCATAGGTAAGGTTAGTGTTAAGGATTCTTCGTAGATGGTGCTTAATAGATTTCACACCCGTCTCCCATAAATTTCCAAAATTTGGGGAGTAGGCCGGGATGAAGTGCCATTGTGTTCCATCATTAGCAAGTAATTCATTAATTTCTCCATCAAAATGTAGGCGAGCTTTCCTCCAGGCTTCAACCAGATCTTTGTTAGCACCAACAAAGCTTCTTCCCTGATCAGTCCAAATGTTTGTACATCTGCCTCTTCGTGCGCAAAATCGTTTAAAGGCACCAATGAATGCAGCTGAAGTCAGATCACCAACCAAATCTAAGTGGATCGCCTTCGTGGACATACATACAAAAATAGCTATGTACGCCTTGCCAGTTTGGGCTCCTCTGCCCCTTTTTATTAAAATTCGAATTGGTCCCGCAAAGTCGACACCGGAGTTAAGGAATGGTACGAGCTGGTTTTACCCGAAAAGTTGGTAAGTCTCCCATCAATTGTGTTTTTACCCTAGCCCCATGTCTAGCACATATCAAGCATCGATGGATACACTGCTTTACTAAGGACTTCGCGCGGAGTATCCAGTATTTCGATCGCAGGTAAGTGAGCCTCAATTGCACTCCTCCATGCAGCGTCTTCAAATGTGCTTCTGCGACCACTAAATAGGTAAGTCTGCTTGCATGACCCAAAATGATTGGGTGCTTCACTTCATTAGCCAGTTCAGAGTTCCTGAGCCAACCGCCCATCTACAGGATTCCATCTTCGTCAAGGTAAGGATCTAGTGCTTTTAGTTTGCTTGTTTTCTTAACTCTCTTTTTTGTTTTTAACGATTCTATATCTTCTGTAAATTCCTCTTCTTGTGTTCTTTTTATACAGGTTTGCATCGATACATGTAGTTCGTCAGTTGCGATTTTGCTATCTATTCTATTTTTTAATGTTTTTTAGTTTCAGGAATCTTCGGCAGTATGTAATTGTTCTAAGTAGCTCTAATAGTGCATCAAATTCATCAAATTGTGTAAGTAGTTTCTTCTCTTGTTCATTTTTGTTGTAAGTTAATTTTAAATTTTGTATTTTATTATTTTTCCTTTCAACCTCTGTTTGCATAATGTTTAGCTTAGTGAACTGTATCTTCGATTGTTGTAACCAGTCTGGCCCATGCCACCATAATTCACACTTTTCAGATTTTCTACTAACATCCCCCTGGAACCAACATCAGCTGAATTAGCTTGAGTTTGGACGTGATGCCACTGACTGCAGGATACATTGCTTGTAATGTCAACAACTCTGTTTGCCACAAACACCTTCCAGTTGTTTGTATCTCCAAATAACCACGACAGGACAATGGTAGAATCTGTCCAAGCATAAATTTGAGTTGCAGGTATTCTCATTGCTTAAGCAATCTTGAGAGTATCAACGCGCTGCAGAGCTCCAAACGAGGTAAGGATATTGTTTTCAACGGAGCCACTCTTGTTCTTGCTGCGATAAGTGTTGTTTTATTCGTATCGTCTGGGTAAGTCACTGCAATATACTACAGCGCTATATGCTTGGATGGATGCATCGCTGAATCCATGGAGTTCTATGGACTCTCTGTTGGCGGACTTCGTACCTACCCATCTTTCTATGTAGATTCCATTCACATTTTCAAGGTCAGATCGCAATGTGATCCACTTGCTGGCTATTTTAGAATCCAATGCACGATGCATTGGATATTTTAGAATCCAATGCATCGTCCCAGGTTATCTTTTCAAGCCATAGATCTTGCATTAATATTTTTGTCAGAGCGATGCTAGGCGTAATCCAGCCGAGTGGGTTAAACAAGTTTTGGATGTCAGACAGAATGCTTCGCTTCGTGATCACTTAATTGATTGAAGGTAAGTTTAAATTGTACTCGAATCTGTCTTTTCCATTGTACGCAAAGTGCCTTTATTGTTCCATCAATTTTCAATTCCAGATTAGCATTAGACGATCTATCGCTAGGATCAACTGTTTCCAAGAATTCTCGGCTGTTGGATGACCATTTCTTTAGTTCGAATCCACCCAAATGAATTCTTTTCGTATCTTCATCAACTTCCCATATTGTTTTCAGTAAATCTTCTACATCAACTTCTTGTTTCATGACCGTTAAGGATTGCTCATGCTTCCTGACCTTGATGTCAATTCCACCCATAAGGATCCATCCCAGATATGTATCTTGTGCGCATGGTGTACCTGGTGGACCTTTGATCAATCCCTTCTTCATAATGTTTACATACTCATTGACACCCAACAGCAGATCGATGTTACAGGAGGCGGAAAATGTTTCGTCTGCCAGTTGAATGCCAGCAAGGTGCGGCCAATCTCTTCTTATTATTGTGCCTGAATGTATGTTAGAGGTCAAGGGTTTCGTCATCACGTAGGCTTTAATAGGTAAAATGAAATTGTTCCATCGTGATAATACATTTACATTTACTTCATGCCTGACTCTAACCTTCGTGGACTCAAGTCCAGACACGATAAGATCTACTGCTGTCTTTTTTAGTTTCAGGATCTGAGTTGCCTTCGCACTTATAAAACATGCTTGAGATCCTGAGTCTATCAGCGCCTTCAATGCAATAGTGTGTCCAGGTTCATTCTTTAAAATTACTATTGCAGTGGCTAATAGTGAAATTGTCTGTTTCCGCCCTGCGTGATAGTGTGACGCAACCATTGCTTGAACTTCTCCTTCTTCTACATTTGTTTGATTGGATGACATCGGTTGATTAGCTAAAACATGAGAAGCCGATGCCTCCCCGTAGTTAGCTAAGTGTAGAAGAGTGTGGTGACATCTCTTACATACACGGCATGATGTTGGCAAACGACACCCAAACACTGAATTTCCAACTCCGAGGCAGTTGAAACAGAGCTTGTTTGTTTTGACATGTTCTCTGCGTTCATTTGGTGACATCTTGGTGAATATGTTACAATGGCATAACGTGTGCGCATCCGTACATAAAGCACAACTTCTTTGCTTTGGTCTTTCCGTAGCTGTAACGTGAAGGACTCGTTCCTTGGCAAGCTTCGTAGTAGTGTATATAGCGTATAATAAACTTCAACCCGGCGCTCGCTGATCGCTCAGGCATGCAGTTCTTTTGTTCTCTCGGTAGCCGGTCGTCGATGCAATGTTGAACTTCCGTGCGGCTCGAAGTCGACCATATGGTGAGGTAGTAAGATTCAGTTTAGCTTGTGCCGGCGGATCAATTAGAGAAACACGTCTTTCCTTCGTAAATGTATATTGGCAACTAACTTAATCGTAAAACAGAATCACCAACCACAAACGTTAACGTACCCGCTTTGGGCTACCTTCCCTTATATATTTGTTGTAAGTACCTACTACTTGTATTCTGCCACATGTATATTCCACTAACCCGCATTGGAGTAGCGCGGTGGAATAAGTTCCAAACCTAGTATATACCCTTAACCTTACTTTTTTCTAACCAGAATGACATATCACGCTTCTTACTTTAAAATCACAGACTTCCAAACTATCATTTATTCTTTCCTTATAGTTAAGCGCGAGCGAAGCCGCGGGCAACAGCTAGTTCCTCCGATATATTTTACCAGTTTTCGTCTACCTGTTGTATAATGGGAAGGTGGTAGGTATAAAAAGTAGCCTATGTCCTTTAAGATTCCAGCTTGCGTCATACCAAATTTCATTAAAATTGGTCCAGTTTTTTAGCCGTGAAAGCGTAACAGAGTTACTTTCGCTATTATCGAACACAAGTGTAATTAGTTAAAAACATCATAATAGATGGCGTTATATGTATCACATTAGTATTTATGTTCATGTAAAATTAAAAATACGAGCATATATTCCAATTGAAAAAAAAATTAAAGGCAAAAGGAAATCATGGATAAATGTATACGTTTTTGAAGTTTTATGAAATTCAATAATATTGTTATATTTCTGGCCGCAATGGGTTCATTGTAATGGCACACGATCTTTCTTAATAACTATACATCGGGGCCGGATGGTCGCTGGACCTCTCGAAGAGCTTAGAGACTTGCTCACCCGTCGCGACGCAGCTAATAGATACCCGATTGAGAACAACAAAAAGTTGCTCTGGGATCTACAAAGGGAACCCCTTTGATACGATGGGACAGGAAGCTGAGTAAGCTAACACCGTCTCACACGGCCTTCTGGTCCCTCTCTCGATCTCTACGGAACGACACGGTCAACAAGTAATAAAACAGTAACAGTAACAGCCTGTGAATATCCCACTGCTGGACTAAGGTCTTTTCTCCTTTTTGAGGAGAAGGTTTGGAGCTATTCCACCGCGCTACTCTAATGCGGGTTGGTGGAATATACATGTGGCAGAATACAAGTAGTAGAAGTACTTACAACAAATATATAAGGGAAGGTAGCCCAAAGCGGGTACGTTAACGTTTGTGGTATATAATTAAAACGACTATCAAATACATACACATTTTAATTATATATGTATGTATGTATGTATTTAACATGTACCTATCACTAAAAAACTAAAAACAACAGACACTTCTGTCGCGGATGCGCCGCAGTGACGATCGAACGGTGTGCTGGTTTTATAAGCAGGAAGCGTGCGATATGTGAATATTTGAATTTAAATTAATGTTTGCGGTTATTTTATTAAATCTACTAATCAACAAAACACAACATATGTTTTTATTGAATACTTTTTATTTTATTCACAACGAACTTTATATAAAAATATATATATAAGACAATTACTAATTTTTATTGCAAGAGGAGAAATAAAACTTCAATTTGTTGCTCTGTAAACAAAGAATGCAAAATTTTATTTATCGAGTAGGTCACACAATCATAATAAACTTTACAAAAATAGCACAGTCTTACCTGTAAACAAAGAAACGACAATAAAAGTTTATTGTTATCACCTCTCGATTGCACTAATTAAACTTATTACAATTAACTTTATTATTCAAAAAACACCAATTCATGCAAATTCTTCTTTGACAATGACAGCCAGCTTGACGCGACGCGCCGCGGCTAACTGTCGAACTAACGGTGCGCGCGCGTATGCAGATTAAAGAAAGAAATCATTTTCTTTCTTTACATCTCCCTCCTCCAGGGTGAGAATTACTCAGTAGTTCTCATTACAATTGCATCTATTATTCAGCACTATCCTCTAAATCACTTATATTGTCTTCCATTCGAATAAGTTTTGTTATATGGTATAGACTTGTATCCTTTTTTGTTCTGCCTGTTTTTATTTTGTATATTGTATTCGATATTTTGTCTGTTATTTCAAATGGGCCGATTCTTAAATTATCCAATTTTTTCCTATTCAATTTATTTCCGTTTTCAATATATACTAGTTCCCCTATGTTGAATTCACTTTTGTCTTCTGCCTTTATCAAATAATTTCTTATTATATGTATGTGATCTGATCGTTCTTTCTAGTGCTTCTTTTCTATTTTTGATCCAAGTTTGTGTATCTATTGGTTGTCGTAGTTCTTGTGGCAAGATGCTGGTGACTTTTCCTTCTAATAAATATACTGGTGCAAAACCTGTCACTGAGTGCTCGGTTTCATTGTACTTATCTAAACATTCCCTTGCAATTGTTGTCCAGGCTTTCTTTTCCGTTTTTTCATTTATTTTGCACCTCATTTTATTAACCAGCGTTTGGTTCAATCTCTCATTGAGTCCGTTTGAAAACGGACTATCAACTGCAGTAAAGATTAGTTTTACATTATTATCTCTCAAAAATTCTTTGAATTCTTTTGAATTTAATCCTGGATACTGATCTGTAAGTAATATTTCAATTTTTTATTTCTCAAGAACTTTTTTCACTAACTTAATGAAATCTGTAGCATTTTGTGTTCTTGATGTTAAGATGAACGCAAACCTTGTGAAATGATCAACTAACAAGTGTAGAAATTTCTTTGTTGATCTTTGTCCTCCAAGGCCACCAATAGTATCTATCGACATTATTTGAAATGGTTTTGATGCTGGCCTTAAATGTGACATCAATCCGTATTTATTTTGGCCCCTAGATTTATTCTTTACACAGGTTTCACAATTACTGCATTTTTTTTTTATGTTTCTCGTTAGGCTATTTGCTGTATAATAAGGACTGATTTTATTTATCATTTGATTAATCCCTAAATGGCACCATTCGGTGTGTATTTCTTTTATTAGCTTTATACTTGATTCTTCAGATAATATAATTTTTTCTCTCTTTCTATTTTTTTGTATAGTATCCCATTTCTTTCAATTAATTTGTTTTTCATTTTCCCTATTTTTTCGTTTTTCTGTTGGTCGGCCTTTATGTCATCTAATGTTATCAAATTTACCATTTTTAAAATTTCTTCGTCATTATCATTGTCTTCCAAAACTGGATTTCTACTGAGACTATCTGCTTCAGTGTTAATTTTACCCGGAATATATTTAATGTTGAAGTCATATTGTGACAAATAAAGTGTCAATTCCCCAAGTTCATCTGTTCTAGCCTTTATGTTAAGGTTTTCTAGTGGTTTATGATCTGAAAAAACTGTAAATTTTCTTCCAATTAATAATTCAAGGTATATTGCCTTCTTCTTTTTTTGTGAATCATTGAGTTTCTTTGAAAAGTAACCAACAGGTTTTTCTTTTCCATCTTTTTGAATTTGTTTCAATATTGCACCTATGCCATTCAACGAGGCATCCGTGTAAATCGTAATAGGTAAGTCTTTATCAAATATTTCCAGTACTGGTTGTGAACATAATATATTCTTAATCTCAGAGAAAGATTTTTCGCACTCTTCTGACCATAAAAATTGAACATTTTTCCTCAGTAACTTATGTATATCTAATATTATTGAACTATTCGGTATATACTCGTGGTAAAAGTTAATCTTCCCTAGAAATTGTCTAATGTTCTTATGGGTTTTTGGCGTTGGGAATTTTTGTATCGAAATAATATTATCTTTGATTGGTTTTACCGTATTGTTTCCAATAATATGTCCCAAGTATTTTACGCATGTTGCTGCAAAGGTGCATTTTTGAAATTTTAGCCTGAAACCTTCGTCTATTATTGCGATAAGTACTTTCTCTATGTGTTCTATGTGTTTTTCAAATGATTGTGAAAATATTAAGATATCATCAATGTAATTCTCAGTGAAGTCCCTCAAATTATTATTTCTTAATATATTTGATAAAATTCTCTGGAATATTGCTGGTGATGTTTTCAGTCCAAAGGGCAAGCAAGTCCATTGGTAGTATCCATCTTGTGTGACAAATCCTGTTTTTTGTCGGTCCTCAATGCGTAGTGGTATGGACCAAAATGCGGAATTTATGTCAAGAGTGGTAAAATATTTACAGTCTTGATTTTGTATTTTCATCTCTCTTAAATGCCAGAGTAACTGGCGCTGCAAAGGGGCTATAAGATTCTTCAATTAAGTTATTTTTTAGTAAATTTGCTACTTGCTTTTCTATTTCTATTTTGTCTTCTATTGTGCAACGGTACGGCCTTTTGCAGCAGTATTTGTCCACCAGTAAGTCTATCCGAGCTTCATATTCTTTTACTGTCCCTACATCATATTTATCTCTGGCAAATACAGTATTATATTCATCTATTAAACTTTGTATTTGAATCTTTTTGCTGTTTTCCAAGAGCTGTAGGTTTGTCACGAATTTATTTTTATTCACATGCTCATTAAAGTTGATTTTAGTTGTTTCTATCTCTTCAAATTTCTTCATGGTATCTATCTCCATCTTTGTCTTTTGCAATATATTTAGGTCTTCATCTTGAGTTAATCTGAATTTTTTATCATATCTAGTCCTATAATGAAATCTTCAAAATCAACCTTGTCTATAATGAAAACATCAACACATTCTTCTATATCAAAAATTTTTACTTTTACATTTATTAGTCCTTTTGTGTATGTCACACCATTGACCGTTTTTAATAATATCCTATTTGTATCTTCTGAATTATTTTGTATTCGAACTAATCTTTTGTTTATTAGAGAGACTTGGGAACCCGAATCATATGTTCCGTTCACTTGTATTTTGTCTCCTAATCTAAGTTTTTTGTCTCTTCACTTAGATTTACTTCTAATACAGAATTACTTCCAATCATTTTGATCTCTTTTCCTTCTTTTTAAACCAACATGACTGTTCTGGGTGGTACCAAGTACCTTTATTTAAGTCCTGACAAATTTTGCATGGCTTTTTCCCTCCAATGTATTTCTTACTATACTCTTTCTCTTCTCTCTTTTTTATAAAGCTTTTATTAATTACCAAACTTTCACACTTACTTATTTCATGAAGTAATCTCGTTGAGGTTTCACACTTTTCTGGATCAATTCTGTTTCTAATAGATTCAGGTAAACCAGCTGCTATAAGTGTCACCAGGCTTTTCCCACCAATATTCTCGTCCATATCTAATAATAGCTTTTCTTTTCTTATGGCGTATTCCATTAGTGATCCTTCTTTATATTTGTAAAATATGGCATACATTCCCGTATTCCATCCTCTATCAGCAAATGAATCTAAAAATTTACCTTTCCACTCGGACCATCCAGCCTTTATTTTCAAAGTTTTCAATGTTGCTGAATGCCAGTCTGCACATGATTTGTCTAAGAATAATCTTAATATTTCTATCTCCGTTGTATCTTTCTTAATATCAAATCTATTGCATTCATTCTCAAATGTTTCTATCCATTGTTTTGCATTCGAGAATTTACCTTACTAAAAAAACAAAATGTATAGTGTATTAATAATAATAATAAATGTTTATTTACAGATAAATATCCATAGTGTTAGTTACAAGCTTATTATTATATATATTATTACTTAATATTTACTAGTCGCAACCGGGTGAATTATTTCGGTCAACGTCATCTAGTGGTATACTCGAGTTCGAGACTACGTTATGTAATCTAACCGGTTTATAAAATAAATTACGGTTATCGAATCGGCAGTCATTGTTTCGACATTTATTATCTATGCTGTTTGAGAGATGGCAGCTCTACGTGGTTCGCCGTTCGGTCGTCCTTTGGATCGTTGAGCAGACGCCGGTCGTCTACCGACGCCTGTCAGTTTTAAACGATTAAATATATTCCTTTTTATTATATACAAAATTATACTGACGGAGGGTTCCTACGTCATCCACGTTGTAAAACTTATTTGAGAGGTTCGATCACCAAATCTCTTTGTATCAAAACCACGCAATATAATAATAATAATAAATAACTTTATTCACCAAAAAGAAACAAAGACAAAAAAATTAAAGTACAAAACCATAAAAAAAGAGTTAACAATATCATAATTTGGTGAAAAGGTCGTAGTCTCAGCTAGGCTGCTTTTCAGTCTACGCCTTGTACGTATGCTGCCAACACAAACGCTACATATTCTACTAACTCTACTGGTGGTAGAGCTTTGTGCAAGCTCGTCTGGGTAGGTATCACCCACTCATCAGATATTCTACCGCAAAACAGCAGTACTTGGTATTGTTGTGTTCCGGTTTGAAGGGTGAGTGAGCCAGTGTAATTACAGGCACAAGGGACATAACATCTTTGTTCCCAAGGTTGGTGGCGCATTGGTGATGTAAGCGATGGTTAACATTTCTTACAATGCCAATGTCTAAGGGCGTTTGGTGACCACTTAGCATCAGGTGGCCCATATGCTCGTCCGCCTTCCTATTCTATAAAAAAAAAAAGTACATTCAGTGCAGTAAAAGGTAAAAGGAGATAAAATTACTTAAATAATAAAAGTTAAGTCCAGAGGGTGGATCTACCAGTTATCTGCCCGATAGCTGGTTGGAATCACTACGGGTACGCGACCCCGGACTGCTCTAGCTACTAGTGTCACATTCCTGTATCTTCCGTGATCACAGTATCCTCACCCCTCTCCTTGATACGCTGTTTCCCAAAATTATCCCAGCGTCACGCCAAAGAAGAAGGAAAACTAATATTAAACCCGGAGCGGTGCCTCCGTTTAGGCGTAAGCCAGTCACCTGCGGCCAAACCAGCACCACACGTATTGACTCGTCATTCCTGCGGATCCTGCTGGGGAGGAGGAGAGGGTGGCATGGGTACTGGGCAAGCCCGTGTTGCCATAAAGTCGCCTGGCCCAGGCGTAGCAGCATCCACGGAGAGGACACTTCGCTCACCTGTCTTGCAGGTGGAAAACAACACGGAGAGTGACAGTCACCGGTTATAAGTCAGCACGAATAGGCGTAAGTGCGGACGCCAGGGGCCACTCTTGACAGTAGGAGGATCCATCGTAGATCCATTGATCAGTTACCGCCTGCTTTAAGTCGGGCAGCCCCCGATCAATAAGGTACTGATCCGCCTCAGCGTTAACTTGTTCCGCCTGGGTGAACGGAACACAAGCCTTACAGCTAGACGTTGACGCTGTGACATTAACCACCTGCTCAAAGAAACAAAAATCTCAAAACCCACAACAACGCTGCTTACATGCGCTTTGCGACATGGAATGTCCGAACGATGAAGACAGGCTTCCCGAACACCTACGGAAGCTCCGATTGCGCCCAAAAACTGCGCAAAACTTACAGTATCGACGTGGAGCTTAAAAGGCTCAATATCGATATCGTAGCCTTACAAGAGACCAGAACTGAAGACGAAGGGTCTTTGCGTGAAGCTAACTACACTTTTTACTGGAAGGGCAAGAGTTCCTTGGAAACACGAGAGCATGGTGTAGGTTTCGCGGTTCGAAACCATCTCATCAACGCCATAGAGACACCTGTAGGCGTTTCCGAGCGGATTATGGTCTTGCGTCTAAACACAAAAAGCGGCTTTGTCACGCTAATTTCCGCTTACGCACCGACGCTTAGTTCAAAACCTGAGACCAAGGATCAATTCTACGGCCAGCTCGATGAGACAGTGCGCAGGGTGAATCCAACTGACAGACTGCATATTTTGGGTGACTTTAATGCCCGCGTCGGTCAGGGTACATCAGCCTGGCCTGAATGCCTCGGTGCACACGGCATAGGCAAGCTTAACGACAACGGACAACGACTGTTGGAGTTTTGCTCAAGGCACCAGCTGTGTGTTACCAACACCTTTTTTAAAGGCAAAATGATGCGGAAAGTCTCGTGGATGCACCCTCGATCTAAACACTGGCACCAATTAGACCTTGCTCTTACAAGAAGGAGGGATCTACGGGAAACGCTCCACACGCGGGCGTTTCACAGTGCCGATTGCGACACCGTTCACAGCCTCGTCGCTACTAAGGTCCGACTTGTCCCTAGAAGAGTCTATTCTTCCAAGCCACTCGGTCGAAAAAAGATAAATCTTTTCAAGACTCGTGACATGGAAGTAGTGGAGTCATTTGGGGAACTCGTCCGCGAAGAAGTTGCAACTTGGGATAGTACGGCATCAGCGCGAGTCGAATGGGAAAAAGTCAAGTCTCTTCTCACTGACACTGCAGGCAAGGTTTTTGGCTATCAAAAGGCAAAATCTTACGACTGGTTTCAAGAAAACGAGAAGCACTTACTTCCCTTGATTGACTCGAAACGCCAAGCCGCTTTAAATTTTCGCCTTAACCCTTGCGATGCGACGCGTAAAGATCTCACGAAGGCAAAAGCCTCACTCCAGCGTAGCACGCGCTTCTTTGTAAATGCGTATTGGACAGAGCTCTGCCAAAGCATCCAAGCGTGCGCAAACGCGGGGGATATTGGCGGGGTGTACGCGGGCATCAAAAGAGCTCTTGGACCTACTCCAAAAAAGACGGCACCTCTCAAGGAAACCGACGGTTCTGTTATAACAGACAGCACCCGTCAGATGGCAAGATGGGTAGAATACTACAAGGGGCTCTACTCGTGCCCAGTGGATATTCAGCCAGAAGCAATGGAGCTTGTCCCGAATCTGGCAACTTGGCACGAGCTAGACGTTGCACCCACAGTAGAGGAACTTTATCTGGCCGTCAAGAAGCTCAAATGCGGAAAGAGCCCCGGAAAAGACGATGTTGTCACCGAAGTCGTCAAGCTTGAGTGCCTCTTGCCCATCCTTCATAACCACCTGGCTAAGTGCTGGGAAGAAAACTACGTCCCTCAGGATATGCGAGATGCTAACATCGTCACTCTTTATAAAGGCAAAGGCGATCGTGGCGACTGCAACTGTTACCGCGGAATATCTCTTCTTAGCATCGTCGGTAAAGCCTTTGCCAGGGCCATTTTAGGCAAACTACAAAGGCTCGCCGACCGCGTATACCCTGAGGCACAATGTGGTTTTAGATCCCAACGGTCAACTGTCGACATGATATTTTCACTCAGACAGCTACAAGAAAAGTGTAGGGAGCAACATACCCCCCTAGTCATTGCATTTGTAGACCTAAATAAGGCTTTTGACTCCGTGAGCAGAGAGGGGTTGTACTCGGTTCTTGTCAGAATTGGATGCCCCCCAAAACTCCTAAGGATAGTGCAATCGTTCCACGAAAGTATGGAAGTTACCGTCCTGCACAATGGCAACGCATCCACGCCATTCGACGTACGCCGTGGTGTTCGTCAAGGTTGTGCACTGGCCCCCACCTTGTTCGGAATATTCTTCTCAGTGCTTCTGAAGGTTGCTTTTGGAGATGAACAGGCAAGGCGTCCACTTACACACGCGAACCGATGGTAGGCTGTACAACATCTCAATGCTCAAGTCCAAACGCTACAGGGAGGACCTATTTGTAGATAGTCTCCTCTTCGCTGACGACGCTGCCTTCGTTGCTCATGACCAAGCTCAACTCCAGAGTCTAAGGGACAAATTTGCCAGAGCGTGCGACCTCTTTTCAATGTCCATAAACTGCAAGAAGACCGTTATTTTAGCGCAAGGATGTTTAGAGCAACCAGTCATCTTGCTTAACGGCGCACCTTTACAGGTGGTTAACAAATTTTGCTACCTTGGGTCGCATTTGTCGAGCAACCTCTCGCTTGATGCAGAGATCGACTTCCGCATCGGCAAAGCAGCCTCTACGTTCGGGAGGCTCTGTTCAAGGGCTTGGGATAACAGACACCTTACGGTAAAAACGAAAATGCTTGTTTACCAATCATGTATCCTAAGCACACTCTTGTATGGAGCAGAAACGTGGACAACGTACGCAAAACAAGAACGCCGACTAAACACATTTCACTTGCGCTGTCTTCGGAGCATTCTGGGCATCACATGGCAGGATCGCGTGACAAACGGGTCTGTTCTAGGCGAGGCACAGCTGCCTAGCATCATGGCCATTCTCAAAAAAAAACGGTTACGGTGGCTGGGACACGTGCATCGAATGGAGCAGACCCGTCTTCCAAGGCAAATACTACTGGGAGAGGTTGTGGATGCAAAGAGGTCTGTTGGGCGGCCTATGCTCCGTTACAAAGATTGCGCTAAGCGTGATATGGTTGCGTTTAACATCCCTAGCAATCGATGGGAGGAACTGGCAGAGGACCGTGCCAAGTGGCGACGCCTTATTCACGAAGGTCAATCAAAGCATGACAATGACTGGTTAAACCTACTAAAAGAAAAACGCACTAGGCGTCATGAGCGGGCTTCAAACCCCCGCCCATCTGGGGGCGCATACACTTGTCGGAAGTGCGGCCGGAGGATCCTCTCTCTCATTGGTCTATTCAGTCATGAACGCAAGTGCCTTCGCGATGCCGCTTAAATCATCTGTCAAAGATGCAGAGGCCTATATATATAATAAAAGTTAGTACAATTTATAACACGCACAATAGGCTAAAATAAAAAAAAAAACATTACTAAAACAGTAAGGTTTTTTTTTTAAAATTCTAGAAAATGGAAAATATTTCATAGTGAATAAAAAATGAAAATAAAATAATAATATAAAAATATTTAAATATTTAAAATGTTTAAACAAATAGAGATATATGTTTTAATAAATTACAATCAAAGTAACAATTAAATATTGAAGTTTAGTTACACACATTTGTCCAGACATATTACGTCTTTTGCATAGACAGAAGCCATTGCTTGCATTGTGCCTTAAACTTATTTTGAGACGTACTATTCTTAATCGGAGGTGGGATATCGTTCCAACATTTAGAAGCAGCGAAACGAAAGCTACCTCTAAATGCTTGCAAATGTGGTCTAGGCAGTACTAGTCGCGGAACTCGGCTCAATCTACAATTGGATTCATTCATATATTGGAGTGTTTATTTTTCTTTAATTTTATATATACTTTGATATTGCATTACAAAGTAATATAAAATTGTTCGGTGGACTCAACCGAGGAATGGTTGCTGATTTGGAGCTGTTGGAGGCTCTGCTGCTTTTCCGGTGGCCTGCTGTTGCTGCTGGTACTATATGCTGCTTCGCACTGCTTTTATTTGTTTGCTCACTCATTGTGACACTGCGTACAGGGTTTGACTAACCTGCTTATCTATTTAAATCTATCACCTAATTTTAACCGATGCCAACTCACTTACAGCTTACTCACTTATAATATTTTATTGTATTAGTGTTAACCTAATTGATCTTGAATTGAATAATTTTATAATTAAAATTTTATAATCCTTATGACGAGTTTTATTAATGTAACGGTCTTGGTGGAACGAACCCCGAACATACGAGAACACCGTGACAATATATAACTTAAAATATGTTAAAAAGTATAATTATCCAATATTGTAATGAACACTGGAGCCATTTTTGTATTTTTTTAAAATAATTTTGTAATTTTGTGGGCAGGTCGAAAACGAAACTGGACGTCTAAAACTCCCGCGATCATTATTGCTGTAAAGCATTCGAAACGCTGGGAATCAAAAGCCAAAATGAATCCACGAAAAAATCCAAACAACTGTACGCGGACGACAGCGCATATTTCTCGTCGTCCTACCCCCAGATCGTCGCTATTAACAGGATGCAGCGTGTGTTGGATCTGATACCGGATTGGCTAGACAAGTGGAGGATGGCTGTCAACGTTGGTAAGACGGCCGCTCTGCTTGTCGGTGCTGATAAGCCGATGCGTCGGCTCACCTTCCGAGGTCAGGACGTGGAATGGCAGACCTCAATCTGCTACTTGGGGTGTCACTTGGACCGCAGGCTGCGCATAATACCCACCGTTAACAAGGTGGTGAGTCATGCCGCGGCTGCCCGGTCTAAGTTGTACACCCTCTTCACTTCGCGGCTTCCTATGAAGACCAGACTGAGGGTCTACAGTGCCTACGTCCGCTCGCGCCTGACGTATGCGGCCCCCGCCTGGTATGCACTCTGCTCAGCGTACCAGAAGCGGAGGATTCAGATCCAACAGAACCGATGCCTGCGTTTGATTGTAGGAGCTCCGAGGTACGTCAGAAATGACGTCATTCATCGAGACACCAGAACGCCCACCGTGGAGGAGTTCGTCCGCAAGCTCGCTCGCTCACTATTCGCAAAGGCGGATAGCAGTGCGAGCGTACACCTCCACGGTATAGCACCGCTTCATGCCAGACCACCTGAGGGGCGTCCGTTACCTCGTGAGCTCCTACTGTCGTCGACCATCTGCGCCGATGCGGGCATCGGTGAAGAGGATGACGAAGATCTGGAGACACGGTAGGACGAAAACACCCGTGAACAACAGCAAACCAAATAAGAAAGACATCCACTGGGTCACAACGGCCCTGGCCCTCTGGGCCAAAACATAAAGACACGACGGATGAACCGTTGGGGAGGAACAGCCCGGGTAGGGGGGGGCAACCCCGAGGCCCGTACCCAGACTGGCCTAGGCCAGTCAGGAGGACCCGATAATATATACAATGAATCTATTATTGCGGCCAGAAATAAAAACAAAATATCATAAATTCAGTGTTGCTTGCCCGGGTTTGAACCTACGATCGTCGGTTAAGATTCACGCGTTCTAATCACTAGGCCATCTCAATCAAAATCAATCAACAGCCAATCATTGTCCACTGCTGAACATAGGCCTCTCCCAAGGTGCGCCAAAGCTCCCTGTCTTCCGCCTTCCGCATCCAGTTAGTGCCCGCCACCTTTTTAAGGTCATCGGTCCACCTGGCTGGAGGGCGCCCTACGCTGCGCTTGCCGATTCGCGGTCTCCACTCTAGGACTTGTCTGCTCCAACGGCCATCTCGGCTTTGTTTAACCGATTATATTTTTATTAAATCAAATACAGTACAGAAATATGTAATAATTAAATATATTAAATGAAGTACATAAATAAGTATTTCTAATAATAATTTATTAAATCTTTATTTAGAATTTTATACATTTTTTTTTATAGAATAGGAAGGTGGACGAGCATATGGGCCACCTGATGGTAAGTGGTCACCAAACGCCCTTAGACATTGGCATTGTAAGAAATGTCAACCATCGCTTATAGCCAATGCGCCACCAACCTTGGGAACTAAGATTTTATGTCCCTTGTGCCTGTAATTACACTGGCTCACTCACCCTTCAAACCGGAACACAACAATATCAAGTATTGCTGTTTTGCGGTAGAATATCTGATGAGTGAGTGGTACCTACCCAGACGAGCTTGCACAAAGCCCTACCACCAGTAGTACATGGTATCAGCGGGGATTAAGGCCTACCGAATTTAATATTTAATACTAAGCAGAGCTCGTACTATCGAAACCAGACAACTGATATATACTTTTTATACTACTTTTCTTTTGTCAACACATAATTATTTAGATGATTACAATCAGACTCAGGACAAACAGATATATTCATGCACACAAATGTTTGTCCTGGTTGGGAATCAAATTTATAATTACTTGTTTACATTTCTAATATTCTAAAAAACAAACGAAATAAACTGTTAAAAAGACAATTGTTTCTACAAAAAAGGAGGGTAATAATAATATTTTAAAAATAATGTTATATTATAAAACAATGTCGTGCCATCGACGAAGTAAATATTTCTTTGTTAAATAAAAACAGTCCTCTTATATGACGATCCTGCATCGCGCTTGTAACTTTTTCTGCGACACTTGCTATATATATAATTTATCGACTCATTGCAGTAGGGTCATCCTCCTGGCGGTGAGCCAGTTGTCATGCTGGTCCGAGTTGACAAATCAAGAAATTTGTCAACTCGAACAAACCATTGTTTTGTTTTATATCCAATATAATTACTCGGCTCTGTCTTGTCGTTAGAAATAATTGTATACAGCCGCGCGCTGCGTAAACACGCAACAGGGCTACCTACATTATTTTAATATCATATACCTACTACGATTCTTTCTTGTTTTGCGGTTTTAAATGATATATTGTTTATATAAAACAATTAAGTTCGTTATGAATAAAATAGGAAGTATTCAATAAAAACACATGTTGTGTTTTATTGATTAGTAAATTTAATAAAATAACTGCCAACATTCATATAATATAATATAAAATATATCAGCCTATTTAGATACACGTTAGCTAGTCGCCCCACGCGTACGACCTCTATTTCGTTACAAATTTCATAAAGAAACTTATTTTTAAATATGACGTTGCGAGTTGAAATATATTTTTATTAAAAAAAAAGTAACAATATCCATTTTATAAAAAGTTACCTACTAATATACCTATTAACCAAACAGCTTGTGTTTATAAGAACATAAGCACAAAATAGTAAAACGCCACAGGCTCACGTTACGTTCGACACGCGACGCATCGTTGTATGCCATTTTGTCTTATTCTAAATATTTTAAAAGTAATTTATAATAATAGACAAATGAATATTGAATCGAAAATAAAGTAAAACAAAATTATCCAATGTACAAACTTTGTACATTGGATAGTTTTTTATCATATTTGATAATATTGTTAGTAGGTTGTTTGTTGTCCTGTTACGTATTAATATAATATAATATATTATTATTATTCTATGATATGGTAAACAACACTATTAAAACAACCAATACTGTTACATGACAATAATAATTTACTTTAAATATTATACATAAGCTGTCACATCTACATATCTTCACTTGCAATAAACTATTTTTACTTAGTAATTGTTCATTACGAAAGAAAAAGATGGCATTTGATTGTATTTGTAAGAATTAAAAATAATTTGAGTTACTAATACAACTTTATTAATTATTTTAAGCAATTGATACGATAATAAAGTGCGTTACTTGAATATCCAAGTAATATATTGATGGAATTTGTATCTTTATTGTATTTGTGTCGTGGCCGGTCATATCCGACAAACCTGAATCACGCTATCAGTGTTTTCTATGGCGATTGTTGTATTAAGTGTTAATTCCTCTTTTAATGTAATAGAACCTTTTTATAAATTTTGTTAATTTTAGTGCCCTGTCTGTCATTATTATTTTATGTCATTATAAATGATTACCTACAATAAAATGGTTTTATTTTATCAAGTACTAGCTGTTGCCCGCGGCTTCGCCCGCGCTTATCTCTAAGGAAAGGATAAATGATAGTTTTGGAAGTCTGATTTTAAAGTAAGAAGCATGAAACGTCATTCTGGTTAGAAGAAAGTAATGTTACGGTGTTTTTTTATTTTAAGATTGATTGATTATTCTTTCAATAATCATCAGTGAACTTACTGTGAATCCCCGACTCATATTCCGATCCACGATTCTGTTGCTTAAATGCCCCGGCATCTACCCACGCCTATTCTATCAAATTCAGGAATTTATTAACTTTATTTATAATTAATATTACATCTATTTTGAAGAATTCTTAATTTTATGTAGATTGCAATGATATTTATGACTTTTACAATATTCGTGAATTTTAAATTCTTATATTTTTTTATAATCATTTAATCAAAGTCCATTTGGGAATCATCTGATTTGTCAGATTAATTCTATTTTTCTTTTTTTTATATTTTTTTTTACCTAATATTGTCTTTCCGAATTTTTTCGTGGATTTATTTTGAATTTTAGTTTCCAGCGCTCTACAGCAGTAATGATGACGTTAATTTTTAAAATTGTAATTTTAACCTACGTAAGTTATGTTTAGCAACGCTAAATACAATTGCTAATAATTAAGACAGTTTTTTTTAAATTGTTATTCTTATAACATTAACAAAAAAAAATTAAATAAAAAAAAAATTTATGTTTAAATATACAAATTAAATATGTTAAAAATTATAATTATCAACTATTGTAATGAACACTGGAGCCATTTTTGTATATTTTTAAAATTATTTTGTAATTTTGTGGGCAGGTGGGACGCCTAAAACTCCCGTGATCGAAGCCAAAATGAATCCACGAAAAAATCCAAACAGTTAGTTTTCTTTATAATGTCAAATAGTTGCATGAATCTAAGAAATAATTATAATATTATTTATTATAATATAATATTTATCTACAAGAAAAGGTACAGGGAAACTGTTTTAGTATCTTATTTAATTATTTAGTCTCTTGGATGGTTATATACATATTTATTTTATATTAATGAATTTTGCTAGTTATACGTGATGTTTTTTTATATAAAATGTATATTTCAAACATTTCGCAACTTCTTTTAATATACAAGTATAATTTTTTATTATATAAAATAGTTTCAATTTCTGCTAAGTAGCAAAATAAAAATGACTTGGAGCGCCATCTATGACCCTACGATAGTTATTAAGAGGGATCGTGCCATAACAATGAACCAAGACAATGGCTAGACAAGTGGAGGATGGCTGTCAACGTCGGTAAGACGGCCGCTCTGCTTGTCGGTGCTGACAAGCCGATGCGTCGGCTCACCTTCCGAGGCCAGGACGTGGAGTGGCAGACCTCAGTCTGTTACTTGGGGTGTCACTTGGACCGCAGGCTGCGCATGGTACCCACCGTTAACAAGATGGTGAGTCATGCCGCGGCTGCCCGGTCTAAGGGCTTGTACACAAAACTGCGATGCGACGTCGCATCGCAAAAATCTGCGAACTCCCTCTACGCATCGCAAGAACTTGCGAATTGATTCGCATCGCGCATTCCTGCGATGTTGCGTCACACTTGTTGACGCCATTTTAGTTCGCTCAGGGACAGCGTGTGGGCAAGACGTGTACTTTAAAAATGACAGAATACGACGTTGATTTTTTAATATCACTGATTGAGGAGCGCCCTGTTCTTTGGGACACTAGTAATGAAGATTATAAAAACAAATTCATCAAACAAGATGCTTGGAAGGACGTGTGTAAAAGTTTATTTACAAATTTCGAGGAAAAAGAAAACAATGAAAAAACTAAACTTGGTAAGTACACAAATACATTTATTAAGTATAACTTCTTTTTACTAAAACTACCTACAAATCAAACATTCTATTCATATAAGCACAAAAAATATTCTTTAAATTGTTAACAAATGTTTAGGCGTCGACAGCGAGTTACTTTAATGTTTTACGATGTGATCCTTTTGTACCTGTTGTATTGACTTATTACCAAGAACGCGAGCAACAATGCAAGTCGCATTGTATATTCTTAAATTTTTTGTAGTTGCCAGCTTAATGCTCCAACTTCACTAGTAAAGTAATCCGAATATTCGTTTCTAATTATATTTGCACTTACCACCTGACTACCTACATTCAACCCTTGTTGAAGTGGTTGTAGGTCGGAATCATTTATGATCATTTCAATAGGGGTGTCTAATTCATCACGGTTAATTACAAAGTTATGTAGTATGCAACAAGCCTTAACAATATCTATTGCAAAATCATATGAAACGTTAATGGGCCGGTGAAATATTCGCCACTTATTGACCAGTATGCCGAAAGTACACTCGATATATCTTTTTGCCCTACTCAAACGGTAGTTGAATACTCTTTGTTTAACAGACAAATGCTTGCCAGAATAAGGACGCATGACATTATTCGAAATAGAAAAAGCTTCGTCTCCGACAAAAACAAATGGAACCGGTACTTGAAAGCCCGGTAACGGCCTTGATGTTGGTGTAGGCAAATCACCTCTCATCAGTAAGTCGTACAGTTTCGTGTTGTGGAAAATAGTGGAGTCACTTTCCTTTCCACATGCTCCTATGTCCACATAGATGAATCTGTATTTCGAGTCCACAATAGCCAACAGAACTTTTTTTTTTTTTTTATAGAATAGGAAGGTGGACGAGCATATGGGCAACCTGATGGTAAGTGGTCACCAAACGCCCTTAGACATTGGCATTCTAAGAAATGTCAACCATCGCTTATAGCCAATGCGCCACCAACCTTGGGAACTAAGATTTTATGTCCCTTGTGCCTGTAATTACACTGGCTCACTCACCCTTCAAACCGGAACACAACAATATCAAGTATTGCTGTTTTGCGGTAGAATATCTGATGAGTGGGTGGTACCTACCCAGACGAGCTTGCACAAAGCCCTACCACCAGTATTGAAACTATTGAATTGTAGCCCTTGTAATTAAAAAAAAGTGATCCACTTTTTAGGGGACTACGAATACGAATATGTTTCCCATCAACGGCTCCAATACAGTTAGGGAAGTTGGCTTTCTTGTCAAAGTCCGCAGCTATTTCTTCAAACAGCTGTTGTGTTATTTTTGGTATGTTTGCATTTAAACACAATTTCCATATTGCATTACAAACTACTCGTATTATCTTAGCAACTGTACTTATTCCTCGATAATAATCTAAATGTATATTTCTGATTTCATTTCCGGTCGCTAGGAATCTATAACATAAATAGAAAAAAAGAAGGATTAATTTATATAACAAACTTGAAAAGTAAAGAACACTAACCTAAAACGACATAAACATATATAAATTATTTTAATTTAATTAATTGGTAGACAACGCTTCTAGCATTAAGTTCGCCTATTGTTCTGTACAATTGGTATTTGATGAATAATAAAGATTAATAAATAAATGAATAAATTAAATATTGTCTATTTTCTTTTTTGCAGGTAATACAGTAATACAAAGATGGAGGGGGATTAAGGATACCTTTAATAAATATGAAAAGAAATTCAAAGGTGCAAGTAGGTCAGGGTCTGGATCCAAAAATATAATTATATTGATTTGCCATTATATTGATTTGATGATTATATTTCTTACTTTTAGCCGTTTACCCGTTGTAACTTCTAGAATCTAGACGAAAGATCGATTCGAATAATTTATTTATTTAAGACAAACAACAGCATGATACAAAATATGTGGACATTAAAAATACAAAATACAGACAATAGAGCCAATTACTGTTTTCCATTGAATTATGCAAACCTAGTAATAGTTAACAGAAGTAGCAACACACAGATTTGAAAAATAAAATGTAAATGTAAGAAAAAAATATTGAGTTAAAAAAAAACGGTACAATTCGATTAGGCGACACGGATTATGTTGTGGGTGAGTGTGGCTATGCAGTTACACTGTTATTTGAGTGTGTACAAGTGATTGTATGTGTTAAGTATTTGATTGTACGTGTGTTTGTGTGGGTGTGATTGGTTAATTTTGAGCCCTAAGAATATCTTTTTTAACCGAGAACGATGACCGATTAAATATATCAATGTGTGAGTATCTTTTTTAAATAGGAATTTACATTTGCATAAAATACCTTAATTATGAAACAATTTAGCTGCATAAGGATTAATATCGTTTTACGAATATCATCATCTTTCGATTCTTCCCGTGTTTTACTTAACCATATGTAAAAGTTAAATATAACTGTATTAGTTGAGGACTTTTTAGTAGGTAATTATGAATGCTATAAATATATCGGCAAGATTGTGGCGCTGTCATTGATTAAGACTATTTAAATTTAGACGATAGTGAAAGCTCTAGTTCTTTTTGTTGTAATGTCACACTGGCGGGACGTCAAACGGGCAGCCATCGCGTGGTTGGACGCAAACGACGGATTTGAATTATAACATGAGATGGATTTACCTAATGTCTCTACCGATACGCCGATAAATATATAATATCTTACATAACGCCATATATAATCAATAGTTTTTGTAGGTCACGCCAAAATAATGACTTTTACAGAAAGTGCTTTAATACCTCGGGATACATTATTGCGATTTTCGTGGGTATTTCTAATTTGTTTTATATACAATATAGTCTATGTTACTTGCTGATAAATTAGGTTTCAGCAGGTGAAAGAATTTTTAATATCGCTTCTTGAGTTTTTACTTATTTCTTTATTTAATCTAGGAAGACAAACAGTTATAACATGTACAAAAATATTTATCACATTAAGCAAACATCATATACCAATTAAGTCTTCACAAATAATTAAATCAAAATACATAACAGAATTATAACAAATAAAAATAAAAATTTAAGATTATTTAAAATTTTACGAAGTATGAACCATTAATTAATAATATAGTAAAAAATAATAAATATACAAATTCAAATTCTATTTAAAGTGACAATGTAGGTGACATTTTATTTTACATTACAAAAAACACACAACAAATCAAATCTTAACTCTTTATAATATTATAAAATATATAGATCAGCCTTGCTAGTGATAATTTGTTGAAATAATCGGTTTCAGAACGACATTGGTATTGTTTGGTATAAAAAAGAAAAAAAAAAATAGTTCTCCCGCGCATATTTAGAAAACGGAGAACTAAACGATTTTCATCGAATTAACAATATATGATATTTTGTTTTAATAAAATTTAAAATATCTCATAAGTTATTATATTAAAGATATTAAAATTAACAAATAATAAAATTTATTACTTCTACTGGTGTATTTATTAAGAGCTTCTATACTAATCTTTATTTTCATCATTTCCTTATGGAGCACAGTCTCGTGATTCATACTGCACAGGACACTACTCGAGTTGAAATCCGCAAACGATTCATGCGAGCAGAAAGAGTAATTTCTTTTATACTAAACTATACAAAACGCAATAAAACAAAAAATTCAGAATTTCGAGGCTATCATTGTTATACATCAAGACATCCTGTTACACATATTTGTTGATATATTTTATTAATTGATATTTATTTCTATGTAAGTTTAAAAAAACATTTTATTACGACTAACTAAGGTATATTTCAATTATTTAGGTATGCTTGTAACAAATTTCAACTTTTTCAACGTCAATGTGCTTATATTGACATATAATATGTGTGATTAATTGATGTTTACTGTTTGGCTGATATTTATTGTGTAATATGATAATTTTAAAATGTGTTTTTGTTTTTGACGTGATATTATTTCTACTATTAGTAATCTTAGTAAAATAAACAAATGCGGTGAATGTAAAATAAAAAAGGATGTTTGTAAACAGAATATATGGAAAAACTTAAAAGCTGAGCTAGTTGAAATCCATAACTAATATTTGGAGACAGAATCAACGTGACCAGTATAACAATCGGCTTTGGACCGTATAACAGAGCTGTATCTTAGTCTCTATGGAGCCAGGGAATCAATTTCAACGCTAGAAATATTAAAACAAAGTGCAGCGAGTTATTTTAAAATATTTCGAGAAAGTCGCCAGGTACTCGGTCCTCTGTGCGGTCCTCTGTGCCTACTGAACAAGGGGCAGGCTCATACCTGCGTGCGCCATAACGGGAGGTCCGTGGTGGATGTCTCCTTCGCCACCCCTGTCGTAGCACGCAGAGTGTCGGAATGGAGGGTAGAGGAAGAGGTGGAGACTGTCGTACCACCGATTCGAGATCGCTACCTCTCGCAGGCTGCCGGAATCCCAGAGGGTGCCGACCACTTTACCGAGGTGATCTCTTGGCTAGTTAGACCGCGATCTAGTCAAAGAGGCCGCCATTGTGCAACGGTGGGGTTCCGTGGGACGGAGGAAGGGTGCCCTCAAAGACGTCTGCGATGCGGCCATGCCGAGGACCCGTCGCAGAGCCCAGCGCCGGCATGTGTACTGGTGGTCGCCCGAAATAGCCGAGCTTCGGGCTCCACAGATGGCCCCTCGCCCTGTGATAGAAGACCCAGTGGCTCCACCATTGATCACGGAGCGAGAAATGGAGATGGCCCTCGGCCGCTTGAGGGCCAAAAACACGGCGCCGGGTCCGGACGGTGTTTCAGGGCGTGTTCTGTGCGATGCCCTGGAATACCTAGGTACAAGGCTTCGGGAGCTGTTCAACGAAAGTCTGCGCAACGGGCAGTTTACGAAGCCTTGGAAGCAAGGGAAGTTGGTGCTCTTGCCAAAGGATGGGCGGGCACTAGGCTCCTCTTCGGCATACAGGCTGATAGTGCTGCTGAACGAGATGGGCAAATTGTTTGAGAAGATTCTCGCAGCTCGTCTCGTTCAACATCTCGGCGAGGCCGATCCGGGTCTTTCGGAGGCTCAGTTCGGGTTCAAGGCGGGCCGTTCAACGATCAACGCCTTGAACGCCCTGAAGACTCGGACCACGGAAGCAGTGGCCCAGGGGCAAGTGGTCCTGGCGGTGTTGTTAGACATTGCAAACACCTTTAACAGTCTCCCATTCGAGACGATCAGGGAGGCACTCCGATACCAAGGGGTGCCGATCCATCTGAGGAGACTGTTGGAGGCGTACCTCTAGGACAGGGAGGTCGTAAGGGCAGGAGGCGACGGGAAGTTGGTCCAGCGTCGGGTAGGCTGTGGCGTTCCACAGGGGTCGGTCCTCGGCCCAATTCTGTGGAACGTCGGCTTTGATTGGCTTCGGAAGGCACCCGTCCTTACCGGTATGGTGGTGTTGTGTTACGCAGACGACACCTTCATTACCGCGATGGGGCGGGACTTTGGGGAGGCGGCCCGCCTGGCCGAAGTTCCACCGTCCAGGGTCGGAGGATGTCGGGCGGATCAGGGCTCTAGCCCAGCAAGCCCTGATAGCCCGATGGGAAGAAGATCTGGGGTCCCCCACAGCGGGCCTGGTGACAGTGGAGGCGGTACGTCCCAACTTGAGTCGCTGGGTCAAAAGAAAACGAGGCACGCTCTCGTTTAGGTTGACGCAGGTACTTACCGGACACGGCTGCTTCGCTAAGTACCTGTACAAGATAGCACGGCGGAAAATGTCACCTTCCTGCCACGAGTGTGGTGCGCCAATCGACATGGCGCAACACACCCTGACGGAGTGTGCCGCGTGGGGGCCCCCGAGGCTTTCCCTGGCGTCAGTTGTTGGCGGAGACCTCTCCTTGCCGGAAGCGATGAGTGCTGGTCGGAAATGGTCTCCTTCTGTGAAAATGTAATGTCGCAGAAGGAGGCCGCGGAGTGGGAGCGGAAAGAGGACGCCACTGCAAACCTGCTCCGCCGAAGACTGGGGAGAAGAATGAGGCGCTATGCGCACCTTCTCCCTCCGCCGCAATAGGCGTCGCCGGGACTAGGGGTTCTCAGTACCCTGGTAACCCCACTAGAGAATGGAGGCCTGCATACGCAGGCCGCCCGTCAGAGCGTCGTGGTAGCATTCGCAAGTGATCCCGTGGCGCTCCTCGTTATGACGGAAAAGGTACCGCTGGTTTTTTAGTGGGTGTTCTGTTGTTCGGGGTGCACTCGGCGCCTCGGACATCGGCGAGCCCCATATACCCCCCCGCACTGTTCCCGTGGGGGAAACGCGTAATGCGTTTTCCCAGCCTAAAAAAAAATATGCACTCGAGGCTCTCCCTCTCATTCAAAATACCCTCAGTGGTGTTCCTTTTCGATCCATAGGCGTCCTAAAGACATCTTAGTTGTCCCCAATGATAAGATTACATCGGCCAATATCAACACGATAGGTTGCAGAGCGAACAACAATAAATACTAATATCCCACGAAAATAAAACTAAAAATGTTGTATATACTGAAATATTATAAGTGTGCTCGTAGTGATTTCTTTAATTTATACGCGGGTGAAATCGCGGGCAACAGCTACTAATAAATAAAGTTGTGTCAAGTGAAGTTGTACTTATTTGAATCTTACAAATAAAATCAAATATACCAACTATTTATTTCGCAATGAACTATTATTAAATGAAAATAATTTATAAAAATATATGGCAGCTTATCTAACATGTTTAAAAATCATTCCTTAAAATTACTTTTAATGAATATTAACACATGCCTTAAATACCTAATTTTCTTGAAATGTTCAATGTAATATGTACACTATTTTACAAACAACGTAAATTATTAATATATACATCTAAACAAGAAAAAAATACGTGAGTTACGAAAAACACCTAAAATTTAGAAAAAGAAAGAGTGTAATTAAATTACCTGTCACTAACAAACGCGACCGCGAAAACATAAAAAAACGAAACTAAAAATAGATCATAAAAATAATAGCAATTTCTAAAATGACATCCAAGGCCAAACAACCGATACCAGTAAGAGTAAAAATATCATAATATCCTAAACGTGAAACGTAATATTGAAATATCAATGCAGATATTAGACTCATAAACTCACTGACTCACGTCTAGGATATCTGTTGATATTTTTTAAAATATCGGATATTCGATATCTAGATATTTTTAAATGTATCAATATTGGAGTTAGATATAATAAAAAAAATATCGATATATCGGCTTTATTAAAAAAAGTCGTAATGCAAAAATGCAAAGATTATTTGACAATTTTTAATATTGTATATTTATTTATTTATATATTATAATATCAACACCAACAAGAAGTACACTAATAAATACAATTGAGTATTTTAACATGACGTTATACAAATCAAGTGTCTCCTAAATTATAGGTGTTGCAAAATATATCAATATTTCGAGTTAACAAAAAAATAATAATTTTAAAAATCAAAATATTTATAACAAATAGAAAAGACATTAACTTAAATTATTATAAAATTATAACTTGATTAGTATAAAATGAATAAAATATAAATATCTGAGAACATTTAAAATTTTAGAATATTAATTCTTTGATTAAAAGCAAACAATTATTATTGAGGAAAATAAAAAGATATTTTTTACGAAACTGATTCAAATTGTCATTAAAAATATCAATTATAAGAGCTTCGTTTGACACTTTCTTACTGTTAATAATATTATTGAGCATTTTGTAGATATTATTAAAATCGATGATTAGCCTGTTAATTGGGGAGTAGCGCCCCCGACAGGAGTGAGTAAGTTTTTCAACGAAGAAGATGATACAATAATAATAAAAATACACAGATGGTCTAGTGGCCTTTTTAGGAGCACGAATCATAATTTTAGAAAGGAGGTAACTACAGTCGATTGTTCCGTTCAATAACTTTTATAGGAAAATGTTATCGAGGGCGCGTCTACGATCGTAAAGAGAAAGAAGCTTAAAATGTGAGAGTCTATCTTTGTAACTTGGCAGCTTTTTTAGCTAAATTTTGACTATAAGATAAATGCCATAAGAACCTTTTTGGTACACTTTCAAGTCTATTCTTGTAAATATCGTAGTGAGTATTCCATACAATGCTACCGTATTCTACAATACTGCGAACTTAAGCAGTGTATAAAGTAATTTTAGTCTGAGGCTTTTTAAAATCCCTACAATTTCGCAAGACAAAACCCAAAACCCTGAAAGCCTTAGTTACTAGTGTCCACATGAAGATGAAATCGCAGTTTAGAGCCTAAAATGATGCCTAAATCACCCACATTGTCCACTTCTGCAAGCAAATGTCCGTTGATGGTGTAAGATCGAACGAAAGTGGTTTTTTTCTACTGAACCGTATAACGAAACATTTTTCAGTGCTTAAGCTCATGTCGTTTCTCTGACACCATGAGACCAAACTATTTAAATCTCTCTGCAGAAGTATGGCATCTGAAACAGCAGATACAGATCTAAACAACTTGAGGTCGTCAGCGAATAAATATCATTTCGTATGTTTGAAACATGAACAAATGTCATAAATAAAGATGTTAAATAGTAAAGGTACCCTGAGGTACTCCAGAGGAAATAAATCATAGCAGTCAATACTAACGGAACCACATTCATAATTTCATCACAAGTAAAAATGCCCAACGAAGTATACACGGGTCAGCTAGTAATATTATATAGTAAAAGGCTTGAAAGGTGACTGAGCCAGTGTAATGCCTCTTGAAGCTGGATTTTTAACTTAACCTCCATAACTCCGTTTTACTCTACAGCCAGTTCAGCTTGGGGACGTTTTTTGCGTTTGTAGTAGTGACTAAATACTTTTATATTTATTTTTATGGGTACAGTCAACCTCGATATTCGGATAATCGAAATGTTGCTTTTCGGGACGAGATCATAAACACCTTTTTTCATAAAAACAGTACATACATACACATTAAAACAATTTGAAGTTATTTTTTCACAAAAGGTAATTTTTTAAGACGGTAAGTCTCCTGGCAGCCGTTTGAGAAGAATTTGCGTGCGTTGAGCAACATACTTCGTATCTCGAACCACTCGAGACCTGCCTCAAAAACGGCCAATACCTCTGCATACAAAAATACATTGTTGCTCACGGTGCGACGATGGCAGCGAGCAATATTGTATCTTTCGCGCCAAAGTCGGATAACTACACGTTCGCATAAACTAAGTCATTGTTCGCATAATTCAGGGTTCAGGCAATCGAGGGTCTAGTGTAGCTACATTTCGTATTCATGCTCTTTTTTTTAGTTTTTTTTTAATCGTTAGAACTGTCGTGTATACATATACTCTTAAAAAACACCATTCACATAACTTTGGGTGCAAATAACGAAATGCAAAATATACAATGTCTTAATATCAATATTTTCTAGGGAGGTGCAAGTAATACTTATTTTTAAATGAACTTCATTATATTAGGGAAGTTTGTAACGGGTTTTCCAATAAGGACTTGACAACTTTTTTTCATAATAAAATGAAAACCATTTGAGATATTTCAAAAACTTTATTATCGGGTTGAAGTACATTCAAAACATTTATGAATGGAATTCGACTTCACTCATATGGCCACCGCGGGCACGTTTGCAGCGGTCGATTCTTTGGACCCAATTTTCCATGACTTGGCCACACATTTCGGCCGAAACGGCTGATATTTCGCGTTCAATGTTGGCTCTGAGCTCTTCCAACGTCGTTGGCTTATTAGCATAGACCAATGACTTGACGTAGCCCCAAAGAAAAAAATCTAGAGGCGTTAAATCGCACGAACGATGCGGCCAATCGACTGATCCATTTCTTGAGATAACACGCTCATCAAACTTGTTCTTCAATAAATCGATTGTAACGTGTGCTGTGTGGCTTGTGGCGCCGTCCTGTTGAAACCACATGCTGTCCAAGCTGTATTTTTGGCCCGAATTGGAATACATGGAATATTCCAATTCGGGCCAAAAATAATCGATAATCATGGCACGATAACGATCACCATTCACAGTAACGTGGCGACCACTATCGTCCACGAAAAAATATGGCCCTATGACGCCGCCGGCATGCAAACCGCACCAAACAATTATCTTTTGTAGATGAAGTGGTTTTTTATTAAGCACGTGAATTTTCACCCGCATATTTTGTTCATAGACAAACCCATTGAGCCAGAAATGAGCTTCATCACTAAAGATAATTTTGCGATGAAATTGATCATCTAGGCTAAGCAGAGCTCGTACAGAGCTGGAAATCAGACAATATAGTACATATACTACTTTTCCTTTGTAAATACATACGTATAAAGATAATTACAACTAGACAGGGCAAACAGACATGTTCATGCACATAATTGTTTGCCCTGGATGGGAGTCGAACGCACGACCTGCGGCGCCAATGGCAAGTATCATCCAACCACGCCAACCGGCTCGTCAAATTTATAATTACTTGTTTGAATTTCTAACGTTCTGAAAATTAAATGAAATAAACAGTTAAAACAGAAATATGTTTGTACAAAAAAGTAGGGTGGGTAATAAGGCCTACGAATAAATTCGGTAAGCCTTAATACCCGCTGATACCATGTATAAATAAAGATTAAATAAATCAATATTAGACTCACGATAAAATTTTTAAACATCAAGTTCATAGAAACCGAGAAAAAAGAAAACTAAAAGGTAAATATTTATAACATAAATATAATATTTAAAAAAATACTTACGATTGATTCGGACGAATTCTTATTATTTGAGTCGCGAAACTGCTCCTCTCCATGAATATCGTGACGTTAGTGCCCTCGGGCAGCGCGTTCGCGCCCAGAGTCGGCGAAGATCCCGCTTCCTCCTCAGTTTCACTCGGAGCGAGCTCGGCAGCTGGTCCTGACGTCTTCTTGGTGTACCTCCTTGTATGGTGGCTGCTTCTTTGGCTTTCTGGATCGCCTCAGAAATTTTAGTAGCAGCTCATTCTACGTCTTCAGTCGTCGCGACCGGGACCGTGAGCTCAAACTCCGAGAGCTCAGAGGAGTAGCGCCTCCAGTTAACCTGCAAACGTGGGGAACGGGGCACTGTAAAGTCGCGCTGGAGGGCGATTGTGACTACTATAGGCAGATGTTGCGTGTTGAGGTCGTAATTTACCTCAACATCCATAGGAGTGTCTAGTCCGTGATGCAGCACGATGTCCAGGACGTCCGGCTGGTACGTAGGGTTGGTCGGTATGTGGGTCGGCGCTCCTGGACCCAACACACCGTAACCCTGTCGTTCGTATCCTCGTGCAGGTGCCTACCCGCCTGGGTGATGACGCGCGAGCCCCAAGCGTGGTGCTTCGCGTTCAAATCACCCACGATCAGTGTAGGCAGCGGCGAATCGAGAAGCGGCTGTATGCTGCCTTTGCAGAAGCTCCATCTCACCAGCATGCACACGCACCCCCTGCGTACGTAGACTCACAAACGGTGCATGTGCAAGTTCTTCGTGTATGATGTCCCTCCTCACCAGGGCTGCAGTTCCTCTGAATGGGTAGCTCCGGGGAGAGACTTCATCTCGCCGATACACGAAGAAGTTCGGTATTCGGAGCTCAATTTCGGCCCAGAGATTGGTCTCGCCCAGGAGAATTACATGTATATCCTGCGATTGGGCGAGTAGGGTCAGCTCCCGGACATGGCCTCGTATGCCGCCTGAGTTCCAGTATAATATTCTCAGCTGGAGTTTAGTTTCGTAAGCGCGGTAATTCCAGCGTCCGGATGATAATGGTAGTGTCCGGGCCTTTCGCACTGACCGAGGTTGTCTTCTGCACAGGGAGGCACTTCTTGCCTCTCCACCGGCCGCGTGGCGGCAGCCGGAGCGGAATTTGTCTCCATCGCTGCCTTCCTGGGCTGCGGCGTCGATGCCGCCGCAGGCTCAGTCTTGGCTGGCCTAGCTGCCCTCTTCTTCTTCCTCCTCTTTTTGTTCGACTTCCGTAGAGGTTGACCCCTGGCCGTCGGCTGGTTTGCTGGTGGCGCCAGATTTGCTGGTGTCGCTAATTTAGCTCGCCCCTCCGTGGTTTTTTTCAGGGTAGACGGCCGTTTCGGTTGATGGTCGACTACTATCGTCGCTCTGGGTTCTGCGACGATAGGGCGACCGACCATCTGCCTAGGTGCTACCGGGGGGACACGCTCTTTATCTCCCCTAGTTTGTACTCTCGGTCCGTTTGGGCGAGGGGCGGGCACGTTGATGCCCCTCCTTCTTGCCTCTTTCTTGCTACGGTCCTTAGCGATGTGCGCCTTGGCACAGTTTGCGCACTTGCTTGCACTTGCATTTGCATTTGTTGGTGGATCGAAGATCGGTCTCGGACAGTCCCTGGCTAGGTGTTCGCCGGCACAGCGAACACACCTCTGCTGCCTATGACAATTGGCCGAGGAATGGCCAAATGCCTGGCAGCGGTGGCATTGAGGTGGGCTCTTCGCGTCCCTCCAGGCCTCGACCAGCAAGCCGGGCATGCACAGGAGCTCGGTTACTTTGTATAACTTTTTGAGTTCCTGCTCCTTTAGGTGCGCCAGCTGGACAAAGTAGGCGCACCCGTGCCGACTTCTTCCGCCTGGGATCGCCTTCGCGCTCTGTACAGGGAACCCTAGACTGCACAGGGCAGCGATCACCTCTTCCGGGGGTATGTCTAAAGGCAGCCCCCTAATGGCCACCTTTGTCGGCAGTTCCGCGGCTGGACTGTAGCAGAACCAGGATATTGATTTATCCTGGCTCATAGCCTCCGTCAAGTGGCGCTGTATAACCCGGAACTCCTCCGCAGATCCGGGCAGGAAGCGCACTCCCTTTCCTAGAGTGCGTGCGTTCGGGGCGTGCCCAAGCTCACCCTTCAAGACCTCGAAATGCCTCGTCCAGTTCGGCAGACATTCCACCGTAATCGGCGGGTAGCTCGAACGAGGTGCCTTTCTCGGCACTGGTACCGGTGCGGGGGGGGGGCCTGACTCCTGGGCGACGCTGGAGCGGCAGCTGCCGCCGCATAGGAGACCCCTGACGGCCCCGGTTGTGGCGATGTGGGACGGGAGGCTGTCCTCCCCTCGACCGTCGATGGCAGGGCCGCGTAGCTCGTCGAGCCGCGCGGCCAGGTGTCTTGCGACCCCCCCTCCATCGGGGAGGGGGATCGCGGCGGTGGTAATTTCTTTGGCAGTCCTTCTGCGCTTGCATCGCCTGCCATAGGCGATGCCGCGCGCGATGATGACGTCGGAGCAGGGGAGACGTTAGTCTTGGGACGTTTGTCCTACCCTTCCATCGATTCCGAAGAAAAATCCGGTCTCGGGCGCTTAGCTCCTTCCGCGCCTGCTGTAGACTCAGCTACAGTGGCGGCGAAGTCTGCTTCATCAGCCCGGTGCTCCTCTTCTCCTCCGGTTTCCGCATGTATAATGCGTATGTTGGGTCGCAGGGTGGCGGCGGGGGTGAGGGTGACAGGCACGGTCGAGTTATCGAAGACGTCTCTTCGAACAACTGGCAACAACAAATATTGGCAACTAACTCAATCGTAAAACAGAATCACCATAAGCCGCCCACCAAAGGACTACTGAAGTCCTTTCAAAATAAGTAAAGTCAACAAAATTTATAGATAATCGTGTTTTGAGTTTGCTCCTACAACAATCATAAAAGTGTCGGTATATGGAGCGGTCTGAAAGAATTTATACAAATAACAATAGTAAAATAATAAATGTTAACAACTATATAGCACTAATCTTTTTCGATGGGTAACGCACATAGTTTGGTTACGCATCGCTTTGTTATACAATCACCACTCTTCACACTATAGACTCTGGTAAGACCGTCAGGACCAGGATGCTTGTCGATTATTCGTCCGATAAGCCACTTTTCTGGTGGCAAATTGTCCTGTTTTATGAGGACAATGTCTCCTATCTTGAATTCGTCTTCGAGTTTTAACCATTTCGGTCTTTGTTGCAGCCGCGTCAAGTATTCTTTTTGCCATCTTGACCAGAAGTCATTCAGCAGTTTTTGCGTGTATTGCCAACGTGTCAGGTTGCTTATTTTAGCGTCTTTCAGGCATGGTTATTTTAGGTTCACATCAGGCATGGTTACAAGGGCTTCAGTTATCAAAAAATGACCCGGAGTTAATTGTTCCAATGTGCTGTCTTCCTGCGGGCACAACGGTCTCGAGTTCAAGCACGCTTCACTTCCGCAGAGAGCCGTCGTAAGCTCTTCATAGGTAAGGTTAGTGTTAAGGATTCTTCGTAGATGGTGCTTAATAGATTTCACACCCGTCTCCCATAAATTTCCAAAATTTGGGGAGTAGGCCGGGATGAAGTGCCATTGTGTTCCATCATTAGCAAGTAATTCATTAATTTCTCCATCAAAATGTAGGCGAGCTTTCCTCCAGGCTTCAACCAGATCTTTGTTAGCACCAACAAAGCTTCTTCCCTGATCAGTCCAAATGTTTGTACATCTGCCTCTTCGTGCGCAAAATCGTTTAAAGGCACCAATGAATGCAGCTGAAGTCAGATCACCAACCAAATCTAAGTGGATCGCCTTCGTGGACATACATACAAAAATAGCTATGTACGCCTTGCCAGTTTGGGCTCCTCTGCCCCTTTTTATTAAAATTCGAATTGGTCCCGCAAAGTCGACACCGGAGTTAAGGAATGGTACGAGCTGGTTTTACCCGAAAAGTTGGTAAGTCTCCCATCAATTGTGTTTTTACCCTAGCCCCATGTCTAGCACATATCAAGCATCGATGGATACACTGCTTTACTAAGGACTTCGCGCGGAGTATCCAGTATTTCGATCGCAGGTAAGTGAGCCTCAATTGCACTCCTCCATGCAGCGTCTTCAAATGTGCTTCTGCGACCACTAAATAGGTAAGTCTGCTTGCATGACCCAAAATGATTGGGTGCTTCACTTCATTAGCCAGTTCAGAGTTCCTGAGCCAACCGCCCATCTACAGGATTCCATCTTCGTCAAGGTAAGGATCTAGTGCTTTTAGTTTGCTTGTTTTCTTAACTCTCTTTTTTGTTTTTAACGATTCTATATCTTCTGTAAATTCCTCTTCTTGTGTTCTTTTTATACAGGTTTGCATCGATACATGTAGTTCGTCAGTTGCGATTTTGCTATCTATTCTATTTTTTAATGTTTTTTAGTTTCAGGAATCTTCGGCAGTATGTAATTGTTCTAAGTAGCTCTAATAGTGCATCAAATTCATCAAATTGTGTAAGTAGTTTCTTCTCTTGTTCATTTTTGTTGTAAGTTAATTTTAAATTTTGTATTTTATTATTTTTCCTTTCAACCTCTGTTTGCATAATGTTTAGCTTAGTGAACTGTATCTTCGATTGTTGTAACCAGTCTGGCCCATGCCACCATAATTCACACTTTTCAGATTTTCTACTAACATCCCCCTGGAACCAACATCAGCTGAATTAGCTTGAGTTTGGACGTGATGCCACTGACTGCAGGATACATTGCTTGTAATGTCAACAACTCTGTTTGCCACAAACACCTTCCAGTTGTTTGTATCTCCAAATAACCACGACAGGACAATGGTAGAATCTGTCCAAGCATAAATTTGAGTTGCAGGTATTCTCATTGCTTAAGCAATCTTGAGAGTATCAACGCGCTGCAGAGCTCCAAACGAGGTAAGGATATTGTTTTCAACGGAGCCACTCTTGTTCTTGCTGCGATAAGTGTTGTTTTATTCGTATCGTCTGGGTAAGTCACTGCAATATACTACAGCGCTATATGCTTGGATGGATGCATCGCTGAATCCATGGAGTTCTATGGACTCTCTGTTGGCGGACTTCGTACCTACCCATCTTTCTATGTAGATTCCATTCACATTTTCAAGGTCAGATCGCAATGTGATCCACTTGCTGGCTATTTTAGAATCCAATGCACGATGCATTGGATATTTTAGAATCCAATGCATCGTCCCAGGTTATCTTTTCAAGCCATAGATCTTGCATTAATATTTTTGTCAGAGCGATGCTAGGCGTAATCCAGCCGAGTGGGTTAAACAAGTTTTGGATGTCAGACAGAATGCTTCGCTTCGTGATCACTTAATTGATTGAAGGTAAGTTTAAATTGTACTCGAATCTGTCTTTTCCATTGTACGCAAAGTGCCTTTATTGTTCCATCAATTTTCAATTCCAGATTAGCATTAGACGATCTATCGCTAGGATCAACTGTTTCCAAGAATTCTCGGCTGTTGGATGACCATTTCTTTAGTTCGAATCCACCCAAATGAATTCTTTTCGTATCTTCATCAACTTCCCATATTGTTTTCAGTAAATCTTCTACATCAACTTCTTGTTTCATGACCGTTAAGGATTGCTCATGCTTCCTGACCTTGATGTCAATTCCACCCATAAGGATCCATCCCAGATATGTATCTTGTGCGCATGGTGTACCTGGTGGACCTTTGATCAATCCCTTCTTCATAATGTTTACATACTCATTGACACCCAACAGCAGATCGATGTTACAGGAGGCGGAAAATGTTTCGTCTGCCAGTTGAATGCCAGCAAGGTGCGGCCAATCTCTTCTTATTATTGTGCCTGAATGTATGTTAGAGGTCAAGGGCTTCGTCATCACGTAGGCTTTAATAGGTAAAATGAAATTGTTCCATCGTGATAATACATTTACATTTACTTCATGCCTGACTCTAACCTTCGTGGACTCAAGTCCAGACACGATAAGATCTACTGCTGTCTTTTTTAGTTTCAGGATCTGAGTTGCCTTCGCACTTATAAAACATGCTTGAGATCCTGAGTCTATCAGCGCCTTCAATGCAATAGTGTGTCCAGGTTCATTCTTTAAAATTACTATTGCAGTGGCTAATAGTGAAATTGTCTGTTTCCGCCCTGCGTGATAGTGTGACGCAACCATTGCTTGAACTTCTCCTTCTTCTACATTTGTTTGATTGGATGACATCGGTTGATTAGCTAAAACATGAGAAGCCGATGCCTCCCCGTAGTTAGCTAAGTGTAGAAGAGTGTGGTGACATCTCTTACATACACGGCATGATGTTGGCAAACGACACCCAAACACTGAATTTCCAACTCCGAGGCAGTTGAAACAGAGCTTGTTTGTTTTGACATGTTCTCTGCGTTCATTTGGTGACATCTTGGTGAATATGTTACAATGGCATAACGTGTGCGCATCCGTACATAAAGCACAACTTCTTTGCTTTGGTCTTTCCGTAGCTGTAACGTGAAGGACTCGTTCCTTGGCAAGCTTCGTAGTAGTGTATATAGCGTATAATAAACTTCAACCCGGCGCTCGCTGATCGCTCAGGCATGCAGTTCTTTTGTTCTCTCGGTAGCCGGTCGTCGATGCAATGTTGAACTTCCGTGCGGCTCGAAGTCGACCATATGGTGAGGTAGTAAGATTCAGTTTAGCTTGTGCCGGCGGATCAATTAGAGAAACACGTCTTTCCTTCGTAAATGTATATTGGCAACTAACTTAATCGTAAAACAGAATCACCAACCACAAACGTTAACGTACCCGCTTTGGGCTACCTTCCCTTATATATTTGTTGTAAGTACCTACTACTTGTATTCTGCCACATGTATATTCCACTAACCCGCATTGGAGTAGCGCGGTGGAATAAGTTCCAAACCTAGTATATACCCTTAACCTTACTTTTTTCTAACCAGAATGACATATCACGCTTCTTACTTTAAAATCACAGACTTCCAAACTATCATTTATTCTTTCCTTATAGTTAAGCGCGAGCGAAGCCGCGGGCAACAGCTAGTTCCTCCGATATATTTTACCAGTTTTCGTCTACCTGTTGTATAATGGGAAGGTGGTAGGTATAAAAAGTAGCCTATGTCCTTTAAGATTCCAGCTTGCGTCATACCAAATTTCATTAAAATTGGTCCAGTTTTTTAGCCGTGAAAGCGTAACAGAGTTACTTTCGCTATTATCGAACACAAGTGTAATTAGTTAAAAAAAAGATAATAGATGGCGTTATATGTATGTATCACATTTGTATTTATGTTCATGTAAAATTAAAAATACGAGCATATATTCCAATTGAAAAAAAAATTAAAGGCAAAAGGAAATCATGGATAAATGTATACGTTTTTGAAGTTTTATGAAATTCAATAATATTGTTATATTTCTGGCCGCAATGGGTTCATTGTAATGGCACACGATCTTTCTTAATAACTATACATCGGGGCCGGATGGTCGCTGGACCTCTCGAAGAGCTTAGAGACTTGCTCACCCGTCGCGACGCAGCTAATAGATACCCGATTGAGAACAACAAAAAGTTGCTCTGGGATCTACAAAGGGAACCCCTTTGATACGATGGGACAGGAAGCTGAGTAAGCTAACACCGTCTCACACGGCCTTCTGGTCCCTCTCTCGATCTCTACGGAACGACACGGTCAACAAGTAATAAAACAGTAACAGTAACAGCCTGTGAATATCCCACTGCTGGACTAAGGTCTTTTCTCCTTTTTGAGGAGAAGGTTTGGAGCTATTCCACCGCGCTACTCTAATGCGGGTTGGTGGAATATACATGTGGCAGAATACAAGTAGTAGAAGTACTTACAACAAATATATAAGGGAAGGTAGCCCAAAGCGGGTACGTTAACGTTTGTGGTATATAATTAAAACGACTATCAAATACATACACATTTTAATTATATATGTATGTATGTATGTATTTAACATGTACCTATCACTAAAAAACTAAAAACAACAGACACTTCTGTCGCGGATGCGCCGCAGTGACGATCGAACGGTGTGCTGGTTTTATAAGCAGGAAGCGTGCGATATGTGAATATTTGAATTTAAATTAATGTTTGCGGTTATTTTATTAAATCTACTAATCAACAAAACATAACATATGTTTTTATTGAATACTTTTTATTTTATTCACAACGAACTTTATATAAAAATATATATATAAGACAATTACTAATTTTTATTGCAAGAGGAGAAATAAAACTTCAATTTGTTGCTCTGTAAACAAAGAATGCAAAATTTTATTTATCGAGTAGGTCACACAATCATAATAAACTTTACAAAAATAGCACAGTCTTACCTGTAAACAAAGAAACGACAATAAAAGTTTATTGTTATCACCTCTCGATTGCACTAATTAAACTTATTACAATTAACTTTATTATTCAAAAAACACCAATTCATGCAAATTCTTCTTTGACAATGACAGCCAGCTTGACGCGACGCGCCGCGGCTAACTGTCGAACTAACGGTGCGCGCGCGTATGCAGATTAAAGAAAGAAATCATTTTCTTTCTTTACATCTCCCTCCTCCAGGGTGAGAATTACTCAGTAGTTCTCATTACAATTGCATCTATTATTCAGCACTATCCTCTAAATCACTTATATTGTCTTCCATTCGAATAAGTTTTGTTATATGGTATAGGCTTGTATCCTTTTTTGTTCTGCCTGTTTTTATTTTGTATATTGTATTCGATATTTTGTCTGTTATTTCAAATGGGCCGATTCTTAAATTATCCAGTTTTTTCCTATTCAATTTATTTCCGTTTTCAATATATACTAGTTCCCCTATGTTGAATTCACTTTTGTCTTCTGCCTTTATCAAATAATTTCTTATTATATGTATGTGATCTGATCGTTCTTTCTAGTGCTTCTTTTCTATTTTTGATCCAAGTTTGTGTATCTATTGGTTGTCGTAGTTCTTGTGGCAAGATGCTGGTGACTTTTCCTTCTAATAAATATACTGGTGCAAAACCTGTCACTGAGTGCTCGGTTTCATTGTACTTATCTAAACATTCCCTTGCAATTGTTGTCCAGGCTTTCTTTTCCGTTTTTTCATTTATTTTGCACCTCATTTTATTAACCAGCGTTTGGTTCAATCTCTCATTGAGTCCGTTTGAAAACGGACTATCAACTGCAGTAAAGATTAGTTTTACATTATTATCTCTCAAAAATTCTTTGAATTCTTTTGAATTTAATCCTGGATACTGATCTGTAAGTAATATTTCAATTTTTTATTTCTCAAGAACTTTTTTCACTAACTTAATGAAATCTGTAGCATTTTGTGTTCTTGATGTTAAGATGAACGCAAACCTTGTGAAATGATCAACTAACAAGTGTAGAAATTTCTTTGTTGATCTTTGTCCTCCAAGGCCACCAATAGTATCTATCGACATTATTTGAAATGGTTTTGATGCTGGCCTTAAATGTGACATCAATCCGTATTTATTTTGGCCCCTAGATTTATTCTTTACACAGGTTTCACAATTACTGCATTTTTTTTTTATGTTTCTCGTTAGGCTATTTGCTGTATAATAAGGACTGATTTTATTTATCATTTGATTAATCCCTAAATGGCACCATTCGGTGTGTATTTCTTTTATTAGCTTTATACTTGATTCTTCAGATAATATAATTTTTTCTCTCTTTCTATTTTTTTGTATAGTATCCCATTTCTTTCAATTAATTTGTTTTTCATTTTCCCTATTTTTTCGTTTTTCTGTTGGTCGGCCTTTATGTCATCTAATGTTATCAAATTTACCATTTTTAAAATTTCTTCGTCATTATCATTGTCTTCCAAAACTGGATTTCTACTGAGACTATCTGCTTCAGTGTTAATTCTAGTGGTTTATGATCTGAAAAAACTGTAAATTTTCTTCCAATTAACCAGTATTGCCAGTACTTGATGGCTTCTTTAATTGCTAAGCATTCAAGGTATATTGCCTTCTTCTTTTTTTGTGAATCATTGAGTTTCTTTGAAAAGTAACCAACAGGTTTTTCTTTTCCATCTTTTTGAATTTGTTTCAATATTGCACCTATGCCATTCAACGAGGCATCCGTGTAAATCGTAATAGGTAAGTCTTTATCAAATATTTCCAGTACTGGTTGTGAACATAATATATTCTTAATCTCAGAGAAAGATTTTTCGCACTCTTTTGACCATAAAAATTGAACATTTTTCCTCAGTAACTTATGTAGTGGATCTAATATTATTGAACTATTCGGTATATACTCGTGGTAAAAGTTAATCTTCCCTAGAAATTGTCTAATGTTCTTTTGGGTTTTTGGCGTTGGGAATTTTTGTATCGAAATAATATTATCTTTGATTGGTTTTACCGTATTGTTTCCAATAATATGTCCCAAGTATTTTACGCATGTTGCTGCAAAGGTGCATTTTTTAAATTTTAGCCTGAAACCTTCGTCTATTATTGCGATAAGTACTTCCTCTATGTGTTCTATGTGTTTTTCAAATGATTGTGAAAATATTAAGATATCATCAATGTAATTCTCAGTGAAGTCCCTCAAATTATTATTTCTTAATATATTTGATAAAATTCTCTGGAATATTGCTGGTGATGTTTTCAGTCCAAAGGGCAAGCAAGTCCATTGGTAGTGTCCATCTTGTGTGACAAATCCTGTTTTTTGTCGGTCCTCAATGCGTAGTGGTATGGACCAAAATGCGGAATTTATGTCAAGAGTGGTAAAATATTTACAGTCTTGATTTTGTATTTTCATCTCTCTTAAATGCCAGAGTAACTGGCGCTGCAAAGGGGCTATAAGATTCTTCAATTAAGTTATTTTTTAGTAAATTTGCTACTTGCTTTTCTATTTCTATTTTGTCTTCTATTGTGCAACGGTACGGCCTTTTGCAGCAGTATTTGTCCACCAGTAAGTCTATCCGAGCTTCATATTCTTTTACTGTCCCTACATCATATTTATCTCTGGCAAATACAGTATTATATTCATCTATTAAACTTTGTATTTGAATCTTTTTGCTGTTTTCCAAGAGCTGTAGGTTTGTCACGAATTCATTTTTATTCACATGCTCATTAAAGTTGATTTTAGTTGTTTCTATCTCTTCAAATTTCTTCATGGTATCTATCTCCATCTTTGTCTTTTGCAATATATTTAGGTCTTCATCTTGAGTTAATCTGAATTTTTTATCATATCTAGTCCTATAATGAAATCTTCAAAATCAACCTTGTCTATAATGAAAACATCTTCTTGTCTATAATGAACACATTCTTCTATATCAAAAATTTTTACTTTTACATTTATTAGTCCTTTTGTGTATGTCACACCATTGACCGTTTTTAATAATATCCTATTTGTATCTTCTGAATTATTTTGTATTCGAACTAATTTTTTGTTTATTAGAGAGACTTGGGAACCCGAATCATATGTTCCGTTCACTTGTATTTTGTCTCCTAATCTAAGTTTTTTGTCTCTTCACTTAGATTTACTTCTAATACAGAATTACTTCCAATCATTTTGATCTCTTTTCCTTCTTTTTTAAACCAACATGACTGTTCTGGGTGGTACCAAGTACCTTTATTTAAGTCCTGACAAATTTTGCATGGCTTTTTCCCTCCAATGTATTTCTTACTATACTCTTTCTCTTCTCTCTTTTTTATAAAGCTTTTATTAATTACCAAACTTTCACACTTACTTATTTCATGAAGTAATCTCGTTGAGGTTTCACACTTTTCTGGATCAATTCTGTTTCTAATAGATTCAGGTAAACCAGCTGCTATAAGTGTCACCAGGCTTTTCCCACCAATATTCTCGTCCATATCTAATAATAGCTTTTCTTTTCTTATGGCGTATTCCATTAGTGATCCTTCTTTATATTTGTAAAATATGGCATACATTCCCGTATTCCATCCTCTATCAGCAAATGAATCTAAAAATTTACCTTTCCACTCGGACCATCCAGCCTCTATTTTCAAAGTTTTCAATGTTGCTGAATGCCAGTCTGCACATGATTTGTCTAAGAATAATCTTAATATTTCTATCTCCGTTGTATCTTTCTTAATATCAAATCTATTGCATTCATTCTCAAATGTTTCTATCCACTGTTTTGCATTCGAGAATTTACCTTACTAAAAAAACAAAATGTATAGTGTATTAATAATAATAATAAATGTTTATTTACAGATAAATATCCATAGTGTTAGTTACAAGCTTATTATTATATATATTATTACTTAATATTTACTTGTCGCAACCGGGTGAATTATTTCGGTCAACGCCATCTAGTGGTATACTCGAGTTCGAGACTACGTTATGGAATCGTTTCCGGAACGCCAGCGCCACGTAGCGTCACTCGATGGAGTTTGTGTAAGCATGCGCCAGAGATGAACGTCGGACATCACTACTCTCCGAGCGTTCGGCGCGTGCGGTCACAGAACCATCGCGCATTCCGGTCACCTACTTAAACTGTGTTACTGAGTCATTATACTGTGGTTGATTGTACAAGTGTGTTTTCTTGATCCTTCGTCACCCACCGATAGACGCCCACATAAGAAAACCATGAACTATAACTGTGGTGATGGCCCTCCGCCGTCATACTTATATTTTATATTATTTAGCATACATAAGGGGTCTCAAACAACGAGTTGATCATGAAGATCCCCCCAATGCTTAACAAATGGAATATCCATTTTCAGCATCGATGTATTCAGGATACCGTTAGAATATCCGCGCATCCTAGCCATTATAGACGCTGCTCTCTTTCTAATGATGGCATAGAAGTTATCCACACGGGCTTCAGCAAACATCAGTGATGCACTACAAAAGCGTGGCAATCCCAACAGTATCCTGAATGCATCGTCTGCATATCTGAAATCCTGGGTGACTATGTGACCCAGGTATTGGTATGCTTAGCAACGCTATAAAAAAATTCTAATAATTAAGAAAGTTTTTTCAGAAAATTGTTATTATTATATGTTACAGATAAAATTAAATAAATAATTTTTCCATATTCAAATATTGTAACCCTAAAAATTTTAATTTTTCAATATTTTAATTTTTATTAAAATATTGTATTTATTTTACCTAATCTAACCGGTTTATAAAATAAATTACGGTTATCGAATCGGCAGTCATTGTTTTCTATGCTGTTTGAGAGATGGCAGCTCTACGTGGTTCGCCGTTCGGTCGTCCTTTGGATCGTTGAGCAGACGCCGGTCGTCTACCGACGCCTGTCAGTTTTAAACGATTAAATATATTCCTTTTTATTATATACAAAATTATACTGACGGAGGGTTCCTACGTCATCCACGTTGTAAAACTTATTTGAGAGGTTCGATCACCAAATCTCTTTGTATCAAAACCACGCAATATAATAATAATAATAAATAACTTTATTCACCAAAAAGAAACAAAGACAAAAAAATTAAAGTACAAAACCATAAAAAAGAGGTAACAATATCATAATTTGGTGAAAAGGTCGTAGTCTCAGCTAGGCTGCTTTTCAGTCTACGCCTTGTACGTATGCTGCCAACACAAACGCTACATATTCTACTAACTCTACTGGTGGTAGAGCTTTGTGCAAGCTCGTCTGGGTAGGTACCACCCACTCATCAGATATTCTACCGCAAAACAGCAGTACTTGGTATTGTTGTGTTCCGGGTTAAGGGTGAGTGAGCCAGTGTAATTACAGGCACAAGGGACATAACATCTTTGTTCCCAAGGTTGGTGGCGCATTGGTGATGTAAGCGATGGTTAACATTTCTTACAATGCCAATGTCTAAGGGCGTTTGGTGACCACTTAGCATCAGGTGGCCCATATGCTCGTCCGCCTTCCTATTCTATAAAAAAAAAAAATACATTCAGTGCAGTAAAAGGTAAAAGGAGATAAAATTACTTAAATAATAAAAGTTAAGTCCAGAGGGTGGATCTACCAGTTATCTGCCCGATAGCTGGTTGGAATCACTACGGGTACGCGACCCCGGACTGCTCTAGCTACTAGTGTCACATTCCTGTATCTTCCGTGATCACAGTATCCTCACCCCTCTCCTTAATACGCTGTTTCCCAAAATTATCCTAGCGTCACGCCAAAGAAAAATATAAAATTGTTCGGTGGACTCAACCGAGGAATGGTTGCTGATTTGGAGCTGTTGGAGGCTCTGCTGCTTTTCCGGTGGCCTGCTGTTGCTGCTGGTACTATATGCTGCTTCGCACTGCTTTTATTTGTTTGCTCACTCATTGTGACACTGCGTACAGGGTTTGACTAACCTGCTTATCTATTTAAATCTATCACCTAATTTTAACCGATGCCAACTCACTTACAGCTTACTCACTTATAATATTTTATTGTATTAGTGTTAACTTAATTGATCTTGAATTGAATAATTTTATAATTAAAATTTTATAATCCTTATGACGAGTTTTATTAATGTAACGGTCTTGGTGGAACGAACCCCGAACATACGAGAACACCGTGACAATATATAACTTAAAATATGTTAAAAAGTATAATTATCCAATATTGTAATGAACACTGGAGCCATTTTTGTATTTTTTTTAAATAATTTTGTAATTTTGTGGGCAGGTCGAAAACGAAACTGGACGTCTAAAACTCCCGCGATCATTATTGCTGTAAAGCATTCGAAACGCTGGGAATCAAAAGCCAAAATGAATCCACGAAAAAATCCAAACAGATAGTTTTCTTTATAATAGTTGCATGAATCTAAGAAATAATTATAATATTAATTATTATAATATAATATTAATCTACAAGAAAAAGAGGGAAACAGTTTTAGTATCTTGTTTATTTATTTAGTCTCTTGGAAGTTTATATACATATTTATTTTATTTATTTATTTATTTATTTGGGAAACAAACAATTATAATTACACTTAATAGTAAAAAAACAAATATAAGAAAAACATAAATCAATCAAGTTTCCACTTAAAATTAATACAAACAAATGACATATTATATTAAAAATAAAAACAAAAACAATAATAATAACTGATATATTTAATATGATATATTAAACATATCAGTTAAATATATTATTATATTAATGCTTTGCTAGTTATACATGATTTTTTTTATAGAAAATGTATATTTCAAACATTTCGCAACTTCTTTTAATATGCAAGTACAATTTTTTTATTATATAAAATAGTTTCAATTTCTGCTAAGTAGCAAAATAAAAATGACTTGGAGCGCCATCTATGACCCTACGATAGTTATTAAGAGAGATCGTGCCATAACAATGAATCTTGCTCTTATATATATATTCTTAGAAACCAGATCAGAAGGGATTTTTTTTAAAAACAAAATTACAGAAAACTAGATAATAATTTTAATCAATTTTACAAAATCACAAACTATTCGACAATTTTTACTAATGAATTTATGTAACAACAATTCTCCTAATTTAATTCAAAACTAACCCTAGCAACACGACACTAACAAACTTAATCGCAATGGATTACAAAAATAACACAGTATGACACCAATCGACCGAACATACGATAGCAAAAAGAGACCTGTCTACCGTCCACCCTCCTTTAAATACACTTTCTCCCACTACTACCCTCCTATATTCCTACACAGCCTTTCCTGACAGAAGACCGTCCCCGGGCTTCTTTATTTTCAACTGTCACGATCCGTTTCCACGATTGGGACGGAGAGCAGGGGATTTTCTTCGTTCACAGTGGAGGCAGCTAGTTCTGAGAATCTCTGTATTCCTGAGGGTCCTTGTTGCGGCTCGATCTCTTCCACAGGCTGTACAACACCGGGACGCAGGTCGACACCGGCAGTTAATTCCTCTTCTTCAGTATCTGCGTCTGTAACATGAAAATAAAACCACAGATTTTTCTGCATATTGCGAATCAACAATGTTGTCGACGCTGATAGCTATCATAAGCTAAGCTCTCTTTTTATTTTACATGAAACCTGCTCCAAGACAACTGACCCACAAAGTCAAGTTGTCGAACACACAAGGATAGCATGTCTGATGCTCTCTAAGATATATTCAAAACGAAGCAACTCAATTACCTGGGATAATGAATCCGATGCACTCCAAGATATCAATTATCCCAGGCCAAAGTCACTCCTGTGATAACGCGTCCGATGCACTCCAAGACAACAGTTATCACAGGCCCACAATTATCCGCGGGATAACCACAGTCCGATGCACTCCAAGACAAATGGTTATCCCCGCCCAGCCTCCCGAGGATAACCACAGTCCGATGCACTCCAAGATAAATGGTTATCCTCAGCTCAGGGATCCTACAGTAGCGTGTCCGATACACTCCAAGACAAACGCTCAATTATCCGCGGGATAACCACAGTCCGATGCACTCCAAGACAAATGGTTATCCTCAGCTCAGGGATCCTACAGTAGCGTGTCCGATACACTCCAAGACAAACGCTCACCGTATCAACTTATTAAATTTGCCTTACTTTAGCCCCGAGGCTATAAGATAGTATTCCAATCATAACAAATAAACAAAACATATTGGCTCATAAAGATTTTAAAACATCAGTAAATTCAAAGCTGATCTTAAATTGCAAGCAAAAATAGAGCAGACACTCACCATCAAAGAAAGCAGCACAAACATCAGGGGTCTATTCTCCACGCCACGGAACAATATATTCCGCAGCCGCTTGAGTCGACTTACCATACGAGCCAGCCTAAGCTGCAGCTCATAGCGACCGTGTGGAGGTATCTTCACCACCCGGTAAGGTCCTCGCATACACGAGTCTAACTTCCCGGTTGACTGCGCTCAGCACTATATCTAGGAACGCGCGTCGGTTCCAATATTCGACCGCACTGTCCGGCTGCTGCACAAGAAGTGTCGTATGCGCCGCTCAGCCGGTGAATCATTGACTCCGTCGAGCGTCGACAGATGGGGCTAGCGTTCCAGAGATGATACGATTGCTCCGGTGAATTATTGACTCCGTCGAGTGCCGACAGATGGCGCTAGCGTTCCAGAGATGATACGATTGCGACACGGCCATCCTACTTGCACACGTCCCAGTGTGACGGTTAATCTGCAATAAAATATCCACGAGAATACCTTGTTCCACTCGGTCACTCCTGACCACACTACCTTTTTAGGGGTAAAGTACAAAGACATCAAAACGTATAACTGTGTTTTTAATTTTTAACAAAATTAAAATACAAGACAGAATCTGTTCCGTACTGAATACTCGTGTTTGACCAATACCGGTCATAGCAACAACATTATTAAAACGCTTGCCACTAAACTTGGCTGCAAAGCTTTCTTTAACTAACGAGCATTCAGCGCCAGAATCATAGGTAAAACGAATCAGTTTACCTTTGTGTTCTAATGTACCGGATGGAGGTTGCACGACGCAGACATCAATTCGTCGCTCGCCACGTACTGCGGCTGCTTAGCAACAAATACTAAGGAGTGTAGTTCAAAGGTTTGAGTGGGCTTACGTCTCCTGTTAACGTAGGCGTCCTGACGGGCTTGATTGTCACATATATGTTCAAACGCTCTCTGACGACTCATCTCACGAATGGCTTCCCGATTACCACTGGAACCTTCAAGAGCTACATCCCGTATCAAGCTGCGTATGAGCGGTGTAGCCGTTTCGACGCCTATGAGCAAGTTCAAGGCAGAGTATCGCATCGTCTTGTGTTTTGTTATGTTGAGATTCAGTTGTAACTTCCACATAACCGCAGGCCACTTCTGCTGTCGGTGGTTGCACTCAATACGGACCATATTGAGTACGGTACGGCAATATCGTTCAACTTGTAAGGCAATCTATGAAGTATTGACGCGCGGCTTGTTGGTCGGCACCCCAGTGAAAGTTGACTCCCTTTCTGGTTAGAGTTGCTTTACATTTTTCGGTGCTACTGAGTCAATCAAAGCTCGCACCTTCTCATGACTCGGCCTAACCTGACCTTTGCTAATTGTGCGACCTAAGCTTTCTATATTGATGGCTAAAAAGGCACTTCTTTTAATTAATAGAAAAACCCACACATCTATCAGTCTTGAGTAACTTGGAACACAATATCAACGCATTCGTTAGCAGTGGCTAATAAAAATTATCCACTAACAGCGACTGTCAAGTCACCGTTAACGATAAATACCGACTAGTAAGGCCAGTTCAATCTTTTCCTTATACTCTCAATCGAAAAGCGCAGTACATGCTTCAGAACACAATTACCAATGCGAGACCAACACTCATTATAACTCCATTGACTAAATTTTAGCACGATTTACCTCCTGGCACTAAATATCAATGTCGAAATTAGAGATATAAAAATATTGGTTGGATCTCACCGAAGTATCGATAGATCGCACTAGCATCGTGGTTCGTGGCAGAACTCACGGAACGCCTTGGCGAAGACAATGCCGCAGAATCCCGATGCTCCACCATAGTCACAATCACTACCCGAGGTCGCGGCAGCGCCCCTCGCGGAGGTGAACGGTTTACCCTTCCAATGACGTTAATCGATTTCTGCAACGAGAGTCATGGTAAGCGATTGTTCTTAGACAAGTTTCTTAGCTATTATTGCGGAAGACCATTGTTAATTAATAATCCAAATTATCGCAATGAAGTACAAGCTAACTTGTGAAGTTACTAAGAAACTTATAATGTACAACACATAGTAAGACACGGTGCCTATCGCTTTTAAATAAATGGAAACATACTCACCAGAGTTTTTCATTGTATAATAATACGTTACCACACATTTTCTGCAGTCACTAAATAATAATACTTTCGTAGGGTAATAAAATAAATCGTAACTGCTTTAATTTAATTTGCATAGCCACGGTCCTATTTCAGGAAGCTGAGCGTATCAGAACACATGAGGTTACGATCCCACTTCTGATCTTAGAAACCAGATCAGAAGGGATTTTTTTTAAAAACAAAATTACAGAAAACTTCTGTACGAAGCACCATACTAGATCACGACCGATTTCGCGATGTCGCAAATCTGGGACCTCGTTTCCGCCGGCGGAAACGGTGTATATGTATCTTGTGTAGTGTTTTCCCTACGAAGGGAGCGTTTGCGACAGTTATGCTGTCGTCTTTGTCATCAAGGACGTGCATTGGACGCCTGAGTCTGTGCGGGAGGTTACCTCTGAGGGAGGTATATGAGCAGGCTTGTGCTATCAGCGGATTGCCGTGTCGTTTAGCTCTCTCAAAATACGCCGTAGAGAGCATTTTGAGATACTTAGCGATCGAATCGATTTTGAGGTCCTTTTTTTTTTTTTTTTTTATAGAATAGGAAGGCGGACGAGCATATGGGCCACCTGATGGTAAGTGGTCACCAACGCTCTTAGACATTGGCATTGTAAGAAATGTCAACCATCGCTTACATATCCAATGCGCCACCAACCTTGGGAACTAAGATTTTATGTCCCTTGTGCCTGTAATTACACTGGCTCACTCACCCTTCAAACCGGAACACAACAATATCAAGTATTGCTGTTTTGCGGTAGAATATCTGATGAGTGGGTGGTACCTACCCAGACGAGCTTGCACAAAGCCCTACCACCAGTAGGGCATACATACGTAACGTTGACCTTGTGAAGGTCAACGTTACGTATGTACCATGGCGAGTTGGTAGCGATACGAAGAAAGCGATTTTGAATCATCTGCAGACGTTTGATCTGACACGGTGAGCAGTGGGCAAAGACAGGGCTCGCATAGGTCATTATGGGACGTATGAAGGTTTTGTACAATGTCGTCTTATTTCTAAGGGACATTTTACTCCTCCCACATAGCATCACATACAGTCTTCCTAGTACGAACGCTGCCCTGTTACGTACCCTTTTGATGTGGGACTGGAAATTGAGTCTCCTATCGAGTGTGACTCCTAAGTATTTAACTTCGGATTTCCACGGGATAGGTTGGTCAAACAGGGTTATGTTTCCCGGGTTGGCCATATGATTTCTAGTATATATAGGATTGCGGGTGAAGTGTACTGCTACACTTTTATCCGGATTAACTTCGATTCTCCACTTCCGGAACCAATCGCCTAGTGCGTTGGCCGCGGATTGGAGACGCTTTGTCATGACTGCCGTCGAAGGCGTGGTTGTATATAAGGCGGTATCGTCCGCGAAGAGGGCTAAGTTAACCCTTTGGGTTGGGTTTGGAATATCATTCGTGAATAACGAATAGAGTATCGGGGATAGTGCGGAGCCTTGAGGGACTCCTGCCCTGATGGGGCGAGGTGATGACAAGGTGCCTTCAACTCTGTAGCGGAAAGTACGATTCGTCAAGTAGTCTCGTATGATGAGAACGAGTCTGTCTGGCAATCCGAGAGTGTATAGTTTATATAATAAACCATTGTGCCAGACTTTGTCGAATGCTTTCGCTACATCGAAGAATAGGGCACCCGTCGAGGTGGTTCTACCGATGGCGAAACCCTTAAGTATGTCTTCCGTTAGGCGGTGGACCTGATTGACGCACGAGTGCCCGGCTCTAAAGCCGAACTGCTCGTTAATTTGAATCTGATTGGCCTCTACGTGGGCTTTGATTCTTGCGAGGATAACTCTCTCGTAGACCTTTCCGAGCGTGTTGAGGAGGCTAATGGGTCGATAGCTCGTGGGTTGATTCCTGGGTTTCCCTGGTTTAGGGATTCCTATGACTATGGCTTCTTTCCATTGGTCTGAAAAGGAGCATCCTGCCAGAAGGGCGTTGAATATTAGCACGAGAAGTGCTATTAGTTGTTGCGGGAGGCGCTTAATGGCTTTATTACTAATCCGGTCCGCACCGGGCGATTTTTTGACTAGTAATTTCTTGACTATCGATTCGATCTCCTCGACTGATGTCGGTGACAACGGTTCGTCCGTTGGTGGCACAGAGCTGATATTATCTATTAATGTGTCGACCTTTAAGAGGTGTTCCGGGTCTACCTCTTGGTTGCTCGGTGAGCATTGCGTTTCTAAGCTATCGGCTAAGCACTCGGCCTTATCCAAGTCGTCTGTTGCGGGCGGGAGATTCGGGCGTAACAAAGGAGGCATGTTCGCGGCTCGTTCGCCTTTGAGGGATCTCGGCATCGTCCAGAACGCTGTGTGCGATGGTTTGATTTCCCCTAGGCGAGTACCGTAATTATCATCACGGAATTCGCTGAAACGGGCTTTGACGTCCCTCTGAAGGGCCCAGAGTTTCCTCCGGTTTTCTGGTGATGGAAACGCGTCATGAGCTCGTGTGGCGGCGTTTTTCCGAGTGATAAGATCTTTTAAGTCTTCAGGGAGCTCCCAACGTTCGTTAGGGCGAATTTCGACCTCCCTGGAGCACATGTCTATTTTGTCGCGTATGTGGGTCGTGAGTTTAATCGCGGCCGCTTTTGCAACGTCTACTGTGTCAATTCTGTCTGGGATATCTTTTAGTGGCTGAGAATCTAAGGACTGGACTTGCTGTGTGAATTTATGCCAGTCGATAATCGTTTTAATAGGACGGTTAAGTGGATCATCCGGCCCTAGCTCTACTAAGACTGGGCGGTGATCTGAGTCTAACTCGGATAGTGCTTCGATTGAACGTAACTGCAAGGTCACGCCTTTCAATAACACTATGTCGAGTACGTCTGGTTTATCTCTGCGGTTCTCCGAGAGTGGGAACCGAGTGGGTGTCGTAGGAGCAATGACGGCAAAATTGTGCGACATATGGTGAGACAAATGATCTAATGTTTTACCTCTAGCATTTGTTTGGAGTGAATTCCAGTTGGGGTGTTTGCTGTTTAGGTCGCCGGCTAAAATGACCGCGCTACCCATTGATAGAAGTGACTTAAGGTCATTTTCTAGGAGTTGTTTCGTCGGTAAGAGGTAAACAGAGGCTAGGATAACGGGCTGATGGCCCGTCATACTTAGCTGACAGATTGACGCTTCGATGTTGGTGAGCGGTGGGGTGTCGAGTGGCAGGCAGTGAAGTGACCTTTTATAGTAAATAACCGTACCACCTTTAGCGGAGATACGATCGTTTCTGATGATGCGGTAATTCGCGATGTTCGGATCGCGAACGTTGGGTTTGAGAAACGTCTCTTGCACTAGCATGACGTCGACGGGATGGTTGCGTAAGAAATCGCGGACTAGATCGATTTGTTGGATAAGACCGTTTGCGTTGAACGTTATGACGGTCAGGGCGCGAGGCTTTATCCTAGCGTTGGCCATTGAGTTTGGTGAGTGCGTTCATCTGAGTGAACAGCGATGCATATTTTACGAGCAGGCATACAAAGTTACCTGGGTCTGCAGAGTACTCATCCAAGAATTGTTGGATGCCATCTAAGTCAATTTTGCCGCATAACGTGGGAAATTGTTTTAAGTTCGCCGTGTCCCGTTCTTGGGAACGCGGCTGTTGACTGTAGTTTGCGCGCGGCGCAAGAGGACGCGGAGGTGCCTCTGTGGTCTTACGGACCATAGCCAGTGGTTTTTCCCAAGCGCCTTTGTTGGTAGCCTGGGGGGCTCGCGTGGGTGCCTGAGGGGCTCGTGTGGGTGTCTGAGGAGCACACGTGGGTGCCTGAGGGGCTTCCGTAGGTGCGGGAGCCTGAGGGGCTCTAGTGTGTGGTTGAGGAGCGGCGGTGGGCGCCTGAGGGGCTCTCCCCGGCCGTGAGGCGATCCGACTAGACCGCTTTTTCCCCTTCGGGCTGCGTTTGCGCGGCGCCTTGGGACACCCGCGATAATTCGCGGGGTGGCCCTCGGTTTTGCACAATACGCAACTCGGAGGGGCTTCAGGGACGGGAATTTTGCTCCGACCGCACTCGGCTGTTAAATGGCCCTCTAGACACTTTACGCATCTAGGTTTGGCAAAACAATGCCGCGCGGAATGCCCGTAGAGTTGGCACCGATGGCACTGGCCAGGGGTGCCGCGGCTGCGGGGAGGTTCCAGCTTGAAGTCGGAAAGACCGCAGATCTTTTCGATATTGAATATTTTCTTACCCTCGGGGGTAAGAGGTAGTATGGCGAGCACTAGGTCGTAGCGCTCTTTAGTACGCGGGTGGTACATCCGATGTATGAATGATTCATTTGAAATGATTTGTTTTTACTAAATAATTGTAACTAGTTTTAAGAGTCACAATATCTTAAGTAACTTAAGCAAATAACTTAAATAAATGATATTGCGCCGATACGGCCGTTCTGACCGGCGGTGCGCGCTCTGCACCAGCCGCGTGTATGATTTTTGAAGTTGATCTGAAACTCAAGATTGGTGTTTGTGTACCTTATGTATTACACGATAAAATTTTATTGTTTGTGATTAATTTTGTGTAGTTTAATTTGCGACGTACACTGTGGTACTATGTTATTGCGTACTCTGTGGTACTATGTTGTTGCGTACTCTGTGGTACATACTATGTTGTTGCGTACTCTGTGGTACTATGATGTAGCGTACTCTGTGGCACTATGTTGTAGCGTACTCTGTGGTACTATATTGTAGCGTACTCTGTGGTACTATATTGTAGCGTACTCTGTGGTACTTTGACAATGTATGTGTAATTGTTGTGGTAACATACTAATCGAAATAAAAAAAAATAAAAAACATACCCTTTTGTTTTAATTATCTGACTCATGAGTTTGTTGTTCGACAATATTGGCTCGCGAAGTAGATGGTATAGGCTCGTTGGCTGATGCTGGAGAGTTGTCTTCTTCCGCCGATACGGTTATCTGGTCTCCAGGTTGAGGTGCCCGACGGAGTAGATCATGTGCAACTTTTCTTGGACGCCCTGAACCTACCACCTTTTTTACTAGATAGCGGTCGTTGTCCAGGATTTTCGTTATTTCGTAGGGCTCGCTGAATTTTAGATCCAATGAAGTTTGATTGCGAGGATTATTTTTAATAAGAACATAATCACCTCGTTGGAACTGACGGATCCTTGCTTTTCTTGAATTGAAGCGTTGTCTGTCTTGTTCTGCATTATGTGACATTTTTTGTTTAACATAGTTAGTAAGTGCTTCAATATCAATATTTACAGTCTGCTCATCAATATTTACAAGAGTGAGCAATTCTGGAGGAACACAATGTCTTCGCTGGGTGAGTAAAGTAAGTGGAGCCACTGTGCAGAGTTTTTGTCCAAAAGCTGGATCCTGCACGATGCGCTTTAAAACATTGTTTTCTAGTATGTGGCCATCCTTGCCAGCCAGCTTGTGGCCAGCTCGCAATGCATCGTCGCGCCGCTGTTCAACTTTAAGCCAATCAAGATCTCTAGTCAACGCATTTACTGTTAGCTCTATCGGGTTCCTGCTGAAGTAGTCTGCGTGTTGAAGTTGCTGGCCCTTTCGGTATCCAACTTCTTTTTTTTTTTTTTTTTCCTGGTACATTTTTCACACACGGCCATCTGATCCCAAATTAAGCTTGTACAAAGCTTGTGCTATGGATACCAGACAACTGATATACTACATATACTACTTTTTTTTTTTTGTAAATACATACTTACATATACAGGGTTACAGGGTAATATGGCACGATCCTTTTAAAGGGTTATAGTTCAGGACAATAGCTATCAAATGACCCCCAAAATGCTTATGCAAAAGTGTATCGTTTTCGAGTTATTAATTTTTTAATATTTTTTTTATTTAAAGGATGTTTAAGATTCTAAAATTCAATAAAAAAAAATCAACGTATTTTCCCTATTTTTTTTTGTATTTCTTGCTAGGGTACATCCTAGTTAATAATAACCAGTTATAAAACAAAAACAATCTTCAAGCATTTTTAAATTACAGATCCAAAACTGTACAACTTTTCGATTTTTAATTTTGATTCTTTAAGTTACTCGCAATTTTTTTGTAAACATCACTATGGCTCTTATCGTGCGGATCATTTTAAAAACATCTGCGTTTCCTTAGCTATCCATCGGTACATAAAAAGTACAGTAACAATCATAAACTCAGGAGAAAATTAGATAACAAAGAGACCAGGTAGGAAATTCTAAGAAATGCTATTGTTAAGAAATTAAATATGGATCAAAGACAAAAGGACCTCAATGCAAAGTAGTTAAAGATTATTTTTAATAGGGGTAATAGGTAAAAAAGGAGAGATAAACCAGAGCTGTTTGTGGAATACTATTATCAATTCCTTTGAATTTACCGTCATTTTTTCTAATTTCCTTTTATCTCATTTCTTTTAGGAATAAGAGTAATAAAACCTTGTCGGGGTACATAATACTCACTGTACTTGCCCTGCTCGTATAGTGTGGACGCGCTTTAGTGAATATTGATCTCTTAAATTTTTGAAAAAAACCGCTTCGTTTACTGGACTCTAATTCTTACAACTTCGTGACTCGGCTAGCTAAAAGGAATTTGTGATTTGTGTTTATGATAACTTGGCGCGTAAAAAGGACTATTATGGCTGCAGAACAAAATTCTTCTCGTCGTCCGTACTCTAATGAGGAATACGCTGACATCTTATTTTGCTATGGATATTGTAACGGTGACGCCGCAGCTGCTCGTCGTGAGTATAATCGTCGATTTTAGATAATTACACCCAGACTCAGGACAAACATACATGTTCATGCACACAGATGTCTGTCCTGGGTGGGAATCGAACCCACAACCTTCGGCGTGAAAGGCAAGTGTTCTACCAACCACGCCAACCGGCTCGTCAAAATTATAATTTTGTAAAAATGCCCACCAGCGGTGGATTCTAGGTAGGAGGTCCCTTTTGTGTTTGGACGCTTTAAGCGCATTACAGTCCGTGATGACTGTAAACTTGCACCCATAAAGATATTGTCGAAAATGTTTTATTGCTCGAACCACGGCCAAAGTCTCCAATTCATAAGAGTGGTACCGACTTTCGGCTTCAGTAGTCCTCATGCTCATGAAGGCTACTACATGTTGTCGTCCTGCAATTACTTGTACTAATACCGCTCCGAATCCCAGACTACTTGCGTCTGTGTATAATTGAATTGGTGCTTCCTCCTGAAATAGTGTGAGTACTGGAGTAGATGTTAAACATTGCATAATCTTCTCTCTTGCTATTTCGTGGCGTTCGTTCCATTGCCATTTAGCCCCTGGTTTGGTCAGTTCATATAGCGGTACCATTATGCGCGAGAAATCTGGTATAAACTTCCTCAAGTATCCCGCCAATCCACAGAACTGCCTTGTCTAGGTGTTGTTGGTACAGGTGCTTTCACCAGAGCATCTATTTTCCGTGGGCTTGGCCGGACTTGTCTATCTGAAACAATGTTGCCCAAATATTCGATTGAGCGCTTAAAAAAACTGCATTTATCAGCATTAATAGAAAAACCAGCGTCCTGTAGAGCAACGAGAATACGTTCAATGCTTGACAGTCCTTCTATAAATTCTTCGCATTTGCTTAATACGTCGTCAACATACACTTGAGCTGCACTCCCTAATAAAGAGTTTAGAGCCCTGTTGATGCACCGCTGGTAGACTGAGCATGAATTGCTCAATCCAAATAGCATAGTCATATATTCGTACAGCCCATCTGGTGTGACAAAGGCTGTTTTTTTCAATTGACGACTGTGCAATCGGTATTTGGTGAAGTCCTGCAGCCATGTCAAAGGTTGTGAAGAATTGTCCTTTGGCCAATTGGTCGATTTGGTCCGAAATGAGTGGCAGTGGATAGTGATCACTCAAAGTATTGGAGTTAAGCTCCCTGAAATCCACGCACATACGGTCGTCGCCATTCTTCTTTTTTACTAAGATGATGGGACTGGAGTATGGAGACTTGCTTTCATGTACAATCCCATGCTCCATCAATTCCTTCACAATAATAATAATAATAATAATAATATTTATTTCAAGTATCATGGACTCATTTTGTTAGTAATACAAAAACTTAAATGTCTATGTTAGTACTTAACCTAAGGCTATCTAAAAAATATGAATATTTAGATATGTGAGTCACCTCTGCGCCATTCCATTAGAAATAGCGCAGCAGTGACCCACATATGTGCAGTCCAGCCTGCCCGCGATTAGTTTCAAGATGCTGTTGGTACTGTCCCGCACTCTGCGCACCAGGGCTCCACATCTTTTACGCATAGTAGTATAAAAACAGTCCACGTGTGCCTCCGCGAACATCCCTGATGCGCTACACAATCGGGGCAGCCCCATCAGCACCCTGAAAGCATTGTTATATTGTACACGAATAGCGTTGTACGACTTTTGCATGTACTTGGCCCACAGGTTGCACGTGTAAAAATTCATACAATATGCTCTGAACAACGTGCCCTTGACGCTGTCCGAGCAGCGCGCAAACCTGCGAGCCAGCATGTTCGCTCTTACTGACAACGCCCTCCGTTCTCTTTCAATATCAGCGTCGTCTTTGAGGTCTGAAATCAATATATGACCAAGATATTTAAATTGGGAAACCCTTTGCAGTGCTGTACCATTGAGCATTACTGGTGGTACACTACTTGGCACTTTACCTCCGGCCTCAAAAACCATCACTACACTTTTCTTTGCATTATAGTTAAGACCATGACTTCCCACATAATCCTCACATTTAGCCATCAGTTTTCTAAGACCACAAACAGACGCACTCAACAGCACCATGTCATCGGCGTAGCTTATGTTATTAACACAAATACCGTCTATGTAACAGCCGATCCTGGTGCTGCTAAGCTCGGCGATTAAATCTTTAGCATAAAGGTTAAAGAGCGTTGGCGAGCTCAATCCCCCTGCCTCACCCCACACTCCAACCCATATGGACGTGACAATGCTCCTGCCCATCGGACATTATTGACCTGATTCCCATACCAAAATTTAAAGATATTGATCAGTTCCGAAGGTATACCAATCTCGTTCATTTTACGCCATAAGATATCGTACGAAACCAGATCAAATGCCTTCGACATGTCAAGAAAACATGCATAAACTGGAGTCTTACGCCTAGTATAATATGTGACAGCATGCTTAACACAAAGTATAGCACTTTCCGTGGATAATCCAGGTCGGAATCCAAACTGGTTATCATGCGGTTTTATGAACTTATTTAATTCTATATTGAGCACGCTGTCAAACACCTTCGAGATGACCGTAGCCAACGAAATAGGTCTATAGTTGTTTTTATCAGCCAGGTCGCCAGTTTTGTTTTTCACAATAAGCACAACTATCGTACGTATCATCTCGCCAGGCATAAAACTATGGCTCAAACAAAAGCTGTACAGCATACACAAAACTCTGGGAAGATGTGGCCCAGCGTATTGAAGATGCTCAATGCTAAGTCCATCATGGCCCGGGGATTTACCTCTACTCATATGTTTGATGATATGTGCAACTTTGTCATATTTAAACTTAATACACATTTCCATGTTGGACTCAACATTGATCACTGACTGAGAAGGCCCCGTGGTGATTTTACGTGAAAGTGGTCCATAAAAAGATCAGGGATCTTTTCAGGCTCACACACACCACCGATGCTCACAGGGAGGGAAGGCTTGCTGTTCATTTTGTTAGTCTTCTTCCAGAAACCGCGGAAATCCTTTTTCGTATGATGTGAAGCTAGAATATCCATTTTAATTTGCTCCTGATGGTTTTGAAACCACCTTAAACGAGATTTAAAAAATCCTTCTAGCCTCGCACATTTCCCTATAAACATATCCTGCGGTTGGCTTATCATACCACAGCCATAATTGAAATTTTTGTCTTGCCTCCCTGTGCGCCTCGGCTACATGTTTATTCCAACCTATCACTCTTATTTTCCTTACACGATACCTACTGTTACGACCCACCACGGAAGCATCTATCAAAGCTTGAACAATGTCACTGTACAACTTTGTTATAGTGTTTCTATGTTCTGGATTATTACAAATATAGTCACCGCAATCACGAAGCTCATGTGGGAAGTCAATGTTTCTTAACCTTTCGTGACATTCCCTCTGGTATATATCTATCTGTTCTTGACTTCTTTCTCCCCAACGAATCTCATTTAGAGAAGACGTACTTAAACAAAGTTTCTTTGGTAGTAGCACATTTAAATTACATTCTACGACCAGAGGGAAGTGGTCAGACCACAACACATCATGCAATACATAAACATTGCTCACGGAATCAACAGCAGCTTTAGTGGCTAAGCAATGGTCGAGCCACCGTTTAGATCCATGAGATTCACTCAGAAAGGTATAAGTATTAGACCATAAACCTAATATTTCAGTATCTACACAAGTCCATTCTTGTTCTGAGCAGAACTGAGTAAGTTCGTTATAAAACCGCTCAGAAGTGTGCGCATTGTAGTCCCCCAATATATATACACAGTTTTCCTCGTAACTATAAATAATAGCACTTACCGAGCTTAGTACGTCTGTAAAATCCATTAGGTTCGCAACTGAATCCGTAGGCATATATACACTCATCACTAAGAACGATTTATCTTGTAACACTATTCTAATAGCGCAGATACGCGGGTTATTACACTGAACAACGGACACATTTTGGAAAACACTACGTCTCCACAGCAGCGCAACTCCTCCATATGGTCTCCCACGTAAAATACCAGTAGATGTGTCTACCGCAGATACTCCTGTAGAGCTGAAGTCCTCACTTAATGTGTCAAGAAAAGATAACTCCGTCGGCAATAACCAGCATTCTTGTAAAGCAATTAAATCTGAAGTTTTACATAACTCGCGAATACATTGTGCAGAGCGCTTTACGTTCTTGCAATTAAATGAAATAAATTTATAGGTTATGTTTTTATCCATTAACAATAGGCAGGTTATTCAGCGCCACCTCTGCAACAGGTGTTTCGTCTTTGCGTTTAAGCTTAAAGTGCACAAACCGCCGAAAAATAATTCCCTGCGGCCAAATATTCTCATTAAGATACAACGAAAGCTTACTTTGTGAAACAAAAAGCTTATAGGCGTCGTGTTCACATTGCCGCTTAATTGAAATTTTCTCTAATGTAACACTCTCCTTAGTTTTGTTCTTAATATAGTTAATTATATCCGATTCTGCCGTATCTTTATGAACATTTGTTATAAATAGAGGTATTTTTCTATCAGCCGCCCTGAATTTTTCTTCCGATTCAACCACAACATTTCCCATTTTGCCAATGAGGCGGTTTTTCAATTTTTGCGATCTCTTCTTTACAACTGTCCAGCCTTCACTTGGATCATGGACCTTAGCAGCCGCAGCATAAGATCTAATTTGCGCTGTCCCACCGGGCTGATCTTTCGATTCGCTCGATACCCGCGATGAGTCATTTACAGTGCTAATCGCTTCCATGCCTCGACCTCCGCCTCGGGTGACGCAATCGTCCGCGTCTGTCGACTGTTGATAAACAATACTTTGAAACGCTGTATTACTACCCTCCACTGTAGTACTCATATTTCTATAGTTTATATTATATTCTCCCGGCGATAATGCCTCGCCGTTAGACTGATCTAAATGCGTTGTAATGATAGTGTCATCTAATTGAGACAATCCTATCGGTCCACTATCGCGGTAAGCTCCTCTTTTCGTGTTTACTGCCATAGTTAAAAAAGGCGGCGAAGGTAATTTTCCGATAAGACATTCCTTCTTAACACATTCAAGTTGCTCAACAGTAGCATATATTAACTTAATACTTTTAATTTCCGCCTGTACTATCATCAGATCCTTGAGCAGCTTGGAGACATCTAGGTGGTCAAATGTTATAGGTGGTAGTTTCTCCAAATCCCTAGCCACGAACACAGGTAATACATCGGGATCTGTTACCTTAAACACATTTATGACGTCGTGCAGTAAGCGATTTTCCTTGCCTCTTCCTTTGCGAACAGTTTTACGTAAATCCGATGGTAACGATTCCAGGAGTAAGCTGTTGGCTTTCTCAATTTGTTCACTAGAAAAAGCTGACGTACATATTTTCACCAAACTCACTTCATCCGCTAATGAAACTTTATTTTGGATATAAGCTAAAAGCTCATTAACAACTAGATGACAATTGTTACACTTTAATGTATTACTCGTCATTGTCGCAAATGCATCCGTCTGACGCTTCATTCGAAAAACGTCCGATGCGCCAATGGCTCGTACTTTTTCACGTTCAACTGGACTGAGCCTATATGGTCATCGTTCTATATATTTGTCTGGATTCTTCAAGCGGATTTCCAGTTCGGCGGTCTTAACACAAGTTGTTGGGTACCCTCTGATAAAAAGGTGCTGATACTTGTTCAAAAGTTTGCGTAATTTTTCGATATCTTCTTCATTGGTGAGGTCACAATCTAATTTATCAAATATCGGGTTCGTACATTGAAGGTGATTGATGTTCTGTAGACTTGTCAACCTCGTTCCATCCGTAGTAATCACCATAGTGAGGTTCGTATTATTTATCAAGTTCATTCCTACTAAGATGTCTGTCGTCATCTCGTAGTCGGCTAATATGTGGAACTGTAGTTCAATGTTGATATTATCAATGACCCCAATCGTAACTAGTGTAGCTATTGAAAGCACAGGAAATTGTCCAATTCCCTTCAAGTAATTTGACGTTTCTAATCTTTGATGTTAATGACCGTTCACGTTTGAAACAGGTTTCGAAAGAATGCCCTGGTATTTTGCAAAATGAACAGATTGTTGCTTTATTGTTCTGGTTGGAGGTTACTTCCTTGTTGTTGTTTTCGGTTCTCATTTTATTCCTTTGTTCAGTTTTAGACTCTGTAGGCTTGTAGTAACATTCACCGGTAGTATGATTGGATCTTTTACAGATTCGGCAGGACGAAGTCGATGGGGTCGCGTTCAAAAAACGTGGTCGCTTACTTACATTATTCGAACTCGGGTTAGAACGCTTCATAGTTCTTATTGATGATGCAACTGATATAAGTTCTGGCACTGTTGTGGCCCGTGTGTTCAATAGCTCGATCCTAAGTCTTTCGTCGTTTACACAACCAATGACTGCTTCAACTGCATCTTCATTTGAAAGTTTGTCCTTGGTGATCCTTCTCCATAAGACACATGCTCGTGATAAAAACTCTGAAATATCCTTTGAAGAGTCGTAAACATGTTCTCTGAAACGAACTATGTCTCGAGAATAACGGTTTTCTGGCTCGAACGTCGTGATAAGGTTGTTACGTAGTTCAGCCCATGAAGCTGTGGTGACCCTCCAATCGTCAACCCACATTTTCGCCCTTTCCTTTAGAAGGCTGCCAACCTTCAGGCGTATATCAAAGTCATTGAGTCTGTATGTTTCGACTGACTTGTCGATGTGTTGACACCACTCACGTACTCCCACATTGGTGTCGGGGTCAAAAGATGTTTTTTTTTTTTTATAGAATAGGAAGGCGGACGAGCATATGGGCCACCTGATGGTAAGTGGTCACCTTAGAGATTAGCATTGTAAAAAATGTTAACCATTGCTTACATCACCAATGCGCCACTAACCTTGGGAACTAAGATTTAATGTCCTTTGTGCCTGTAATTACACTGGCTCACTCACCCTTCAAACCGGAACACAACAATATTAAGTATTGCTGTTTTGCGGTAGAATATCTGATGAGTGGGTGGTACCTACCCAGACGAGCTTGCACAAAGCCCTACCACCAGTAGGTAAATGTCGTTAATACGTACTTTTGTTTCTGGTGGTGTACTTAAACGTTCCGACATTTGCTGCATTACTTGCATCATCTGCATCAGGAATTGTGGTGGTATGTTGTTCATTGGTGCATTCAGCAATGCTGAATGTGGCTGGAATTGGCGGCAATGCGGTTCCAACACCTCTTGTGGTGTTTAATCCATGGTCTGGTCCCGTCGTTGCATCAGGTTGTTGTTGAGCGAAAGTGGCAAGCGATCCCACTTCTGATGACAAAGTTCCGGATGTCGTATTGTTTTTAAAAATAATGACGTCAGCAATGCTGACGTCATCTTCATTACTATCTTCGTTATTCATAGTAGTAATAATTAAACACTACAACTTCTTCCAATAAACCTTTTATTGAATGAATGTAAATAACAGAGTAGAGCTCCGCACTACTCGGCTACTTGTGCCCGACTACCTCGTGTAAAGACCACTACTCGTATTTATACCAAACTCGAGAGTGGGGAGCTTTACAAAAATAATCATAAAACATTTTTATAAATTGTGAACATGAACTTAACCTATTTAAAATAATGACTTTAGTAATTATAATTTAAAATAATAATTTTAGAATATTAATTAAATGAAAAGTTTTTATGAAAACATAATTAGAGAACGAAAACAAATCATCCCAAATGAATGATTCATTTGAAATGATTTGTTTTTACTAAATAATTGTAACTAATTTTAAGAGTCACAATATCTTAAGTAACTTAAGCAAATAACTTAAATAAATAAACGAATGATTCATTTGAAATGATTTGTTTTTACTAAATCATTGTAACTAGTTTTAAGAGTCACAATATCTTAAGTAACTTAAGCAAATAACTTAAATAAATGATATTGCGCCGATATATATATAATAAATAGCGATGATTTAACACTAACATACTGCATCACATTTGATATCTATAATACATATAATGTTACTCGGCTCAAGTCCTGTTTAATTTAACATCTTGACTCAGACGATATTACACAATTGCAAAATTACATATAGAAATATGTCACATGATCGACAAATTGCCAATGGAATGGACAATATAGTTTATATTTAAGCGATCAATATTAAAACAGGTCCAGTACAACACCAAATGAATCAACAAAAGTTGAAAATATTTTTTGAAATCAATTAGTCGTCCTGTTATGATTGCGTTGGTTTTCTTTAAACTTTATTCAAATATATAATTTAATTCAGATATTATGTATTTAGTTTAAATAACCATTATTTATCTGTCAGTGATGTTAAAATGTGTAAAAATTACAATTGAAGATAATTTGTTATTTAAACGGAATATTTTCAACAAATCAAATTTCTTTATTCAATATAGAAGCGTTACACTTACTTATTGACTGTCAAATTAAAAACTTCCACCGATAACGTTTAGTATTTGAATCAAAATGATTTTATGATTATGTTGAGTCCAACGCAGTGGCGGACTCACCAGGAGGTATATACAGGTATCACGATCTATCTGCAGTCTATTCCAGCCACATGAGGAGTCAAAACAAATAAACAACTTCCACATCGAGTTGACGCGATATCATTGGTCGAGATCTTGAATAATCTATGATATTCACTATGGATTCCCTAAAATTGGATGGTTTGAATGTCCGCAAAGTTAAGTTATAAAATGCAAAATTAAAAAAAAAAGATCAAAACACACATTACAAATTTAAAGCAAGAACACGCCGTCTAAAAGATTGTCCTGTGGCATTGTACCCAAGACGCTGGCACTATTGCCTCTCTGCACCGCTAGACTCAGCCTTTGGGCTAAATAAGCGCCAGCTCTTGGGTCACCAGAAGTGTGGACCAGTTTCTTAGAAATATCTTATATGTTTTTTTTTTAACTTTCACTTAGAAGATAGTATTTTTTTTTGCCTTATATTATAAAACAATGTCGTGCCATCGAAGTGAACATTTCTTTGTTACATAAAAACAGTCCTCTTATATTACGATCCTGCATCGCGCTTTCATGGATAAGATGGCTGATATGAGGCAATGTTATTACCCTACCATAGTATAAAAAAGCCCATTAATGAGGTTTTTAAAAATGTTTAATTTTGTTTTTGTTGACGGCAGAAATTGCCTTTTTGATTTGTTTATTTGTAGTTGTTGATCTACAACTTTATTAGACATTACAATTAGTTCATTTTGATAAAAAGTTTTTGATTAATTAAAAATATCGGTAGGCCTTAATAACCGACCTACACCACGCCCCACGCGTACGACCTCTATTTCATTACAAGTTTCTTAAAAAAATTATAAAAATGACTTCGTGTCAAAATATTTTTTATTTAAAACAATCAATTTCTATTTTATAAGGAATTACTAATATTCCTATTTACCTACGGCTTGTGTTAATTAGAACATTAAGTAGGTTCAAAATAGTACAACGCCACAGACTCACGTTACGTTCGATACGCGACGTATCGTTTTGTCGAATTATTAATATTTTTAAAGCAATTTATAATTATAGAAAACCAAATATTGCATTAAAAATAAATTTCAGAAAAATCTAATATTGTACATTTCATAAGGTGCGGCTAATAAGGCCTGTCGGCTAATAAGGTCTAAATAACAAAAATGCTATTAAAGTAGCCATCTCATAGATGTCGCTTCAAACTTGTGACTACGTGTTCGCTTGCTCGCTGCCACCGGTGTTAAGTGCAATTGCGCGACTCAAATAATAAGAATTCTTCTGAATCAATCGTAAGTATTTTTTTAAAATATTATACTTATTTTACAAAAATTACGCTCAAGTTTTCTTTTATTCTTGATTTCTATGAACTTGATGTTTGAAAAATGTATCATAACAAAAAATATACCTTTTTTTTCGCTGAAAAAACGCATTTACGCGTTTCCCCCACATGAAGTGGGAGGGTATGTGGGACTCGCCGGCACTGAAGGCGCCGGAATACCCATTAAAAAACCAGTGGTACCCACTCCGTCTTGTCGAAGGGGCTTCACGGGATCGCTTGCGCATCCTACCGTGACGCACCGCCGGTTGGCCCGTTGGTACGGAGTACTCCCCTAACCCCAGCGGCGCTTACGATGGGGGAAGAAGGTGCGCATAGCGTCGGCGCCTCCTCCCGGGTCTTCTTCGGCGGGGCGAATCAGCGGTGGCTGACCTCACCTCTCGCTCTCGCTCCACGACCTCCTTCTGCAACATGATACTCTCGCAAAAAGAGACCATCTCCATCCAACACCTCTCGCTGCCAAGCATAGCGTTAATCACGCTCGGCAGCGAGACGTCTCCGCCAACTGTCGACGCTAGGGTATGCCTCTGGGGCCCCCACGCAGCACACTCCGTCAAAGTGTAATGTGCCATGTCCCGTGGCGCACCACACTCATGGCAGGAGGGTCATATCTCCCGCCTCGCTATCTCGTGCAGGTACTTACCGAAACAGCCCTGTCCGGTAATCACCTGCGTCAGTCTAAACGTAAGTGTGCCGCTCCTTCTTGTTACCCAGCGATTCAAGTGGGGGCGGATCGTCTCCACTGTCGCCAGGCCTGCTGATGAGGATCCTAGGTCCTCCTCCCATCTGCGAATGAGAGCTTGTTGGGCTACAGACCTGATTCGCCCCACCTCCGCCTAGACTTCCGCAAGAAAGACTTCTGGCTTCCACCCGAAACCTATGCACTTCCGCAAGAAGTGTCACCGTCGTCCACGACACCGTACGGTAACCTCGTACCGCTCTCACCGCTATAACTCTCTGCGGTCTCCTCAGAAGAGCTCTATTACGAGCGGTGAGAGCGTCTACCCATATGGGTGCACCATATATCGCCATGGAGTGCAGTACACCGGCGTATAATCGCCGGCATGGTGATTCTGGCCCTCCCACAGGAGGCGACCTAGGTAGGAGGCGGCCTTAGGCGGCGGCGGAATTAATGAGCTTCGGGCACAGTTGGACAAAGTGTTGCCAGAAGCTCCATCTTCCGTCCAGGATCAGACCCAGATACCTCATCTGGGCCTTCACCTTTATCACTGTCCCTTGGACTGTGATACAACAATAAATACACCAGTAGAAGTAATAAATTTTATTATTTGTTAATTTTGATGTCTTTAATGTTATTAGTTATGAGATATTTTAAATTTAATTAAAACAAAATATCATATATTGTTAATTCGATGACAATCGTTCAGTTCTCCGTTTTTTATATATGCGCGGGAAAACTATTTTTTAAATTTTTTTTTACCAAACAATACCAATGACGTTCTGAAACCGATTATAGTAACAGCCTGTTAATGTCCCACTGCTGGGCTAAGGCCTCCTCTCCCTTTTGAGGAGAAGGTTTGGAGCTTATTCCACCACGCTGCTAAAATGCGGGTTGGTAGAATACACATGTGGTATAATTTCGGTTAAGATTCACGCGTTCTAACCACTTGGCCATCTCAGCTTTTTTTAACCGATTGTATTTTTATTCTCAGTAGCAGCCCGGAATCTGGAAGTTAGAAGTGTGAACACTCCCGTATCTCGGAAAGCACGTAAAGCCGTTGGTCGTGTGCCTGAACTCTTTCCGGTCGTGTCGGATTGCCGTCCCATCGGATTATAAGAGTTAAGGAATAGAGAGTGCACCTGTGTTTGCGCACACACTTGTGCACTATAATATCTCCTGCGTAGTTGTCTAATCTCTCTTGAGATTGGCCGCCGTGGCCGAAATCGGTCTGGAGGACATTATTATATTTTTATTAAATCAAACACAATATAGAAATATGTAATTATTAAATATATTAAATGAAGTACATAAATAAGTATTTCTAACAATAATTTATTGAATAATAATTTATTAAATCTTTATTTAGAATTTTATACATGGTATCAGCGGGGATTAAGGTCTACCGAATTTAATATTTAATACTTATTATCCTCTTTTTTGTACAAACATTTGTCTGTTTTAACAGTTTATTTCATTTATTTTTCAGAATATTAGAAATGTAAACAAGTAATTATAAATTCGACGAGCCGGTCGTCGTCAAAGTCGTCAACAAAAATAAAATTAAACATTTTTAAAAACCTTATTAGTGGGCCTTATAATACTATGGTAGGGTAATAAGGCCTAAAATTTAGGCATACTTAAATAATCAAAATATACTTGGTATATTTAGTAAATGAGATCAATAATAATGTGATGCACTAATTATGCTTAAAGCCTTGAGAATAATGAAAAGTCTTTAAATCATCTGTATCAGCCGGTGACAAGCCGATGCACTCCTCGATACCACTTGCCGTATTTAGAACGTAAAGCGTAATTTTTTTATAATATAAGTATAATATTTAAAAAAATATATATACGATTGATTCGGCCGAATTCTTATTATATAAGTCGCGCAACTGCTCTTCACGATGAATAACGTAACACCGGTGGCAGCGAACAAGCGAACACGTAGTTACAAGTTTGAAGCGACATCTATGAGAGATACTACTTACAAGGGGTGACCAAATACGACCATTTTAAATAGCATTTTTGTTATTCAGGCCTTATTAGCCGACAGGCCTTATTACCCGCACCTACCTTATTCAATGTACAATATTAGATTTTTCTGAACTTTATTATATAAATTGCTTTAAAATATTAATAATTCGACAAAATGTCGTAAGAAGGCCTAATTCGACCTAAGAGGTCGCGATACACAGGAGCCCTTTTCTTCGAAGTAGCGAAAGCCTTCGATAAAGTCTGGCATAATGGACTTATATATAAGTTACATATGCTAGGCATCCCGTTAGTCTTGTACGTATCGTACACGACTATCTATCGAACCGTACATTCCGGTATAACGTAGAAGGCACTCTGTCCTCTGCTCGCCCCTTACGAGCCGGAGTCTTTCAAGGATCCGTGCTCTTAGGTCGAATTAGGCCTGCTAAGATGTGCTCCGTGACGCGGTGTGTGGCCGAGTGATCGGCTCTAAAGCCGAATTGCTCGTTAATAAGAAGGTTTTCAGCCTGTATAATTTTTTTGAGTCGGGCTAATATTAACCTTTCGTATATCATACCCAATGAGTTAATAAGACTAATAGGACGGTAACTAGTGGATAGATTTCTAGGCTTACCGGGCTTATATATACCGATAACGGTAGCCTCTTTCCACTGGTCTGGGAAGGAGCAGCCTGCCATAAGGCTCCCCCCGGATCGCCGTACGGTGTAGACGTGCTACTTGAACCTCTTTTTATCTTATTAAAAAAAAAAAAAAAAAAATTACACTTTTAAAGTAAATAAATAGTGTTGTGAAAAATAGGAGAACATAAATCGCAAGAGACCGTCTGTAAAGTGAGTGAATCTTCTGTTTACCTGTTGCCCTGGTACCTTGCGCTTGCGACTGAAATTTCTGCCTACAGCTACGTGATTGGTCAGGTGTTGGCCATTGGTCCTATGATTCCCGACGCCCGCCCAACTGCTTTGTAATTGGTCATATGACTCCGCCCAACTGCTTATATCACCTATGAGGTACTTTTGACAGGACCATCTTGCACTTACGATTTACGTACTAATTACTGATTGGAATCTAAAATCCCACCTACCATACGAGATCTAACCAGCGTTATTTATTATAAGCTCCTACTGATATACACTATCCTAGTACCATGGATTCATCGTTAAACAAGTCAGCCTCCTATTCGGAAATAGACTTAATTAGTAGAGAGGATAAAACACCACCGAACTATGTTGCGTATCGGAACAAACGGGCTAGAGAAACCGAATTCAACATAGACCTAGATAGTTTTAAGCTCGAGATAAAAAGTATGATAACATCTTTATTTGCTACACAAACGAAGGAAATCCAAAAAATTATTGCTACTCAAAAAGAAATACAACAAACAAACATAAATATCGAAAACTCAATCGCCTATTTAACCGACCAGAATGAGGAATTTAAAAAGAAAATTGAATTATTAGAAGGTAAAATTAAGGACGATCAACTGTATATAAGCACGCTGGAGGATCGGATTGAAGATCTTCAAAGAGGGATGCGTAAATGTAACTTCGAAATAAAGAACGTTCCATCACAATCCAACGAAACCAAAGAAGACCTTACTGAAATGGTTTTATGTTTGGCCAGAAATGTAGGCTATAATATTGAGAAAACCGATATTAAGGACATTTATAGAGTACGGGTAAAAAAAGAAAAAACAAAAAATAGCTCCATCGTTGTTGAGACTTCCTCCACCACTTTAAAAACTGGTATTTTGAAAATGTGTAAAGCCTACAATATTAAACATAAATCTAAATTGTGTGCCAACCACTTAGGGATAAGAACAGCCTAAGACACTCCGATTTACATATCGGAACAACTTACTCCAAGAGGGGCCCGTCTGTACTTTCTGGCTCGGGACATCGCTAAATCGAACGTATCGGTTCTGTTGGACTGCTTACGGTAAAGTTTATCTACGGAAAGATGAAAATTCACCTATTATTAACATAAATAGTGAGACACAAGCGCATCAATTATTACAAAAATGACTATATGTAGCCGGCTTTATATACCAAATGTGTTTCAATTTAAAGTACTTTAAAAATATTATATGTAAAATTATGTTTTGGTTATTATTAGAATTAGCTGTTAATGTAATTATTAGTATTAAGAACATTTATACTACACAGCATGGAACTCATTTACCTGTTTTCGTCATCATACAATCAACAGCACACTTACACATTTACAATGTACACATAACTAACCACACACACCACCTAATAAATATATATTTTCTGACTACAAAAGTATATGTTAAAACCATTCACAACAGAAGCACGCGTATTCTTTTTAACTTTATTAAAACAATATTGTATACAAAAATATCTATATATTATACTACTATATACATAACTTACATACTCTACATACTTGGCTTACTAAATTTATCACATTGTTATGGATAGGTCTCTTACTACTCAGAATGAAATAGACGATCTCGAAGTTAGTAGAGCAATGCAATGTGATATTGAAGACCTTAAGCAGTATATACCCGTTAAAGAAAACGACTTAACTATCATATCACAAAACATTAGAAGTGTTTATAGTAATATATGCGATTTGAATGTTGCCTTAAATGTATTAAACTTTGCCGCTGACATAATTATACTAACCGAATGTAGAATTAATCCTAGTAAAACAATTCCAAACCTTTCTAATTATAATATGCACGCCACGACTCATCACCTCAATCAGAATGATGGGGTTGTGGTATACTTAAATAAAAATATTGTTTGCACAAAAGCAAAAGAAATTAAATTATGTCATGCTTCATGTATTCAAATAAGTATTGGAACTACTGTTATTCTGGGCATATATCGTTCGCCATCAAACATAAACGCTGAACAGTTCATCAATTCATTAAATTCCCATCTGGAAACTTTAAAATCTTTTAAATTTTTTATTAGCTGGGGACATTAATATTGCTCTGAGGTCTGCAAATCGAGTTCTAACCTCTCTCTGCAGGCGCCAGAGCAATCTTTTGCTGTCTTCGGTCGGGTAGGCGTCGTGGGCTCTATTAGCCGCGTTCCGGCGCGTGAGTAAGTCTCTAAGGTCTGCTGGGAGGGCCCAGCGACCGTTCGGTTGTACCGGGACCTCCCTTGAGCAGCTCTCGAGAGTGGTGTTGATGTAAGTTGCAAAAGGTTTGAATTATATATATTTATATTAAAAAAAACATGTATAACTAGCAAAATGCATAAATATAAAATATTATTATTTATAATAACTATTTGACATTATAAAGAAAACTATCGTTTGGATTTTTTCGTGGATTCATTTTGGCTTTTGAGTCCCAGTGTTTCGAATGCTTTACAGCAATAATGATCACGGGAGTTTTAGACTCACCTCTCACCTGCCCACAAAATTACAAAATAATTTTAATAAAAATACAGAAATGGCCCAAGTATTCATTACAATACTTGATAATTATAATCTTTAAAATATCTAAGTTATATATTTCAATATGGAAATTTTGTCTGTTATTATTTATTATAACAATAACAATTTTCAAAAAAACTTTCTTAATAATTAGCGTTGCTAAACAGAACAATACACAATACATTTTATTTTTTTAGTAGGTACCTATAATAACAGAAGCTCAAGTGTTGCTTAAATTTTAAAAATTAACGTGGTCATTACTGCTTTAGAGCACTGGGTAAAAAAACATTAAAAATTCTGAGATGATTACCAAATGGACTTTGATTACTTGATTAAAAAAAATATAAGAATTTAATATTCTTGAATATTGTAAAAGTCGTAAATATCATTACAATCTACATAAAATTAAGAATTCTTCAAAATAGGTGTAATGACGTAGTTGTGTAATGTGATGCCTTATAACATAATGATATAAAATAATACATAAACCAGCTAAGTGTCCACCGCTGATAAATACACAATCATTAAAATTAACACATTACGTTACAATATAGAGCAATAAAGGTGTAGTAAGAAAACTAAAAAATAAGTCAAATAATATAGATTATAGTTTCAAATTTATAATAAACTTAAAGCCGAAGCGGGGATTGCGGATCGCAGAAGGGAAAGAGAATTGTTCTCTCTCTTGTTGTGTCCTCTTCGTCCGAGGACTCGTCTACCATCACCGAGGAAATTAATATGGGTGATTCTACCCATGACAACGGGAACGCTTGCTTAACATAGCCGACAAAGATCTCAGGGAAATTCGCTTGGATGTACCTAAGTAGGTTCACCAAAAGATGAAGAGTGTTGATGGCAATAGTCCAACCTGCATATTTATAGTTGACCATATATATATATAGCAAGTGACAGAAAATGTTGAAAGCGTGATTCAGCCAAGCAGTATACGCCTATAATAATGAAAGTGTTATCATATATGACGATAAGTTCGTTAGATGTTAATTTAATTAACGTACTTTATATTTCATTAGTGTCGGTGCAAAATTATTAAAACAAATGTGTTAGTTTAATGTGGAAACCTTTAAATACAAATAAACGCCACCTATTTTATTAAAATAAGATGATAGAAAATAATTTAATGCAGATGAAAATAGATGGCGCTTTAAAATATTACTAATATTTAAACAAAATTGTCGTTACATATATACAAATATAAAATTAATTAAAATGATGTCCTACTGTCCGATTTCGGCCAAGGAGGCTAATCTCTATTGAGAACAGCACAGTACATACTACAGTGCACAAGCATGTGCACACACAGACGCTCTCTCTAGTCTCTCACTCTTATAATCCCATGGAACCGATGGATCTGACGCCTCGATGTTGCTGATCGACGGCGGGTCTAGAGGTACGCAATGAAGCGGTCTCTTGTAATGATTTAACGTGCCCCGAGGACAGTGGCTATCATTGCGAATGATAATTTTTTTTTTTATAGAATAGGAAGGCGGACGAGCATATGGGCCACCTGATGGTAAGTGGTCACCAACGCTCTTAGACATTGGCATTGTAAGAAATGTCAACCATCGCTTACATATCCAATGCGCCACCAACCTTGGGAACTAAGATTTTATGTCCCTTGTGCCTGTAATTACACTGGCTCACTCACCCTTCAAACCGGAACACAACAATATAGTGGCGGTAGAATATCTGATGAGTGGTGGTACCTACCCAGACGAGCTTGCACTAAGCCCTACCACCAGTATATTATAATAATATTATAATATTATAATTCGCGATTTTAAATAAGTTTTCTGTATAAATATATCTATTTGATGCGCGGTTACAAATTCGCGGACTTAGTCGATTTGATCGATAAGACCGTTTGCGTTAAACGTGACTACTGGTGTATATCTCCACTCTTAACTTTAGCTATAAGATCATCATTTGAGGGGGAAGTGAGCACCTGAGTATCGCCATAATATGTCGTCGATGACAGCTGCGTGTTCACATGTCGCCATATTATAATAACAGCTGATATACATAAAGCAGTATATTCATTTATACATATAAATAAAATTTAAGTGTATGTCTGTGACTTCAAAATAACTGCCCCTTTTAAAGTCAATATGACTATTTGCGATTTACCAAAACCAAAACAATCATTTTTTTATTTCTGTCAGTCTGTCTGTTTGTCCAGGCTAATCTCGGAAACGGCTAAAAATTACAAATCGAATTAACAAAATTATTATAAGAAGTATTTTGAAGTTTTGTTTAGTCTTATTTCATCAAAATCGGTTGCTTCTATCAAACTCTGACTCTAAAATTACAATTTATATTAGTTTGGAGTCAGAGGTCCACCACCTATGTTACTTATGTAAAAACACTAGATTTACATAAAACTACCAACTGAAATTGTGTACATGTTTTTGGGTGTAAATAAAATTTATTATTATTTATGTTATAGGTAGCCGGATGGGCAAATGGGCCACCAGATGTTGAGTGATCACCACCGTCCTTAGAGATTGGCGATGTAAGAAATATTAACCATTTCTTACATCGCTAATGCGCCACCAATCTGGGGAACGAAGATGGTATGTCCTCTGTGCCTGTAGTTACACTGGCTTACTCATTCATCTTTCAAATCGGAACGCAAACATACTAAGTTTTTATCTATAGAATATCTGATGAGTGGGTGGTACCAACCCAGAAGGGCTTCAGGGACGGGCTTGGTAGGGCGCAAAGCCTACCACCATTTACAAAGAGCTACTGCTTCGATTATTAATTATAAATAAAGTTTTTAGTGAGTTGAATAGTTTTGTTTAACCTGAGTTTGATAGAATAAAAAAAAATTGGTACGCTTGCTCATTTAGAGTATTAACTATATCCAACGGCGTGGGTAGATGCCGGGGCATTTAAGCAACAGAATCGTGGATCCGAATATTAGTTAGGGATTCACAGTAAGTTCACAGTAAGATTATTAAAAGAATATCTAAAAATAAAAATAAAAACTCCTTAACCTTACTTTTTTCTAACCAGAACGACATATCATGCTTCTTACTTTAAAATCACAGACTTCCAAACTATCATTTATCCTTTCCTTATAGTTAAGCGCGAGCGAAGCCGCGGGCAACAGCTAGTATTTAATAAAATAAAACCATCTGATTGTAGGTAATCATTTATAATGACATAAAATAATAATGACAGGCAGGGCACTAAAATTAACAATATTTATAAAGAGGTTCTATTACATTAAAAGAGGAATTAACACTTAATACAACAATCGCCATAGAAAACACTAATAGCGTGATTCAGGTTTGTCGGATATGACCGGCCACGACACAAATACAATAAAGATACAACTTCCACCAATATATGTATTACTTGGATATTCAAGTAACGCACTTTATTATCGTATCAATTGCTTAAAATAATTAATAAAGTTGTATTAGTAACTCAAATTATTTTTAATTCTTACAAATACAATCAAATGCCGTCTATTTCTTTCGTAATGAACAATTATTTAGTAAAAATAGTTTATTGCAAGTGAAGATAGATGGCAGCTTAAGTAACATATTTAAAGTAAATTATTATTGTCATGTAACAGTATTGGTTGATTTGATGGTGTTATTTACCATATTATAAAATAATAATTATATATTATATTAATAAGTAACAGAACAACAAACGATCTACTAACATGATCAAATAGGATTAAAATACTATCCAATGTACAAAGTTTGTATTTTTTTTAACTTTAATTTCTCTTCAATATTTATTTTTCTATTATTATAAATTACTTTTAAAATATTTAGAATAAGACAAAATGGCGTACAACGATGCGTTGCGTGTCGAACGTAACGTGAGCCTGTGGCGTTTTACTATTTTGTGCTTATGTTCTTATAAACACGTTCGTTAATAGGTAGCTAGCTAGCACGACTAGCTAGCGTGTATCTTATTTAGATACATCTCGGCTGATATATTTATTATTATTATTATTATTATTTATTTATAGACGAGCAGCTGATAAGCTGATATGTCTATGTAAATTGTGTTGAAAAATCATTTTTGCAGAAGTGACAGCTTCTGTGACTTTAACCAGGTATCAAGTCGGTTTTTGAAAGCATTAACTGAAGTGGCCAAAACAATTTCTTCGGGTAACTTGTTCCAATTAGAAACCACTCTGTTACTTAGGAAGTTATGTGCAGCTTGTTTACAGGTTGGAGTTCTGTTTAACTTTGTTTGGTGCCCTCTATATGTTCTATCGTTGTTTTTAGGGTTGTAGATATTCTGTATATCTGGTAAGTCATAGTGGTGGTTAAGGATTTTGTATGTTTCGATTAGGTCACCGCGTAGGCGTCTTTCTTCAAGGGTTGTAAGTTGTAAAGCATGGAGTCTCTCTTGGTATGATTTACGGCGTAGAACATGTGGTATCTTGGTAGCTTTTCTTTGTACATTTTCCAGTAAATTTATGTCTTTTTGGTAGTAGGGATTCCAAATTTGAAAGGCATATTCCAATAATGGTCTTATGTACGTTTTATAAATTTTTAGAAATACTCCAATTGTCATCATTTGAAAGGACCTCCTAATTACATAAATAAATGAGTTTGCTTTCTTCACTATTGTAATTATGTGCTTTTCCCACTTCAAATCAGATGTTATAAGTACACCAAGGTCTCTCTGGACATTAACAGATTCAATGATCTTCTCCTTCAAACTGTACACCATTTTAGGGTTAGTTCGGCCAAGATGAAGAACACTGCATTTGGATGTGTTGAGACTAATGATCCAATCCTTGGTCCACTCCTGGATTCTGTTAAGGTCATCTTGTAGTTGCCCTGAGCTTATTAGAGGGTTAGTAAAGAATTTTCCATCGTCAGCAAAGAATGCTGCTTGAGATTTTATAAGTTCTACCAAGTCTGTTATGTAAATGCCAAATAGATAGGCAGAGAGTACTGATCCCTGGGGGACGCCGCTAAGCACTTGTTTCCGTTGTGATAAGGAGTTACCAACCCGTACTTGGAATGTTCTATCTGAAAGATAGTTTTCTATCCAATTTAGTAGCGCACCCCTCACACCAATATGTTCCAGTTTCTTTAGAAGCCGTTTGTGGGGAACTCTGTCAAAGGCACGTTCGAAGTCCAGGTAAACAACGTCAACCGGTATATTTTTATCAAGGTCTTTTGTCCATGGGTGAACACATGAAAGAAGATTGGTTATGGTTGATCTTTTCTGCACAAATCCATGCTGTCTAGGTGATATAATACATTCACGGCTTAAGAACTGCATCAGTTGATTGCTAATAATTTTTTCCATGATCTTTATGATAATACTAGTGAGGCTGATGGGTCGGAAATTCTCAGGTTGAGTTTTATCACCTTTTTTGTATATAGGTGTTACTATTGCGTGTTTCCAGTCTTGTGGAAGATATTCACTCTGAAAAGATGTATTCATAAGAATAGTCAAAGCTGGAGCTATCGTTTTGACACATGGTTTAAGAATACAACTCGGTATTTGATCAGGTCCAGGTGAGGATTGGGTGTTTAGATTTCGGATGGTTTTTTCCACATCATCAACTGAAAATGTTATGTCACATAAGCTATTTTTTACCTTATTTATTGTAGTAATATCAGTACATTGGTTCGTGTCTGGCTCCTTACAGTAGGCTTTCTGGAATTCTTCCGCAAAGACATCGGCAATATCACTTGGTTCTGTTACCAAGTCACCTTGGTGATTACGCAATGCTGGTGGAATAGTGACTTTATCGGTGGCACATCGACGGATATATGAGTAAAAACTTTTGTCTCCAAGCTCAAGTATTTTTTCTTCGTAGATGTTTCTTTGCTTCCTGGATAGGGATACACAATTGTTATTAACCTCTCTATACTTCATGTAGTTTTCATTAGTCCTATTAAGTTTGTATATGTCCCATTGTGTCTTCTTTTCCGTAACTAGTTTTAATATATCCTTATTTATCCATGGTTTATTTTTGGTTTTATTTCTTACTTTCTTCTCCGGGGCGTGTATGTTAGAGGCTTTATTGATAGCATCTGAAATACTCAACCACAGTTGTGCAGTATCAGCTGAGAAATTTATTTCCTTAAGATATTTCTCCAAGTCGGAATTGTATTTTTCAAAATCAACAAATTGGTAGTATCGTTTTATTTTTGGGCTTATATCCTTTTTTTTAAGTAGAAGTTGTAGATTAAATTCCAGTACACAGTGATCGCTTTTCCCAATCGGAGGTTTATGATTTATTTCATTTATGAGTGTATCCTCGTTGACCAATATTAGGTCGAGTAGAGATGACTCCTGACATTGTCGAAACCTTGTAGGGCTGTGAACCAATTGGACGAGGTTACTATTTAAGTACATGTTGACAAAGAGCTCCTCTGGTCCTGATAGACATTGATCGGTATGTAAAGGCCATTTTAAAGATGGGTAATTGAAGTCACCAGCCACAATTACTGTGTTATTTTCAGAGGCTTCAGAAATTCTGGAGAGCAGTTTTATATCCCGAGGCCTCCATATATTTTCATCTTTATCATCTGGTCTGTATGCACCTACAACGAGAAAATGGTGTGTGTCACACTGAATGTCAATAAAGAGTGCTTCTATATCGTCAGTCATATATTTGTTGTTCAGTCTGGCCACAATTGGCACACCATTCACACAGTCTTTCACATACATTGCCACACCGCCTCCCCTAGTTTTACCTTCAGACTTTTTCTTTTTATGCTTTCGGTCAGCTCTGAACAAAGTATAGCCCGGTATGTTGTAAGTACTATTGCGGTCCTTGTAATTAAGCCATGTTTCTGTAAGAATCACAATACAAGGATTGTTTATGTTCACATAAAGTAGGAAAAGATCAAATTTTGGGGGTAGAGAAAATAAATTAGTGTACATGAAAGTGAGATTCGAATAAGGATTCTTATGTTCGTTTGCTAGTTTTTTTGGTGAATAATCTTAGGGGTGCCTCTTATATATTTTATAGTAAGGTCCTTTTCTCCCTTTTCGATCCTAACTTTCAGATTCTCACGGAGTTTGTTCAATTCCTCACGCTGTTTAGGTGTTTTATCATCATATACTCTTACCTCCTTTTTGAGCTTACTTTTGTTCTTAAGCACCCAAAGAGAATCTTGGCGGGATCCGAACACCACCTTGATTGGACGAGGCTTTCCACAGCCAGGCTCGCGGCGACCCAGGCGCAGCACCCTCACTACACTTAGAGAATGGTCACTTTCCGTATTAATATCAGATAGGATTTTCTTTACACATAACTCATCATATGAAATTCTATCACTGTTATTGTCAGATTCACTCTCCTTAATGCCAACCATAATGACGTTGTTAGCTCTTCGTTCACGTTCTGCTAGTTCCTCGAGCAATGCGTTGGTATCAGGAAGCGAAGTAATCGACGGTACCGGCGCGGGTGATGGTGCTGTTTTCGACTCAGATAGCTGTTTCTTTATGTCGTTCACTTCCTCCCGCAGTCCATCATAGGATTTGATAAGTTTTGGCACCTGGAACAAAGCTTCACGGCACGGCGGGCACAAATATAGGAGTGTACGTTTGCCTTTTAATCCCATTACGCGCGCCTCACTGCTCGTTAAATTACTGCATTGTAAGCATATGTTTCTTTTGCAACCATCACACTGCACCGCATTTTCATCCGTGTGATCATTTTCACATTGAAAGCACTTCATTTTGCTGAATTTTATAACACGGGGTATCAAATCCGACACGAAAAACCGTTATGGTATTTTGACTTTCACTGCACTTCACTATCGTGGTTTTTTAGCGATGTTTATTATTTAGGTACTTGTATTTATATTAAATAGACACGTTAGAACTAAGTATTGGTCACTTTTCGTATGATTTATATTTTATACAAGACAAAATATTGGACGCGATTTTCAACACTGTTTCTTCTCGAGAGGGTAGAGAGAAAAAAAAAATTTATGAATACTTATTATTATTTATAATTCTATTAGTTCTTTTTATCTTCTGTTAAAATATAATATCAAATTAGTAACAGCCAATTGAAGTGGATGTTTCTTTTTTTATTTGTTAAATGAAAATAGTTCTCTAAATTTACCATCCTGCATCACGCTTTAAACTTTTTCTGCGACACTCGCTGTATTTACAATTTCAACGACACGTTACAGCAACCTACTAACAAGCTATACAAAATCGATTCTTACGCACGGCTTCGAGCTATCCGTGGTACATCCGTAATGTAAATCTTCATAAAGCTATCCAACTCGATTCCATCTTCAAAGAAATGAAGGATCTCTCTATATTAAATAGTTTGAGATAGCCGCTAGGCACTCAAACCCGCTATTACGAAGTACTTGTATGTACAGCTCTCAGGGGTTCTTCTTTTTCGTTCCGTAGGCTTCCTAAAGACGTCCTTATTGCCCCCGATGATACGATTAGATCGGCCAATATCAACACGATAGAATACAGAACAAACACACACCAACCCCATCGGCGGGGTTGAGAGCCCTCTTTTATTATAACCCGTCCTCGCTTAGGCGTATGACGGGGTCATTGCACACATAGTGTCCACCTGCCTGACGTCGACGGTGTCGTAAGCTGAGGTTCGGCCTCACAGGAGGCGCCCTTAGGACACGCGTATTCTGAGCCCTTAAGCGGGCTCCCAATATCCGGCTGATTATCTTAGACTCGCCCCCCGCCCGGTGACGCTGTCGAGGCCACTTGGGCCAACAGCAACAGGTCCATTAGAAAAAAAAACTTTTAGTAGGATATCACATTCCGATACCGACATCGAGTCGCATGTCGGTAATTCTCTCTGTAGGTATATTTGAAAAGTAATATTATGGATATTACTTTTGTTATATATTATTACGGATACTAATTTTATTATATTATGCATAATCTACCGCCAGAGGGCGTCACACTGTTAAGTGCAACAAAACACAACATGTGTTTTTATTGAATACTTCCTATTTTATTCATAACGAACTTATTTTTTTTATAAAAACAATATATCATTTAAAACCGCAAAACTAGAAAGAAACGTAGTAGGTATATGAAATTAAAATACTGTAGGTAGCCCTGTCGCGTGTTTACGCAGCGCGCGGCTGTATATAATTATTTCTAACGATAAGACAGCCGAGTAACAATATTTGATATAAAACAATATAGTAGCTTGTCCGAGTTACCATATCTGATTGATTTGTCAACTCGGACTAGCCTGACAACTGGCTCACCGCGAAGAGGATGACCCCCCTGCAATGGGTCGATAAATTATATATATAGCAAGTGTCGCAGAAAAAGTTACAAGCGCGATGCAGGATCGTCATAAAAGATTTTATTTAACAAAGAAATATTTACTTCGTCGATGGCACGACATTCTTTTATAATATAAGGCAAAAGAAATTTAATAGAATTGTAAAGAATAATAACTATTAATGAACTATATCAGCCTATTTTCAAAAACGACATTTTGTCGAATTATTAATATTTTAAAGCAATTTATATAATAAAGTTCAGAAAAATCTAATATTGTACATTGAATAAGGTAGGTGCGGGTAATAAGGCCTGTCGGCTAATAAGGCCTGAATAACAAAAATTCTATTTAAAATGATCGTATTTGGTCACCCTTGTAGGTAGTATCTTATATATATAATATATCGAATCGAATATATATATTGAGGGTATTCTCTGAATATTCTCGTATTGTGTTCGGTAAGATAATTGTATATATAAGTCATGCCATCTCTCCGTTTGGACATCCCCCGCTCCCCGCAACGACCCCCTCCGGTGCCAGTTGTACTCGCCGCGTCCTCCGACGTCGGCTTGAGGAAACGGCCGGTGCTAGTTGCCAGGAGTCTGCCTGCTCAGAGAAGAGAAGCGCACGAGTGGATCCTGCACTTTTTTGGTAACCAAAAAATCCTGCAGGATCAATAAAGCATCGGACAGCTGAAGATCAGAATTACCGATGTGCACGGACCGAACTTCCGCTCGCGGGCGCTTAGCTGGGCCTCCCCTAGGGGTCTCACCTGGCTTGGTTGCACGCGCTGAGGTCGTGGTGCCCGTGCATATCTATCGTGAGCAGCAATCCGACACCACCATCATGTCTGAAGGGGGGGAGCCCCCCCCCCCCCTTAGACCAACGCAAGCGTGGCCGAGGCAGGTCCGGCATCGCGCGGTCAGTTGTTCGAAGAGACATCTTCGACAACTCGACCGTGCCTGTCACCCTCACCCCCGCCGCCGCCCCACGTATTCGCATACTGCATGCGGAAACCGGAAGAGAGGAGGTTCACCGGGCTGCTGAAGCAGACTTCGCTGCCACTGTAGCTGTGTCTACAGCAGGCACGGAAGGAGCCAAGCGCCCGAGACCGGACTCTTCTGCGGAGTCATTAGAAGGGGAGGACAAGCGCCGCAAGACCGACGTCTCCCTCGCATCACCGCCGTATGGATCGCCGCAGGACTCGGCGTCTTCATCGCGCACGGCATCGCCTACAGCGGGCGAAGCAAGCGAAGAAGGACGGCCAAGGGAATGACCACCGCCGCGATCCCCCTCCCCGATGGAGGGGGGGTCGCAAGACACCTGGCCGCGTGACTCGACGAGCTACGCGGCCCTGCCATCGACGGTTGAGGAGAGGACAGCCTCCCGTCCCACTTCACCGCAACCGGGGCCGTCAGGGGTCTCGTATGCGGCGGCCACTGCCGCTCCAGCGTCGCCCAGGAGTCGGGCCCCTGCACCGGTACCAGCCCCAAGAACGACGCCTCGTTCCAGCTACCCGCCGATTACGGCGGAACGCCTACCGAACTGGACGAGGCACTTCGAGGTGCTGAAGAATAAACTCGGACACGCCCCGAACGCACGCCCTTTAGGAAAGGGAGTGCGCTTCTTGCCCGGATCCGCGGAGGAGTTTCGGGTCATCCAGCGCCATCTGACTGAGGCTATGAACCAGGATAAGACTATATCCTGGTTCTGCTATAGCCCAGCCGCGGAACTGCCAACCAAGGTGGCCATTAGGGGGCTGCCACTCGACACACCCCCGGAAGAGGTGATCGCCGCCCTGCGCAGTTTAGGGTTCCCTGCGCAGAGCGCGAAGGCGATCCCAGGCGGAAGAGGTCGACATGGGTGCACCTACTTCGTCCAGCTGGTGCACCTGAAGAAGCAGGAGCTCACAACACTATATAGAACTACTGAGCTCCTGTGCATGCCCGGCCTGCTGATTGAGGCCTGGAGAGGCGCGAAAAGCCCACCTCAATGCCACCGCTGCCAGGCATTTGGCCACTCCTCGGCCAATTGCCACAGACAACAAAAGTGTGTTCGCTGCGCCGGCGAACACCTGGCACGGGACTGCCCGAGACCATTGTCAGAACCACCGACGTGCGCAAACTGTGCAAAGGCGCACACAGCAAAGGACCGGAGGTGCCCGGTCTTCAAGAAAGAAGCACGAAGGAGGGGCATTAACGTGCCCGCCCCTCGCCCGAACGGACCGAGAGCACAGCCAAAGGGGGACAGGGAGCGTGTCCCCCCGGTAGCACCTAAGCAGGTGGTCGGTCGCCCTATCGTCGCAGAACCCAAAGCGACGATAGTAGTCGACCAGCGAACAAAGCAGCCACCTCCTGTGAAGAAAGCCACGGAGGTGCGAACTAAGCTTGCGCCCCCAACAACTCTGGCGCCTCCAGCCAACCAGCCGACGGCCAGGGACCAACCTCTAAAGGCGCCTAGCAGAAAGAGGAAGAGGAAGAGGGCAGCTAGGCCACCCAGGACTGAGCCTGCGGCGGCATCGACGCCGCAGCCCAGGAAGGCAGCGACGGAGCCAAAGTCCGCTCCGGCTACCGCCACGCGGCCGGTGGTGAGGCAAGAAGTGCCTCCCCCTGTGCAGATGACAACCTCGGCCAGTGCGAAAGGCCCGGACACCACCATCATCGTCCGGGTCTTCATGGAGGCACTGACAGCGATCCTGGTCGCCTATACACAAGGCCAGGACATAATACCTGCCATCTCAGCTGGAATAGCCGCTCTTGCGAAGCTTAATTCCAGCTGAGAATACTCTATTGGAACCCAGGTGGCATACGTGGCCATATCCGGGAGCTGACCCTACTCGCCCAGTCGCAGAATATTCACGTAATCCTCCTGGGCGAGACGAAGCTCTCGGCCGAAATCGAGCTCCGAATCCCGAACTTCTTCGTGTATCGGCGAGATGAAGTCTCTCCCCGGGGCTGCCCATTCAGAGGAACTGCAGCCCTGGTGAGGAGGGATATCATACACGAAGAACTTGCACATGCACCGTTTGTGAGCCTACGTACGCAGGGGGTGCGTGTGCATGCTGGTGAGACGGAGCTGCTGCTGTATGCCGCCTACACGCCACCCGGACAGGTTTTCTGCAGCACCGATGTCCAATCGCTTATCGACTCGCCGATGCCTACACTGATCGTGGGTGATCTGAACGCGAAGCACCACGCTTGGGGCTCGCGCGTCATCACCCAGGCGGGTAGGCACCTGCTCGAGGATAGCGAACGACAGGGTTACGGTGTGTTGGGTCCAGGAGCGCCGACCCACATACCGACTAACCCTACGTACCAGCCGGACGTCCTGGACATCGTGCTGCACCACCGACTAGACGCACCCATCGATGTTGAGGTGAACTACGACCTCAACACACCGTAACCGTAACCGTAACAGCCTGTGAATGTCCCACTGCTGGGCTAAAGGCCTCCTCTCCTCTTTTTGAGGAGAAGGTTTGGAGCTTATTCCACCACGCTGCTCCAATGCTGGTTGGTAGAATTCACATGTGGCAGAACTTCAGTGAAATTAGACACATGCAGGTTTCCTCACGATGTTTTCCTTCACCGTAAAGCACGAGATGAATTATAATCACAAATTAAGCACATGAAAATTCAGTGGTGCTTGCCCGGATTTGAACCCACAATCATCGGTTAAGATTCACGCGTTCTTACCACTGGGCCATCTCGGCTTTTCTTCGCCTGCCTCAACACACAACATCTACCAATTGTGGTCACAATCGCCCTCCAGCGCGACTTCACAGTGCCCCGCTCCCCTCGTTTGCGGGTCGACTGGGGGCGCTACTCCTCAGAGCTCTCGGAGTTTGAGCTCACGGTCCCGATCGCGACGACTGAAGATGTAGAAGGAGCTGCTTCTAAAATTTATGAGGCGATCCAGAAAGCCAAAGAAGCAGCCACCTCTCAAGGAAACACGCCGAGAAGTCGTCAGGACCAGCTGCCGAGCTCGCTCCGAGTAAAACTGAGGAAGAAGCGTAATCTTCGCCGACCATGGGCGCGAACGCGCTGCCCGAGGGTGAAGCGTGACCTCAACAGGATTGCAGAGGAAGTGTCGCGTGCGCTCGTGGCTCTCGAGGATGATTACTGGGAGGCCACCATCGATCGAGCATCCGAGCACGACACTACGTTGTACCACCTCTGCAAACAACTTACCGGACATGACTCGCCTGTCTACCCGCTCCTAGATCGAGCGGGTAACAGAAGATATTCCGCCAGCGACAGAGCAGAGATCCTGGCGGAATATTTGGAGGGTCAATTTACCCCCAACCCACCGGACTTGTCTAAGATCGATGTCGTCCATCATCACGCGGCGATCCAGAGTCAAGTGGAGGTATTCCTGTCGGCCCCAATCCCGCCGCTACAGAAGAAAAAAATTGAGTTACTAATAGAACTTTATGAATTATTTTAAGCAATTGATACGATAAAGTGCGTTACTTGAATATCCAAGTAATATATTAGTGAAAATTGTATTTTTTTTTAAATGTGTAGGCTAGCGCTTGACTGTTATCACACCTGATGGAAAGTGAGATACAGTCTAAGATGGAGCGCGCTTGCCTAGAAGATGCCTATTCACTCTAGACTTGAAGGTACCCACATTGTAGGTGGTGGGGAAAACGGAGGTTGGGAGGGTATTCCAGACATTGGCGGTGCGTATTAGAAACTAAAAAGCAAATCGTTTCGTACGTGTCTTAAATACGTCAAATCAATACCCGTACGTAACGGGTGCAGATATTTTCGATGCCTCGCAGTTCTATGGTAAAAAGGTGACGGGGGAACCAAATTAAATAGTTCCTGAGCACACTCTCCGAAATATATCTTGTAGAATACCGACAGACAGGCAACCTTACGACGATGTTCTAAGGTTTGGAGTTTTGTGACCAGTGTCTGGTCGCCAATGAGCCTCATTGTATTTGTATATATATATTGTAGTATCTTTATTGTATTTGGTTGTGGCCGGTCATATCCGACAAACCTGAATCACGCTATTAGTGTTTATTAAATACCCACCCCCTATATATTATTGTTGGTCGGTATGTGGGTCGGTGCTCCTGGATCCAACACACCGTAACCCTGTCGTTCGCTATCCTCGTGCAGGTGCCTACCCGCCTGGGTGATGACGCGCGAGCCCCAAGCGTGGTGCTTCGCGTTCAAATCACCCACGATCAGTGTAGGCAGCGGCGAGTCGAAAAGCGTTTGGACATCAGTGCTGCAAAAAGTCTGTCCGGGTGGTTTGTAGGCGGCATACAATAGAAGCTCCATCTCACCAGCATACACACGCACCCCCTGCGTACGTAGACTCACAAAAGGTGCATGTGCAAGTTCCTCGTGTATGATGTCCCTCCTCACCAGGGCTGCAGTTCCTCTGAATGGGTAGCCCTGGGGAGAGACTTCATCTCGCCGATACACGAAGAAGTTCGGGATTCGGAGCTCAATTTCGGCCGAGAGCTTGGTCTCGCCCGAAGTAGCGAGTAGGGTCAGCTCCCGGACATGGCCTCGTATGCTGCCTGAGTTCCAGTATAATATTCTCAGCTGGAATTTAATTTTGAAATTTAATTGAATTTCGCAAGCGCGGCGATTCTAGCTGAGATGGCAGGAATGATGTCCTGGCCTTGTGTGTAGGCGACCAGGATCGCCGTCAGTGCCTCCATGAAGACCCGGACGATAATGGAGTCCGGGCCTTTCGCACTGGCCGAGGTTGTCTTCTGCACAGGGGGAGGCACTTCTTGCCTCTCCAACGGCCACGTGGCGGCAGCCGGAGCGGACTTTGGCTCCGTCGCTGCCTGCTTGGGCTGCGGCGTCGATGCCGCCGCAGGCTCAGTCCTGGCTGGCCTAGCTGCCCTCTTCTTCTTCCTCCTCTTTTTGTTCGGCTTCCGAAGAGGTTGACCCCTGGCCATCGGATGGTTTGCTGGTGGCGCCAGAGTTGCTAGGGTCGCTAACTTAGCTCGCCCCTCCGTGGTTTTCTTCAGGGTAAACGGCCGTTTCGGTTGATGGTCGACTACTATTGTCGCTCTGGGTTCTGCGACGATAGGGCGACCGACCATCTGCCTAGGTGCTACCGGGGGGACACGCTCTTTATCTCCCCTGGTTTGTACTCTCGGTCCGTTTGGGCGAGGGGCGGGCACGTTGATGCCCCTCCTTCTTGCCTCTTTCTTGAAGACCGGGCACCTACGGTCCTTAGCGGTGTGCGCCTTGGCACAGTTTGCGCACGTTGGTGGATCGGAGATCGGTCTCGTACAGTCTCTGGCTAGGTGTTCGCCGGGACAGCGAACACACCTCTGCTGCCTATGAGAATTGACCGAGGAATGGCCAAATGCCTGGCAGCGGTGGCATTGAGCTGGGCTCTTCGCGCCCCTCCAGGCCTCGACCAGCAAGCCGGGCATGCACAGGAGTTCGGTTACTTTGTATAACTTTTTGAGTTCCTGCTCCTTTAGGTGCGCCAGCTGGACAAAGTAGGTGCACCCGCGCCGACTTCTTCCGCCTGGGATCGCCTTCGCGCTCTGTGTAGGGAACCCTAGACTGCACAGGGCGGCGATCACCTTTTCCGGGGGTGTGTCTAAAGGCAGCCCCCTAATGGCCACCTTGGTGGGCAGTTCCGCGGCTGGACTGTAGCAGAACCAGGATATTGATTTATCCTGGCTCATAGCCTCCGTCCTCCGTCCAAGTGGCGCTGTATAACCCGTTTCCTAGAGGGCGTGCGTTCGGGGCGTGTCCAAGCTTACCCTTCAAGACCTCGAAATGCCTCGTCCAGTTCGGCAGACATTCCGCCGTAATCGGCGGGTAGCTCGAACGAGGTGCCTTTCTCGGCATTGGTACCGGTGCGGGGGCCCGACTCCTGGGCGACGCTGGAGCGGCAGCGGCCGCCGCATAAGAGACCCCTGACGGCCCCGGTTGTGGCGATGTGGGACGGGAGGCTGTCCTTTCCTCGACCGTCGATGGCAGGGCCGCGTAGCTCGTCGAGTCGCGCGGCCAGGTGTCTTGCGACCCCCCTCCATCTCATCAGGTTCTTCTTTTTCGTTCCGTAGGCTTCCTAAAGACGTCCTTATTGCCCCCGATGATATGATGTTTTAATAACGACATTTGAACCAGAGAATAGGTATTCGAAAGACATTTCTCGCGTTTATGATAATTCTAAGGATATTGCACAGTTCTTATCACAAGCTTGGGTGTTGTGGCGGCGTATTACTAAGGATACATTATCAAATAATGACGCAGTCGAGGCCGTAATCGACTGTATTAGTGATGAGCGGTTGAGAATTGAATAATTTAATGCTAGGGCATCCTCGGTGCCAGAGTTGATTTCTGACGCATCATCCATTCGGGTCAAGCGTCCCCATCATCCAGACCATTGATAAACCATTTTGTCTAATTTGCAAAAAAACGGGTCATGAAGCACGTGATTGTCATTTTCGTGACAAAAATTACACGCGACAACTGCGACACCAAGATAACAAAATCGTACCCGGAAATAATAATAGTAGTAAACCATCTTGTACATTCTGTTCGAGGTTAGGTCATACTTTTGAAACGTGCTACAAACGGGAACGTGCGGTTGTTTCTAACGTTAACTGTGTAGGTAAGCCTAAATTAAATTCAATACTGGTGGTTGTTGGAAATTTAAAATTATATGCGATTTTTGATAGCGGAGCCGAATGTTCCGTAATACGTGCAATTTTGACGAGCCGGTTGGCATGGTTGGTATACTTGCCTTTCACGCCGAAGGTTGTGGGTTCGATTCCCACCCAGGACTAACATTTGTGTGCATGAACATGTCTGTTTGTCCTGAGTCTGGGTGTAATTATCTTATATAAGTATGTATTTACAAAAGAAAATTAGTATATGTAGTATATCAGTTGTCTGGTTTCCACAGCACAAGCTTTGTACAAGCTTAATTTGGTATCAGATGGCAGTGTGTGAAAAATGTCCCACGATTTTATTATATATTATTATTAATCTATTACTGCGTAACCGCCCGGTAAATGACTCGATGTTGTAAGGTATTTAAAAGGATTAGGACAATTCACGATAGTGTCTCTTTCAACACTTATAGCGGTTTGTATTTTCGATAATTTAAGAGTTGAACTTCAATTTCACGTGGTCCCGGACTACGAAGTTTGCTCAGACATTTTGATAGGAATGAATCTTGTTGAGGACACAAATCTGAGCGTCAGAGTAAATTCTCGAGGTGCAACTTTAATCCACCAACCAGTGATTCACCACATGCGAACTCAATGTAAAAAATTTGATAAAATTGACTTTGACTTAACGGATGATAATCAAATCGGTCAATTAAAAATCTTTCTGAATAAATGCCAACATTTGTTTATACGTGGCTATCCACAGTCACGTGTCAATACTGGCGAACTTTTGATACGCCTAAAAGATGAAAATAAGTTTGTCGAGCGTAGACCATATCGATTAAGTCCAGTAGAGCGGGAGAAGGTGCGCGAAATAGTCTCTGATCGTCTCGAACATAATATTATTCGTGAAAGTAAATCTCCTTTCTCTAGTCCAATAATATTGGTTAAGAAGAAGAACGGTAAGGATCGCATGTGCGTGGATTACCGGGAATTGAATCAGAATACGCTAAGAGATCCATTGCCAATTATTTCTGATCAGATAGACCAAATAGCAGGGTGTATTTATTAGTCTACGTTTGATATGGCGGCGGGGTTCCACCAAATACCTATTTCAGAGGGTTCAATTGAAAAAAAATAACTGCTTTTTGTACACCGGATGGATTATATGAGTACTTGACTATGCCGTTCGGGCTTAGTAACGCTGTTTCAGTCTACCAGCGGTACATAAATAGGGCCCTGGCTCCTCTCTTAAATTCAACAGAGCAGGTTTGTCAGGTATATGTTGACGATGTACTCTTTAAGAGCCGCAAATTTCATGAGGGACTATCTCATATAGAACGTATTTTGGTAGCTTTGCAAAACGCAGGATTTTCAATAAATATCGAGGAAACTGCTTTCTTTAAAAGCTCCATTGAGTATTTGGGAAACATTATATCAGACGGACAAGTTAGTCCTAGCCCGAGAAAAGTGGAGGCTTTAACGAAAGCACCGATCCCAAAAACAGTGAAACAGGTTAGACAGTTTAACGGCCTGGCCGGATACTTTAGACGTTTCATTCCAAATTTCTCGCGTGTAATGGTTCCACTTTATGAGCTAACAAAGAATGATGTGAAGTGGGAATGGAACGAAAGATACGACGAGGCTCGAAACCATATTATACAACATTTATCTACTGCGCCTACCCTTATGCTATTTCAGGAGAACGCCCCCATTGAACTATACACGGATGCAAATAGTATCGGATACGGAGCGGTGCTGATCCAGATCATCGGGCAACGCCAGCATCCAGTCGCGTACATGAGCCAGCACACCACCGATGCCGAGAGCCGCTATCACGCCTACGAGCTGGAGACGTTGGCAGTGATAAGGGCCGTCAAACATTTTCGGCATTACCTTTACGACCGAAAATTTAAGGTAATCACGGACTGTAACGCCTTGAAGGTATCTAAAAACAAGAAGGATCTTCTTCCCCGAATACATAGGTGGTGGGCCTTCCTACAACATTATGATTTCGAAGTTTAGTTCAGGAAGGGAGAGCATTTGCAGCATGCAGATTTTTTTAGTAGAAACCCATCAACTGAGATGTCTGTCAATGTCCTGATTAGAGACAGGGGATGGTTGCAAATCGAACAGCGACGTGATGATGTTCTTCGCCCAATAATAGACAGCATGTCTGGCAATAGCCCAGTTCCCGGCTACGTTCTTGAGGATGGCGTTCTCAAAAAGATGCTCACAGATTCTATACATATAGTTGACAGCGGTGTCACTGTCCCGGGGCGCCTCGGTTGCGAGGGACCTCCACGGACACACCTGTTAAGTGTCCGATGGATCTGAGGTTGAAAATTTTCTTGCCCTCTGGAGAGAGGTCAAGAATGACCAAGGCGAGGTCGTAGGCCTTCTTAGATTACGCGTTGTACATACGATGTACTTCCTAGCTATTCTATAGCTTCCCCATTTAAAAGTACATTCGTTTTTACAAATTTCACGTTGGGAGTACTGAATTTAATACATTTTGACTTTTTACTGTTTAACAGTAAATTATTAGCACTAAACCAATGTACTATTTCAGAGAGAGCATTGTTCACCTCGACATATATTAATAAACGTCTTTTTATTTTAAAAATCAAGGAAGTGTCATCAGCACACAATACTATCTCGTGTTTGTTATTTAGTAAATGTGGCAACTCATTTATATAAATGAGGAACAGAAATGGACCAAGAATAGATCCTTGAGGACCCCCACACCAACTGAAGCCCCGGGAGATCTCTTTCCATTTATGTCAACCCTCTGAATCCGATTGCTCAAATACGAAATCAGGAGGCTGAGTGCTGTGTCTTTAATCCCATAGTGACGTAGCTTCCTGATCAACGTGTCATGTTGCACTCAATCAAAAGCCTTAGATAAGTCACAAAATATCCCTATGGCATCCTTTGACTCTTCCCAGGCTCTATAAATATTCGAGGTCGAGCGACCCCTTGTAAAGCCAAATTGTTTATTGTGGAGCAACTTGTATGTATCAAAATGTACTAATATTTGGTTGAGCATTAATTTTTCAAAAATTTTGCTAAGCTTTGGTAGTACAGAGATGGGTCTATAATTGTTGGGGTCTGAAAACTCCTTGAATTGACTGTCTTTGAAATAAATATGGGATTGAATTCTTTTTTAATTAATTTAAAAAAATTGTTACAAAACAAATTAGAATTTTCATGTAATGGTAAATATGAGAGCTTTGCCATAATATTCGTAACTTCTCCATTCGATTCATATTGATTGGTACATATGTTTGTTTTATTTCTTTATTATTATTTTTTATTTTTGAATTAAACGAATTAATGAGGCCAACTGTCCACAATGGTCGGTACTTAACATATTTACAATATGTTTATGATGTGGTACACATCTAGTAAATATAACACATTTTTAATAATAAGCTAATATAATTACGTAATGGTGTCGTCGGTGTCGGTGTCGGTGACGTGACGTGATGACTGAATCGTTTGAAACTGTATTTATTATATATGTTCATCGAAACTATTTGTGGCCCTGAAAGGGGCCTTTTTCCCAATAAATCGTAGCGTAATCATCATATGAACACTTGCGAGCCATCTTGTCGTATCGCCGTCTATGTATGATCTACTATGATGGGAAGCGATGGACATACACGAACTTCGTCGTCCGTCGAACCGTCGAAAGCGGGCGCGCAGACTCTTCGTTCGACTACTTCGTTTACTTAGAGCTCGAGTACTTCGTTACGGCCTTAGTGCCTTCGCTTACGGCGTGCTTGGCGAGCTTGCCAGGTAGGAGCAGCTTCACCGACTTCTGTACCTCCCTCGATGTAATCGTCGATCGCTTGTTGTAGTGAGCGCGACGAGAAGCCTCGGCGGCGATGCGCTCGAAGATGTTGATCACGAACGAGTTCATGATCGACATGGCCTTACTCGAGATACCGGGATGAAACTGTTTCAGAACTTTGTAAACGTAGATGGCGTAGCTCTCCTTCCTCTTATGCTTCTTCTTCTTATCCGATTTGGAGATATTCTTCTGAGCTTTGCCTGATTTCTTGGCGGCCTTTCCGCTAGTCTTGGGCGGCATGATGATGGATATAAAAATTCACAGTTCTGATAATAAACAACAGTATACGTATATACGTGCGCACTGCACGGAAACGCAAGCGAATATGTGATGAAGCGATCGGGCGATTTTTCTTTTAAGCATATCCCGCTCGACCCGCTTAGCGCTCTCTCGTACGGTGCGCCATATAGACGCACACGCATCGACCAATAGGATACGATAGGACGACAATAACCACCGGATTGAGAAGCCACAGTATACACAACAACCTACTAAATAAAATAAAAAGTCGCTGGGTCACATTGACCCTGGCCCTTTGGGCCAGAATGAATTGACACGATGGTCAAGACCGTCGAGGAGGAGCAGCCCGGGTAGGGGAGGTAACCCCGAGGCCCGTACCCAGACTGGCCTAGGCCAGTCAGGAGGACCGAATATATATATTCTTATACTAAACGAAATTCCCCGTCCTCCTCCCTACCTCGACCTCCACTATCGCCCGTCGTTCCGATCTCGATACGAATTCTTTTCGATTATTCCTCTTATTTTTTTTTCCTCTACTAATGAGGGTAACTGCGTTCGTGTGTGAATCGAATCGATATTATATATTATTAATTTGTTAACATATTTAATACATATATATATATATATATATATATATTTTCTATATATATTTTTTTTTTCTTCGATATAACGAGATCGTCTACTACTAAGTTAATATATATAAAAATTTAAGATAAGTCGGAACGTCGAAACCTCATTTTGATTTTGCACTTACGATATAATACATATTTTGTGGCCCTGAAAAAGGTCTTTTTTATAATATCATGATGAACGATGTCGTTCGTTTTTATCATGTATATGTCATATTTTGTATCATGCAGTTTTTTTCTTTAAATAAATAAATAAATCAATTATTCGAATCGGCCTTCCGTCTAGATTCTAGAAGTTACAACGGGTAAACGGTGACAATGTTGAGGGCCAAGAATATTGGCTATCATACATACGCACTTGAGGAGGAAAGACAACTCCGAGTTGTCGTACGAGGTCTTCCTAAGGAACTCAGTAATGAGTTCATTTATGAGGACCTGAAATCGCAGGGCCTACCTGTGCGCGAAGTACATCGTATGTACAACGCGCAGTCCAAGAAGGCCTACGACCTCGCCTTAGTAATACTTGACTTCTCTCCAGAGGGTAAAAAAGTATTTAACCTCCGATCCATTGGACGCTTATCAGGAGTGTCTGTGGAGGTCCCTCGAAACCGAGGCGCCCGGGGACAGTGTCACCGCTGTCAGTTGTACGGGCACTCTGCTCGTAACTGTCACGCCCGCCCCAGGTGCGTTAAGTGCCTCGGGGACCACGGCACGAGCGATTGCCCTCGCAAAGAGAGGGTCGCAGAGGTACCGCCTGCGTGCGTACTCTGCCAAACTCAGGATCACCCGGCTAACTACCGTGGATGCTCGAAAGCACCACGACGTCAAATAAGCCGAGGCAAGCCCCAAGCTAAAGGGACTCGTACGCCATCAGTAAAAACACCAATCGCTCCTTCGACAGTCCCTATTGCGGCACAGCCCCCTAAGGGTAATGCCTGGGACAAGCCTCTCTCAATGGTGCAGAAGCCTGCACCCCCAACTGCGCCGGCTCCTAAGCCGTCGCAGCCCCCTAGGGTCCCTTCCTCCGCTTCCGCTGTACGTAAGGACAGCATTGCGGACGACCTTAAACTCGTTTGTGACTTCGTCGGGGCATTCAACCCGAACGAACTACGTGTGCTTGCAGGTAAGCTAAGGGCTGCTAACAACAGCCCGCAGGCTCGACTGCAAGCAACCGTCGAGCATGCCGGTCTCATTGACGCCATATGGCGTTACACAGCTCCCTCTCATTTAATATATTAAATGTCAGTCCCAGTAGGTAGGTACAAACCCCGATCGTTAACTATTGCTTCGTTTTATGCAAACGGCCTTAAGAAGCAAATGCAACTTGTTCGCGACTTTGTCACCGCGCATCAAACTGACTTCCTGCTTGTTCAGGAAACCTTCTTAAAACCGAGTTTACGCGATCCGAAAATCGCTAATTACAACATCGTACGCAACGATAGAGTCAGTGCCCTCGGGGGCACATTAATATACTATAGGAGATCGCTTCATTGCACTCCTATGGATCCACCGCCGCTTAGAAACATCGAGGCGTCTGTATGTCGGGTGAGTATGACCGGTCATCAACCGATCATACTCGCTTCGGTCTATTTATCCCCGACGAAAACATTACTCGAAAGCGATATTAGATCGTTACTTTCGATGGGTAGCTCGGTCATTCTGGCCGGCGACCTTAACAGTAAACACACTAGATGGAACTCCATTCGGACAAACCGCAACGGTACCATCCTTGATAGTTTAACGGCTCTATCGAGCTTTAACTTTGAAATAATTGCTCCCACAACACCGACCCGCTTTCCCTTTTATAATAGCCATGATCGCGATAGGGCCGATATATTAGATATTGCCATTTTAAACGACGTAACACTACAGTTACGTTCAATAGAAGCCATAGCCGAGTTAGACTCGGACCACAGACCGGTAGTCATACGGCTAGGACCCGAGCCTACGCTAACCCAGCAAACTAAAACAATCATTGATTGGAAAAAGCTCGAAGAGCAACTTCAATCAATCGATTCACCTGCTTTAGAAGCAATACCCGACGTCATAGACACAGTCGATGCAGCGAAAGCGGCCACTTCACAGGTCACTAACTTTATTCGCGACGCGATACATAATAGCTCTAGGGAGATTCCAGTGCAACCAGACGGCCGCTGGGAACTCCCTAGTGATATAAGGGACCTTATTACTCGTAGGAACTCAGCCAATAGAGCTCACGATTCGTGTCCTTCGAATGTAAATAAAAAACGACTCTGGGATCTGCAAAGAAAGGTTAGAGCCCGAATTGCAGATCACAGTGACGAGCGCTGGGGGAAAAAGCTAAGCGAGCTGTCACCGTCTCACCTAGCTTACTGGCCCCTAGCTAGAACATTAAAAAATGACACGATTTCTACTCTACCACCTTTGATTCGTTCCGACCGATCAGTTGCATTTGACGATAACGAAAAGGCCGAGTGCTTAGCGGACAATATTGAGAGCCAGTGCTCCCCCAGTCTACACCCGTGTGACCCCGAGCACCTTGCGAAAGTTGACTCGACGGTCACACAATTAATTTCTCATCCCCCCGATAGCGAACCACTCACCCCAACCACGTTAGATGAGGTCAAAAAGATAGTGCATGATCTACATGCTAAAAAGTCGCCCGGCCCCGATCGTATTACGAACAAAGTAATAAAATACTTACCCGCTCAGATTCTTTGCTTATTAGTAGCAATTTTCAACGCCCTTATGGCAGGCTGCTCCTTCCCAGATCAGTGGAAAGAGGCTACCGTTATCGGTATATATAAGCCCGGTAGGTCTAGAAATCTATCCACTAGTTACCGTCCTATTAGTCTCATTAACTCATTGGGTAAGATTTACGAACGATTAATATTAGCCCGACTAAAAACTATTATAGAAGCTAATAACCTTCTCGTTAACGAGCAATTCGGCTTTAGAGCCGGACACTCGGCCACACATGCAGTGCACCGCGTCACGGAGCACATCTTAGCAGGCCTCGCTCGACCTAAGAGGCCGCGATACACAGGAGCCCTTTTCTTCGATGTAGCGAAAGCCTTCGATAAAGTCTGGCATAATGGACTTATATATAAGTTACATATGCTAGGCATTCCCGTTAGTCTTGTACGTATCGTACACGACTATCTGTCGAACCGTACATTCCGGTATAACGTAGAAGGCACTCTGTCCTCTGCTCGCCCCTTACGAGCCGGAGTCCCTCAAGGATCCGTGCTATCACCCACACTCTACTCCTTATACACATCGGACATCCCGAAGTGTAAAAGTACAGAGCTAGCCCTATTCGCGGACGATACCGCTATATATACTTCGTCTAGATCAGCTAGACTCATTACTCTCCGCCTTCAGGCCGCGGCCAACGCTCTAAGCGCCTGGTTTCGAACCTGGAGGATAGAAATTAATCCAGACAAAAGCACTGCAGTATACTTTCGACGGGGTGGCAGTAAATGTAACTCCCCCGAAACCCGTCCGGGGTCAATAACCCTATACGATAGGCCCGTCCCTTGGCTTGATAAAGTCAAATACTTAGGTTTCATATTAGATCATGCACTGAATTTTAAATCTCATATAACTAATATAAGGAACAAAGCTTTCTTTGTTCTAAGTAGACTATATCCGATGCTATGTAGGCGCAGTAAAATGTCCCTTAGAAATAAGGTGACATTATACAAAGCATGCATCCGTCCCATACTTACATACGCGAGTGTCGCATTCGCACACACGAGCGAACACAATATAGCCCGCCTACAGGCTATACAAAATAGATTCTTACGCATAGCCACGGGCTGCCCTTGGTACATGCGTAATATAGATTTACACAGAGATTTCAAACTTGATTCCATTTCTAAGGTAATCAAGGATCTCTCAATAAAATATTTCGAGAAAGCCGACAGGCACTCGAACCCTCTCATACAGATTACTAGCAAGTATAGCCCTCGGTGGCATTCTAAATCGATTCATAGGCGTCCTAAAGACGTCCTAGTCGCCCCCGATGATTAAATATCATCGGCCAACGCTAACTTGTTAGGGAACACAATGAACACACACCGACCCCGCCGGCGGGGTCGACGACTCTCTTTCATTACGTCCCGTCGACGCTTAGGCGTATGACGGCATTTTAACGCAGGAGTCCTCCCCTCCCGATTTCAACGGAGTCCTAAGCCGAGGTCCGGCCTCACAGGAGGCACCCTTAGGACGCCCGTCTCTCTTGAGCCCTGTGTGGCTCCCAACATCCGGCTGAGTTAATCTCGCCCATCCCGCCCGGTGACGCTGTAGAGGCCAATAAGGCCAACAGTATTACTCAATTCGAAAAAAAAAAAAAAAAGGGTAAACGGCTAAAAGTAAGATATATAATCATCAAATCAATATGACGGCATTTAGTATTCGACATAATAAAAAATATTATTAACACTAGTCGAACGTAATTAAATCTGATCGAACTGGCCCGTAAGCTTTGTATCAACTTCGCGATTATTAATTCTAGTTTGAAGTCTTTATGTAGATCTACGTTACGCATATACTACGAGCAGCCCGTGGCAATGCCGGACAGGTGGCCTATTGACCGTACATCGAAAATCTTCTTCCCTTCCGGGGAGAGATCCAGCACTGCGAGCACCATGTCTTTTTGATTGGGCCTGGTACATCCTATGTCGCCAGTGTCGGCCATACTTGTGTTGCTGCTGTCGAACTTGTGAACTATGTTATTTAATTAATGAAAATTAGGTCTTAATACTGTAATTATGTGTTTTATTGCAGAATATAAGTTTTATTTTACGATTTTCGGTCGATTTATTTCTTGCTATATATTATTTGTGAAGTACACGATTAAGTTGATTTTAGTTAAGAATTTCGACTATGGGCTTGACTATGGTCCTGAATATGGGTATATGGTCCATATTCATGTGGTATTTTAGATGGTTGGTTATGTAGTTCTAAAGGTACCTACTTATATTTTTTTCAGAATGGCGCAAACACAATCAAAAGAATCAAGGAAAACTTGGGACCCAAGCAAAAGAAAAGAAGTATAGGAAATGAGAAAGCCAAGACCAGGGACGAAAGTGAAGGTCAAGAAGATATCCAATTTGATTCAGATAGTAAACCAGATGCCCCTATAGGAAGAGAGGCTCCTGACACTGCCGATGCAGCGTGTATGTTATGTCAGGCACTTTTTTCCGAAAACGAAGCCGGAGAATTGTGGGTCAGATGTTTAATGTGCTAGCTCTGAGCACATAATGACTGTGCTGGGCCAGAGTTTGATACTTGAATATGTGATTTTTGTTAGTAAATTATGTGATTTCTTCCATCTTCCTAAGTAATTTGATCTCTTATAAGATAAATATTTATAATTGTTATTTTCGTACAAGATATATTCATATTCGAGTATCTAGTTACCACGAAGAACATTTACAATAAAAACCTAAAACTGCATCGTTGCATTTTGTTGTTGGATTACTAGAAAACATAACTATATTTCTAGTCTAAAGGATGAATTTAGAACGTCAATTGTGCCACTACAAAATGAATTAAAATCTTTGAGAGATGAAGTCTGTAGTTTAAAAGAGTATATGGAATTTACTAACGCTAAATTTGATGACGATGAATCGATAAATGTGAGACAAATTTAAAACGACTCGCTAACCAAACCGCAGAGATTGGAAGTCTAAAGATTTCCTTAGATTATATTGTTACCGAAAATAACACCCGTGAGCAATGGGTGAGCAATCTAACATTGAAAATTATGGTGTTTCTGAAAAAAAAAAACGAAAAACTTTTTTAAATTTTGGAAGAAATATCTGATAAAACCGAGATTCAACTTATTTTTTTTTATTTGATATCAATAGACTTCATAACCAGGGTGGCTTCAAAAGATAAAGAAAATAAAAAGACTAAGCCTATTATTGTTAGATTCCTGTGCCGCTGGAAAAAAGATTATTTTCTTGTCCACGCTAAAAAGGCTTAAATGTCACCATATTGGATTTAACTTTAATTATAATCAGATATATTTAAACGACCATCTAACCAGTGCCAATAGAGAATTGTTAAGAAGTGTAAAAAAAACTGCCAAAGAAAAAAGCTTTCAATGTGTTTGGGTAAAAAATTGTTGCATAATGGCTCGTCGCAATGACTCTAGTCCTATCATACACATTATTAGGCCTAGTGGTTTAAAAAAAAATACGCAGGTACTATTGTATTTCTTGTTTACATTTTTGTTCGAATTTTATGTACGGCAGGAATAGTTATTTGTTTAATCTTATATTTATTGTGTGAATGGTTTGTGGACATAGATGGTTCATCATTTTATTATTTTCTTACTCTTTTTTATAATCTATTACTGGCTATCTGTACTATATTATTATCTGGGAACTTGAATCGAATATTAAATTTTTATTTGCCTTCGTCATCTCTCTTCTTATCTCTTTATGTGTTCGATGATTATTATTATATTATATCTCTTAATAGTTTATCAACATTATGTAAAATACGATATGCTTACTGTAGTTATGACTAAAGTTGCTATTTTCTATCAAAATGTGCGTGGATTACGAACTAAAACAAAAACATTTTACCGAAAATTAATTCAGACTAGTCACTCTTGCGATATTATTTGCCTCAGTGAAACTTGACTGCATAAAGGTATTTTTAATGCGGAATTGTTTGATTTGAGTTATAACGTGTACAGAACTGATCGGGACTATAACTCGCGTGGAGATAAAATGAGAGGTGGCGTCTTAGTTGCATTGAAATCTAATCTCTCAGTCAAATTCCATTCCAACATCCTCTCAGTGAACATGGCTGCCGATATAATTAAAGTCTCCATTGTCCTTTCGCCAGCTCCTTTATCTAAATTGTTACATATTTATTGTTGTTATTTCCCTCACGGCAAATATCAATGTGAAGCGCTCTATGATTTCATTGAATTAATTTCCAATGAGATTCTTAGCCAACCTAATGCCCATGTTTTGATAAAGGGTGATTTTAATATCTCCTCTGCCTTGTGGGAATAATTAGGTAACTCTATGAATATTAGCAACTTTTTCGAAGATAATGATTGGATTAGTACATTATATAATTTTTAAAATTTTACAAATCTTAGGTAATTTAACTCCATTCCTAATTTGAGCCTAATTTAATGCTCCTCGTACAATTCGCTTATTTCACTTAGCGGATTATAAGACAATTGATAATGCTTTGGTTGCTGTTGACTGGTTAGATTTACTAAATGACTGCGATATCACTAAAGCTGTACATGTTTTTTACGAAACCGTTAATTTGATTATCTCTGATTTGGTTCCTGTTAAAATAGTCAAATATGACATCAACATCCTTTTTGGTACTCTAAAGCCTTAATTAAAATTATTGCTGAAAAACTTAAAATCCATAAAAAATGGAAGATTTACAATATATTGTCATATTACGAAACATTGAGTTTGTTAAGGGAGCGTCAAAAACGGGCCCAAGTCGAATGTTATGATAAATATATATCTGACTGTGAATTGAAAATTAAACGCAATAGCAAATTTTTCTGGGCTTTTGTCAAACCAAAGAAAACTATTAACAATATACCTAATACTATGAAATTTAAAAATCAAACCGTGAGTGATGGGAAAGAGATTTGCAACCTCTTTAATGATTATTTTAAGTTTGTTTTTGAACTATCGAATTGATATGGCGCATGTACTAATACAACATCTTATAATCATATCAGCATAGGGTCTGCTTATATCTCATATAGTTCGTGTCTTCGAAGAGACCGATGAGGTAAGCTTCGCTAGCTTCTTGCAGCGCCATAACTGCCGAACTCTGGAGTCGGAGATCGGTTTTGAAGTCTTGAGCGATCTCACGGACCAGACGCTGGAATGGCAGCTTGCGAATCAGAAGCTCCGTGCTCTTCTGGAATGGCCGATTTCACGATGAACTACGGTACCTGGTCTATAACGATGAAGTTTCTTGACTCCTCCCGTGGCGGGAGCACGCTTGCGAGCGAGCTTGATGGCGAGCTGCTTGTGCGGCGTCTTACCACCGGTAGATTTTCGGGCTGTCTGCTTAGAACGAGCCATCCTCGAGCCAGCGACGGTGAATAAATACGAAACGAGAGAGAGCAAAATTAAAACAAAAAAATGTACGCACGTCCGGCGAGGGGATGTAAAGGATAGAATAAAAATTTTAGCGTCCGGGCGTCTCCTTTTACACCAGTAACTACTCGCTTCAATACGGGGCGGTGGACCGCCGCCGCGATGACGTATAGCTATCTCCCTCTCTTTCTCTAAGCTATTTTATCCCTCTCGCACGTTCACTCTAACCGACCGATGATTATTATTATTATTTATAATAAAATAAAACAACAACAAAAACGATATCATTCTTAAGATATATTACAAGTTTTTCTGTATCAATAGGTATATTTTTAATAAGAAGGTAATATGATTACGTGATAAGTAGTAGATCTACTAATATAATAAATAGAATTAAATTGTAATGTGAATCGTGTGCGTAATACGATTGAATATATTTTTTTAAATAATTTGAACACATTTCGACACCTAGGCGCGGGGGCGGCAGCTGATTTGGGAGCAGTCTCCTTTGACGCTCTGGATTTCGCAGCAGGAGTGGCTGACTTGTTTGCCTTGCTCTTCTTCTTGCTGCGCCGCTTCTTCTTCCCTGTGCTCGAACATCGAGCGGGGGACGCGTTTGCTGGTGCCATTAGCGAACTGTTCTCCGCTGCTGAAAATGTAGCTGAAAACGTAGCCGGAGCGGTGGTGGCTGTTGCAGTAGTTGGTTCTGCAACCGGGGCTGGCGCCTTTGTGCGTAAAGCATTGGCGAAGTCTTTCTTCGGCGGCGGCTCGGTCTCCGCGGTCCTAGGCTCCTTGCACTTACTTTTCAGTGCAGTGGCGTCTTTTTCCTAAGACGTCGAGTAGCCTCAGTGTGTTTGGCGGGATGTCTTCAACTTCTATCCTGTGTTCAGTAGAGGGGGGGGGGGAGTTTAGATTATAGTTAGTATTTGGGGTACCTAACTGTTGGAGCATTTCCATTCTGGCTGGCTGGTCTGCAGTCGATACAGCTCCTGTTTCTATTTGCTGCTTAATATAAGCAGCAAAAGACAGGGGCGCGGACGGCTCGGTAGGTCCACTCGCAGCGATGGTGACTAGTGAGGCCCGGTGGTGGACCGCACTGAACGGCAGTGGCACCGCGAGCGGTCTCGCTTCTCGCCGGACTTGGACCGCGACTGGGTCCTCTCCTTCCGGTGATGGCAAATTTGGAGCAGGCGAGATATTCCGCCATGTTGGAACACGGTTGTAAAACAGCCTGCCGAAGCACAGTGGTTTTATGGGAAAGTCTCGAGTCTGAGTAGTGGCGTGCACTGCTCAACTGCTAAACCAAAACTGTCGGCTACTAAGCAGCTGATTTTTCTTTTAAGTATACCCCGCATTCGGCCAGCGTAGCGCTCTCTCATACGGTGCGCCGTATAAACGCAGAACGTTATCGAACAATCGGAAACGAGCCCAGTGTGCTCAGGGGTTATTCGGTTCTTATACTAAACGAAATACCCCTACCTCGACACCCTCTATCGTCCGTCATTCCGATCTTGAAACGAATCACTTATTTTTATTATATTTTACTTATTGATATAATAATAATTTAAATAATTATATAGTTCGATTATTATTTTTTTCTACTAATTAGGAAGACTGCGTTCGTGTGTGAATCGAATCGATATTATATATTATTATTTTGTTAAAATATTTAATATCTATATATGTACATATTATTTTTTTCGTCAGTTTATGCCTTCTTCTCGGTTTTCTTGGGCAGCAGAACGGCTTGGATGTTAGAGAGGACGCCGTCTTGTGCGATCGTCACGCCCGAAAGTAACTTGTTCAGCTCCACGTCGTTACGGATCGCTAACTGAAGATGTCTCGGTATAATCCTAGTCTTTTTGTTGTCGCGGGCAGCGTTGCAGGTCAACTCGAGAACTTCAGCGGCGAGGTATTCCATGACGGCCGCCAGGTATACGGGTGCACCGACACCGACGCGCTCCGCGTAGTTACCCTTCCTCAGCAGTCTGTGTATACGTTCGACTGGAAACTGAATGTCGTGGTGCCCGTGCATACCATAGAAACGAGCAGTAAAGGACCAATATCACCATCCTGTCTTAAGGGGGTGAAGCCCCCCTCCCCCCTTAGACCAACGCAAGAGCGGCCGAGGTAGGTCGGGCATTCCACGGTCAGTTGTTCGGAGAGACATCTTCGACAACTCGACCGTGCCCGTCACCCTCATCCCTGCCGCCACCCCGCGTCCCGCTATCCGCATCGTGCATGCGGAAACCGGGAGAGAAGAGGAGCACCGTGCTGCTGAAGTTGACTTCGCCGCCGTTGTAGCTGAGTCTACAACAGGCGCAGAAGGTGCTAAGCGCCCGAGGGCACAATCTTCCCCGGAGTCGATGGAAGTCTCCCCCCCGCTACCTTCACCACCGCCGTATGGGTCGCCGCAGGAATCGGCGACATCGTCGCGCGCGGCATCGCCCGTGTCGGGCGATGCAAGCACCGATGGACCGGGGACGCAGCTACCACCACCGCGATCCCCCTCCCCGCTGGAGGGGGGGGTCGCAAGACACTTGGCCGTGCGACTCGACGAGTTACGCGGCCCTACCATCAACGGAGAAGACAACCTTTCAACCGATATCGCCACAACCGGGGCCGTCAGGGGTCCCCTATGCGGCGACCGCCGCCGCTCCAGCGTCGCCCAGGAGCCGGGCCTCCGCACCGGTACCAGCACCGAGAACTGCACCTCGTTCGAGCTACCCGCCGATTACGGCGGAATGTCTGAACTGGACGAGGCATTTCGAGATCTTAAAGGGTAAGCTTGGACACGCCCCGAAGGGTAAGCTTGGACACGCCCCGAACGCACGCCCTAGGAAAGGGACTGCGCTTCCTGCCCGGATCTGCGGAGGAGTTCTGAGTGATACAGCGCCACTTGACGGAGGCTATGAGTCAGGATAAATCAATATCCTGGTTCTGCTACAGTCCAGCCGCGGAACTACCGACCAAGGTGGCCATTAGGGGGCTGCCCTTAGACACACCCCCGGAAGAGGTGATCACCGTCCTGTGCAGTCTAGGGTTCCCTGCACAAAGCGCGAAGGCGATCCCAGGCGGAAGAAGTCGGCACGGGTGCACCTATTTTGTCCAGTAGGCGCACCTAAAGGAGCAGGAACTCAACAATTTATACAAAGTAACCGAGCTTCTGTGCATGCCCGGCTTGCTGGTGGAGGCCTGGAGGGAAGCGAAGAGCCCACCTCAATGCCACCGTTGCCAGGCATTTGGCCATTCCTCGGCCAATTGTCTTAGGCAACAGAGGTGTGTTCGCTGCGCCGGCGAACACCTAGCCAGGGATTGCCCAAGGCCCATCACAAACCCACCAACGTGCGATAATTGCGCCAAGTTGGCCGTCACGCCTCCTGAAGAGGTGATTGCCCCGCTGCAGGGTATAGGTTCCCTGCTGAAAGAGCCAAGGCAATACCGAACTATAAAGCAGACACACTTTAGTGCAGCTGTGCACTTACTTTAGTTCAACCGTCGTCGCGTTTGGACTCTACTACCACTTACCATCAGGTGACTCCACCTGTCATTTGCCATCCCGGACATATAAAAAAAAAAAAAAGCTGGCGCAGCTGCGTGAGAAGGAGCTCATTGAACTGTACAAAATTACAGAACTCCTAAGCATGCCAGGCCTGATAATAGAAGCCTGGAGAGGTGGCAAAAACCCACCACAATGCCACCACCGCCAGGCATTCGGTCACGCTTCAGCGAACTGCCATAGACAGCAAAAGTTTGTTCGCTGCGCCGGCGAACATCTGGCCAGAGACTGCCCTCGCCCTATAGAGCAACCATGCAAGTCTGCGTACGAAGCACGAGAAAACGAACTCTGTTAAGCCAGTAATATTGAAATATAAACTATTACGATAGATAAATAATAATGTTTCGAAAGGGAGAGTTACGCAAATCTTGTCCAAGAAGATAAATCCTTAGAATTGTGCCCGAATTTGAAGGTAACCCTAATGTTCTTACGAGATTTGTTAATATTTGTGACCAAATAGTAAAAGATTATTTAAATAGTGCGCCCGGTACTGAATTAACAAACTTATTTTTATTAAACGGGATACTAAATAAAATCACGGGAACTGCCGCTGCTACTATTAATTCTAATGGGGTACCGGACAGTTGGCTCGATAGAAGGACTTCTGTAATAAATAATTTCTCTGACCAACGAGACGAAACAGCCTTATACGATAACCTTTCGCTAGCCATACAAGGAAATAGGACACTCCAAGAATTTTATAGCCATTGTCAGACACTTTTCAGTACGATAATGACATATGCTACGTTACATGAGAATATACAGACAACTATAGAACTATATAACTAACAAAAGAAAAAGCCCTTAAACATGCACAAAAAGAATTAAACGTTACATATTTACAGCAACGCACGGACGGACTAAAACAGCAATCAACGCCTAAAATTAATCCCTTACCATTCTCACATCTTCGATCACGGATCTCACGCTCACGGATTTCAACCTCCAATAATTAATTGGCCAGCCCCTGTAGCACAACGCCATATACAAACCCCACAGCATTTTAAATTAAATTTTAACCATAATCAACGCCTAGTAATCCATCTTATAATTTTAAGCCAGTACATATATGTGGAGTGCTAAGTTTTAACTTTAAACCCATGCCACATACCTTAATGACTGGACATGACTGGCGTAAATTGGGTCCATCCATCCCCTACGAATTATTTCAAAACACGTGAAACGAACATGAACTATTGTATGCCTTATGAGGACATGTACTGAATTACCCTGACTATTATTACGACCAAAACTATAACTATAACAGTGAATATGAAGACTATAACATTAATTACAGACCTGACTTTTACAGTAATAATTCTATTATATATAGGAGTAAAAATAGAATTAAACCTACAGACACAAAGGCAACTCCCATATACACAGATTAAGAATCCTTCACTAAAATTACTAATTGACACTGGTGCAAACCAATCTTTCATTAGCCATGATGCTGTTACGAAATATTTTTCTAATCATCTCCTCAATTACGACCCGTTTGAAGACATGAATATAAACACGACAATTAGAAATGAATATTCTATAACTCTACCCTGTTTTGAAGAATTTATGGACCCAGAGAACACAAAATTATTTATCTATAAATTATTATTCTATTTCGACAGATTAATAGGACTAGACTTATTAACAAAATGGGAAGCCAAAATTGATCTAAAAACGGTAACTTAATTACTCGTACACCGCTTCAAATCCGATCAGTATGTATAATTCATGTAATCTCAATCCGGTAGGTTATAATTTTAGGTCCTCGTAGAGATTAAAATATAATCTCTACGAGGACATAATGCCGGCTGGGACTTCAAAATTAATTCGTATTCCTATAAATTCGCAGGACGGAGAAGTTTTTATTAACGACCAATTAATTTGTAATTGCAATAACCTATGAATGTATTACTTCTGTAACTAATAACCGCAGCTACGTAGAAGTCGAGAACCCTAATGATATAATCTTATTGCTTGACCGACCAGCGAGCGCTGATTTATTTAATATAGATTACACGTGCACTCGATATAAAAAATGGTTTTTCAGAGGCTCCGAGAGTCCAATTTTAAGATCCAGTTGGACAAGTCTGAGTTCCTTAAACTCGAAACAGCTTACCTCGGACATATTAGTAGAAATGGTATAAAACCAAACCCAGATAAAATTTCAGCGATAAAAAAATATCCTTTTCCAAAGATAGCTAAAGAAATACAACAGTTTTTAGGACTCCTAGGTTATTATCGTAAATTTATCCCAGACTTTGCCCGTATCACCAAATGCCTCATGCCCGTTTCACAAAGTTTGAAGAAAGGTAAAAAGATTACACTTGAAAAAAAGCTTTTTGTTGTTGTTGTTTTTATTATAAATAATAATAATCATCATCGGTCGGTAAGAGTGAACGTGCGAGAGGGATAAAATAGCTTAGAGAAAGAGAGGGAGATAGCTATACGTCATCGCGGCGGCGGTCCACCGCCCCGTATTGAAGCGAGTTACTGGTGTAAAAGGAGACGCTCGGACGCTAAAATTTTTATTCTATCGTTTACATCCCCTCGCCGGACGTGCGTACATTTTTTTGTTTTAATTTTGCTCTCTCTCGTTTCGTATTTATTCACCGTCGCTGGCTCGAGGATGGCTCGTTCTAAGCAGACAGCCCGAAAATCTACCGGTGGTAAGACGCCGCACAAGCAGCTCGCCATCAAGCTCGCTCGCAAGCGTGCTCCCGCCACGGGAGGAGTCAAAAAACTTCATCGTTATAGACCCGGTACCGTAGTTCATCGTGAAATCCGTCGATATCAGAAGAGCACGGAGCTTCTGATTCGCACGCTGCCATTCCAGCGTCTGGTCCGTGAGATCGCTCAAGACTTCAAAACCGATCTCCGACTCCAGAGTTCGGCAGTTATGGCGCTGCAGGAAGCTAGCGAAGCTTACCTCATCGGTCTCTTCGAAGACACGAGCTATATGAGATATTAGCAGACCCTATGCTGATATGATTATAAGATGTTGTATTAGTACATGCGCCATATCAATTCGATGGTTCAAAAACAAACTTAAAATAATCATTAAAGAGGTTGCAAATCTCTTTCCCATCACTCACGGTTTGATTTTTAAATTTCATAGTATTGGGTATATTGTTAATGGTTTTCTTTTGTTTGACAAAAGCCCAGAAAAATTTGCTATTGCGTTTAATTTTCAATTCACAGTCAGATATATATTTATCATAACATTCGACTTGTGCCCGTTTTTGACGCTCCCTTAACAAACTCAATGTTTCGTAATATGACAATATATTGTAAATCTTCCATTTTTTATGGATTTTAAGTTTTTCAGCAATAATTTTAATTAAGGCTTTAGAGTACCAAAAAGGATGTTGATGTCATATTTGACTGTTTTAACAGGAACCAAATCAGAGATAATCGAATTAACGGTTTCGTAAAAAACATGTACAGCTTTAGTGATATCGCAGTCATTTAGTAAATCTAACCAGTCAACAGCAACCAAAGCATTATCAATTGTGTTATAATCCGCTAAGTGAAATAAGCGAATTGTACGAGGAGCATTAAATTAGGCTCAAATTAGGAATGGAGTTAAATTACCTAAGATTTGTAAAATTTTAAAAATTATATAATGTACTAATCCAATCATTATCTTCGAAAAAGTTGCTAATATTCATAGAGTTACCTAATTATTCCCACAAGGCAGAGGAGATATTAAAATCACCCTTTATCAAAACATGGACATTAGGTTGGCTAAGAATCTCATTGGAAATCAATTCAATGAAATCAAAGAGCGCTTCACATTGATATTTGCCGTGAGGGAAATAACAACAATAAATATGTAACAATTTAGATAAAGGAGCTGGCGAAAAGACAATGGAGACTTTAATTATATCGGCAGCCATGTTAACTGAGAGGATGGTGTAAAAAGCATACGAAGTAACTCAGTTACTTTGTAAACGGGTGTGAGCTCGGAAGTCTTCCTTAGTTGGGCAAAATAGATACACCCGGGACAACGAACTAAAATTACAAAAACCCTCTGAACATGTACCACACCGATCAACCTATTCGACCGAAACCGTACATACTAACCACGGAAATCCCATATTAAATATTCTAATTACAGACGACCCTCTCAATAAATTTAGCAGGCAAATATTTTTTACAGTTGTTAGTGCGTTAAGCGAAAACCCACGGTGACTAAGCCTTTTGATAACCATACACGAACATCCATATAATTATTAGAATCAAATCTAGAAGAAGACTTTGTTAACGCAATAAAGGAGTATGTTAATCCAAAAATAAAAACCGGTATTTTCATAAATCAACCCCTCGCAATGTATTCAATAATCCCCATAATACAAGATAAATTTAGGAGTTCATCTAATATTCTCGTTGTAGCACAATTTAAAATTGAGGATATAAAGGAATATTTACAACAGCAGGAGATAATTTTTCATTATTACAATGGAAAAACAAACCACCGCGGTATAAATGAATGCAACCTAGCCGTATCTCGGAAATATTATTGGCCTAAAATTAAGGATTAATAATGAAATTTATTGCCGAATGCACAATATGTAGTAAAGCTTAATACGATAGAAATACAATAAGACCACAATTTAATATCGTAACTCCAGCCAATAAGTCATTTGAGATTATTCACGTAGACTTTTTCGCAGTTCATAGTGAAAAATATATAACTTTCGTAGATGTTTATACGAAATATGACCAAGCATATCATTTACGGGATGGAACAGCTGCAAGCATCTTACAAGCCTTATTAAAATTTTGTACCCATCATGGCATACCCCTAACCATAATAACCGAGAACGGAATATAATTTACCAATCAGTTATTTTCAGAATTCACAGTATTACATAAAATCAACCATTACAGAATCTTACTAAATAATGTCTACATCTCCAAAAAACGCGGTCCCGTAACTAAGTCTCGATTACAACGAGACCCAAAAGAAGCTAACTTGTTGCAGGCTGGTACTAGTACTGCTGACTACCAAGGTGATCCACGCGACGAGCCCTCTCGAGATAAAACTTGACAGTTTGGATGATGGACCTGGACTACTACCGTTTAAACTTGGACCGATAAGACGTACGACTCACCACCATACCTTCCTACAATATATTAACCTAGACTGTATAGAAGAAAATCACTAAAAAAAACTTTCAATGATTCAATTAAGTAGCCTTCAAACTCTTCTTAGTAACGAAACATATTTACTTTTTATAAACTTCGGATAAATTAAGGTCTTTGAAACTAAATCGGGCTAAAAGAGGTCTTGTAAATAGCTTGGGTTCTTTTATAAAAATTATAACAGGCTATTAAGATTATAAGGATGCATCGCATTATGCAATAAAATTATTAGAAAGTAATAAAGATAAAATAGTAATAATTCTTTTTAATCCAGCGACACCCTTCTATCTTAAAGAGCGTTTCACTCTCCTAAGGGAGACTCATAAGCGCGCTCTTCGCTCGAATGAAAATTTAATTCTCTCCATTCCTTCTCACTCTTCTTCCTACTATTCTAAGTCCTTCACAGTTGAAGCTTCTCGACTTTGGAACTCATTATCCTTAGCTACAAGGCGCGCACAGTCATTGGCCGTTTTTAAAAGTATGGTTAAGGACTTTTACTTGTCGCATTATTAATACTAAGCAGTCGTTGTCGTTGTTAATTTTTTGTTTTGTTATATCTCCTATTTTTATTATATATATATTTTGTATTTATTTAGGTATGTATTTATTATAGTATATATATATATGTATATTTATATTATATATAATAGTAGTGTAGTATATATATGTATGTATGTATTATGTTTGTAGTAGTGTATGTAGTATATAGGTAAACTGGCTTGTACCCTTCTCATTTATAAATATTATAATCCCCTGCTCAAAGGTTGCCTGGAAGAGATCGCTGCTTAGCGATAAGGCCGCCTGTTGCACCTCACCTTTGTTTTGTTTGTTTAAAAATTATAATTTTTAGTTTTAAGTTTGGGTGCAATAAAGTGTCAATAAATAAATAATATAAATAGTATCCGAGTTTAATAATCACGTTAGTATAAGTAAGGAATGGATGTCGAAACAAAGTGAAGTATTTAAGAAATTGGTTGTAAATCAAATTAAAATTAATATTACTCCAGCTTATTCTAAATTCAAATGCTTATAGTGAAAATAGTTTACTTAAATATGCAAAATTTGCTCAATTATTAGTAATAATTGGTGAAAATGTAGAGGATCTGATGGCCGAATCAATTAGAATAGAAAATATATTAGCTTTTATTCCTGCTTCAAATACACACCATTCGATGTTAGATATAAGTGTTTTAAAATGAATGATAGATAAATAAGGAATATATATATATATATTAAAGATCAGATTATTAGTTTAGAATTGAGGGAATACTATGATATTATAGAACCAGGATACTATTATATAGAAAAACAAATTGCAATACTTTTTATCTACCATCTATAAACATTTCATTGTACCCAACAAAATCCAAAACGTCATTATTCCTTCATATACTTTTATAGCAATAAACGAGAAGTCGTTCTTATACATGGAGACTGAATTTCCGAAGTTTAAAAACTGATACCTCTGCGGGTAGGAAGTAAATCAACGCATTCGAACTGAACCTGATTGCGTGCAACAGCTAATACATCAAGTCCTAAAGGAATATTTCCAATATACAAAAGTAACACTAGAAAAAGAGGCAATGGATAAAAGCTGTATGATCAACAATATATGTTATATTTTCCTAATATCAACAAAGTGCAACTAGTTTGCGAAGGAGAAGATTTCACATCGGTTAAGGGCAGCTTCTTAATCACCATCCCCGTGAAATGTTTCATGGAAACTATGGATTTCATCATAATAACCACAGCGATGAAACAAAAAGCCAGCCGCTATAACTGATGCAAATACCATTCAGCACAGCAAATCAAGTTAATCTTCCTACTCATCTAAATCTAAACTCAATAGATTTGCAAGAACTTACGGTATTCAAGATAAAATAAATAAAGAAACCCTATTGCAACTAGAAAAGTCGAAACGTGACAGTTTCTATCATACTACGATATATACGCCTATGCGTCTTTATGTTAAGAGCATGTGCACTTATTATAACTATTTTAAGGATGCAAAAAAACCAGAAAACCTTAAAAAACCACAAATTCCCTTTTGAATGATAACGGCAGTGTGCAACCAGAAGAGGAAGGGGCAACAGAGATAAAATGTGGCAGATGCTAGCCACATTTTATCTCAACGTTCTAAAATAGATGATGCTGAGGGTGGAATAGTCACGCAAACCTGCTCCAAGAAGATAGCTGACGTAGATTTCCCTCGAACCAAATAATAATATGCATTTATCGGGAATGTTAAATTGCAATTTAAAAATAAGTTTCTTTATTATAACTGTCTCACTATTATTATATTGTAAAGCTTACATCGAGTTAAGTTTAATTGCAAAATTAATTTAAATTAATTAAAATAGTTTTTGGTGTTTTTTCGGCCTTCCGACTGTAGCTAACGTGACTATATGACCTGTTGGATAATTGATTGTTGTTATTGTTTATACTCTATAAACGATAACAACAATCAATTGTCTAACAGGTACTTTATACTCTATCAACAATAACAACAATCAATTGTCAAACAGGTCAACGATTCGAACGAGTGAGCGTGTCATCATGCGATATAACTTCGGCCGGTGTGCGGCCCGTATCTTGACGTAGCTGTGAAGAGAAGAGCCGAGAGAAAGCGACTATGCGACTAAACGGCAATAACATGTAAGTATTGAATATAAAATTGTTTTAATAATAATAATCATCATCATTAATATATTTTTTAAATAATGTAAGTAATTCGTGACACTCACTTATGCTTAAGATACACGAGTTAAGTTATATTGTTATGTGTGTTACAAGTATATAACTCAGTATTCGTCGTCGCGCATGCATAAAATTATACGATCCAATATATATTAACTATATTACGTGGCAAATTATTGTAGGTACGCCGTGTCCTATTCCTGGGAACGCGGTAGCCTGAGGGGCGCGCGTGGGTGCCCGAGGGGCACGCTTGGGTGCCTGAGGGGCTCGCGTGGGTGCTTGAGGGGCTTGAGTGGGTGCCTGAGGGGCTGCGGTGGGCGCCTGAGGAGCTCTACCCGTGTGAAGACCGGCGGTGGGAGTTTCGACCTTGTTTGCTCGTTCGTTGACGGGCTGACGCTCGGGGCCAGGCTGGCTTGTCCAGGCTACAGGCTTTGCGAGCCTTTGTAGGGCGTTTTGCAAGGAGGCGGGGCTTGAGGAGCCTTCGCCTTCCGCTTAGCGGATTTGGTGATGACGGTCTCGAAGCCGTCGCTCTCCTCCTCCATATCTCCCGTCTGGAGCCACCGGATATGGATACGTTCGCTATCGCTGTCAGTTTCGACCTCCATGGTCTCACCGGTAGGTAACGAGGGGTCGAGCGAATCCCGTTCGTGGGCTTCGGAGGCGAGCCCTAGGCCTACTGTGCTCTCGACATCGAGGGCGTAATCGTTTAGATGATTTACTGCGTCGTTAGGTAGATGCTGGTAGAGCTGCTCCTTCGACAGTTTGCTTAAAGGGTCCATGGCCCGACTAGTTTAAAAATTGTTGCTTGTTTTAGGTTTTTAGGTTGTGTTTTTTTTCGGTTTTTGTATTACTGTTGGCCTTACTGGCCTCTACAGCGTCACCGGGCGGGATGGGCGAGTTGAACTCAGCCGGATGTTGGGAGCCACACAGGGCTCAAGAGAGACGGACGTAGGGGGCGCTTGCCTTTACATTTGTTGCGTATTGTTGTTACGTATTGAATTTTAGGAAAGTCGGCTTGGAGGTGCATAAAGAGTCCCTCCAAGGGGTGAAGAGTAACATTGGTGGTCAAAGTGGCCATTGGAATTCCTCCCTGCCTGGAGGCGGGGGGTTGTGTTTTTATGTAATCGTATCCCTCCCTATAAGATAAATGTGTCTGTTATTGTAGTAACAGAGTTGAGTACCTAATAATACCTATGTGTTAAGGAAAAGACTTATTGTTCCGGTCTGATATACAGTTGAGTTGTAGTAGCAATCGCGCGTCGCTCAGCCGCCCGTAGTTCACTTAAAACACACTATTGCCACGGTCGACTATTTGTACTAAAACGATTTCGGTTCGGTGGTTAATGTTCTCGAAGTCTCATATGCAACGTTTTAATCATTACTAATAATAAAACGAAAACAAAGAACCAATACAGACACAGACAACCGTGCAAGCCTACCTGAGTCGGAATGTCGGTGAGCCGTATAGACGGTTTTTATTTTATACTAAACGAAATACCCCGTCCTCCCTACCTCGATACCCTCTATCGTCCGTCGTTCCGATCTCGATACGAATCATTTATTTTTATTATAGTTTACCTATTGATATAATAATAATTCAAATAATTAATTATTTCGTTCGATTATTATTCTTATTTTTTCTAAAAATAAGGGAGACTGATACCCACCGTCAATAAGGCGGTAAATCACGTCGCGGCTGCCCGGTCGAAGTTGTATCTTCGCATCCCGCCTAGCTCTGAAGACTAAACTGAGGATCTACGGAGCCTACGTCCGCTCATGCCTGACGTATGCGGTACGCACTTGTTCAGCGCAGCAGAAGCAATGGATCCAAATCCAGCATACAGAGAATTAACGGAGCCTACGTCCACTCGCGCCTGACGTATACGGTACGCACTTGTTCAGCGTAGCAGAAGCAATGGATCCAGATTCAGCAGAACTGATGCCAGCGTTAAATATTAGGAGCTCCGAGGTATCTCAGAAATGACGTTATACATAGAGACAACAGGAAGCCCACCGTGGGGGAGTTCATCCGCCACCTCGCACGCACGATTTTCGCCAGAGCGGATCGCTGATGCTACGAATTACCTGTGTGCACGGTCGGAACTTCCGCTCGCGGGCGCTTAGTTGGGCCTTCCCTTGTAGGTCTCACCTAGCTGCGTTGCACGCGCTGACCAACGCAAGCGCGACCGAGGTAGGTCGGGCGTCTATTGACGGGGAGGACAAGCACTCCAGGATGGACGCCTCCCCCTCACCACCTTCTGTGGTCTTAAACAAAAAAGCAGACCACACACTAAGAGATTAGTTTCTGTTCAGTCAATATCAAAACATACACAAGATCGAGACCAAACGAAACAAAGGCTACAAATTTGAAAAAGCTACCGTTACTGTTACTCTGTCTGATAGTTTCCCTAAGAAACAAGATATCTTAACTGTAAAAGCTTCAATAGTACTTTGCGAACGAACTATTGAAACAACGTTCACAGTCCTACCATCATTAAGAACGAATAAAACACTTTTAGGCATTGACTTCACTCAAGACGCGTGAATTGTCATTAATTTACCACAGTTTACCTTTAAATTTGTTGATGAACCTGAGATTAAATACGAACTATGTATATGAAGAGGATTTTTTGGTATTCAAACGAAAAGAAGTCTTGTCTATAATGATAGAAATTAACAAATAACAATGTTTTGCCCAGTAAATATAATAGATACAACACAACACCACCTACAAATTTGGCTATGGCGACAATGTCAAGTTAAGAATCTGCGACAGCATCTCATAGTTCTATTTTATCAAACAGTGTCCCATATCAATTATTACAATTTGAAGCTGCAACACTACCTGCCAAGAAGAAGCATACAGTATTTGATGGGTATTCCCCACGCTTGGATGATAAAATGTTTCGCGATGCACAACTTTCTGTTCATCGTTTGTACAATGAATTAGAACTATCACCAAATTCAGAAAGCCTTTTCCCTTAAAATTGGAATAGAAGCAATAGCGATTAGTTCAATAGATTTGGAAGACAAAAAAACGAACCAAGAGCAAAAAGTTAAGAAGAATGTCTACAAATAAATAGAGATATTTTGACGCCAAATGGACAACCAACCACACAAACAGAACACTGTATTATTACAGAAAATAATAATCCCATATTTGTACCACCATATAGACTTTCACCACCACGTAAAGAGATTTTACGAGCTGAGATTAATAAAATGCTTTAATATAAAGTGATTGTCCTGTGCTTTTCTCCATAAGCATCCCCGGCTTTAATTACACCCTTCCGTCTATACAAGTTTCTCAGGATGCCTTCTAGGCTACGCAATGCACCCGCCGCAACATTCCAGCGATTAATTAACAACTTTCGAATTGCCTTAAGTGATTTTAAATTGCTTGCCTACCTTGATGATATAATGATTAGGTCTTCTACATTTGAAGACCATATCAATCACCTTGAAAAATTATTTCATAAATTTATTCGTTAATAGAAGTGTCGTTTTTGTTGCTCTGAAGTAAAATATCTTGGCACTTGATAACACCAAACAGATTAAAAATGGATCGAAAGAAAACCTATGTTAAACTGCATTTATCACCTCCGAGTTTATCCAAAATACTAGTAAATATAGCCCTCAGTGGTCTCCCTTTTCGATCCGCACGCGTCCTAAAGACGTCCTTTTTGTCCCCGATGATAAGATTACATCGGCCAATATCAACACTATATACATATAGTAGATAGGTTACAGAGCAAACAGAGACCGACCTCGCTGGCGGAGTCGAGGTTCCTCTTTTATTATAATCCGTCCGCGCTTAGGCGCATGACAAGGTCATTACACATATAGTGTTCCTTCCTGACGTTGACGGTGTCCTAAGCCGAGATTCGGCCTTACAGGAGGCGCCAGTAGGACACGCGTATTCTGAGCCCTTAAGTGGTCTCTCAACATCCGGCTGAGTATCTTAAAGACTCACCCCCCGCCCGGTGACGCTGTCGAGGCTATTTGGGCCAACAGCAACAAGCCTATTCGAAAAAAAAAACACCCGATTAATCTGACACATTTAATATCTTTTTTTCAAACGTGCGCGGAATACACCTTCTTTACCAAGTGCAGAAGGTTTATTCCGCGCTTTGCAAAGATTGCCAAGTCACTCACACGTTTAACTAAAAAAAAGTGCAATGTTCATAGGAAAATTAACAGGATTTTGCCTATAGAGAATTGCAGCTACGTCTTACAAGCGCACCTATTCTTTTTCAAGAAGATGAGACGAAACCTTATATAATAAAATCAGACGCAAGTAGCTATGCTATTGAAGCAGCTCTTTTGCAGGAGGAGAGTCAGGAAGAGCATTCTGTTGAATATGCAAGTTGCAAAAATGCAAGAATATTCGTTTCCTAACGCCTGCTGAAAAGAATTATAGTACAACAGAACGGGAAGCATTAGCTGTAGTATGGGCAGTTAATAAATTTCGTGGCTATGTGAAAGGTGTACCTCGTGATAATTACAATTCACTAAGCATTAAAGTAGTTAATGATAATTTCATTAATTCACCAACAGGGAGATTGGCTAGATGGTTATTACAATTACAAACCTATGACAATATGAAATAAAATATACTCCAGGCAAATCGAATGTTGTAGCTGACATGTTGTCAAGACCGGCGTGCACAAAAGAATCAACCACTGAATTTGGTATGTGTATCGTAACTAAAGATATGCCAAAACGAGATCTTACTGGCGAAATAAGAGAAAAACAATTAATTGATGATAGCACGAAAAGAATCGTAAAAGCATTGGAAGAAGAAAATGACAGCGAAAATGAATTATACTGGGAGTCAAAAGGGCTATTCTATGAATGATGGACTGTTGTTTGGACATAACCCCTACATCGAATCCGATGGTGCGCAGCTAGTTGTCCCACAACAAGAATGGGCTAACATTCTTGTCGCTTATCATGACGATCTAAAATCATCACGTTATTTTTGGAAAGGGATGCGACAATTTAAAAAAAGTTACATTAAAAACTGCTTGACTTGCCAAAGATATATGCCATCAAATCAAAAACCATTCTTCAGGTCTTCTGCAAATGTCAACACTGGATATTAATCGTAGAAGACAGCATCGCGATGTGTGGAATTGTTCGCTTTAGAATTGGCTGCAGCAGAAGTTTGTGCAAAAACACTAAAGGCTGCTCGGCCGCCGGTATTGCCGTCGGCCTGCCGGCGAATATTCCCGCCGCCGGACTTGTCGCACAAACGACCCGCCGGAGTTTGCCCGCGGGTTGCGAGGGGTGCCGGCGTCAGTTCGTTCCTGGCATCCGAGTGGTAGTAATGTGCGGTTTGTTAAAAACAAATTAAAATGTCCTTTAATTTGGACGACGAAGCTGTGTTGCTATTGATTGAAAAATTTCATGAAAATGATATTTTAAGTATCAAATTTAAAAATAATTGCAAGTATATTTGACATTGATAAAGGCGAAGTAGAGATAAAATTAAAAATTTTAACTTCTGAAAAGAAGGTTGAATAGTCGCGTTAATCTGGTGCGGGCACAGACGATGAACAGGAACCAAAGTGGTTTGCTTACAAGGCATTGAATTTTTTGCGAGACAAAAATAAACCACTACCCACAGTAAATAGTGAGAATAATGTAAGTATAATAAACGTAGCATTCTACACACAGTGCCGGCGGCAGTGCAAACTCATAAACTCACAAACCTTTCCTTTTTATAATATTAGTATAAATATTTTAAATACCATTCTAAAATAAGTGATGATGAATTTATCATTTCATATTATATTTCTTTTATTTGTAGATGCATTCGCAGCAAAGTCAGCAGGATAATGCAAAAGCGACTAGTTCCCGGAAAAGGAGATGCGTTACTGATGGAGACAATATTGCCGAAGCTCTAGTTCAAGTTCAAGTTTAAAAAAATATGTCAGCGTCGACATCTGCTCGCGACGATGCTTCAGTATTCGGAGAATATATAGCAAGTGAAATACGAAAAATGAATGGATTCTAGAACAAAATCTACAGTCACATACAAAATATTATTTATCAGGCTGAAATGGTAATAATGGTACTCAAGACCTTCTACGATGGCGGCAGCTCAATGATATTTTACCACATCGACACCTGAAAGTTTACGTCCCTCCACCAGCCATTCTTACTATACCGATAATTCAGATACTCAGGATAGCCTTTTGTCATATTTGGAAAATAATTAAAACTTTTTTTTATTTATGATGGTACATCAATTTGATTAATAGTGAGATTAGTGAAACGAATACAGACCAAATATTACTTAAAATGTAGTTTTGCCATGGAAGCTGTCCTTGCATGACTTTTACTGAAAGAAAATAGTTCAACTCATTTCTGACAGTGGAAGGTTCCAAATTTCGAGTTATTTCATTATTTTGTGCTGGTATCGTTATATATATATACATATATATATTCATATCTTTCACATCAACGTCATTTCATCGAATAAAATTATGCAGGCATACAAAAGCCATTGCTGTAATTTTTATTTTCTCTGGCTGTAAATTAGCTATTGAGTGAAATATTCTAAATTTTTCTGTTAATATGCCAAAAGCATTTTCGACAACTCTCCTTCCTCTACAAAATCTATAAATGCATATTCTTTTCGAAGATCCTCGCTCATGTTGACCAGAAAATGGATTCATTAAGTTAGGAGAAATCGGAAAAGCATCGTCACCGAGGAAAAAAATGGTACATTCATAGTCCATCCAGGTAAAGTTCTTCGTGTCGGTAGATTTATAGATTCATTTCGCAATGCTTCGTAAAGCGAGCTATTTTTAAAAACCCTCATCCGAGATTCTTCCTTGATAACCAATATCGATGTATAAAAAATTATAATTGGTATCAACTAATGCTAATAACACAATACTGAAATACGATTTATAATTGAAAAATTCTAAATCACTGTTATTAGGGCATTGTATACGTACATGTTTCCCATCAATTGATCCACAACAATTTGGAACATTCCATTTCTTGAAAAACAAACGTGGCGCCGCAAGCCATTGTTTCTCTGTGGTCGGGATCTAGAAGATAAAAAAAAGCAAATAAAAATTAATTAAAAATAAACATACAAAAATAAATATATACACGAAATTTAGTATATGTGCTTGAAAGCCTAAATTTAACGCTATACTTAAATATTATTAAAGTCCAACTATATCACATACATTCAGGTCAAATAGATAACCTTCTTCTTTATTGAAGTCGGTTAATAAGCTTAAAAATTTTCATAAGTAATAGTTTTAATATTAATATTTACCGCAATTTGAAGTTTTGACATCAGTGCTAGTGACACACACACACACACACTTCGGGAATCAGTGAAGAAAGAAGTTGTGGTGAAATTTTAAACAGTTCTCCAAGGCTGAAATAACTTTCTCCTGTAGCTAAAAACGGCAACGTTACTGCCAACCTCTCTTTAGCGGGTACAGCCTCTCTTTAGCGGGTACAGCCTCTCTCCAGCCAGTATTTTTCTTGCTAAAATGCACTTCAGTACTCTGCAGCTAAAATTCAAAATCTTCATATGTCATTCTTAGAAACCCAAAGAACATGTTATTGCGCAAATACTGACAACCCACATCTTTTTTATAGTTTTCTATCATTACAGTACCGTTCTGCCATTTTCTATATTGTATTTGACTAGGTATTAACTTCTGCCACCCACGGGCAGATTTCCTTAGGGAGCACACCGTAGGCACACCCTTCCAGGAATTCCAATTGCCACTATGGCCACTAATATTACCCCTCACCCCCTGGAGGGTCTCTTCAAGTACCTTCAGGCGAAGTTTTCGGATATCCTTCGCCCCTTCGATTTTCATCCAGGACAAGCAGTCTTGGGAAAACCTCTCTAAGATTATTACCGAGATGAGGATCCATTATACCAATGCACTCAATACCGCTCAAGGTATTAAAGCGCAACTAACGACGTCGGACGACCATAGGCGTCTGACAACTCTACTGAGGGCCAAGAAAATTGGCTACCACACTTACGCGCTCGAGGAAGAAAGACAACTCAGAGTCGTCGTACGCGGTCTTCCGAAAGAACTTGGCAATGAGTTCATATACGAGGACCTGAAATCGCAGGACCTACCTGTACGCGAAGTACATCGCATGTACAACGCGCAATCCAAGAAGGCCTACGACCTCGCCCTAGTCATTCTTGACCTCTCTCCAGAGGGCAAGAAAATCTTCAACCTCCGATTCATTGAACGCTTAACAGGAGTGTCCGTGGAGGTCCCTCGCAACCGAGGCGCCCCGGGACAGTGTCATCGCTGTCAATTATACGGGCACTCGGCTCGAAATTGTCACGCCCGCCCCAGATGCGTTAAGTGCCTCGGGGACCACGGCACAAGCGATTGCCCTCGTAAAGAGAGGATCGCAGAAGTACCGCCCGCGCGCGTACTCTGTCAAACACAGGGCCACCCGGCCAACTACCGTGGATTCTCTAAAGCACCACGGCGTCAAATAAGCCAAGGCAAGCCCCAAGCCAAAGGGGCCCGTACGCCCTTAGGGAAAACACCAGCTGCTCCCTCGACAGTCCCAATCGCAGCACAACCCCCTAAGGGTAATGCCTCGAACAAGCCACTTCCAATGGTGCAGAAGCCTGCACCCCCAACTGCGTCGGCTCCGAAGCCGCCGCAGGCCCCTATGGTCCCGACCCCCGCTTCCGCTGTACGTAAGGACAGTATCGCGGACGACCCTTAAGTTAGTTTGCGACTTCGTCGGGGCATTCAACCCGAACGAATTAAGAGTACTCGCAGGAAAGTTGCGAGCTGCTAACAACAGCCCGCAGGCTAGACTGCAAGCAACTGTTGAGCACGCCGGCCTCATAGACACCATATGGCGTTACACAGCTCCCTTCCAACTAGTTTACTAAATGACAGTCCCATTAGGTAGGTACAAACCCCGCTCGATAAGTATTGCTTCGTTTAATGCAAACCGCCTTTAAGTTTAAAATAAGTTAGAATATTTAGTCGATGATGACTGTACAATTGGATGAAAGAAACAAACTTGAAACTTTTATATTTTTCTCTGATATCAATTGCACAACAAAAACATATTACATCCAATGATTGCAAAGATAAAGAGTTAAATAGTGATAAATTTTCATCTCGTACACATAATAATAATCTGGTTAAATTACCGACCATTCAATTGCCAAAATTTAGTGGTTCTTATGAGGCTTGGTTAGAATTTCATGACACCTTCACGAGTCTTAAACACTATAATGATGACATTAGTGATATGAACATATTTCACTATCTTAGAGCTTGTTTAGAGGGAACCCTGAATAAATTTATATAAATGTACACATCTGTTCAAAACAAAGTAATCGCGCCACCTGTTCTTTTATCGTTGGCTGAGTCACACTTGTTATTCCGAACTATAAAAGTGAGCGTTACGCCCGGTAAAAAATTGTCAACATTCTCGTTTTGACCTCCGTCCCTCACGGATGTCTCTGCCGAAGAAGCCCGACTCAACACAAATCTCAACCAAGCCAACCCGCACAACACGTGCGACTACCCACCCGAGCGCCCTATGTGTGCACCGACCCTTTGTGAGCGCCGACCCTTTGTTACGAAGGGTCGCCACGCCGCCGTTTCTCTAAGAATTGGACAAAGGATTTCGCCGTGACCGCGTAAACCGTTTATCTACAAACTGTTAAACGAATTCTACTAAACTCTAAGTGAAAGTGCAGTGCAGTGCTTAAGTGGAAAAGTGAAGTGTAGTGCACTCCGCGAATTCCGCGCTAAGTCCTGCCAATCAACACTCGTAAGTACACCCGTAGAGTAAGTACACACTCCTTTGGGAGTAGGTATTCACTTCTGACACCCACGGGCAGATTTCACTAGGGATCACACCGTAGGCACACACCTCCCTGCCATAACGGCAGGGAGGCAACAATCTCAATCTCGTCGGGCCATGGACCCGCTTAGAAAGCAATCTAAGGAGCAGCTCTTAAAGCTGCTCCAACAGCACCTTCCTAATGATGCGGTAGAGCGTCTTAGCGACTTCGTCCTCGACATAGAGGGCACGTTAGACCTAGGGCCCGTCTCTGAAACCCGCGGAAGGGACTCGACCAACCCCCGCTGCCCTCCGGTGAAACCATGGAGGTCGAAACCGAAAGTGACAGCGGGAGGTCCCGCAGATCCACGTCCGACGGCTCTGAGGCGGGAGATACTGAGGAGGAAAACGACGGTTTCTAGACCGTCATCTCCAAATCAACGAAGAGGAAGGCAAAAGCTCCTCAAGCCCCGCCTCCTTGTAAGCGACCGACAAAAGCGAATTCGTCATCGCCAAATGCTCGCAGAGCCGGCGGCCCGGTGATGCCGAGCAAACCGATGGTGGCCTATCCACAACCCGCGTCACCCACGCCCCCGATGCCCCGAGTGAACACGCACATCCCTCAAACGAACGAGCAAGTAAGCTCAAAACTCCCACCGCCAGTCTTCATACAAGACAAAGCAAGGTGGACCACTATTTCCGACATCCTCTCGGCGAAGCGTATTCATTATACGCACGCCAAATATACCGCGCAGGGTATCAGGGTCCAAGTGCAGAACTCTATAACCCACAGAAAGCTAACAGAGTTCCTGAGGCGAGACGGTACTGCCTTCCACACGTACGCGCTCGAAGACGAGCGTTTGCTACGTGTAGTCATTAGGGGAATACCCAAAGAAACCCCCGAGGGCCTAATCAAGGCAAGTTTGGAGAGTTCCAACTTGCCTCAGGCTACCAAAAAAGGCGCTTGGGAAAAACCACTGCCCATGTTCCGTAAGACCACAAAGGCACCGCCGCGTCCACTTGCGCCACGCGCAAACTACAATCTGCAGCCGCATTCCCAGGAACAGGACACGTCGAACCTGAAACAATTTGCCACGTTATCCGGCAAAATAGATTTAGACGGCATCCAACAATTCTTGGATGAGTATTCGGCAGACCCAGGCAACTTCGTATGCCTGCTTGTAAAATACGCAGCACTGTTCACTCAGGTGAACGCATTCACCAAGCTCAATGGTCAACGCTAGGATAAAGCCTCGCGCTCTGAGCATCATAACGTTCAACGCAAACGGTCTTATCCAACAAATCGATCTAGTCCGCGATTTCCTACGCAACCATCCCGTCGACGTCATGCTAGTGCAGGAGACATTTCTCAAACCCAACGTGCGCAATCCGAGCATCGTGAATTCGATCATATCTCCGCTAAAGGGGGTACGGTTATTTACTATAAAAGTCTAAATATATACTTTAACAACTTTATTAATATTATAAGTTTAGAACATTCGAGTAAAATCTATATTAAATGTTGAACAATATTTTATAGTACTACTACATGATCTAAACAAAATGACAATTGTGAACTATTTTTTATTTAATATAAGCAGGTAGACTTGCAAATTGTGTGACCATCACCTGATGGTTGTGCTCACAGCTCACAACCCATTGTCACTGCCTGCCACTCGACACCCCACCGCTCACCAACATCGAAGCGTCAATCTGTCAGCTAAGTATGACGGGCCATTAGCCCGTAATCCCAGCCTCTGTTTACCTCTGACCGACTAAACAGCTCCTAGAAAGTGACCTTAAGTCACTTTTATCAATGGGTAGCGCGGTCATTTTGTCCGGCGACCTGAACAGTAAACATCTTAATTGGAATTCACTCTAAACAAATTCTAGAGGTAAAACATTAGATAGTTTGTCTCACCATATGTCGCACAATTTTGCCGTCATTGCTCCAACGACATCCACTCGGTTCCCACTCTCAGAGAACCGCAGAGATAGACCAGACGTACTCGACGTAGTGATCTTGAAAGGCGTGACCCTACAGTTTCGCTCAATCGAGGCACTACCCGAATTAGACTCAGACCACCGCTCAGTCTTAGTAGAACTAGGGCCAGATGACCCACTTAACCGTCATCGACTGGTCAAATTCACACAACAAGTCCAATCCTTACCCTAATCACTGTCCCTAAAAAATACTCCTGACGGAATTGACTCAGTAGACGTTGCAAAAGCGGCCGCGATTAAGCTCACGACCCACGTACGCGACAAAATAGACATGTGCTCCACTGAGGTCTAAATTCACCCTAACGAGCATTGGGAGCTCCCTGAAGCCCTGAAAGACCTTATCACGCGGAAAAATGCCGCCACATGAGCTCATGACGCTTTTCCGTCACAAGAAAACCGGAGGAAAGTCTGGGCCTCCCCAGAGAGACGTCAAAGCCCGTTTTAACGATTTCCGCAATGATAACTACGGTACTCGCCCAGGGGAAATCAAGACAACGAACACATATATAAACTATACTCTTTAGGATTGCCAGACAGACTCGTTCTTATTATACGAGACTACTTAACGAATCGCACTTCCCGCTACAAAGTCGAATGTACCCTGTCATCACCTCGCCCCATCAGGGCAGGAATCCCTCAAGGCTCCGCACTATCCCCGATACTCTATTCGTTATTCACGAATGATATTCCAAACTCAACCCAAAGAGTTAACTTAGCCCTCTTCGCGGACGATAACGCCCTATACACAACCACGCCTTTGACGGCAGTCATGACAAAGCTTCTCCAATCCGCGGCCAACGCACTAGGCGATTGGTTCCGGAAGTGGAGAATTGAAGTAAATCCGGACAAAAGTGTAGCAGTAAACTTCACCCGCAACCCTATTTATAGTAGGAATCATATGGGCAATCCGGGAAACATAACCCTGTTCGACCAACCTATCCCGTGGAAATCCGAAGTGAAATACTTAGGAGTCACACTTGAAAGGCGACTCAATTTTCATTTCCACATCAAGAGTGCGCAAAAGAGCAGCGTTCGTACTAGGAAGACTGTATGTGAAGATGTGTGGGAGGAGTAAAATGTCCCTTAGAAATAAGACGACATTATACAAAACTTTCATACGTCCCATTATGACCTATGCGAGCCTTGTCTTTGCCCACTGCTCACCTTATCAGATCAACTGACTGCAGATGATACAAAATCGCTTCCTTGGTATCGCTACCAACTCGCCATGGTACGTACGTAACGTCGACCTACATAAGGATTTCAAAATTGATTCGATCGCCGAACATCTCAAAATGCTCTCTACGGCATATTTTGAGAGAGCTAAACGACACGGTAATCCGCTGATAACACAAGCCTGCTCGTACACCTCCCTCAGAGGAAATCTCCTGCATAGACTCAGCCGTTCAATGCACGTCCTGGACGATAAAGACGACAAGATAACTGTCGCAAACGCTCCCTTCGAAAGGAAGACACTATACCCGACAAACATACACCGTTTCCGCTGGCGCAAACGAGGACAAAGGACTAGAGACATCACGAAACCGGTCGTAATATAGTATGGTGCTTCTTGCAGAAACGCTTCCCACCCCATCAACTACGCCCCGAGCCGAGGAGCGATCTCGTCAGGATGGACGTCACGCGGAGACCCGAGACGGCTCAAATTTCAAAGCGGAGTCTATACTCGCCACAACGCCGGTGACGCATTAAAGGCCAGTGGGGCCAACAGCATATACTCATTCAAAAAAAAAAAAGAATGTCGAATCTTTCCGATTCAGGCAGCCGGCTTGCACGGTTGTCCGTATCTTTGTAAGTTTTCGTATCATTATTTGTGGCGATTGAAACCGTTACATAAGACTTCGAAAACATTAGCTACCGAACCGAAATCGTTTTAATACAAGTGGTCGATTGTGTCAGTTGTTTGTAGTTTGTTTCGGCGAACTATGGACTGCTGAGCGATGCGCGGTTGCTGCGTTGCGCACGGTGCGGGTGCGCGCCATTTGCCGTTCGGCGTTGTGTTACGTGCATTCGTGAGTGTTAGCATCGTTCAACTTTATATCAGACCGTCTCAGTAAGTCTTTCCTTTTAACAGTATTATTAGGTACTTACCTCTGTTACCACAATAACAGAGACACATCCATCTTATAGGGATATATTTAAATAAAAACACAACTCCCTGTCTGGAGGTCCTATGGCCACTATGGCCACCAATACTACTCACCACCTGGAGGGACTTTTTAAGAACCTCCAAACTAACTTCCCAGAAATCCTTACCGGATATGTAAAGGCAAGCGCCCCCATCGTCCATTTGGCGTCCGAGACCGGACTCTTCCCCGGTTTCGACAAACGTCCCAGAACGGATGCACTCCCCTCTCTACACAGCGTAGACAAAAAGCAAGGATGGAACAACCGGCTGTTACTGGCCACAACAGGGCGGAACAGCTGGGCGCGACAGCCAAGCTGCAAATTCCGCCAACGCAGCAGGAACGGAAGGAGTCGGCACCAGCTTCTGAGTCCCCGGCACACCTACCATTTCCCTTACTCCTCCGGCCAATCAACATACGGGGAGGGGCCAACCTCTTCCCAAGAGGAAGAGGAAAAGGAAGAGCAAGCGGACGGCCAGACCAGCACGCCCCGAATATGCAGCTGCATCAACGCCGTAGCCCAGGCAGGATACGAAACAGAAAGCCACAATGCAAGCAGTGAAGAAGACTCCCGCTGTAAGACACAAGAGAGCATCCTACCCTCCTAGAGAGGCAGGGCGCCTCCCCAGGCCAGTGCAGCAGTAGGCCCGGATACGACCACCATTATCCGGGTCTTTATGGAAGCCCTGACAGCGAACCTGGTTGCGTACACGCAAGGCCAGGATATCATACCCACCATCTCAGCTGGAATATCCTCCTTAACGTGCTTAAATTCCAGCGGAGAGTTATATGACCATCGAATCGAATATAGTTTAGAGTTCAAACGATAGAGAGAGAATGATTTTTGGGTTTTATTTTTTTTATCTTACCTTTTTGGATATTTATATTAAATTAACCTAAAACATGTCTAACATCAAAAGATCGCCACCAAGCAAACCTAAAGACGATGCTATACGATTCCGAACCTGATAGAGTACATCGTCACCTTCACAACACCTATCGGCGAATATAACTCAGAGATTCAAATGTTTAATTTTTACAAAATGAAGAGATGAGAACTCAAAAAATGATATACGAATTTACTAATACACAGGACAGAAAATATGAGTTATCATTCTCAATGTCATTGAACTCGATAGAACGTTAGAGGTCATCACCAAATGGGACTCTGATAATCTTGTTGAGTTAAATGCCAAGAAAACACAGCTTTGCGTTCTCGTAACAACAATTTTCCCCTCTTCCCTCCCTTTGTGGCACCCCGCTGGTGATGCAAATAATGGTGGGTGATGCACCATTAGAAAACCCATAGCGGGGAGAGCTGAATTAGCGGCCCCTGATAGCTTAGCTGCACCAGCTAACCAGCCGACAGCAGATACGATTCGCAGATACCTACACTAGTCGTGGGCAATATTGGGCGACAAATTATTTAAAATTAAACAGGGAGACACTGAAAAAGTAATTAGTATAGACAGATTTAAATCTGCATTCATATTACATTCTGATGACAACGCGATCTCAACAAGTATAATAATAGTGTATTGCGCGCAAACAAAGCGCATACTGTTACAAGATCAGGACGCATTATTAAACCTACTGTGAAATTCACTCCTTAATTACCAAACATGAAATAAACTACTTATATTTTATTCTTCTTCAATTATACATTTTGCCTATTTAACTAAAAAAAATGGATATACCAGAAAGTAAGCCCGAGAAGGAAGAAATAATTATAGCAAAAAATGGTGTTGACAATAGTGCAACGGCTTCAGAAACAGCCACAAGCTATCATAATAAATTCGAAATATATTCGTTAGCCACACTGCATACTATTAATGCTTATTGGCTATGTACTGTGGAAATATTGTAAGAAACAATATGAATTTTTTTAAGAGCGCCACTGCAGTATAAATCCTGCTATAAGCAGTCAACCACAGCTGCAGGGTTGTTAGCCAATTATTGTTTAAGCAGTGCAGTTTAAAGTGAAAAGTTTAGAAGCATTTTCAGTGATATTGTTATCGTGCTTATAGTGATTTACGCGTATATATTGTTGCGTTTTCTATAATCCATTATGTAACCATTAATATAAGTCTAGATTAAATTTGTTTAATCTTGAACCATATACATAAACATATATATTTTTCAAGTACTAATTGTCAATAACTAATCGCAATATTTATATTTTTTTATAAACTAGAAGATCTCTAAAAATCTAAGGACTATATTAAAAACATTAGATTAAGCATTAGCAAAACAGCAGAGCAATTTATTCAGTGCGAAAAACTACAATTTTTGATCTCTTACAGAAGACTTTGAATAAAACAACCAAGAACTGGTATAGAACCATTATTTACGGATGAGCAGAACTCGTAGACTATGTTATAAAATGTAGCAAACTATACTATACATAGACGATAAGAAAATTCGCAGATTAGCCTACCAATTTGCGGACCTAAATAACCTCCCTCATAAGTTTGACCATGTAAAACTGCTAGCCGGAAAACACTGATGTAACAATTTTATGAAGAGGCATCCTCATATATCTTTTAAGACACCTGAGGCGCAGAATAGTCCCCATGTTAGAGTCCAAGCGACCTGCATGCTCATGCAGGTCTCATCAACGGCGTATGGCGCTATCAAGTCCCCACACACATGCTTTAAATGACTTCTACAAAAGTAGGATTAAGCTCCGTTCGCTAACATAAGCGACGTTAAATGCAAACTGTCGTATCGATCAATTCGACTTAGTTCGCCGCTGCCAACATATATCTGTTGAGAACACAAACAACACACACCGACCCCGCCGGCGGGTTCAATGACTCTCATTCGTTACATCCCGTCGAAGCTTAGGCGTATGAATGACGACGTTTAAATTGCACACAATCTTTTACCCCGACTTCAACTTGGGACGTCTGTTTTCCTTCTAGGGCTAACGGGAACAGCAATACACAATCCGAAAAATAATAATTTTGCTTAAATATTACACACCTGTTAACAAATATACAATAATATATATTTATTTATTGTTATATAATTAGTGTATTTTATATTTACATTTATTAATGACTTTGTTTTAATTATAGATTAATGTTATTTTATTTATTATTACAGCACCACATACCTCATATCATATGAGTTATTTATTACACCGTTGGTTGCCTGAAAGAGATCGCTATCTAGCGATAAGGTCGCCAATATTGTATGCTACTTTTATTTAGGCTGTATCAATGTTTTGTATTTTTTTATCTCTTTGATGGTGTACAATAAAGTATAAAAAGTAAAGTAAAAGAATTTACTTATTCCATGGTCGTCTGATACAAACAAATCATAGACATCGAGTAACACAAGTGGAATTTTGTAAGTACGAAAAGCGTGGGACATGTTTACCACTAGTAAAGATTACTGAACTCCAGATTTCTAGACCGCTCGCTGTGTGGGGAACTGTGAACACTGAATGCAGAACTCGACTGAAAAAAAAAGAAAAGAATTTTTTTGAAGGAATTTTAGGTTTGTAAAAGAGATGGACTAAATGTTAGAAGAGTATAATAGCAACGCGTTCGACTTTCGTATGTACGATAGGCTCAAGAGGTATCGTTTCATATTTCTATAATACGTACGTTTCAAAAATACTTTACATTACAGAAATATCGAATTCAATACCTGTTAGTGAAAAGTTTTAAGCGTTCGACATCGCGGTTCTCCTTTCGGTATTACAACAACAAACAACAATTCCGATTCAGGCAGCCGGCTTGACGGTCGTCTGTGTCTGCAAGTGGTTCTTGTTTTTCGAATTTTCGTAGCAACGGCTAAGACCGTTGTATATGAAGCTCCGGAAACATTAACCGCCGAACCGATATTGTTACAGCACAAGTGGTCGATAGTGTCGTGTTAGTTTCGTGTGTCGTTCGTTTCGGCGAGCTGCGGACTGCGGAGCGACGTGCGGTTGCTGCGTTGCGCACGGTGCGGGTGCGGTTAATGATGCATCTGCGTGCATGGAGATTGACGACGGTTTCGAAACCGTCTTAAGTCGACAAAGCGCAAAGTCGCATCAGCTAAGTTCAGCAGAACTCGACTGCATAACGCAGACCACCGGGGCGATGTGTTCGGCGTCTTGACATCCGGTGTCCCGGTTTGCGCGCGTTCAAGGTCACTACCGCCGGACCGGTATAAGAAAGTAAAGGCAGAGTTTCAAAAAAATGCAGGAACTAGGTGTTTGTAGACCAGGTGAAGGAGAATGGGCTAGTCCGTTACATGTTGTCTTAAAAAAAGATGGGCAATTACGTCCATGTGGCGATTATAGAACGCTTAACGCTATCACAAAACCGGACCGTTATCCGATACCGCATCTTCAGGATTTTACATATATGTTGCTTAATAAGAAATACTATACGAGGCTAGATTTAATAGAGCCTACCACAATTTTGCGGTAGCAGCAGAGGATATAGAGAAAACTAGTTTATGCACCCCTTTCGGTTTATACTAGTTCCCCAGAAAGAATTTTGGTCTAAAAAGCGCCGCCCAAGCATTTCAAAGATTTACGGAATAACAAGTATTAAAGGGATAGGCAGTGCAAACGAAAACGGGAGTCAACACTTTTCTGTTACATAGATGATATACTTACAGCGTCAGATTCCTTGGAAATTAATAAAGAACACGTTAGAATACTATTTAAAGTATTTAGCGAATTAGGAATTACAATGAATATTAATAAATGCGTTTTTGGTCAGTTAAATGTTGATTTTTTAGGATATTTGTTTACACTGGAAGGCATCAGCCTATTGCCTGAAAGAACAAGGGCAATCGCAGACTATAAAAGGCCCGAAACGGTAGAACAGTTGCGTAAATTTTTAGGTATGATAAACTTTTATATGGCGCACCTTCCACACGCCGAATTACATCAGGCAGTACTTAACCAATTTTTATATAATTAAAAAAAAGGACAAAACATAAAAGCCGAAGCTTTTATGTCTCGGTGGAAGGCGCGGATTCTCAGCCGCGCCCCATTCGAGCCGGAGTACCCCAGGGTAGCTGCCTGTCACCGCGCCTATACGCGGTGTACACTGACGACATCCCTACCCTCCGCGACCATCTGCGAGAGGGTGAAGAGGATGTGATGCTGGCCCTGTACGCGGACGACAGCGCATACTTCTCGTCGTCCTACCACCAGATCGTCGCTATCAACAGGATGCAGCGTGTGTTGGGTCTGATACCGGATTGGCTAGACAAGTGGAGGATGGCTGTCAACGTTGGTAAGACGGCCGCTCTGCTTGTCGGTGCTGATAAGCCGATGCGTCGGCTCACCTTCCGAGGCCAGGACGTGGAATGGCAGACCTCAGTCTGCTACTTGGGGTGTCACTTGGACCGCAGGCTGCGCATGATACCCACCGTTAACAAGGTGGTGAGTCATGCCACGGCTGCCCGGTCTAAGCTGTACACCCTCTTCAATTCGCGGCTTCCTATGAAGACCAGACTGAGGGTCTACGGTGCCTACGTCCGCTCGCGCCTGACGTATGCGGCCCCCGCCTGGTACGCACTCTGCTCAGCGTACCAGAAGCGGAGGATTCAGATCCAACAGAACCGATGCCTGCGTATGATTGTAGGAGCTCCGAGGTACGTCAGAAATGACGTCATTCATCGAGACACCAGGACGCCCACCGTGGAGGAGTTCGTCCGCAAGCTCGCTCGCTCGCTATTTGCTAAGGCGGATAGCAGTGCGAGCGTACACCTCCACGGTATAGCACCGCTTCATGCCAGACCACCTGAGGGGCGTCCGTTACCTCGTGAGCTCCTACTGTCGCCGACCATCAGCGCCGATGCGGGCATCGGTGAAGAGGACGACGACGATCTGGAGACACGGTAGGACGACATCACCCATAAAAGAGGAAAATCATTAAGGACTTACAGCCACCGGGTCATAATGACCCTGGCCCTCTGGGCCAAAATAAAGTGACACGACGGTTGAACCGTCGGGGAGGACCATCCCGGGTAGGGGGGGCAACCCCGAGGCCCGTACCTAGACTGGCCTAGGCCAGCGAGGAGAACCATTGATTGATTCTAATTTTATATTATTTAGGAGTTGAATTTTTAAATAAAATGTAGCCTTTGTACTATTCCAATTCATACTCTAGCTGTGTATTAAATTTAAAACCAATCTATTACGTACTTTTGGCGATACCTTTACCCAAAAAAAAAAAACTTTCAAATTTTCAGACTTATAATATTTATAGGATTACGTGTCAAGAGGTGCTAATTTAGGTTAGTTATTCTATTTTTTTGTTAAAATGGCTAACTTCATATTAACATCAGATGATAGATAGTGATATAGGTAATAAAGCCCATGAATATAAACAGAAGAATAATCTTAGATTGAGAGGATTAAAATAATTCCGCTAGGAACAACAAATTAACGAATCGAACAAAGAGAAAAAGAATTATAGAGGTAGAATCTTCATCACATGAAGATACTGTTATTGAGAACACGGATTCTGCAAAACAAAATAAAGAAAAATATTTGCAACAAATAAGCAAAATTAAGCGAAATAATGGACAAAAGTACTATACAAAAAGAGGAAAATTCATTCCTGCAAAACAATTTGAATACAAAAATTGTAATTGTTCGAAGAAATGTATAGAACGTATTAATGAAGCACAACGTATTACGTAGTGGAAATTTTTGATAAGTTCTGGAATATAGGTGATTTTAATAAGCAAAATGTATTTTTATATGGTAGTGTTCAACGAAAATCTGTCAATAGAATTCGGGCACTAAAAGAGTATATGCTTATAAATTTTACCTAGTCACTTCTGGTGGAGACATTTTAGTATGTAAGAAGTTTTTTACTAATACTTTTCAAATATCTACTGGACGAATTGATCGTATCCTAAAATCGCATGAGAACATTCCGAATGATATGCGTGGTAAAATGGATGGCTCTTGCAGAAGAACTAGTGAACTACTGACGAATACAGTGATAGACCACATAAAAAGCTTTCCGATATTTGAAAGTCATTACACACGATCGCAAAATTCAGAACGAATGTTTTTAAATCCGGAATTAAATATAACAAAAATGTATAGTTTATATTTGGAAAAATGCAAGGAAAACAACTTGAGCTCAGTTAATGAATGGACATACAGGAAAATCTTTAAACGAGATTTTAAGTTACGCTTCCATTTGCCGAGTAAAGATACCTGTGCGAAATCCGATATCCTAAACATGAAAATTAAGACTACAACTGATGACGACGAAAAAATGATTCTAGTAGAAAGACATGACGTTCACTTGCAAAATGCTGAATTATCAAGAAAAGCATTACAAGAGGATAAAATTCTAGCATCAGAAAATCCAGATAAATGCTTTGCTTTCACTTTTGATTTACAAAAAGCCTTACCATACCCGAAATAGTCTGTCTCAATCGCATATTACAAACGAAATATGTACGTCTTAAACGAGGGTTTTCACAATTTACACAATAATAAAGTTAATTTGTACGTGTGGGACGAAACCATTGCTTCTAGGGGATCGCAAGAGGTGGCTTCATGCTGTTTGAAGCACTTAGAAAATGAAAAGACCCAAAGCCATGTTATTGCCTACAATGACATGTGTACTGGGCAAAATCGAAATTTACAAATGACTTGATGTGATTGAAGGTTGTCCAGTCAGATAATAGCATTGAGATAATTGACCACAAATTTTTACTCTCGGGGCATTCATACCTTCCGAACGATGCAGATTTTGGCATCATAGAAATGGCATTGAGAAAAATGAATTTTGTGTATACACCACAATATGTAATAGCACAATGTAGAAAACAGGATAAATTCATTTTATATGAAATGAAACGGGATTTCAACAAAAAATCTCCAAAATGCAATTAAAAAACAGATAAAAAATAATACTAAAGGGGAACAGGTCAATTGGTTGCAAATATGTTGATTGAGGTTCCTCAAAATTGCACCATATACCATTTTTTATAAAACAACGATGACGGACGCAGAATTTAAAATTATCAATTTATTACCTCTACGTCCTGGAAGACCGTTAAAATTTGAAAAAATCGCCCTGGAGCCTTTGTACCGAAATGCCAGACCTATTACGTAGGAAAAATATAAAGACATGAAGCAGCTACTACCCTATATACCTCCGGTGCATCATGCATATTTTGAAACACTACCACATGCAGAGAATTAGTAAATTCTTGTAATCAGTATCTTGTAATGACAATGTAATTGCCGTCTAAAATAAAATTTTATGTGTTGTTATGCGTATTTGTAAACAAAATTATATTAAAATGAAGTATATTTTAAGCGATATTTGATTTTTCAAAATTGAAATTAAACGATTTTTACAATTGTATAATTTTGAAAGTGGTGTAAGTCCATTTACAGCACATAAATATGTGTTATCGTAGTCTAATTATCCAAAAACAAATTTATATAAACAAATTAAATGTTGATAAAACAATAGAAACAATGCCAGACCTTATATGATTTGCCTGTATTTTTAAATCAACAAATATAGTATATATATAACCTTTAATTTTCTCGAAACAAAAGAAAATGGACTTACACCACTTTCAAAATAAACGGTCCATATATTTCAACTACTAATTGTCAATAACTAATCGCAATATTTATATTTTTTTATAAACTAGAAGATCTCTAAAAATCTAAGGACTATATTAAAAACATTAGATTAAACATTAGCAAAACAGCAGAAACTTATTCAGTCTGAAAAACTACAATTTTCGATCTTTTAAAGAAGGCTTTAAATAAAACAACCAAGAACTGGTATAGAACCATTATTTACGGATGAGCAGAACTCGTAGACTATGTTATAAAATGTAGCAAACTATACTATACATAGACGATAAGAAAATTCGCAGATTAGCCTACCAATTTGCAGACCTAAATAACCTCCCTCATAAGTTTGACCATGTAAAATTACTAGCCGGAAAACACTGATGTAACAATTTTATGAAGAGGCATCCTCAGAAGGCAAAAGAGGCATCCGTGGTAGGGGGGCTTATGAGAAGACATGAAAGGTCTCTTAGACTTGAGTTTACCCTGTTAAATAAGTAGAACAGGAGATACACAACATTTAATAGCCACTTAAACCTTGGCTACGTCTTTCTCAACTAACGGTCCCAAACCCAAATGGAGATGAATAAAAGAATCTACAACTTACGGCCGCTTCCCGGGGTGCGCCGGGGCGCATCTGAAGCCGATGCTGGATGCTACAGCATGCGAACCATCGGTGGTGAGGAGCTGAGCAGGCGGGTACTCAACAGTAAAAGTGTTACGGCCGGTCGTTGTGATTTGAACAGGCGGACTCACAACGTAGAAGTTACAGCCGACCCCATGGGCGATGATACAAATTTACTAATTTTATCTACATACCTAACACAAACAATGAACATTTCCTTGACACCCTCAAACAAAAAACTAAATGCCGCATCTAGTAGGTTGAAAAGATATTTAAATTGCACTCTTAGAAAGTCACAGAACACACACTTTTCACATCAACGACTTTATTCAAACACCTAACATAATGCCACACTTCGTCACACAGGGCCTCACGTACATGATACCGAAAGACACCGACCATCAAAATCCAGCTAAATGTCGTCCAATTACCTGCCTACAAATAATTTATAAAATACTTACAGGATGTATTGCTGAAATACTACACGAACACATTGTAACTAACAATATTCTTGCCGAAGAACAAAAAGGATGCCGAAAAAGTAGACAAGGTTGCAAGGAACAGCTTGTAATAGACACAATAGCCATGAAACATGCTACGTCTAGGAAAAAAAATATTAATACCCTGTATATAGATTATAGAAAAGCTTTTGACTCCGTACCACATAGTTGGCTTCTTTACGTACTGCAATACTATAAGGTTGACCCACAGCTTATTTTTTTTCTTGAAAGTTCTATGCAAAACTGGAAAACTAAGCTTAAAATCGCAGGACAGGTTAAAACCGAAACAGCTGAAATCCCAATACGCCGAGGTATCTTTCAGGGAGACGCCCTTAGCCCGCTGTGGTTTTGTCTTGCGCTAAACCCTCTCTCCCATATGCTGAACAAATGAAATCTCGGTTACTCTATCACCGCACCAAATACAGAAACTACTCTTACACACCTCATGTATGTACATGGATGACATTAAATTATACAGTAGCACAATAGCATCATTACATCATCTTGCAGATATCACCCAAACTTTCTCAAGCGACATTCACATGGAGTTTGGGATAGACAAGTGTAAGACATTTTCGGTCAAAAATGGAAAAATCATCCCAAATAGCTACATCTTAGAATCAGGAGAGATTATTGAATCTCTAGAACTGTACACTACCTACAAATACTTAGGTTTTGAAAAAGCTAGGCAGATATATCAAAAAGGAGCAAAAGATAGACTTAAAACTAAATTCAGACATCGTTTAAATATTTTATTCCGGTCTCAACTCAACTCCCGCAATTTGTTTAAAGCAATAAATAGTTACGAGATTCCGGTACTTACTTATTCTTTCGGCATAATTAAATGGTCTCAATGTGAACTCCTCAACCTTCAACGTATCATTAACACTTCTCTAACTGCCCACCGAAAACATCATCCTTGATCTTGCGTACAGAGAATGACCCTTCCCAGAGGTGAACGTGGACGAGGCTTAATAGATGTAGTCAATCTACACAACAAACAAATCATATCTCTTAGACACTATTTTCATCAACGCTCGAAACACTCTCCACTGCATAAAACAGTAACACTCGCAGACAAACACTTTACCCCTCTAAACCTTAAAGATCAAAACCTACAAAGAAATGAACGTATTACCGACATTAATGAAAAAATTGCCTCATGGTAACAGAAATCCCTTCATGGAAGACATCGCCGTGACTTACAGCAATCATATGTTGACAAAGCAGCGTCAAACGCTTGGCTGAGGCGTGGTGAACTCTTTCCTGAAACTGAAGCCTTTATGTTGGCAATTCAGGACCATCATCGACACCCGGAACTACCAGAAACACATAATACGCACACTTAATACCCAATCAGATACATGCCGGCACTGTCATTCTAATCCTGAAACCATTCAACACATAACTTCCGCCTGCAGAGTCCTTGCGCAAACTGACTATAAACATCGACACGACCAAGTGAGCGCCATCATACATCAACATCTCGCACATAAACATGGTTTTATAAAAAAGAAGAGTCCATATTATAAATGCAAACCCAACACTATACTAGAAAATAAAAGTTACAGGATATACTGGGACAGAACTATAATCACAGATAAAACAATACATTTCAATAGACCAGATATCACATTTCATGACAAAATTAACAAAACTATTTATCTAATTGATATAGCTATTCCTAACACCCATAACATACAGTCGACAATTTCGGAAAAGCTCAGTAACTACCAAGATCTAGCAATCGAATTGAAACGTCAATGGCGAGCAAACACCATCCATTTTGTTCCCATTGTCATATCAGCAATTGGAGTCGTACCTAAAAGCCTACAAAGTAGCCTTGATATGTTACAGGTTCCTCAAAATACTCATAATTTACTCCAAAAGGCAATCATCCTGAACACATGCCGCCTCACTCGCAAGTTCCTTACGACTTCGTCTATCTCATCTTCCTATACAATCACCTAGACCCTACTCGCGCTTGGCTACGGCCCGTGTGTTGAGGTTTTTATTACCTCATACGAGAGGAAATGTAAAATAAAAATATAATAATAAATAATAATAGAAAATGAATATTGAATCGAAAATAGAGTAAAACAAAACTATCCAATGTACAAACTTTGTACATTGAATAGTTTTTTAATCCTATTTGATAATATTGTTAGTAGGTCGTTTGTTCTGTTACTTATTAATATAATATAAAATTAATATTTTATAATATGGTAAATAACACCATCAAAACAACCAATATAGTATTGGTACGTGACAATAATAATTTACGTTAAATATTATACATAAGCTGCCATCTATCTTCACTTGCAATAAACTATTTTTACTTAGTAATAGTTCATTACTCTTATATATATAATATATCGAATCGAATATATATATTGAGGGTATTCTCTGAATATTCTCGTATTGTGTTCGGTAAGATTATTGTATGTATAAGTCGTGCCATCTCTCCGTTTGAACATCCCCCGCTCCCCGCAACGACCCCCTCCGGTGCCAGTTGTACTCGCCGCGTCCTCCGACGTCGGCTTGAGGAAACGGCCGGTGCTAGTTGCCAGGAGTTTGCCTGCTCAGAGAAGAGAAGCGCACGAGTAGATCCTGCACTTTTTTGGTAGCCAAAAAATCCTGCAGGATCAATAAAGCATCGGATAGCTAAAGATCAGAATTACCGGTGTGCACGGACCGAACTTCCGCTCGCGGGCGCTTAGCTGGGCCTCCCCTAGGGGTCTCACCTGGCTTGGTTGCACGCGCCGAGGTCGTGGTGCCCGTGCATACACATCGAGAGCAGCAATCCGACACCACCATCATGTCTGAAGGGGGGGAGCCCCCCCTCTTAGACCAACGCAAGCGTGGCCGAGGCAGGTCCGGCATCGCGCGGTCAGTTGTTCGAAGAGACATCTTCGACAACTCGACCGTGCCTGTCGCCCTCACCCCCGCCGCCGTCCCGCGTATTCGCATAGTACACGCTGAGACCGGTGGAGAGGACGTCCACCGGGCTGCTGAAGCAGACTTCGCCGCCACTGTAGCTGAGTCTACAGCAGGCGCGGAAGGAGCCAAGCGCCCGAGACCGGACTCTTCGCCGGAGTCAATGGAAGGGGAGGACAAGCGCCCCAAGACCAATGTTTCTACTGAATCACCGCCGTACGGATCGCCGCAGGACTCGGCATCCTCATCGCGCGCGGCATCGCCTACAACGGGCGAAGCAAGCGCAAAAGGACGGCCAAAGGAATTACCACCGCCGCGATCCCCCTCCCCGATGGAGGGGGGGTCGCAAGACACCTGGCCGCGTGACTCGATGAGCTACGCGGTCCTGCCATCGACGGTCGAGGAGAGGACAGCCTCCCGTCCCACTTCACCGCAACCGGGGCCGTCAGGGGTCACCTATGCGGCGGCCGCTGCCGCTCCAGCGTCGCCCAGGAGTCGAGCCCCTGCACCGGTACCAGCCCCAAGAGCGACGCCTCGTTCCAGCTACCCGCCGATCACGGCGGAACGCCTACCGAACTGGACGAGGCACTTCGAGGTGCTAAAAAACAAATTAGGACACGCCCCGAACGCACGCCCTTTGGGAAAGGGAGTGCGCTTCTTGCCCGGATCCGCGGAGGAATTTCGGGTCATTCAGCGTCATCTGACTGAGGCTATGAACCAGGATAAGACTATATCCTGGTTCTGCTATAGCCCAGCCGCGGAACTGCCAACTAAGGTGGCCATTAGGGGGCTGCCACTCGACACACCCCCGGAAGAGGTGATCGCCGCCCTGCGCAGTTTAGGGTTCCCTGCGCAGAGCGCGAAGGCGATCCCAGGCGGAAGAGGTCGACATGGGTGCACCTACTTCGTCCAGCTGGTGCACCTGAAGGAGCAGGAGCTCACGTCACTATATAAGACTACTGAGCTCCTGTGCATGCCCGGCCTGCTGATTGAAGCCTGGAGAGGCGCGAAGAGCCCTCCTCAATGTCACCGCTGCCAGGCATTTGGCCACTCCTCGGCCAATTGCCACAGGCAACAAAAGTGTGTTCGCTGCGCCGGCGAACACCTGGCACGGGACTGCCCGAGACCATTAACAGAACCACCAACGTGCGCAAACTGTGCAAAGGCGCACACAGCAAAGGACCGGAGGTGCCCGGTCTTCAAAAAAGAAGCACGAAGGAGGGGCATTAACGTGCCCGCCCCTCACCCGAACGGACCGAGAGCACAGCCAAAGGGGGACAGGGAGCGTGTCCCCCCGGTAGCACCTAAGCAGGTCGGTCGCCCTATCGTCGCAGAACCCAAAGCGACGATAGTAGTCGACCAGCGAACGAAGCAGCCACCTCCTGCGAAGAAAGCCACGGAGGTGCGAGCCAAGCTTGCGCCCCCAACAACTCTGGCACCTCCAGCCAACCAGCCGAAGGCCAGGGACCAACCTATAAAGGCGCCTAGCAGAAAGAGGAAAAGGAAGAGGGCAGCTAGGCCACCCAGGACTGAGCCTGCGGCGGCATCGACGCCGCAGCCCAGGAAGGCAGCGACGGAGCCAAAGTCCGCTCCGGCTGCCGCCACGCGGCCGGTGGTGAGGCAAGAAGTGCCTCCCCCTGTGCAGATGACAACCTCGGCCAGTGCGAAAGGCCCGGACAACACCATCATCGTCCGGGTCTTCATGGAGGCACTGACAGCGATCCTGGTCGCCTATACACAAGGCCAGGACATAATACCTGCCATCTCAGCTGGAATAGCCGCTCTTGCGAAGCTTAATTCCAGTTGAGAATACTTTATTGGAACCCAGGTGGCATACGCGGCCATATCCGGGAGCTGACCCTACTCGCCCAGTCGCAGGATATTCACGTAATCCTCCTGGGCGAGACGAAGCTCTCGGCCGAAATCGAGCTCCGAATCCCGAACTTCTTCGTGTATCGGCGAGATGAAGTCTCTCCCCGGGGCTGCCCATTCAGAGGTACCGCAGCCCTGGTGAGGAGGGATATCATACACGAAGAACTTGCACATGCACCGTTTGTGAGCCTACGTACTTAGGGGGTGCGTGTGCATGCTGGTGAGACGGAGCTGCTGCTGTATGCCGCCTACAAGCCACCCGGACAGGTTTTCTGCAGCACCGATGTCCAATCGCTTATCGACTCGCCGATGCCTACACTGATCGTGGGTGATCTGAACGCGAAGCACCACGCTTGGGGCTCGCGCGTCATCACCCAGGCGGGTAGGCACCTGCTCGAGGATAGCGAACGACAGGGTTACGGTGTGTTGGGTCCAGGAGCGCCGACCCACATACCGACTAACCCTACGTACTAGCCGGACGTCCTGGACATCGTGCTGCACCACCGACTAGACGCACCCATCGATGTTGAGGTGAACTACGACCTACACACAACACCTAACAATTGTGGTCACAATCGCCCTCCAGCGCGACTTCAATATGACGGCATTTAGTATTCGACATAATAAAATATATTATTAACAGTAGTCGAACGTAATTAAATCTGATCGAACTGGCCCGTAAGCTTTGTATCAACTTCGCGATTATTAATTCTAGTTTGAAGTCTTTATGTAGATCTACGTTACGCATATACCACGAGCAGCCCGTGGCAATGCCGGACAGGTGGCCTATTGACCGTACATCGAAAATCTTCTTCCCTTCCGGGGAGAGATCCAGCACTGCGAGCACCATGTCTTTTTGATTGGGCCTGGTACATCCTATGTCGCCAGTGTCGGCCATACTTGTGTTGCTGCTGTCGAACTTGTGAACTATGTTATTTAATTAATGAAAATTAGGTCTTAATACTGTAACTATGTGTTTTATTGCAGAATATAAGTTTTATTTTACGATTTTCGGTCGATTTATTTCTTGCTATATATTATTTGTGAAGTACACGATTAAGTTGATTTTAGTTAAGAATTTCGACTATGGGCTATGACTATGGCCCTGAATATGGGTATATGGTCCATATTCATGTGGTATTTTAGATGGTTGGTTATGTGGTTCTAAAGGTACCTACTTATATTTTTTTCAGAATGGCGCAAACACAATCAAAAGAACCAAGGAAAACTTGGGATAAAGATCAAATGATTAAAGCCATAAGACAAACTGTCAATTAGGAGGCTTACGGGAACGTCATTTGCAAGAGCGTTCGGCTTTAATAAAGAAAACTTGGACAATTTATTTCAACTACTGGAAGAGATGTGCGAGAAAAATTACTATTCACCAGATCGTGTCTACAACGTTGATGAAACCGGCCTGACAGTTGTCCAAAGTAAAATTCCAGAAGTAATTGGACGCCGAGGAAAGACGCAGATAGCATCACTAACATCAGCTGAAAGGGGTTCCCTTGTTACAATTGTAGTATGAATGAATGCCACCGGCCATTTTTTACCTCCGTTTATAATTTCCCCAAGAAAAAATATGAACTTACAACTGACTAGAGGTTGTTCTCCTGGAACTAAATGAGTTGCACAACTATCAGGCTGGATCCAAAGGAATATTTTTACAGATTGGTTCAAACACTTCATAAAGCATACACACGCAACACCAGGCTCAAGAGTTTTACTGATATTAGATGGACACTTCAGGCACACCCGAAACATTGATGTAATAGACTTGTCTAGAGAGAATAATGTTGATATTGTCTCTAGATATCTCTACCATCTTACACAACTCACAAGCTGCAACCGTTGGACAAGACGTTTATGGGGTCATTGAAAGTTTACTATTGTGAAGAAATACGAACCTGAATCAGAAACAACAACAGAGCACTGAGCCCTTTTGACATTGTAGAGTTATTTGGATGAGCTTACATGAAAGTGCAAATAGGCGAAATTGCAGCAAACAGGTTTCGCGTTACAGGACTTTAGCCATTGAATAAAACCATATTCAGCGATGCAGATTTTCTTGCAGCGGAAAAAAATGCTGTCAAAGATGGATGCACAAATATTACTCCGAAAAAATCTACTATAATGAAGAGTCATCGACTAACATTCCAAGTGAAAGGGGGAATCCTTTCACCATTGACTTCTATTCATAATTATGAGAATTTGATTTCGAACGAATCACCGGACTTGAGATCTAGGTCTGAGACTCAAACAGAAGAACTTCTGGAACTGGACATGAACCAACTTATATCAACATTCGTCTTCCGGATTGATCGTAGCAGTCCAGATCTAGTATCTCCTTATGACATAAGTCCCGTGCCAAAAAAAGTCAGAAAGACATCTAATAGAGGTAGAAAAGCTGCTGTGGGATCGGTTATAACTTCTCCATATAAAAATAACCTTATTGAAACAAATAAGAAGAAAATTGAAAAAGAAAATAAAACAAAAGATAAGAAACCCAAGCAAAAGAAAAGAAGTATAGGAAATGAGAAAGCCAAGACCAGGGACGAAAGTGAAGGTCAAGAAGATATCCAATTTGATTCAGATAGTAAACCAGATGCCCCTATAAGAAGAGAGGCTCCTGACACTGTCGATGCAGCGTGTATGTTATGTCAGGCACTTTTTTCCGAAAACGAAGCCGGAGAATTGTGGGTCAGATGTTTAATGTGCTAGCTCTGAGCACATAATGACTGTGCTGGGCCAGAGTTTGATACTTGAATATGTGATTTTTGTTAGTAAATTATGTGATTTCTTCCATCTTCCTAAGTAATTTGATCTCTTATAAGATAAATATTTATTATTATATTTGTTATTTTCGTATAAGATATATTCATATTCGAGTATCTAGTTACCACGAAGAACATTTACAATAAAAACCTAAAACTGCATCGTTGCATTTTGTTGTTGGATTACTGGAAAACATAACTATATTTCTAGTCTAAAGGATGAATTTAGAACGTCAATTGTGCCACTACAAAATGAATTAAAATCTTTGAGAGATGAAGTCTGTAGTTTAAAAGAGTATATGGAATTTACTAACGCTAAATTTGATGACGATGAATGTGAGACAAATTTAAAACGACTCGCTAACCAAACCGCAGAGATTGGAAGTCTAAAGATTTCCTTAGATTATATTGTTACCGAAAATAACACCCGTGAGCAATGGGTGAGCAATCTAACATTGAAAATTATGGTGTTTCTGAAAAAAAAAAACGAAAAACTTTTTATAATTTTGGAAGAAATATCTGATAAAACCGAGATTCAACTTATTTTTTTTTATTTGATATCAATAGACTTCATAACCAGGGTGGCTTCAAAAGATAAAGAAAATAAAAAGACTAAGCCTATTGTTGTTAGATTCCTGTGCCACTGGAAAAAAGATTATTTTCTTGTCCAAGCTAAAAAGGCTTAAATGTCACGATATTTGATTTAACTTTAATTATAATCAGATATATTTAAACGACCATCTAACCAGTGCCAATAGAGAATTGTTAAGAAGTGTAAAAAAAACTGCCAAAGAAAAAAGCTTTCAATGTGTTTGGGTAAAAAATTGTTGCATAATGGCTCGTCGCAATGACTCTAGTCCTATCATACACATTATTAGGCCTAGTGGTTTAAAAAAAAATACGCAGGTACTATTGTATTTCTTGTTAACATTTTTGTTCGAATTTTATGTACGGCAGGAATAGTTATTTGTTTAATCTTATATTTATTGTGTGAATCCACACATAGATGGTTCATCATTTTATTATTTTCTTACTCTTTTTTATAATCTATTACTGGCTATCTGTAATATATTATTATCTGGGAACTTGAATCGAATATTTAATTTTTATTTGCCTTCGTCATCTCTCTTCTTATCTCTTTATGTGTTCGATGATTATTATTATATTATATCTCTTAATAGTTTATCAACATTATGTAAAATATGTACGATATGCTTACTGTAGTTATGACTAAAGGTACTATTTTCTATCAAAATGTGCGTGGATTACGAACTAAAACAAAACATTTTACCGAAAATTAATTCAGACTAGTCACTCTTGCGATATTATTTGCCTCAGTGAAACTTGACTGCATAAAGGTATTTTTAATGCGGAATTGTTTGATTTGAGTTATAACGTGTACAAAACTGATCGGGACTATAACTCGCGTGGAGATAAAATGAGAGGTGGCGTCTTACCGTACCCGTAACCGTAACAGCCTGTGAATGTCCCACTGCTGGGTTAAAGGCCTCCTCTCCTCTTTTTGAGGAGAAGGTTTGGGAGCTTATTCCACCACGCTGCTCCAATGCGGGTTGGTAGAATTCACATGTGGCAGAACTTCAGTGAAATTAGACACATGCAGGTTTCCTCACGATGTTTTCCTTCACCGTAAAGCACGAGATGAATTATAATCACAAATTAAGCACATGAAAATTCAGTGGTGCTTGCCCAGGTTTGAACCCACGATCATCGGTTACAAGCCGAGATGGCCCTCTGGTGGCGTCTTAGTGGCATTGAAATCTAATCTCTCAGTCAAATTCCATTCCAACATCCTCTCAGTGAACATGGCTGCCGATATAATTAAAGTCTCCATTGTCCTTTCGCCAGCTCCTTTATCTAAATTGTTACATATTTATTGTTGTTATTTCCCTCACGGTAAATATCAATGTGAAGCGCTCTCGGATTTCATTGAATTAATTTCCAATGAGATTCTTAGCCAACCTAATGCCCATGTTTTGATAAAGGGTGATTTTAATATCTCCTCTGCCTTGTGGGAATAATTAGGTAACTCTATGAATATTAGCAACTTTTTCGAAGATAATGATTGGATTAGTACATTATATAATTTTTAAAATTTTACAAATCTTAGGTAATTTAACTCCATTCCTAATTTGAGCCTAATTTAATGCTCCTTGTACAATTCGCTTATTTCACTTAGCGGATTATAACACAATTGATAATGCTTTGGTTGCTGTTGACTGGTTAGATTTACTAAATGACTGCGATATCACTAAAGCTGTACATATTTTTTACGAAACCGTTAATTCGATTATCTCTGATTTGGTTCCTGTTAAAATAGTCAAATATGACATCAACATCCTTTTTGGTACTCTAAAGCCTTAATTAAAATTATTGCTGAAAAACTTAAAATCCATAAAAAATGGAAGATTTACAATATATTGTCATATTACGAAACATTGAGTTTGTTAAGGGAGCGTCAAAAACGGGCCCAAGTCGAATGTTATGATAAATATATATCTGACTGTGAATTGAAAATTAAACGCAATAGCAAATTTTTCTGGGCTTTTGTCAAACCAAAGAAAACTATTAACAATATACCTAATACTATGAAATTTAAAAATCAAACCGTGAGTGATGGGAAAGAGATTTGCAACCTCTTTAATGATTATTTTAAGTTTGTTTTTGAACTATCGAATTGATATGGCGCATGTACTAATACAACATCTTATAATCATATCAGCATAGGGTCTGCTTATATCTCATATAGTTCGTGTCTTCGAAGAGACCGATGAGGTAAGCTTCGCTAGCTTCTTGGAGCGCCATAACTGCCGAACTCTGGAGTCGGAGATCGGTTTTGAAGTCTTGAGCGATCTCACGGACCAGACGCTGGAATGGCAGCTTGCGAATCAGAAGCTCCGTGCTCTTCTGGTAACGACGGATTTCACGATGAACTACGTTACCGGGTCTATAACGATGAAGCTTCTTGACTCCTCCCGTGGCGGGAGCACTCTTGCGAGCGAGCTTGATGGCGAGCTGCTTGTGCGGCGTCTTACCACCGGTAGATTTTCGGGCTGTCTGCTTAGAACGAGCCATCCTCGAGCCAACGACGGTGAATAAATACGAAACGAGAGAGAGCAAAATTAAAACAAAAAAATGTACGCACGTCCGGCTAGGGGATGTAAAGGATAGAATAAAAATTTTAGCGTCCGGGCGTCTCCTTTTACACCAGTAACTACTCGCTTCAATACGGGGCGGTGAACCACCGCCGCGATGACGTATCGCTATCTCCCTCTCTTTCTCTAAGCTATTTTATCCCTCTCGCACGTTCACTCTAACCGACCGATGATTATTATTATTATTTATAATAAAAAAAAACAACAACAAAAACGATATCATTCTTAAGATATATTACAAGTTTTTCTGTATCAATAGGTATATTTTTAATAAGAAGGTAATATGATTACGTGATAAGTAGTAGATCTACTAATATAATAAATAGAATTAAATTGTAATGTGAATCGTGTGCGTAATACGATTGAATATATTTTTTTAAATAATTTGAACACATCTCGACACCTAGGCGCGGGGGCGGCAGCTGATTTGGGAGCAGTCTCCTTTGACGCTCTGGATTTCGCAGCAGGAGTGGCTGGCTTGTTTGTCTTGCTCTTCTTCTTGCTGCGCCGCTTCTTCTTCCCTGTGCTCGAACATCGAGCGGGGGACGCGTTTGCTGGTGCCATTAGCGAACTGTTCTCCGCTGCTGAAAATGTAGCTGAAAACGTAGCCGGAGCGGTGGTGGCTGTTGCAGTAGTTGGTTCTGCAACCGGGGCTGGCGCCTTTTTGCGTAAAGCATTGGCGAAGTCTTTCTTCGGCGGCGGCTCGGTCTCCGCGGTCCTAGGCTCCTTGCACTTACTTTTCATTGCAGTGGCGTCTTTTTCCCAAGACGTCGAGTAGCCTCGGTGTGTTTGGCGGGATGTCTTCAACTTCTATCCTGTGTTCAGTAGATGGGGGGGAGGTTTAGATTATAGTTAGTATTTGGGGTACCTAACTGTTGGAGCATTTCCATTCTGGCTGGCTGGTCTGCAGTCGATACAGCTCCTGTTTCTATTTGCTGCTTAATATAAGCAGCAAAAGACAGGGGCGCGGACGGCTCGGTAGGTCCACTCGCAGCGATGGTGACTAGTGAGGCCCGGTGGTGGACCGCGACTGGGTCCTCTCCTTCCGGTGATGGCAAATTTGGAGCAGGCGAGATATTCCGCCATGTTGGAACACGGTTGTAAAACAGCCTGCCGAAGCACAGTGGTTTTATGGGAAAGTCTCGAGTCTGAGTAGTGGCGTGCACTGCTCAACTGCTAAACCAAAACTGTCGGCTACTAAGCAGCCGATTTTTCTTTTAAGTATACCCCGCATTCGGCCAGCGTAGCGCTCTCTCATACGGTGCGCCGTATAAACGCAGAACGTTATCGAACAATCGGAAACGAGCCCAGTGTGCTCAGGGGTTATTCGGTTCTTATACTAAACGAAATACCCCTACCTCGACACCCTCTATCGTCCGTCGTTCCGATCTTGAAACGAATCACTTATTTTTATTATATTTTACTTATTGATATAATAATAATTTAAATAATTATATAGTTCGATTATTATTTTTTTCTACTAATTAGGAAGACTGCGTTCGTGTGTGAATCGAATCGATATTATATATTATTATTTTGTTAAAATATTTAATATCTATATATGTACATAATTTTTTTTTCGTCAGTTTATGCCTTCTTCTCGGTTTTCTTGGGCAGCAGAACGGCTTGGATGTTAGAGAGGACGCCGTCTTGTGCGATCGTCACGCCCGAAAGTAACTTGTTCAGCTCCACGTCGTTACGGAACTGAAGATGTCTCGGTATAATCCTAGTCTTTTTGTTGTCGCGGGCAGCGTTGCAGGCCAACTCGAGAACTTCAGCGGCGAGGTATTCCATGACGGCCGCCAGGTATACGGGTGCACCGACACCGACGCGCTCCGCGTAGTTACCCTTCCTCAGCAGTCTGTGTATACGTTCGACTGGAAACTGAATGTCGTGGTGCCCGTGCATACCATAGAAACGAGCAGTAAAGGACCAATATCACCATCCTGTCTTAAGGGGGTGAAGCCCCCCCCCCCCCCTTAGACCAACGCAAGAGCGGCCGAGGTAGGTCGGGCATTCCACGGTCAGTTGTTCGGAGAGACATCTTCGACAACTCGACCGTGCCCGTCACCCTCATCCCTGCCGCCACCCCGCGTCCCGCTATCCGCATCGTGCATGCGGAAACCGGGGGAGAAGAGGAGCACCGTGCTGCTGAAGTTGACTTCGCCGCCGTTGTAGCTGAGTCTACAACAGGCGCAGAAGGTGCTAAGCGCCCGAGGCCACAATCTTCCCCGGAGTCGATGGAAGGGGAGCACAAAGCGCGAAGGCGATCCCAGGCGGAAGAAGTCGGCACGGGTGCACCTACTTTGTCCAGTTGGCGCACCTAAAGGAGCAGGAACTCAACAATTTATACAAATTAACCGAGCTTCTGTGCATGCCCGGCTTGCTGGTGGAGGCCTGGAGGTAAGCGAAGAGACCACCTCAATGCCACCGTTGCCAGGCATTTGGCCATTCCTAGGCCAATTGTCATAGGCAACAGAGGTGTGTTCGCTGCGCCGGCGAACACCTAGCCAGGGATTGCCCAAGGCCCATCACAAACCCACCGACGTGCGATAATTGCGCCAAGTTGGCCGTCACGCCTCCTGAAGAGGTGATTGCCCCGCTGCAGGGTATAGGTTCCCTGCTGAAAGAGCCAAGGCAATACCGAACTATAAAGCAGACACACTTTAGTGCAGCTGTGCACTTACTTTAGTTCAACCGTCGTCGCGTTTGGACTCTACTACCACTTACCATCAGGTGACTCCACCTGTCATTTGCCATCCCGGACATATAAAAAAAAAAAAAAGCTGGCGCAGCTGCGAGAGAAGGAGCTCATTGAACTGTACAAAATTACAGAACTCCTAAGCATGCCAGGCCTGATAATAGAAGCCTGGAGAGGTGGCAAAACCCCACCACAATGCCACCACCGCCAAGCATTCGGTCAAGCTTCAGCGAACTGCCATAGACAGCAAAAGTTTGTTCGCTGCGCCGGCGAACATCTGGCCAGAGACTGCCCTCGCCCTATAGAGCAACCATGCAAGTCTGCGTACGAAGCACGAGAAAACGAACTCTGTTAAGCCAGTAATATTGAAATATAAACTATTACGATAGATAAATAATAATGTTTCGAAAGGGAGAGTTACGCAAATCTTGTCCAAGAAGATAAATCCTTAGAATTGTGCCCGAATTTGAAGGTAACCCTAATGTTCTTACGAGATTTGTTAATATTTGTGACCAAATAGTAAAAGATTATTTAAATAGTGCGCCCGGTACTGAATTAACAAACTTATTTTTATTAAACGGGATACTAAATAAAATCACGGGAACTGCCGCTGCTACTATTAATTCTAATGGGGTACCGGACAGTTGGCTCGATAGAAGGACTTCTGTAATAAATAATTTCTCTGACCAACGAGACGAAACAGCCTTATACGATAACCTTTCGCTAGCCATACAAGGAAATAGGACACTCCAAGAATTTTATAGCCATTGTCAGACACTTTTCAGTACGATAATGACATATGCTACGTTACATGAGAATATACAGACAACTATAGAACTATATAACTAACAAAAGAAAAAGCCCTTAAACATGCACAAAAAGAATTAAACGTTACATATTTACAGCAACGCACGGACGGACTAAAACAGCAATCAACGCCTAAAATTAATCCCTTACCATTCTCACATCTTCGAGCTCACGGATTTCAACCTCCAATAATTAATTGGCCAGCCCCTGTAGCACAACGCCATATACAAACCCCACAGTATTTTAAATTAAATTTTAACCATAATCAACGCCTAGTAATCCATCTCATAATTTTAAGCCAGTACATATATGTGGAGTGCTAAGTTTTAACTTTAAACCATAACTATAACAGTGAATATGAAGACTATAACATTAATTACAGACCTGACTTTTACAGTAATAATTCTATTATATATAGGAGTAATAATAGAATTAAACCTACAGACACAAAGGCAACTCCCATATATACAGATTAAGAATCCTTCACTAAAATTACTGATTGACATTGGTGCAAACCAATCTTTCATTAGCCATGATGCTGTTACGAAATATTTTTCTAATCATCCCCTCAATTACGACCCGTTTGAAGACATGAATATAAACACGACAATTAGAAATGAATATTCTATAACTCTACCCTGTTTTGAAGAATTTATGGACCCAGAGAACACAACAAAATTATTTATCTATAAATTATTATTCTATTTCGACAGATTAATAGGACTAGACTTATTAACAAAATGGGAAGCCAAAATTGATCTAAAAACGGTAACTTAATTACTCGTACCGCTTCAAATCCGATCAGTATGTATAATTCATGTAATCTTAATCCGGTAGGTTTTAATTTTAGGTCCTCGTAGAGATTAAAATATAATCTCTACGAGGACATAATGCCGGCTGGGACTTCAAAATTAATTCGTATTCCTATAAATTCGCAGGACGGAGAAGTTTTTATTAACGACCAATTAATTTGTAATTGCAATAACCTATGAATGTATTACTTCTGTAACTAATAACCGCAGCTACGTAGAAGTCGAGAACCCTAATGATATAATCTTATTGCTTGACCGACCAGCGAGCGCTGATTTATTTAATATAGATCACACGTGCACTCGATATAAAAAATGGTTTTTCAGAGGCTCCGAGAGTCCAATTTTAAGATCCAGTTGGACAAGTCTGAGTTCCTTAAACTCGAAACAGCTTACCTCGGACATATTATTAGTAGAAATGGTATAAAACCAAACCCAGATAAAATTTCAGCGATAAAAAAATATCCTTTTCCAAAGACAGCTAAAGAAATACAACAGTTTTTAGGACTCCTAGGTTATTATCGTAAATTTATCCCAGACTTTGCCCGTATCACAAAGTTTGAAGAAAGGTAAAAAGATTACACTTGAAAAAAAGCTTTTTATTGTTGTTGTTTTTATTATAAATAATAATAATCATCATCGGTCGGTAAGAGTGAACGTGCGAGAGGGATAAAATAGCTTAGAGAAAGAGAGGGAGATAGCGATACGTCATCGCGGCGGCGGTCCACCGCCCGTATTGAAGCGAGTTACTGGTGTAAAAGGAGACGCCCGGACGCTAAAATTTTTATTCTATCCTTTACATCCCCTCGCCGGACGTGCGTACATTTTTTTGTTTTAATTTTGCTCTCTCTCTCGTTTCGTATTTATTCACCGTCGCTGGCTCGAGGATGGCTCGTTCTAAGCAGACAGCCCGAAAATCTACCGGTGGTAAGACGCCGCACAAGCAGCTCGCCATCAAGCTCGCTCGCAAGCGTGCTCCCGCCACGGGAGGAGTCAAGAAACTTCATCGTTATAGACCCGGTACCGTAGTTCATCGTGAAATCCGTCGATACCAGAAGAGCACGGAGCTTCTGATTCGCAAGCTGCCATTCCAGCGTCTGGTCCGTGAGATCGCTCAAGACTTCAAAACCGATCTCCGACTCCAGAGTTCGGCAGTTATGGCGCTGCAGGAAGCTAGCGAAGCTTACCTCATCGGTCTCTTCGAAGACACGAGCTATATGAGATATTAGCAGACCCTATGCTGATATGATTATAAGATGTTGTATTAGTACATGCGCCATATCAATTCGATGGTTCAAAAACAAACTTAAAATAATCATTAAAGAGGTTGCAAATCTCTTTCCCATCACTCACGGTTTGATTTTTAAATTTTATAGTATTGGGTATATTGTTAATGGTTTTCTTTGGTTTGACAAAAGCCCAGAAAAATTTGCTATTGCGTTTAATTTTCAATTCACAGTCAGATATATATTTATCATAACATTCGACTTGGGCCCGTTTTTGACGCTCCCTTAACAAACTCAATGTTTCGTAATATGACAATATATTGTAAATCTTCCATTTTTTATGGATTTTAAGTTTTTCAGCAATAATTTTAATTAAGGCTTTAGAGTACCAAAAAGGATGTTGATGTCATATTTGACTGTTTTAACAGGAACCAAATCAGAGATAATCGAATTAACGGTTTCGTAAAAAACATAAACAATAAGCGAATTGTACGAGGAGCATTAAATTAGGCTCAAATTAGGAATGGAGTTAAATTACCTAAGATTTGTAAAATTTTAAAAATTATATAATGTACTAATCCAATCATTATCTTCGAAAAAGTTGCTAATATTCATAGAGTTACCTAATTATTCCCACAAGGCAGAGGAGATATTAAAATCACCCTTTATCAAAACATGGGCATTAGGTTGGTTAAGAATCTCATTGGAAATCAATTCAATGAAATCAGAGAGCGCTTCACATTGATATTTGCCGTGAGGGAAATCACAACAATAAATATGTAACAATTTAGATAAAGGAGCTGGCGAAAAGACAATGGAGACTTTAATTATATCGGCAGCCATGTTAACTGAGAGGATGGTGTAAAAAGCATACGAAGTAGCTCAGTTACTTTGTAAACGGGTGTGAGCTCGGAAGTCTTCCTTAGGTGGGCAAAATAGATACACCCGGGACAACGAACTAAATTCTCTATTACGAAAACCCTCTGAACATGTACCACACCGATCAACCTATTCGACCGAAACCGTACATACTAACCACGGAAATCCCATATTAAATATTTTTTACAGTTGTTAGTGCGTTAAGCGAAATCCCACGGTGACTAAGCCTTTTGATAACCATACACGAACATCCATATAATTATTAGAATCAAATCTAGAAGAAGACTTTGTTAACGCAAAAAAGGAGTATGTTAATCCAAAACTAAAAACCGGTATTTTCATAAATCAACCCCTCGCAATGTATTCAATAATCCTCATAATACAAGATAAATTTAGGAGTTCATCTAATATTCTCGTTGTAGCACAATTTAAAATTGAAGATATAAAGGAATATTTACAGCAGCAGGAGATAATTTTTCATTATCACAATGGAAAAACAAACCACCACGGTATAAATGAATGCAACCTAGCCGTATCTCGGAAATATTATTGGCCTAAAATTAAGGATTAATAATGAAATTTATTGCCGAATGCACAATATGTAGTAAAGCTTAATACGATAGAAATACAATAAGACCACAATTTAATATAGTAACTCCAGCCAATAAGTCATTTGAGATTATTCACGTAGACCTTTTCGTAGTTCATAGTGAAAAATATATAACTTTCGTAAATGTTTATACGAAATATGACCAAGCATATCATTTACGGGATGGAACAGCTGTAAGCATCTTACAAGCCTTATTAAAATTTTGTACCCATCATGGCATACCCCTAACCATAATAACCGAGATCGGAACATAATTTACCAATCAGTTATTTTCAGAATTTACAGTATTACATAAAATCAACCATTACAGAATCTTACTAAATAATGTCTACACCTCCAAAAAACGCGGTCCCGTAACTAAGTCTCGATTGAAAGGAGACCCAAAAGAAGCTAACTTGTTGCAGGCTGGTACTAGTACTGCTGACTACCACGATGATCCACGCGACGAGCCCTCTCGAGATAAAACTTGACAGTTTGGATGATGGACCTGGACTTCTACCGTTTAACCTTGACCGATAAGACGTACGACTCACCACCATACCTTCCTACAATATATTAACCTAGACTGTATAGAAGAAAATTACTAAAAAAAACTTTCAATGATTCAATTAAGTAGCCTTCAAACCCTTCTTAGTAACGAAACATATTTATTCTTAGTAACGAAACATATTTTTATAAACTTCGGATAAATTAAGGTCTTTGAAACCAAATCGGGCTAAAAGAGGTCTTGTAAATAGCTTGGGTTCTTTTATAAAAATTATAACAGGCTATTAAGATTATAAGGATGCATTGCATTATGCAATAAAATTATTAGAAAGTAATAAAGATAAAATAGTAATAATTCTTTTTAATCCAGCGACACCCTTCTATCTTAAAGAGCGTTTCACTCTCCTAAGGGAGACTCATAAGCGCGCTCTTCGCTCGAATGAAAATTTAATTCTCTCCATTCCTTCTTACTCTTCTTCCTACTATTCTAAGTCCTTCACAGTTGAAGCTTCTCGACTTTGGAACTCATTATCCTTAGCTACAAGGCGCGCACAGTCATTGGCCGTTTTTAAAAGTATGGTTAAGGACTTTTACTTGTCGCATTATTAATACTAAGCAGTCGTTATCGTTGTTAATTTTTTGTATTGTTATATCTCCTATTTTTATTATATATATATTTTGTATTTATTTATGTATGTATTTAATATAGTATATATATATATATTTATATTATATATAATAGTAGTGTAGTATATATATGTATGTATGTATTATGTATGTAGTAGTGTATGTAGTATATAGGTAAACTGGCTTGTACCCTTCTCATTTATAAATATTATAATCCTCTGCTCAAAGGTTGCCTGGAAGAGATCGCTGCTTAGCGATAAGGCCGCCTGTTGCACCTCACCTTTGTTTTGTTTGTTTAAAAATTATAATTTTTAGTTTTAAGTTTGGGTGCAATAAAGTGTCAATAAATAAATAAAATAAATAGTATCCGAGTTTAATAATCACGTTAGTTTAAGTAAGGAATGGATGTCGAAACAAAGTGAAGTATTTAAGAAATTGGTTGTAAATCAAATTAAAATTAATATTACTCCAGCTTATTCTAAATTCAAATGCTTATAGTGATACCTCTGCGGGTAGGAAGTAAATCAACGCATTCGAACTGAACCTGATTGCGTGCAACAGCTAATACATCAAGTCCTAAAGGAATATTTCCAATATACAAAAGTAACACTAGAAAAAGAGGCAATGGATAAAAGCTGTATGATCAACAATATATGTTATATTTTCCTAATATCAACAAAGTGCAACTAGTTTGCGAAGCAGAAGATTTCACATCGGTTAAGGGCAGCTTCTTAATCACCATCCCCGTGAAATGTTTCATGGAAACTATGGATTTCATCATAATAACCACAGCGATGAAACAAAAAGCCAGCCGCTATAACTGATGCAAATACCATTCAGCACAGCAAATCAAGTTAATCTTCCTACTCATCTAAATCTAAACTCAATAGATTTGCAAGAACTTACGGTATTCAAGATAAAATAAATAAAGAAACCCTATTGCAACTAGAAAAGTCGAAACGTGACAGTTTCTATCATACTACGATATATACGCCTATGCGTCTTTATGTTAAGTGCATGTGCACTTATTATAACTATTTTAAGGATGCAAAAAAACCAGAAAACCTTAAAAAACCACAAATTCCCTTTTGAATGATAACGGCAGTGTGCAACCAGAAGAGGAAGGGGCAACAGAGATAAAATGTGGCAGATGCTAGCCACATTTTATCTCAACGTTCTAAAATAGATGATGCTGAGGGTGGAATAGTTACGCAAACCTGCTCCAAGAAGATAGCTGACGTAGATTTCCCTCGAACCAAATAATAATATGCATTTATCGGGAATGTTAAATTGCAATTTAAAAATAAGTTTCTTTATTATAACTTTCTCACTATTATTATATTGTAAAGCTTACATCGAGTTAGGTTTAATTGCAAAATTAATTTAAATTAATTAAAATAGTTTTTGGTGTTTTTTCGGCCTTCCGACTGTAGCTAACGTGACTATATGACCTGTTGGATAATTGATTCTTGGATAATTGAGCGTGTCATCATGCGATATAACTTCGGCCGGTGTGCGGCCCGTATCTTGACGTAGCTGTGAAGAGAAGAGCCGAGAGAAAGCGACTACGCGACTAAACGGCAATAACATGTAAGTATTGAATTTAAAATTGTTTTAATAATAATAATCATCATCATTAATATATTTTTTAAATAATGTAAGTAATTCGTGACACTCACTCATGCTTAAGATACACGAGTTAAGTTATATTGTTATGTGTGTTACAAGTATATAACTCAGTATTCGTCGTCGCGCATGCATAAAATTATACGATACAATATATATTAACTATATTACGTGGCAAATTATTGTAGGTACGCCGTGTCCTATTCCTGGGAACGCGGTAGCCTGAGGGGCGCGCGTGGGTGCCCGAGGGGCACGCTTGGGTGCCTGAGGGGCTCGCGTGGGTGCTTGAGGGGCTTGAGTGGGTGCCTGAGGGGCTGCGGTGGGCGCCTGAGGAGCTCTACCCGTGTGAAGACCGGCGGTGGGAGTTTCGACCTTGTTTGCTCGTTCGTTGACGGGCTGACGCTCGGGGCCAGGCTGGCTTGTCCAGGCTACAGGCTTTGCGAGCCTTTGTAGGGCGTTTTGCAAGAAGGGGGGGCTTGAGGAGCCTTCGCCTTCCGCTTAGCGGATTTGGTGATGACGGTCTCGAAGCCGTCGCTCTCCTCCTCCATATCTCCCGTCTGGAGCCACCGGATATGGATACGTTCGCTATCGCTGTCAGTTTCGACCTCCATGGTCTCACCGGTAGGTAACGAGGGGTCGAGCGAATCCCGTTCGTGGGCTTCGGAGGCGAGCCCTAGGCCTACTGTGCTCTCGACATCGAGGGCGTAATCGTTTAGATGATTTACTGCGTCGTTAGGTAGATGCTGGTAGAGCTGCTCCTTCGACAGTTTGCTTAAAGGGTCCATGGCCCGACTAGTTTTAAAATTGTTGCCTGTTTTAGGTTTTTAGGTTGTGTTTTTTTTTCGGTTTTTGTATTACTGTTGGCCTTACTGGCCTGTACAGCGTCACCGGGAGGGATGGGCGAGTTGAACTCAGCCGGATGTTGGGAGCCACACAGGGCTCAAGAGAGACGGACGAAGGGGGCGCTTGCCTTTACATTTGTTGCGTATTGTTGTTACGTATTGAATTTTAGGAAAGTCGGCTTGGAGGTGCATAAAGAGTCCCTCCAAGGGGTGAAGAGTAACATTGGTGGTCAAAGTGGCCATTGGAATTCCTCCCTGCCTGGAGGCGGGGGGTTGTGTTTTTATGTAATCGTATCCCTCCCTATAAGATAAATGTGTCTGTTATTGTAGTAACAGAGTTGAGTACCTAATAATACCTATGTGTTAAGGAAAAGACTTACTGTTCCGGTCTGATATACAGTTGAGTTGTAGTAGCAATCGCGCGTCGCTCAGCCGCCCGTAGTTCACTTAAAACACACTATTGCCACGGTCGACTATTTGTACTAAAACGATTTCGGTTCGGTGGTTAATGTTCTCGAAGTCTCATATGCAACGTTTTAATCATTACTAATAATAAAACGAAAACAAAGAACCAATACAGACACAGACAACCGTGCAAGCCTACCTGAGTCGGAATGTCGGTGAGCCGTATAGACGGTTTTTATTTTATACTAAACGAAATACCCCGTCCTCCCTACCTCGATACCCTCTATCGTCCGTCGTTCCGATCTCGATACGAATCATTTATTTTTATTATAGTTTACCTATTGATATAATAATAATTCAAATAATTAATTATTTCGTTCGATTATTATTCTTATTTTTTCTAAAAATAAGGGAGACTGATACCCACCGTCAATAAGGCGGTAAATCATGTCGCGGCTGCCCGGTCGAAGTTGTATCTTCGCATCCCGCCTAGCTCTGAAGACTAAACTGAGGATCTACGGAGCCTACGTCCGCTCATGCCTGACGTATGCGGTACGCACTTGTTCAGCGCAGCAGAAGCAATGGATCCAAATCCAGCATACAGAGAATTAACGGAGCCTACGTCCACTCGCGCCTGACGTATACGGTACGCACTTGTTCAGCGTAGCAGAAGCAATGGATCCAGATTCAGCAGAACTGATGCCAGCGTTAAATATTAGGAGCTCCGAGGTATCTCAGAAATGACGTTATACATAGAGACAACAGGAAGCCCACCGTGGGGGAGTTCATCCGCCACCTCGCACGCACGATTTTCGCCAGAGCGGATCGTTGATGCTACGAATTACCTGTGTGCACGGTCGGAACTTCCGCTCGCGGGCGCTTAGTTGGGCCTTCCCTTGTAGGTCTCACCTAGCTGCGTTGCACGCGCTGACCAACGCAAGCGCGACCGAGGTAGGTCGGGCGTCTATTGACGGGGAGGACAAGCACTCCAGGATGGACGCCTCCCCCTCACCACCTTCTGCGCCGAGATCATCACCATCGCTACAAGATTCGGCGTCGTCACGCGCGGCATCACCCATGTCGGGTGATGCAAGTACGGACAAGCCGGCGACACAATTACCACCACCACGATCTACCTCCCCGCTGGAGAGGGGGTCTCAGGAAACTTGTTAACGTTAACTCGTTGAGTCACGCGGCCCTACCATCGATGGTCGAGGAGATGACAGCTTCCCGACCATTATCGCCACAACCAGGGCCGTCTGGGATTTCCTATGGGGCGGCCGCTGCCGCTCCAGCACCCAGGAGCCGGGCCCTCCAACCAACTCCAGAACCGAGAACGGCGCTGCGATCCAGTTAGCCTCCGATTACGGCAGAGTGTTTGTTCAACTGGACGCGGCACATCGAGATTATAAAGCGCAAGCTGGCTAAACACGCCCCAAACCCGCGCCCTTTCGGAAAAAGACTGCGTTTTTTGCGCAGATCAGCAGAGGAGTTCCGGGTAATACAGCGCCACCCAACCAAAGCAATGAGCCAGGATAAATCAATATCTAGCACTCAAGTACCAAGTCCCTCAGCACCAAAATATTCATGTTACAGCTGTGGTGCACCAAATGTGGTGCGTAAGAACTCTAATAATTGGTCTTAAACAAAAAAGCAGACCACACACTAAGAGATTAGTTTCTGTTCAGTCAATATCAAAACATACACAAGATCGAGACCAAACGAAACAAAGGCTACAAATTTGAAAAAGCTACCGTTACTGTTACTCTGTCTGATAGTTTCCCTAAGAAACAAGATACCTTAACTGTAAAAGCTTCGATAGTACTTTGCGAACGAACTATTGAAACAACGTTCACAGTCCTACCATCATTAAGAACGAATAAAACACTTTTAGGCATTGACTTCACTCAAGACGCGTGAATTGTCATTAATTTACCACAGTTTACCTTTAAATTTGTTGATGAACCTGAGATTAAATACGAACTATGTATATGAAGAGGATTTTTTGGTATTCAAACGAAAAGATAAGTAATAATGATAGAAGTAATGATAGAAATTAACAAATAACAATGTTTTGCCCAGTAAATATAATAGATACAACACAACACCACCTACAAATTTGGCTATGGCGACAATGTCAAGTTAAGAAGCTGCGACAGCATCTCATAGTTCTATTTTATCAAACAGTGTCCCATATCAATTATTACAATTTGAAGCTGCAACACTACCTGCCAAGAAATATAATAAAGCATACAGTATTTGATGGGTATTCCCCACGCTTGGATGATAAAATGTTTCGCGATGCACAACTTTCTGTTCATCGTTTGTACAATGAATTAGAACTATCACCAAATTCAGAAAGCCTTTTCCCTAAAAATTGGAATAGAAGCAATAGCGATTAGTTCAATAGATTTGGAAGACAAAAAAACGAACCAAGAGCAAAAAGTTAAGAAGAATGTCTACAAATAAATAGAGATATTTTCACGCCAAATGGACAACCAACCACACAAACAGAACACTGTATTATTACAGAAAATAATAATCCCATATTTGCACCACCATATAGACTTTCACCACCACGTAAAGAGATTTTACGAGCTGAGATTAATAAAATGCTTTAATATAAAGTGATTGTCCTGTGCTTTTCTCCATAAGCATCACCGGCTTTAATTACACCCTTCCGTCTATACAAGTTTCTCAGGATGCCTTCTAGGCTACGCAATGCACCCGCCGCAACATTCCAGCGATTAATTAACAACTTTCGAATTGCCTTAAGTGATTTTAAATTGCTTGCCTACCTTGATGATATAATGATTAGGTCTTCTACTTTTGAAGACCATATCAATCACCTTGAAAAATTATTTCATAAATTACGAGAGGACAATTTATTCGTTAATAGAAGTGTCGTTTTTATTGCTCTGAAGTAAAATATCTTGGCACTTGATAACACCAAACAGATTAAAAATGGATCGAAAGAAAACCTATGTTAAACTGCATTTATCACCTCCGAGTTTATCCAAAATACTAGTAAATATAGCCCTCAGTGGTCTCCCTTTTCGATCCGCACGCGTCCTAAAGACGTCCTTTTTGTCCCCGATGATAAGATTACATCGGCCAATATCAACACGATAGGTTACAGAGCAAACAGAGACCGACCTCGCTGGCGGAGTCGAGGTTCCTCTTTTATTATAATCCGTCCGCGCTTAGGCGCATGACAAGGTCATTACACATATAGTGTTCCTTCCTGACGTTGACGGTGTCCTAAGCCGAGATTCGGCCTTACAGGAGGCGCCAATAGGACACGCGTATTCTGAGCCCTTAAGTGGTCTCTCAACATCCGGCTGAGTATCTTAAAGACTCACCCCCCGCCCGGTGACGCTGTCGAGGCTATTTGGGCCAACAGCAACAAGCCAATTCGAAAAAAAAAACACCCGATTAATCTAACACATTTAATATCTTTTTTTCAAACGTGCGCGGAATAAACCTTCTGCACTTGGTGCAGAAGGTTTAAATCTTTGCAAAGATTGCCAAGTCACTCACACGTTTAACTAAAAAAAAGTGCAATGTTCATAGGAAAATTAACAGGATTTTGCCTATAGAGAATTGAAGCTACGTCTTACAAGCGCACCTATTCTTTTTCAAGAAGATGAGACGAAACCTTATATAATAAAATCAGACGCAAGTAGCTATGCTATTGAAGCAGCTCTTTTGCAGGAGGAGAGTCAGGAAGAGCATTCTGTTGAATATGCAAGTTGCAAAAATGCAAGAATATTCGTTTCCTAACGCCTGCTGAAAAGAATTATAGTACAACAGAACGGGAAGCATTAGCTGTAGTATGGGCAGTTAATAAATTTCGTGGCTATGTGAAAGGTGTACCTCGTGATAATTACAATTCACTAAGCATTAAAGTAGTTAATGATAATTTCATTAATTCACCAACAGGGAGATTGGCTAGATGGTTATTACAATTACAAACCTATGACAATATGAAATAAAATATACTCCAGGCAAATCGAATGTTGTAGCTGACATGTTGTCAAGACCGGCGTGCACAAAAGAATCAACCACTGAATTTGGTATGTGTATCGTAACTAAAGATATGCCAAAACGAGATCTTACTGGCGAAATAAGAGAAAAACAATTAATTGATGATAGCACGAAAAGAATCGTAAAAGCATTGGAAGAAGAAAATGACAGCGAAAATGAATTATACTGGGAGTCAAAAGGGCTATTCTATGAATGATGGACTGTTGTTTGGACATAACCCCTACATCGAATCCGATGGTGCGCAGCTAGTTGTCCCACAACAAGAATGGGCTAACATTCTTGTCGCTTATCATGACGATCTAAAATCATCACGTTATTTTTGGAAAGGGATGCGACAATTTATAAAAAGTTACATTAAAAACTGCTTGACTTGCCAAAGATATATGCCATCAAATCAAAAACCATTCTTCAGGTCTTCTGCAAATGTCAACACTGGATATTAATCGTAGAAGACAGCATCGCGATGTGTGGAATTGTTCGCTTTAGAATTGGCTGCAGCAGAAGTTTGTGCAAAAACACTAAAGGCTGCTCGGCCGCCGGTATTGCCGTCGGCCTGCCGGCGAATATTCCCGCCGCCGGACTTGTCGCACAAACGACCCGCCGGAGTTTGCCCGCGGGTTGCGAGGGGTGCCGGCGTCAGTTCGTTCCTGGCATCCGAGTGGTAGTAATGTGCGGTTTGTTAAAAACAAATTAAAACGTCCTTTAATTTGGACGACGAAGCTGTGTTGCTATTGATTGAAAAATTTCATGAAAATGATATTTTAAGTATCAAATTTAAAAATAATTGCAAGTATATTTGACATTGATAAAGGCGAAGTAGAGATAAAATTAAAAATTTTAACTTCTGAAAAGAAGGTTGAATAGTCGCGTTAATCTGGTGCGGGCACAGACGATGAACAGGAACCAAAGTGGTTTGCTTACAAGGCATTGAATTTTTTGCGAGACAAAAATAAACCACTACCCACAGTAAATAGTGAGAATAATGTAAGTATAATAAACGTAGCATTCTACACACAGTGCCGGCGGCAGTGCAAACTCATAAACTCACAAACCTTTCCTTTTTATAATATTAGTATAAATATTTTAAATACCATTCTAAAATAAGTGATGATGAATTTATCATTTCATATTATATTTCTTTTATTTGTAGATGCATTCGCAGCAAAGTCAGCAGGATAATGCAAAAGCGACTAGTTCCCGGAAAAGGAGATGCGTTACTGATGGAGACAATATTGCCGAAGCTCTAGTTCAAGTTCAAGTTTAAAAAAATATGTCAGCGTCGACATCTGCTCGCGACGATGCTTCAGTATTCGGAGAATATATAGCAAGTGAAATACGAAAAATGAATGGATTCTAGAACAAAATCTACAGTCACATACAAAATATTATTTATCAGGCTGAAATGGTAATAATGGTACTCAAGACCTTCTACGATGGCGGCAGCTCAAGGATATTTTACCACATCGACACCTGAAAGTTTACGTCCCTCCACCAGCCATTCTTACTATACCGATAATTCAGATACTCAGGATAGCCTTTTGTCATATTTGGAAAATAATTAAAACTTTTTTTTATTTATGATGGTACATCAATTTGATTAATAGTGAGATTAGTGAAACGAATACAGACCAAATATTACTTAAAATGTAGTTTTGCCATGGAAGCTGTCCTTGCATGACTTTTACTGAAAGAAAATAGTTCAACTCATTTCTGACAGTGGAAGGTTCCAAATTTCGAGTTATTTCATTATTTTGTGCTGGTATCGTTATATATATATACATATATATATTCATATCTTTCACATCAACGTCATTTCATCGAATAAAATTATGCAGGCATACAAAAGCCATTGCTGTAATTTTTATTTTCTCTGGCTGTAAATTAGCTATTGAGTGAAATATTCTAAATTTTTCTGTTAATATGCCAAAAGCATTTTCGACAACTCTCCTTCCTCTACAAAATCTATAAATGCATATTCTTTTCGAAGATCCTCGCTCATGTTGACCAGAAAATGGATTCATTAAGTTAGGAGAAATCGGAAAAGCATCGTCACCGAGGAAAAAAATGGTACATTCATAGTCCATCCAGGTAAAGTTCTTCGTGTCGGTAGATTTATAGATTCATTTCGCAATGCTTCGTAAAGCGAGCTATTTTTAAAAACCCTCATCCGAGATTCTTCCTTGATAACCAATATCGATGTATAAAAAATTATAATTGGTATCAACTAATGCTAATAACACAATACTGAAATACGATTTATAATTGAAAAATTCTAAATCACTGTTATTAGGGCATTGTATACGTACATGTTTCCCATCAATTGATCCACAACAATTTGGAACATTCCATTTCTTGAAAAACAAACGTGGCGCCGCAAGCCATTGTTTCTCTGTGGTCGGGATCTAGAAGATAAAAAAAAGCAAATAAAAATTAATTAAAAATAAACATACAAAAATAAATATATACACGAAATTTAGTATATGTGCTTGAAAGCCTAAATTTAACGCTATACTTAAATATTATTAAAGTCCAACTATATCACATACATTCAGGTCAAATAGATAACCTTCTTCTTTATTGAAGTCGGTTAATAAGCTTAAAAATTTTCATAAGTAATAGTTTTAATATTAATATTTACCGCAATTTGAAGTTTTGACATCAGTGCTAGTGACACACACACACACACACTTCGGGAATCAGTGAAGAAAGAAGTTGTGGTGAAATTTTAAACAGTTCTCCAAGGCTGAAATAACTTTCTCCTGTAGCTAAAAACGGCAACGTTACTGCCAACCTCTCTTTAGCGGGTACAGCCTCTCTTTAGCGGGTACAGCCTCTCTCCAGCCAGTATTTTTCTTGCTAAAATGCACTTCAGTACTCTGCAGCTAAAATTCAAAATCTTCATATGTCATTCTTAGAAACCCAAAGAACATGTTATTGCGCAAATACTGACAACCCACATCTTTTTTATAGTTTTCTATCATTACAGTACCGTTCTGCCATTTTCTATATTGTATTTGACTAGGTATTAACTTCTGCCACCCACGGGCAGATTTCCTTAGGGAGCACACCGTAGGCACACCCTTCCAGGAATTCCAATTGCCACTATGGCCACTAATATTACCCCTCACCCCCTGGAGGGTCTCTTCAAGTACCTTCAGGCGAAGTTTTCGGATATCCTTCGCCCCTTCGATTTTCATCCAGGACAAGCAGTCTTGGGAAAACCTCTCTAAGATTATTACCGAGATGAGGATCCATTATACCAATGCACTCAATACCGCTCAAGGTATTAAAGCGCAACTAACGACGTCGGACGACCATAGGCGTCTGACAACTCTACTGAGGGCCAAGAAAATTGGCTACCACACTTACGCGCTCGAGGAAGAAAGACAACTCAGAGTCGTCGTACGCGGTCTTCCGAAAGAACTTGGCAATGAGTTCATATACGAGGACCTGAAATCGCAGGACCTACCTGTACGCGAAGTACATCGCATGTACAACGCGCAATCCAAGAAGGCCTACGACCTCGCCCTAGTCATTCTTGACCTCTCTCCAGAGGGCAAGAAAATCTTCAACCTCCGATTCATTGAACGCTTAACAGGAGTGTCCGTGGAGGTCCCTCGCAACCGAGGCGCCCCGGGACAGTGTCATCGCTGTCAATTATACGGGCACTCGGCTCGAAATTGTCACGCCCGCCCCAGATGCGTTAAGTGCCTCGGGGACCACGGCACAAGCGATTGCCCTCGTAAAGAGAGGATCGCAGAAGTACCGCCCGCGCGCGTACTCTGTCAAACACAGGGCCACCCGGCCAACTACCGTGGATTCTCTAAAGCACCACGGCGTCAAATAAGCCAAGGCAAGCCCCAAGCCAAAGGGGCCCGTACGCCCTTAGGGAAAACACCAGCTGCTCCCTCGACAGTCCCAATCGCAGCACAACCCCCTAAGGGTAATGCCTCGAACAAGCCACTTCCAATGGTGCAGAAGCCTGCACCCCCAACTGCGTCGGCTCCGAAGCCGCCGCAGGCCCCTATGGTCCCGACCCCCGCTTCCGCTGTACGTAAGGACAGTATCGCGGACGACCCTTAAGTTAGTTTGCGACTTCGTCGGGGCATTCAACCCGAACGAATTAAGAGTACTCGCAGGAAAGTTGCGAGCTGCTAACAACAGCCCGCAGGCTAGACTGCAAGCAACTGTTGAGCACGCCGGCCTCATAGACACCATATGGCGTTACACAGCTCCCTTCCAACTAGTTTACTAAATGACAGTCCCATTAGGTAGGTACAAACCCCGCTCGATAAGTATTGCTTCGTTTAATGCAAACCGCCTTTAAGTTTAAAATAAGTTAGAATATTTAGTCGATGATGACTGTACAATTGGATGAAAGAAACAAACTTGAAACTTTTATATTTTTCTCTGATATCAATTGCACAACAAAAACATATTACATCCAATGATTGCAAAGATAAAGAGTTAAATAGTGATAAATTTTCATCTCGTACACATAATAATAATCTGGTTAAATTACCGACCATTCAATTGCCAAAATTTAGTGGTTCTTATGAGGCTTGGTTAGAATTTCATGACACCTTCACGAGTCTTAAACACTATAATGATGACATTAGTGATATGAACATATTTCACTATCTTAGAGCTTGTTTAGAGGGAACCCTGAATAAATTTATATAAATGTACACATCTGTTCAAAACAAAGTAATCGCGCCACCTGTTCTTTTATCGTTGGCTGAGTCACACTTGTTATTCCGAACTATAAAAGTGAGCGTTACGCCCGGTAAAAAATTGTCAACATTCTCGTTTTGACCTCCGTCCCTCACGGATGTCTCTGCCGAAGAAGCCCGACTCAACACAAATCTCAACCAAGCCAACCCGCACAACACGTGCGACTACCCACCCGAGCGCCCTATGTGTGCACCGACCCTTTGTGAGCGCCGACCCTTTGTTACGAAGGGTCGCCACGCCGCCGTTTCTCTAAGAATTGGACAAAGGATTTCGCCGTGACCGCGTAAACCGTTTATCTACAAACTGTTAAACGAATTCTACTAAAGTGAAAGTGCAGTGCAGTGCTTAAGTGGAAAAGTGAAGTGTAGTGCACTCCGCGAATTCCGCGCTAAGTCCTGCCAATCAACACTCGTAAGTACACCCGTAGAGTAAGTACACACTCCTTTGGGAGTAGGTATTCACTTCTGCCACCCACGGGCAGATTTCACTAGGGATCACACCGTAGGCACACACCTCCCTGCCATAACGGCAGGGAGGCAACAATCTCAATCTCGTCGGGCCATGGACCCGCTTAGAAAGCAATCTAAGGAGCAGCTCTTAAAGCTGCTCCAACAGCACCTTCCTAATGACGCGGTAGAGCGTCTTAGCGACTTCGCCCTCGACATAGAGGGCACGTTAGACCTAGGGCCCGTCTCTGAAACCCGCGGAAGGGACTCGACCAACCCCCGCTGCCCTCCGGTGAAACCATGGAGGTCGAAACCGAAAGTGACAGCGGGAGGTCCCGCGGATCCACGTCCGACGGCTCTGAGGCGGGAGATACTGAGGAGGAAAACGACGGTTTCTAGACCGTCATCTCCAAATCAACGAAGAGGAAGGCAAAGGCTCCTCAAGCCCCGCCTCCTCGTAAGCGACCGACAAAGGCGAATTCGTCATCGCCAAATGCTCGCAGAGCCGGCGGCCTGGTGATGCCGAGCAAACCGATCGTGGCCTATCCACAACCCGCGTCACCCACGCCCCCGATGCCCCGAGTGAACACGCACATCCCTCAAACGAACGAGCAAGTAAGCTCAAAACTCTTCATACAAGACAAAGCAAGGTGGACCACCATTTCCGACATCCTCTCGGCGAAGCGTATTCATTATACGCACGCCAAATATACCGCGCAGGGTATCAGGGTCCAAGTGCAGGACTCTATAACCCACAGAAAGCTAACAGAGTTCCTGAGGCGAGACGGTACTGCCTTCCACACGTACGCGCTCGAAGACGAGCGTTTGCTACGTGTAGTCATTAGGGGAATACCCAAAGAAACCCCCGAGGGCCTAATCAAGGCAAGTTTGGAGAGTTCCAACTTGTCTCAGGCTACCAAAAAAGGCGCTTGGGAAAAACCACTGCCAATGATCCGTAAGACCACAAAGGCACCGCCGCGTCCACTTGCGCCACGCGCAAACTACAATCTGCAGCCGCATTCCCAGGAACAGGACACGTCGAACCTGAAACAATTTGCCACGTTATGCGGCAAAATAGATTTAGACGGCATCCAACCAGTTCCGCACAGAGTTCCGCGCTAAAGTTGAGCTTTTTTATCTAAACGCTCAAGCCAGCGCTCAAGCGTTGTGGAAACGGCTCGAGGCTTACGAAGCTGCTCGATTGTCGACTCGAGCACTTTTAAGCTGCTCGAGCGTTGACTCGAGCGTTATAGCTCCGACTCGAGCGTATTTACAACACTACTCGCGGAAACTACAATCGGCAGCCGCGCTCGCAGAAACAGGACACGGCGAACCTACAACAATTTGCCACGTTTTGCGGCAAAATATACCTAGACGGCATCCATCAATTCTTGGATGAATATTCGGCAGACCCAGGCAACTTCGTATGCCTGCTTGTAAAATACGCAGCACTGTTCACTCAGGTGAACGCATTCATCAAGCTCAATGGTCAACGCTAGGATAAAGCCTCGCGCTCTGAGCATCATAACGTTCAACGCAAACGGTCTTATCCAACAAATAGATCTAGTCCGCGATTTCCTACGCAACCATCCCGTCGACGTCATGCTAGTGCAGGAGACGTTTCTCAAACCCAACGTGCGCGATCCGAACATCGTGAATTCGATCGTATCTCCGCTAAAGGGGGTACGGTTATTTACTATAAAAGTCACTGCACTGCCTGCCACTCGACACCCCACCGCTCACCAACATCAAAGCGTCAATCTGTCAGCTAAGTATGACGGGCCATCAGCCTGTAATCCCAGCCTCTGTTTACCTCTGACCGACTAAACAGCTCCTAGAAAGTGACCTTAAGTCACTTTTATCAATGGGTAGCGCGGTCATTTTGTCCGGCGACCTGAACAGTAAACATCTTAATTGGAATTCACTCTAAACAAATTCTAGAGGTAAAACATTAGATAGTTTGTCTCACCATATGTCGCACAATTTTGCCGTCATTGCTCCAACGACATTCACTCGGTTCCCACTCTCAGAGAACCGCAGAGATAGACCAGACGTACTCGACGTAGTGATCTTGAAAGGCGTGACCCTACAGTTTCGCTCAATCGAGGCACTACCCGAATTAGACTCAGACCACCGCTCAGTCTTAGTAGAACTAGGGCCAGATGACCCACTTAACCGTCATCGACTGGTCAAATTCACACAACAAGTCCAATCCTTACCCTAATCACTGTCCCTAAAAAATACTCCTGACGGAATTGACTCAGTAGACGTTGCAAAAGCGGCCGCGATTAAGCTCACGACCCACGTACGCGACAAAATAGACATGTGCTCCACTGAGGTCTAAATTCACCCTAACGAGCATTGGGAGCTCCCTGAAGCCCTGAAAGACCTTATCACGCGGAAAAATGCCGCCACATGAGCTCATGACGCTTTTCCGTCACAAGAAAACCGGAGGAAAGTCTGGGCCTCCCCAGAGAGACGTCAAAGCCCGTTTTAACGATTTCCGCAATGATAACTACGGTACTCGCCCAGGGGAAATCAAGACAACGAACACATATATAAACTATACTCTTTAGGATTGCCAGACAGACTCGTTCTTATTATACGAGACTACTTAACGAATCGCACTTCCCGCTACAAAGTCGAATGTACCCTGTCATCACCTCGCCCCATCAGGGCAGGAATCCCTCAAGGCTCCGCACTATCCCCGATACTCTATTCGTTATTCACGAATGATATTCCAAACTCAACCCAAAGAGTTAACTTAGCCCTCTTCGCGGACGATAACGCCCTATACACAACCACGCCTTTGACGGCAGTCATGACAAAGCTTCTCCAATCCGCGGCCAACGCACTAGGCGATTGGTTCCGGAAGTGGAGAACACAACACAAGCCTGCTCGTACACCTCCCTCAGAGGAAATCTCCTGCATAGACTCAGTTGTTCAATGCACGTCCTGGACGATAAAGACGACAAGATAACTGTCGCAAACGCTCCCTTCGAAAGGAAGACACTATACCCGACAAACATACACCGTTTCCGCTGGCGCAAACGAGGTCCCCGACTAGAGACATCACGAAACCGGTCGTAATAGTATGGTGCTTCTTGCAGAAACGCTTCCCACCCCATCAACTACGTCCCGAGCCGAGGTGCGATCTCGTCAGGGTGGACGTCACGCGAAGCCCGAGACGGCTCAAATTTCAAAGCGGAGTCTATACTCGCCACAACGCCGGTGACGCATTAAAGGCCAGTGGGGCCAACAGCATATACTCATTCAAAAAAAAAAAGAATGTCGAATCTTTCCGATTCAGGCAGCCGGCTTGCACGGTTGTCCGTATCTTTGTAAGTTTTCGTATCATTATTTGTGGCGATTGAAACCGTTACATAAGACTTCGAAAACATTAGCTACCGAACCGAAATCGTTTTAATACAAGTGGTCGATTGTGTCAGTTGTTTGTAGTTTGTTTCGGCGAACTATGGACTGCTGAGCGATGCGCGGTTGCTGCGTTGCGCACGGTGCGGGTGCGCGCCATTTGCCGTTCGGCGTTGTGTTACGTGCATTCGTGAGTGTTAGCATCGTTCAACTTTATATCAGACCGTCTCAGTAAGTCTTTCCTTTTAACAGTATTATTAGGGACTTACCTCTGTTACCACAATAACAGAGACACATCCATCTTATAGGGATATATTTAAATAAAAACAGAAACAGAAATCCTTGCCGGATATGTAAAGGCAAGCCCCCCCATCGTCCATTTGGCGTCCGAGACCGGACTCTTCCCCGGTTTCGACAAACGTCCCAGAACGGATGCACTCCCCTCTCTACACAGCGTAGACAAAAAGCAAGGATGGAACAACCGGCTGTTACTGGCCACAACAGGGCGGAACAGCTGGGCGCGACAGCCAAGCTGCAAATTCCGCCAACGCAGCAGGAACGGAAGGAGTCGGCACCAGCTTCTGAGTCGCCGGCACACCTACCATTTCCCTTACTCCTCCGGCCAATCAACATACGGGGAGGGGCCAACCTCTTCCCAAGAGGAAGAGGAAAAGGAAGAGCAAGCGGACGGCCAGACCAGCACGCCCCGAATATGCAGCTGCATCAACGCCGTAGCCCAGGCAGGAAACGAAACAGAAAGCCACAATGCAAGCAGTGAAGAAGACTCCCGCTGTAAGACACAAGAGAGCATCCTACCCTCCTAGAGAGGCAGGGCGCCTCCCCAGGCCAGTGCAGCAGTAGGCCCGGATACGACCACCATTATCCGGGTCTTTATGGAAGCCCTGACAGCGAACCTGGTTGCGTACACGCAAGGCCAGGATATCATACCCGCCATCTCAGCTGGAATATCCTCCTTAACGTGCTTAAATTCCAGCGGAGAGTTATATGACCATCGAATCGAATATAGTTTAGAGTTCAAACGATAGAGAGAGAATGATTTTTGGGTTTTATTTTTTTTATCTTACCTATTTGGATATTTATATTAAATTAACCTAAAACATGCCTAACATCAAAAGATCGCCACCAAGCAAACCTAAAGACGATGCTATACGATTCCGAACCTGATAGAGTACATCGTCACCTTCACAACACCTATCGGCGAATATAACTCAGAGATTCAAATGTAAATTTTTACAAAATGAAGAGATGAGAACTCAAAAAATGATATACGAATTTACTAATACACAGGACAGAAAACATGAGTTATCATTCTCAATGTCATTGAACTCGATAGAACGTTAGAGGTCATCACCAAATGGGACTCTGATAATATTGTTGAGTTAAATGCCAAGAAAACACAGCTTTGCGTTCTCATAACAACAATTTTCCCCTCTTCCCTCCCTTTGTGGCACCCCGCTGGTGATGCAAATAATGGTGGGTGATGCACCATTAGAAAACCCATAGCAGGGAGAGCTGAATTAGCGGCCCCTGATAGCTTAGCTGCACCAGCTAACCAGCCGACAGCAGATACGATTCGCAGATACCTACACTAGTCGTGGGCAATATTGGGCGACAAATTATTTAAAATTAAACAGGGAGACACTGAAAAAGTAATTAGTATAGACAGATTTAAATCTGCATTCATATTACATTCTGATGACAACGCGATCTCAACAAGTATAATAATAGTGTATTGCGCGCAAACAAAGCGCATACTGTTACAAGATCAGGACGCATTATTAAACCTACTGTGAAATTCACTCCTTAATTACCAAACATGAAATAAACTACTTATATTTTATTCTTCTTCAATTATACATTTTGCCTATTTAACTAAAAAAAATGGATATACCAGAAAGTAAGCCCGAGAAGGAAGAAATAATTATAGCAAAAAATGGTGTTGACAATAGTGCAACGGCTTCAGAAACAGCCACAAGCTATCATAATAAATTCGAAATATATTCGTTAGCCACACTGCATACTATTAATGCTTATTGGCTATGTACTGTGGAAATATTGTAAGAAACAATATGAATTTTTTTAAGAGCGCCACTGCAGTATAAATCCTGCCATAAGCAGTCAACCACAGCTGCAGGGTTGTTAGCCAGTTATTGTTTAAGCAGTGCAGTTTAAAGTGAAAAGTTTAGAAGCATTTTCAGTGGTATTGTTATCGTGCTTGTAGTGATTTACGCGTATATATTGTTGCGTTTTCTATAATCCATTATGTAACCATTAAAATAAGTCTAGATTAAATTTGTTTAATCTTGAACCATATACATAAACATATATATTTTTCAAGTACTAATTGTCAATAACTAATCGCAATATTTTTTTTTTATAAACTAGAAGATCTCTAAAAAGCTAAGGACGGTATTAAAAACATTAGATTAAACATTAGCAAAACAGCAGAAAGTTATTCAGTCTGAAAAACTACAATTTTCGATCTTTTAAAGAAGGCTTTAAATAAAACAACCAAGAACTGGTATAGAACCATTATTTACGGATGAGCAGAACTCGTAGACTATGTTATAAAATGTAGCAAACTATACTATACATAGACGATAAGAAAATTCGCAGATTAGCCTACCAATTTGCGGACCTAAATAACCTCCCTCATAAGTTTGACCATGTAAAACTACTAGCCGGAAAACACTGATGTAACAATTTTATGAAGAGGCATCCTCATATATCTTTTAAGACACCTGAGGCGCAGAATAGTCCCCATGTTAGAGTCCAAGCGACCTGCATGCTCATGCAGGTCTCATCAACGGCGTATGGCGCTATCAAGTCCCCACACACATGCTTTAAATGACTTCTACAAAAGTAGGATTAAGCTCCGTTCGCTAACATAAGCGACGTTAAATGCAAACTGTCGTATCGATCAATTCGACTTAGTTCGCCGCTGCCAACATATATCTGTTGAGAACACAAACAACACACACCGACCCCGCCGGCGGGTTCAATGACTCTCATTCGTTACATCCCGTCGAAGCTTAGGCGTATAAATGATGACGTTTAAATTGCACACAATCTTTTACCCCGACTTCAACTTGGGACGTCTGTTTTCCTTCTAGGGCTAACGGGAACAGCAATACACAATCCGAAAAATAATAATTTTGCTTAAATATTACACAATATACAATAATATATATTTATTTATTGTTATATAATTAGTGTATTTTATATTTACATTTATTAATGAGTTTGTTTTAATTATAGATTAATGTTATTTTATTTATTATTACAGCACCACATACCTCATATCATATGAGTTATTAATTACACCGTTGGTTGCCTGAAAGAGATCGCTATCTAGCGATAAGGTCGCCAATATTGTATGCTACTTTTATTTAGGCTGTATCAATGTTTTGTATTTTTTTATCTCTTTGATGGTGTACAATAAAGTATAAAAAGTAAAGTAAAAGAATTTACTTATTCCATGGTCGTCTGATACAAACAAATCATAGACATCGAGTAACACAAGTGGAATTTTGTAAGTACGAAAAGCGTGGGACATGTTTACCACTAGTAAAGATTACTGAACTTCAGATTTCTAGACCGCTCGCTGTGTGGGGAACTGTGAACACTGAATGCAGAACTCGACTGAAAAAAAAAGAAAAGAATTTTTTTGAAGGAATTTTAGGTTTGTAAAAGAGATGGACTAAATGTTAGGAGAGTATAATAGCAACGCGTTCGACTTTCGTATGTACGATAGGCTCAAGAGGTATCGTTTCATATTTCTATAATACGTACGTTTAAAAAATACTTTACATTACAGAAATGTCGAATTCAATACCTGTTAGTGAAAAATTTTAAGCGTTCGACATCGCGGTTCTCCTTTCGGTATTACAACAACAAACAACAATTCCGATTCAGGCAGCCGGCTTGACGGTCGTCTGTGTCTGCAAGTAGTTCTTATTTTTCGAATTTTCGTAGCAACGGCTAAGACCGTTGTATATGAAGCTCCGGAAACATTAACCGCCGAACCGATATTGTTACAGCACAAGTGGTCGATAGTGTCGTGTTAGTTTCGTGTGTCGTTCGTTTCGGGGAGCTGCGTACTGCGGAGCGACGTGCGGTTGCTGCGTTGTGCACGGTGCGGGTGCGGTTAATGATGCATCTGCGTGCATGGAGATTGACGACGGTTTCAAAACCGTCTTAAGTAGACAAAGCGCAAAGTCGCATCAGCTAAGTTCAGCAGAACTCGACTGCATAACGCAGACCACCGGGGCGATGTGTTCGGCGTCTTGACATCCGGTGTCCCGGTTTGTGCGCGTTCAAGGTCACTACCGCCGGACCGGTATAAGAAAGTAAAGGCAGAGTTTCAAAAAAATGCAGGAACTAGGTGTTTGTAGACCAGGTGAAGGAGAATGGGCTAGTCCGTTACATGTTGTCTTAAAAAAAGATGGGCAATTACGTCCATGTGGCGATTATAGAACGCTTAACGCTATCACAAAACCGGACCGTTATCCGATACCGCATCTTCAGGATTTTACATATATGTTGCTTAATAAGAAATACTATACGAGGCTAGATTTAATAGAGCCTACCACAATTTTGCGGTAGCAGCAGAGGATATAGAGAAAACTAGTTTATGCACCCCTTTCGGTTTATACTAGTTCCCCAGAAAGAATTTTGGTCTAAAAAGCGCCGCCCAAGCATTTCAAAGATTTACGGAATAACAAGTATTAAAGGGATAGGCAGTGCAAACGAAAACGGTGAGTCAACACTTTTCTGTTACATAGGTGATATACTCACAGCGTCAGATTCCTTGGAAATTAATAAAGAACACGTTAGAATACTATTTAAAGTATTTAGCGAATTAGGAATTACAATGAATTTGCGGTAGCAGCAGAGGATATAGAGAAAACTAGTTTATGCACCCCTTTCGGTTTATACTATGTAGTTCCCCAGAAAGAAATATAATAATATATAAATGCGTTTTTGGTCAGTTAAATGTTGATTTTTTAGGACATTTGGTTACACCGGAAGGCATCAGCCTATTGCCTGAAAGAACAAGGGCAATCGCAGACTATAAAAGGCCCGAAACGGTAGAACAGTTGCGTAAATTTTTAGGTATGATAAACTTTTATATGGCGCACCTTCCACACGCCGAATTACATCAGGCAGTACTTAACCAATTTTTATATAATTAAAAAAAAGGACAAAACATAAGTCTGTTGGGACGAACAAATCATTACTGCATTCGAACAATGTAGGGATAGCCTTAAAAGCGCCGTAACCTTGTTTCACTCTAGCGTAGGACATTTAGCCTTAATGACAAATGCATCACATAAGTCGGTGCGGAACTACAACAAAGGATAAATGATAAGTGGTTACCATTAGGTTATTTCTAAAAAAAATAAACTTTCAGGCTCACAGCAAAAATACAGTACCTATGATAAAGAGTTATCGGCTATTTACATGTCAATGTTGCATTTTAGAAACATGATAGAAGGACGACAAATAACAGTTTTCACCGACCACAAACCATTAATACCATTAATACCTGCCCCTGCGCGAGGAGCAGTTCGGATTCCGCAGTGACCACTCAACGACGCTCCAGCTGGCGAGAGTTCTAAACCACTTAGCCAGTGAGCGAAACAAAGGGCATCCCACCGTTGGGGTCTTTCTCGATATGGAGAAGGCCTTCGACCGGGTGTGGCATGCCGGACTCCTGGCTAAGCTCCTGAATACCTCGGCGCCTCTCGCGTATGTGCGAGTAGTGGCGTCATTCCTGAAAGGCCGTAGCTTCTATGTCTCGGTGGAAGGCGCGGATTCCCAACCGCGCCCCATTCGAGCCGTAGTACCCCAGGGTAGCTGCCTGTCGCCGCGTTTATACGCGGTGTACACGGACGACATCCCCACCCTCCGCGACCATCTGCGAGAGGGTGAAGACGTATTGCTGGCCCTGTACGCGGACGACAGTGCGTTCTTCTCGTCGTCCTATCACCAGATCGTCGCAATCAACAAGATGCAGCGCTTGTTGGATCTGATTCCGGAATGGCTAGACAAGTGACGGCCGCTCTACTTGTCGGTGCTGACAAGCCGATGCGTCGGCTCACCTTCCGAGGCCAGGACGTGGAGTGGCAGACCTCAGTCTGTTACTTGGGGTGTCACTTGGACCGCAGGCTGCGCATGATACCCACCGTTAATAAGGTGGTGAGTCATGCCGCGGCTGCCCGGTCTAAGTTGCACACCCTCTTCACATCGCGCCTTCCAATGAAGACCAGACTGAGGGTCTACGGTGTCTACGTCCACTCGCGCCTGACATATGCGGCCCCCGCCTGGTACGCACTCTGCTCAGCGTAGCAGAAGCGGAGGATTCAGAAACAAAACAACAAACCAACAAAACCGATGCCTGCGAATGATTGTAGGAGCTCCGAGGTACGTCAGGAACGACGTCATCCACCGAGACACTAGGACGCCCACCGTGGAGGAGTTCGTCCGCAAGCTCGCTCGCACACTATTCGCAAAGGCGGACAGCAGTGCGAGCGTACACCTCCACGGTATAGCACCGCTTCATGCCAGACCACCGGAGGGGCGTCCGTTACCTCGTGAGCTCCTACTGTCGCCGACCATCAGCGCCGATGCGGGCATCGGTGAAGAGAACGACGACGATCTGGAGACACGGTAGGATGACATCACCCATAAAAGAGGAAAATCATTAAGGACTTACAGCCACCGGGTCATAACGACCCTGGCCCTCTGGGCCAAAATAAAGTGACACGACGGTTGAACCGTCGGGGAGGACCATCCCGGGTAGGGGGGGCAACCCCGAGGCCCGTACCCAGACTGGCCTAGGCCAGCCAGGAGGACCATTGATTGATTCTAATTTTATATTATTTAGGAGTTGAATTTTTAAATAAAATGTAGCCTTTGTACTATTCCAATTCATACTCTAGCTGTGTATTAAATTTAAAACCAATCTATTACGTACTTTTGGCGATACCTTTACCCAAAAAAAAAAAACTTACAAACTTTCAGACTTATAATATTTATAGGATTACGTGTCAAGAGGTGCTAATTTAGGTTAGTTATTCTATTTTTTTGTTAAAATGGCTAACTTCATATTAACATCAGATAGTGATATAGGTAATAAAGCCCATGAATATAAACAGAAGAATAATCTTAGATTGAGAGGATTAAAATAATTCCGCTAGGAATAACAAATTAACGAATCGAACAAAGAGAAGAAGAATTATAGAGGTAGAATCTTCATCACATGAAGATACTGTTATTGAGAACACGGATTCTGCAAAACAAAATAAAGAAAAATATTTGCAACAAATAAGCAAAATTAAGCGAAATAATGGACAAAAGTACTATACAAAAAGAGGAAAATTCATTCCTGCAAAACAATTTGAATACAAAAATTGTAATTGTTCGAAGAAATGTATAGAACGTATTAATGAAGCACAACGTATTACGTAGTGGAAATTTTTGATAAGTTCTGGAATATAGGTGATTTTAATAAGCAAAATGTATTTTTATATGGTAGTGTTCAACGAAAATCTGTCAATAGAATTCGGGCACTAAAAGAGTATATGCTTATAAATTTTACCTAGTCACTTCTGGTGGAGACATTTTAGTATGTAAGAAGTTTTTTACTAATACTTTTCAAATATCTACTGGACGAATTGATCGTATCCTAAAATCGCATGAGAACATTCCGAATGATATGCGTGGTAAAATGGATGGCTCTTGCAGAAGAACTAGTGAGCTACTGACGAATACAGTGATAGACCACATAAAAAGCTTTCCGATATTTGAAAGTCATTACACACGATCGCAAAATTCAGAACGAATGTTTTTAAATCCGGAATTAAATATAACAAAAATGTATAGTTTATATTTGGAAAAATGCAAGGAAAACAACTTGAGCTCAGTTAATGAATGGACATACAGGAAAATCTTTAAACGAGATTTTAAGTTACGCTTCCATTTGCCGAGTAAAGATACCTGTGCGAAATCCGATATCCTAAACATGAAAATTAAGACTACAACTGATGACGACGAAAAAATGATTCTTGTAGAAAGACATGACGTTCACTTGCAAAATGCTGAATTATCAAAAAAAGCATTACAAGAGGATAAAATTCTAGCATCAGAAAATCCAGATAAATGCTTTGCTTTCACTTTTGATTTACAAAAAGCCTTACCATATCCGAAATAGTCTGTCATTAATGGCATATTACAAACGAAATATGTACGTCTTAAACGAGGGTTTTCACAATTTACACAATAATAAAGTTAATATGTACGTGTGGGACGAAACCATTGCTTCTAGGGGATCGCAAGAGGTGGCTTCATGCTGTTTGAAGCACTTAGAAAATGAAAAGACCCAAAGCCATGTTATTGCCTACAATGACATGTGTACTGGGCAAAATCGAAATTTACAAATGACTTGATGTGATTGAAGGTTGTCCAGTCAGAAAATAGCATTGAGATAATTGACCACAAATTTTTACTCTCGGGGCATTCATACCTTCCGAACGATGCAGATTTTGGCATCATAGAAATGGCATTGAGAAAAATGAATTTTGTGTATACACCACAATATGTAATAGCACAATGTAGAAAACAGGATAAATTCATTTTATACGAAATGAAACGGGATTTCAACAAAAAATCTCCAAAATGCAATTAAAAAACAGATAAAAAATAATACTAAAGGGGAACAGGTCAATTGGTTGCAAATATGTTGATTGAGGTTCCTCAAAATTGCACCATATACCATTTTTTATAAAACAACGATGACGGACGCAGAATTTAAAATTATCAATTTATTACCTCTACGTCCTGGAAGACCGTTAAAATTGGAAAAAATCGCCCTGGAGCCTTTGTACCGAAATGCCAGACATATTACGTACGAAAAATATAAAGACATGAAGCAGCTACTACCCTATATACCTCCGGTGCATCATGCATATTTTGAAACACTACCACATGCAGAGAATAAGTAAATTCTTGTAATCAGTATCTTGTAATGACAATGTAATTGCCGTCTAAAATAAAATTTTATGTGTTGTTATGCGTATTTGTAAACAAAATTATATTAAAATGAATGATATTTTAAGCGATATTTGATTTTTCAAAATTGAAATTAAACGATTTTTACAATTGTATAATTTTGAAAGTGGTGTAAGTAGTCCATTTACAGCACATAAATATGTGTTATCGTAGTCTAATTAGCCAAAAACAAATTTATATAAACAAATTAAATGTTGATAAAACAATAGAAACAATGCCAGACCTTATATGATTTGCCTGTATTTTTAAATCAACAAATATAGTAACCTTTAATTTTCTCGAAACAAAAGAAAATGGACTTACACCACTTTCAAAATAAACGGTCCATATATTTCAACTACTAATTGTCAATAACTAATCGCAATATTTATATTTTTTTATAAACTAGAAGATCTCTAAAAATCTAAGGACTATATTAAAAACATTAGATTAAACATTAGCAAAACAGCAGAAACTTATTCAGTCTGAAAAACTACAATTTTCGATCTTTTAAAGAAGGCTTTAAATAAAACAACCAAGAACTGGTATAGAACCATTATTTACGGATGAGCAGAACTCGTAGACTATGTTATAAAATGTAGCAAACTATACTATACATAGACGATAAGAAAATTCGCAGATTAGCCTACCAATTTGCAGACCTAAATAACCTCCCTCATAAGTTTGACCATGTAAAATTACTAGCCGGAAAACACTGATGTAACAATTTTATGAAGAGGCATCCTCAGAAGGCAAAAGAGGCATCCGTGGTAGGGGGGCTTATGAGAAGACATGAAAGGTCTCTTAGACTTGAGTTTACCCTGTTAAATAAGTAGAACAGGAGATACACAACATTTAATAGCCACTTAAACCTTGGCTACGTCTTTCTCAACTAACGGTCCCAAACCCAAATGGAGATGAATAAAAGAATCTACAACTTACGGCCGCTTCCCGGGGTGCGCCGGGGCGCATCTGAAGCCGATGCTGGATGCTACAGCATGCGAACCATCGGTGGTGAGGAGCTGAGCAGGCGGGTACTCACCAGTAAAAGTGTTACAGCCGGTCGTTGTGAGTTGAACAGGCGGACTCACAACGTAGAAGTTACAGCCGACCCCATGGGCGATGATACAAATTTACTAATTTTATCTACATACCTAACACAAACAATGAACATTTCCTTGACACCCTCAAACAAAAAACTAAATGCCGCATCTAGTAGGTTGAAAAGATATTTAAATTGCACTCTTAGAAAGTCACAGAACACACACTTTTCACATCAACGACTTTATTCAAACACCTAACATAATGCCACACTTCGTCACACAGGGCCTCACGTACATGATACCGAAAGACACCGACCATCAAAATCCAGCTAAATGTCGTCCAATTACCTGCCTACAAACAATTTAGAAAATACTTACAGGATGTATTGCTGAAATACTACACGAACACATTGTAACTAACAATATTCTTGCCGAAGAACAAAAAGGATGCCGAAAAAGTAGACAAGGTTGCAAGGAACAGCTTGTAATAGACACAATAGCCATGAAACATGCTACGTCTAGGAAAAAAATATTAATACCCTGTATATAGATTATAGAAAAGCTTTTGACTTTCTATAATCGCAAAAGCTTTTCTATAATCCGTCTCCGTTGGCTTCTTTACGTACTGCAATACTATAAAGTTCACCCACAGCTTATTTTTTTTCTTGAAAGTTCTATGCAAAACTGGAAAACTAAGCTTAAAATCGCAGGACAGGTTAAAACCGAAACGGCTGAAATCCCAATACGCCGAGGTATCTTTCAGGGAGACGCCCTTAGCCCGCTGTGGTTTTGTCTTGCGCTAAACCCTCTCTCCCATATGCTGAACAAATGAAATCTCGGTTACTCTATCACCGCACCAAATACAGAAACTACTCTTACACACCTCATGTATGTACATGGATGACATTAAATTATACAGTAGCACAATAGCATCATTACATCATCTTGCAGATATCACCCAAACTTTCTCAAGCGACATTCACATGGAGTTTGGGATAGACAAGTGTAAGACATTTTCGGTCAAAAATGGAAAAATCATCCCAAATAGTTACATCTTAGAATCAGGAGAGATTATTGAATCTCTAGAACTGTACACTACCTACAAATACTTAGGTTTTGAAAAAGCTAGGCAGATATATCAAAAAGGAGCAAAAGATAGACTTAAAACTAAATTCAGACATCGTTTAAATATTTTATTCCGGTCTCAACTCAACTCCCGCAATTTGTTTAAAGCAATAAATAGTTACGAGATTCCGGTACTTACTTATTCTTTCGGCATAATTAAATGGTCTCAATGTGAACTCCTCAACCTTCAACGTATCATTAACACTTCTCTAACTGCCCACCGAAAACATCATCCTTGATCTTGCGTACAGAGAATGACCCTTCCCAGAGGTGAACGTGGACGAGGCTTAATAGATGTAGTCAATCTACACAACAAACAAATCATATCTCTTAGACACTATTTTCATCAACGCTCGAAACACTCTCCACTGCATAAAACAGTAACACTCGCAGACAAACACTTTACCCCTCTAAACCTTAAAGATCAAAACCTACAAAGAAATGAACGTATTACCGACATTAATGAAAAAATTGCCTCATGGCAACAGAAATCCCTTCATGGAAGACATCGCCATGACTTACAGCAATCATATGTTGACAAAGCAGCGTCAAACGCTTGGCTGAGGCGTGGTGAACTCTTTCCTGAAACTGAAGCCTTTATGTTGGCAATTCAGGACCATCATCGACACCCGGAACTACCAGAAACACATAATACGCACACTTAATACCCAATCAGATACATGCCGGCACTGTCATTCTAATCCTGAAACCATTCAACACATAACTTCCGCCTGCAGAGTCCTTGCGCAAACTGACTATAAACATCGACACGACCAAGTGAGCGCCATCATACATCAACATCTCGCACATAAACATGGTTTTATAAAAAAGAAGAGTCCATATTATAAATGCAAACCCAACACTATACTAGAAAATAAAAGTTACAGGATATACTGGGACAGAACTATAATCACAGATAAAACAATACATTTCAATAGACCAGATATCACATTTCATGACAAAATTAACAAAACTATTTATCTAATTGATATAGCTATTCCTAACACCCATAACATACAGTCGACAATTTCGGAAAAGCTCAGTAACTACCAAGATCTAGCAATCGAATTGAAACGTCAGTGGCGAGCAAACACCATCCATTTTGTTCCCATTGTCATATCAGCAATTGGAGTCGTACCTAAAAGCCTACAAAGTAGCCTTGATATGTTACAGGTTCCTCAAAATACTCAAAATTTACTCCAAAAGGCAATCATCCTGAACACATGCCGCCTCACTCGCAAGTTCCTTACGACTTCGTCTATCTCATCTTCCTATACAATCACCTAGACCCTACTCGCGCTTGGCTACGGCCCGTGTGTTGAGGTTTTTATTACCTCATACGAGAGGAAATGTAAAATAAAAATATAATAATAAATAATAATAGAAAATGAATATTGAATCGAAAATAGAGTAAAACAAAACTATCCAATGTACAAACTTTGTACATTGAATAGTTTTTTAATCCTATTTGATAATATTGTTAGTAGGTCGTTTGTTCTGTTACTTATTAATATAATATAAAATTAATATTTTATAATATGGTAAATAACACCATCAAAACAACCAATATAGTATTGGTACGTGACAATAATAATTTACGTTAAATATTATACATAAGCTGCCATCTATCTTCACTTGCAATAAACTATTTTTACTTAGTAATAGTTCATTGCTCTTATATATATAATATATCGAATCGAATATATATATCGAGGGTATTCTCTGAATATTCTCATATTGTGTTCGGTGAGATTATTGTATATGTAAGACGTGCCATCTCTCCGATCGAACATCCCCCGCTCCCCGCAACGACCCCCTCCGGTGCCAGTTGTACTCGCCGCGTCCTCCGACGTCGGCTTGAGGAAACGGCCGGTGCTAGTTGCCAGGAGTCTGCCTGCTCAAGTGAAGAGAAGCGCACGAATAGATCCTGCACTTTTTTGGTTATCAAAAAATCCTGCAGGATCAACGAAACCAAGGAAAGCTGAAGAACAGAGATACCGGTGTGCACGGACCGAACTTCCGCTCGCGGGCGCTTAGCTGGGCCTCCCCTAGGGGTCTCACCTGGCTTGGTTGCACGCGCCGAGGTCGTGGTGCCCGTGCATACACATCAAGAGCAGCAATCCGACACCACCATCATGTCTGAAGGGGGGAGCCCCCCCCCCTTAGACCAACGCAAGCGTGGCCGAGGCAGGTCCGGCATCGCGCGGTCAGTTGTTCGAAGAGACATCTTCGACAACTTGACCGTGCCTGTCGCCCTCACCCCCGCCGCCGGCCCGCGTATACGCATAATGCATGCTGAAACCGGTGGAGAGGACGTCCACCGGGCTGCTGAAGCAGACTTCGCCGCCACTGTAGCTGAGTCTACAGCAGGCGCGGAAGGAGCCAAGCGCCCGAGACCGGACTCTTCGCCGGAGTCAATGGAAGGGGAGGACAAGCGCCCCAAGACCGAAGTTTCCACTGCATCACCGCCGTACGGATCGCCGCAGGATTCGGCATCCTCATCGCGCGCGGCATCGCCTACAACGGGCGAAGCAAGCGAAAAAGGACGGCCAAAAGAATTACCACCGCCGCGATCCCCCTCCCCAATGGAGGGGGGGTCGCAAGACACCTGGCCGCGTGACTCGACGAGCTACGCGGCACTGCCATCGACGGTCGAGGAGAGGACAGCCTCCCGTCCCACTTCACCGCAACCGGGGCCGTCAGGGGTCACCTATGCGGCGGCCGCTGCCGCTCCAGCGTCGCCCAGGAGTCGAGCCCCTGCACCGGTACCAGCCCCAAGAGCGACGCCTCGTTCTAGCTACCCGCCGATCACGGCGGAACGCCTACCGAACTGGACGAGGCACTTCGAGGTGCTTAAAAACAAACTAGGACACGCCCCGAACGCACGCCCTTTGGGAAAGGGAGTGCGCTTCTTGCCCGGATCCGCGGAGGAATTTCGGGTCATCCAGCGCCATCTGACTGAGGCTATGAACCAGGATAAGACTATATCCTGGTTCTGCTATAGCCCAGCCGCGGAACTGCCAACCAAGGTGGCCATTAGGGGGCTGCCACTCGACACACCCCCGGAAGAGGTGATCGCCGCCCTGCGCAGTTTAGGGTTCCCTGCGCAGAGCGCGAAGGCGATCCCAGGCGGAAGAGGTCGACATGGGTGCACCTACTTCGTCCAGCTGGTGCACCTGAAGGAGCAGGAGCTCAGGTCACTATACAAGACTACTGAGCTCCTGTGCATGCCCGGCCTGCTGATTGAAGCCTGGAGAGGCGCGACGAGCCCGCCTCAATGTCACCGCTGCCAGGCATTTGGCCACTCCTCGGCCAATTGCCATAGGCAACAAAAGTGTGTTCACTGCGCCGGCGAACATCTGGCACGGGACTGCCCGAGACCTCTTTCTGAACCACCGACGTGCGCAAACTGCGCTAAGGCGCATACAGCAAAGGACCGGAGGTGCCCGGTCTTTAAGAAAGAAGCACGAAGGAGGGGCATTAACGTGCCCGCCCCTCACCCGAACGGACCGAGAGCACAGCCAAAGGGGGACAGGGAGCGTGTCCCCCCGGTAGCACCTAAGCAGGTGGTCGGTCGCCCTATCGTCGCAGAACCTAAAGCGACGATAGTAGTCGACCAGCGAACGAAGCAGCCACCCCCTGCGAAGAAAGCCACGGAGGTGCGAGCCAAGCTTGCGCCCCCAACAACTTTGGCGCCTCCAGCCAACCAGCCGACGGCCAGGGACCAGCCTATAAAGGTGCCTAGCAGAAAGAAGAGAAGGAAGAGGGCAGCTAGGCCTCCCAGGACTGAGCCTGCGGCGGCATCGACGCCGCAGCCCAGGAAGGCAGCGACGGAGCCAAAGTCCGCTCCGGCTGCCGCCACGCGGCCGGTGGTGAGGCAAGAAGTGCCTCCCCCTGTGCAGATGACAACCTCGGCCAGTGCGAAAGGCCTGGACACCACCATCATCGTCCGGGTCTTCATGGAGGCACTGACGGCGATCCTGGTCGCCTATACACAGGGCCAGGACATAATACCTGCCATCTCAGCTGGAATAGCCGCTCTTGCGAAGCTCAATTCCAGCTGAGAATACTATATTGGAACCCAGGTGGCATACGTGGCCATATCCGGGAGCTGACCCTACTCGCCCAGTCGCAGGATATTCACGTAATCCTCCTGGGCGAGACGAAGCTCTCGACTGAGATCGAGCTCCGAATCCCGAATTTCTTCGTGTATCGGCGAGATGAAGTCTCTCCCCGGGGCTGCCCATTCAGAGGTACCGCCGCGACCTCAACACACAACACCTACCCATTGTGGTCACAATCGCCCTCCAGCGCGACTTCAATATGACGGCATTTAGTATTCGACATAATAAAATATATTATTAACAGTAGTCGAACGTAATTAAATCTGATCGAACTGGCCCGTAAGCTTTGTATCAACTTCGCGATTATTAATTCTAGTTTGAAGTCTTTATGTAGATCTACGTTACGCATATACCACGAGCAGCCCGTGGCAATGCCGGACAGGTGGCCTATTGACCGTACATCGAAAATCTTCTTCCCTTCCGGGGAGAGATCCAGCACTGCGAGCACCATGTCTTTTTGATTGGGCCTGGTACATCCTATGTCGCCAGTGTCGGCCATACTTGTGTTGCTGCTGTCGAACTTGTGAACTATGTTATTTAATTAATGAAAATTAGGTCTTAATACTGTAACTATGTGTTTTATTGCAGAATATAAGTTTTATTTTACGATTTTCGGTCGATTTATTTCTTGCTATATATTATTTGTGAAGTACACGATTAAGTTGATTTCAGTTAAGAATTTCGACTATGGGCTATGACTATGGCCCTGAATATGGGTATATGGTCCATATTCATGTGGTATTTTAGATGGTTGGTTATGTGGTTCTAAAGGTACCTACTTATATTTTTTTCAGAATGGCGCAAACACAATCAAAAGAACCAAGGAAAACTTGGGATAAAGATCAAATGATTAAAGCCATAAGACAAACTGTCAATTAGGAGGCTTACGGGAACGTCATTTGCAAGAGCGTTCGGCTTTAATAAAGAAAACTTGGACAATTTATTTCAACTACTGGAAGAGATGTGCGAGAAAAATTACTATTCACCAGATCGTGTCTACAACGTTGATGAAACCGGCCTGACAGTTGTCCAAAGTAAAATTCCAGAAGTAATTGGACGCCGAGGAAACACGCAGATAGCATCACTAACATCAGCTGAGAGGGGTTCCCTGGTTACAATTGTAGTATGAATGAATGCCACCGGCCATTTTTTACCTCCGTTTATAATTTCCCCAAGAAAAAATATGAACTTACAACTGACTAGAGGTTGTTCTCCTGGAACTAAATGAGTTGCACAACTATCAGGCTGGATCCAAAGGAATATTTTTACAGATTGGTTCAAACACTTCATAAAGCATACACACGCAACACCAGGCTCAAGAGTTTTACTGATATTAGATGGACACTTCAGGCACACCCGAAACATTGATGTAATAGACTTGTCTAGAGAGAATAATGTTGATATTGTCTCTAGATATCTCTACCATCTTACACAACTCACAAGCTGCAACCGTTGGACAAGACGTTTATGGGGTCATTGAAAGTTTACTATTGTGAAGAAATACGAACCTGAATCAGAAACAACAACAGAGCACTGAGCCCTTTTGACATTGTAGAGTTATTTGGATGAGCTTACATGAAAGTGCAAATAGGCGAAATTGCAGCAAACAGGTTTCGCGTTACAGGACTTTAGCCATTGAATAAAACCATATTCAGCGATGCAGATTTTCTTGCAGCGGAAAAAAATGCTGTCAAAGATGGATGCACAGATATTACTCCGAAAAAATCTACTCGCAATAATGAAGAGTCATCAACTAACATTCCAAGTGAAAGGGGGAATCCTTTCACCATTGACTTCTATTCATAATTATGAGAATTTGATTTCGAACGAATCACCGGACTTGAGATCTAGGTCTGAGACTCAAACAGAAGAACTTCTGGAACTGGACATGAACCAACTTATATCAACATTCGTCTTCCGGATTGATCGTAGCAGTCCAGATCTAGTATCTCCTTATGACATAAGTCCCGTGCCAAAAAAAGTCAGAAAGACATCTAATAGAGGTAGAAAAGCTGCTGTGGGATCGGTTATAACTTCTCCATATAAAAATAACCTTATTGAAACAAATAAGAAGAAAATTGAAAAAGAAAATAAAACAAAAGATAAGAAACCCAAGCAAAAGAAAAGAAGTATAGGAAATGAGAAAGCCAAGACCAGGGACGAAAGTGAAGGTCAAGAAGATATCCAATTTGATTCAGATAGTAAACCAGATGCCCCTATAGGAAGAGAGGCTCCTGACACTGTCGATGCAGCGTGTATGTTATGTCAGGCACTTTTTTCCGAAAACGAAGCCGGAGAATTGTGGGTCAGATGTTTAATGTGCTAGCTCTGAGCACATAATGACTGTGCTGGGCCAGAGTTTGATACTTGAATATGTGATTTTTGTTAGTAAATTATGTGATTTCTTCCATCTTCCTAAGTAATTTGATCTCTTATAAGATAAATATTTATTATTATATTTGTTATTTTCGTATAAGATATATTCATATTCGAGTATCTAGTTACCACGAAGAACATTTACAATAAAAACCTAAAACTGCATCGTTGCATTTTGTTGTTGGATTACTGGAAAACATAACTATATTTCTAGTCTAAAGGATGAATTTAGAACGTCAATTGTGCCACTACAAAATGAATTAAAATCTTTGAGAGATGAAGTCTGTAGTTTAAAAGAGTATATGGAATTTACTAACGCTAAATTTGATGACGATGAATGTGAGACAAATTTAAAACGACTCGCTAACCAAACCGCAGAGATTGGAAGTCTAAAGATTTCCTTAGATTATATTTTTACCGAAAATAACACCCGTGAGCAATGGGTGAGCAATCTAACATTGAAAATTATGGTGTTTCTGAAAAAAAAAACGAAAAACTTTTTATAATTTTGGAAGAAATATCTGATAAAACCGAGATTCAACTTATTTTTTTTTATTTGATATCAATAGACTTCATAACCAGGGTGGCTTCAAAAGATAAAGAAAATAAAAAGACTAAGCCTATTGTTGTTAGATTCCTGTGCCTCTGGAAAAAAGATTATTTTCTTGTCCAAGCTAAAAAGGCTTAAATGTCACGATATTGGATTTAACTTTAATTATAATCAGATATATTTAAACGACCATCTAACCAGTGCCAATAGAGAATTGTTAAGAAGTGTAAAAAAAACTGCCAAAGAAAAAAGCTTTCAATGTGTTTGGGTAAAAAATTGTTGCATAATGGCTCGTCGCAATGACTCTAGTCCTATCATACACATTATTAGGCCTAGTGGTTTAAAAAAAAATACGCAGGTACTATTGTATTTCTTGTTAACATTTTTGTTCGAATTTTATGTACGGCAGGAATAGTTATTTGTTTAATCTTATATTTATTGTGTGAATGGATTGTGGACATAGATGGTTCATCATTTTATTATTTTCTTACTCTTTTTTATAATCTATTACTGGCTATCTGTAATATATTATTATCTGGGAACTTGAATCGAATATTTAATTTTTATTTGCCTTCGTCATCTCTCTTCTTATCTCTTTATGTGTTCGATGATTATTATTATATTATATCTCTTAATAGTTTATCAACATTATGTAAAATATGTACGATATGCTTACTGTAGTTATGACTAAAGGTACTATTTTCTATCAAAATGTGCGTGGATTACGAACTAAAACAAAACATTTTACCGAAAATTAATTCAGACTAGTCACTCTTGCGATATTATTTGCCTCAGTGAAACTTGACTGCATAAAGGTATTTTTAATGCGGAATTGTTTGATTTGAGTTATAACGTGTACAAAACTGATCGGGACTATAACTCGCGTGGAGATAAAATGAGAGGTGGCGTCTTACCGTACCCGTAACCGTAACAGCCTGTGAATGTCCCACTGCTGGGTTAAAGGCCTCCTCTCCTCTTTTTGAGGAGAAGGTTTGGGAGCTTATTCCACCACGCTGCTCCAATGCGGGTTGGTAGAATTCACATGTGGCAGAACTTCAGTGAAATTAGACACATGCAGGTTTCCTCACGATGTTTTCCTTCACCGTAAAGCACGAGATGAATTATAATCACAAATTAAGCACATGAAAATTCAGTGGTGCTTGCCCAGGTTTGAACCCACGATCATCGGTTACAAGCCGAGATGGCCCTCTGGTGGCGTCTTAGTGGCATTGAAATCTAATCTCTCAGTCAAATTCCATTCCAACATCCTCTCAGTGAACATGGCTGCCGATATAATTAAAGTCTCCATTGTCCTTTCGCCAGCTCCTTTATCTAAATTGTTACATATTTATTGTTGTTATTTCCCTCACGGTAAATATCAATGTGAAGTGCTCTCGGATTTCATTGAATTAATTTCCAATGAGATTCTTAGCCAACCTAATGCCCATGTTTTGATAAAGGGTGATTTTAATATCTCCTCTGCCTTGTGGGAATAATTAGGTAACTCTATGAATATTAGCAACTTTTTCGAAGATAATGATTGGATTAGTACATTATATAATTTTTAAAATTTTACAAATCTTAGGTAATTTAACTCCATTCCTAATTTGAGCCTAATTTAATGCTCCTTGTACAATTCGCTTATTTCACTTAGCGGATTATAACACAATTGATAATGCTTTGGTTGCTGTTGACTGGTTAGATTTACTAAATGACTGCGATATCACTAAAGCTGTACATATTTTTTACGAAACCGTTAATTCGATTATCTCTGATTTGGTTCCTGTTAAAATAGTCAAATATGACATCAACATCCTTTTTGGTACTCTAAAGCCTTAATTAAAATTATTGCTGAAAAACTTAAAATCCATAAAAAATGGAAGATTTACAATATATTGTCATATTACGAAACATTGAGTTTGTTAAGGGAGCGTCAAAAACGGGCCCAAGTCGAATGTTATGATAAATATATATCTGACTGTGAATTGAAAATTAAACGCAATAGCAAATTTTTCTGGGCTTTTGTCAAACCAAAGAAAACTATTAACAATATACCTAATACTATGAAATTTAAAAATCAAACCGTGAGTGATGGGAAAGAGATTTGCAACCTCTTTAATGATTATTTTAAGTTTGTTTTTGAACTATCGAATTGATATGGCGCATGTACTAATACAACATCTTATAATCATATCAGCATAGGGTCTGCTTATATCTCATATAGTTCGTGTCTTCGAAGAGACCGATGAGGTAAGCTTCGCTAGCTTCTTGGAGCGCCATAACTGCCGAACTCTGGAGTCGGAGATCGGTTTTGAAGTCTTGAGCGATCTCACGGACCAGACGCTGGAATGGCAGCTTGCGAATCAGAAGCTCCGTGCTCTTCTGGTAACGACGGATTTCACGATGAACTACGTTACCGGGTCTATAACGATGAAGCTTCTTGACTCCTCCCGTGGCGGGAGCACTCTTGCGAGCGAGCTTGATGGCGAGCTGCTTGTGCGGCGTCTTACCACCGGTAGATTTTCGGGCTGTCTGCTTAGAACGAGCCATCCTCGAGCCAACGACGGTGAATAAATACGAAACGAGAGAGAGCAAAATTAAAACAAAAAAATGTACGCACGTCCGGCTAGGGGATGTAAAGGATAGAATAAAAATTTTAGCGTCCGGGCGTCTCCTTTTACACCAGTAACTACTCGCTTCAATACGGGGCGGTGAACCACCGCCGCGATGACGTATCGCTATCTCCCTCTCTTTCTCTAAGCTATTTTATCCCTCTCGCACGTTCACTCTAACCGACCGATGATTATTATTATTATTTATAATAAAAAAAAACAACAACAAAAACGATATCATTCTTAAGATATATTACAAGTTTTTCTGTATCAATAGGTATATTTTTAATAAGAAGGTAATATGATTACGTGATAAGTAGTAGATCTACTAATATAATAAATAGAATTAAATTGTAATGTGAATCGTGTGCGTAATACGATTGAATATATTTTTTTAAATAATTTGAACACATCTCGACACCTAGGCGCGGGGGCGGCAGCTGATTTGGGAGCAGTCTCCTTTGACGCTCTGGATTTCGCAGCAGGAGTGGCTGGCTTGTTTGTCTTGCTCTTCTTCTTGCTGCGCCGCTTCTTCTTCCCTGTGCTCGAACATCGAGCGGGGGACGCGTTTGCTGGTGCCATTAGCGAACTGTTCTCCGCTGCTGAAAATGTAGCTGAAAACGTAGCCGGAGCGGTGGTGGCTGTTGCAGTAGTTGGTTCTGCAACCGGGGCTGGCGCCTTTGTGCGTAAAGCATTGGCGAAGTCTTTCTTCGGCGGCGGCTCGGTCTCCGCGGTCCTAGGCTCCTTGCACTTACTTTTCAGTGCAGTGGCGTCTTTTTCCCAAGACGTCGAGTAGTCTCAGTGTGTTTGGCGGGATGTCTTCAACTTCTATCCTGTGTTCAGTAGATGGGGGGGAGGTTTAGATTATAGTTAGTATTTGGGGTACCTAACTGTTGCAGCATTTCCATTCTGGCTGGCTGGTCTGCAGTCGATACAGCTCCTGTTTATATTTGCTGCTTAATATAAGCAGCAAAAGACAGGGGCGCGGACGGCTCGGTAGGTCCACTCGCAGCGATGGTGACTAGTGAGGCCCGGTGGTGGACCGCACTGAACGGCAGTGGCACCGCGAGCGGTCTCGCTTCTCGCCGGACTTGGACCGCGACTGGGTCCTCTCCTTCCGGTGATGGCAAATTTGGAGCAGGCGAGATATTCCGCCATGTTGGAACACGGTTGTAAAACAGCCTGCCGAAGCACAGTGGTTTTATGGGAAAGTCTCGAGTCTGAGTAGTGGCGTGCACTGCTCAACTGCTAAACCAAAACTGTCGGCTACTAAGCAGCTGATTTTTCTTTTAAGTATACCCCGCATTCGGCCAGCGTAGCGCTCTCTCATACGGTGCGCCGTATAAACGCAGAACGTTATCGAACAATCGGAAACGAGCCCAGTGTGCTCAGGGGTTATTCGGTTCTTATACTAAACGAAATACCCCTACCTCGACACCCTCTATCGTCCGTCGTTCCGATCTTGAAACGAATCACTTATTTTTATTATATTTTACTTATTGATATAATAATAATTTAAATAATTATATAGTTCGATTATTATTTTTTTCTACTAATTAGGAAGACTGCGTTCGTGTGTGAATCGAATCGATATTATATATTATTATTTTGTTAAAATATTTAATATCTATATATGTACATAATTTTTTTTTCGTCAGTTTATGCCTTCTTCTCGGTTTTCTTGGGCAGCAGAACGGCTTGGATGTTAGAGAGGACGCCGTCTTGTGCGATCGTCACGCCCGAAAGTAACTTGTTCAGCTCCACGTCGTTACGGATCGCTAACTGAAGATGTCTCGGTATAATCCTAGTCTTTTTGTTGTCGCGGGCAGCGTTGCAGGCCAACTCGAGAACTTCAGCGGCGAGGTATTCCATGACGGCCGCCAGGTATACGGGTGCACCGACACCGACGCGCTCCGCGTAGTTACCCTTCCTCAGCAGTCTGTGTATACGTTCGACTGGAAACTGAATGTCGTGGTGCCCGTGCATACCATAGAAACGAGCAGTAAAGGACCAATATCACCATCCTGTCTTAAGGGGGTGAAGCCCCCCCCCCCTTAGACCAACGCAAGAGCGGCCGAGGTAGGTCGGGCATTCCACGGTCAGTTGTTCGGAGAGACATCTTCGACAACTCGACCGTGCCCGTCACCCTCATCCCTGCCGCCACCCCGCGTCCCGCTATCCGCATCGTGCATGCGGAAACCGGGGGAGAAGAGGAGCACCGTGCTGCTGAAGTTGACTTCGCCGCCGTTGTAGCTGAGTCTACAACAGGCGCAGAAGGTGCTAAGCGCCCGAGGCCACAATCTTCCCCGGAGTCGATGGAAGGGGAGGACAAGCGTCCCAGGACGGATGTCTCCCCCCCGCTACCTTCACCACCGCCGTATGGGTCGCCGCAGGAATCGGCGACATCGTCGCGCGCGGCATCGCCCATATCGGGCGATGCAAGCACCGATGGACCGGGGACGCAGCTACCACCACCGCGATCCCCCTCCCCGCTGGAGGGGGGGGGTCGCAAGACACTTGGCCGCGCGACTCGACGAGTTACGCGGCCCTACCATCAACGGAGAAGACAACCTTTCAACCGATATCGCCACAACCGGGGCCGTCAGGGGTCCCCTATGCGGCGACCGCCGCCGCTCCAGCGTCGCCCAGGAGCCGGGCCTCCGCACCGGTACCAGCACCGAGAACTGCACCTCGTTCGAGCTACCCGCCGATTACGGCGGAATGTCTGAACTGGACGAGGCATTTCGAGATCTTAAAGGGTAAGCTTGGACACGCCCCGAAGGGTAAGCTTGGACGCGCCCCGAACGCACGCCCTAGGAAAGGGACTGCGCTTCCTGCCCGGATCTGCGGAGGAGTTCTGAGTGATACAGCGCCACTTGACGGAGGCTATGAGTCAGGATAAATCAATATCCTGGTTCTGCTACAGTCCAGCCGCGGAACTACCGACCAAGGTGGCCATTAGGGGGCTGCCCTTAGACACACCCCCGGAAGAGGTGATCACCGCCCTGTGCAGTCTAGGGTTCCCTGCACAAAGCGCGAAGGCGATCCCAGGCGGAAGAAGTCGGCACGGGTGCACCTACTTTGTCCAGTTGGCGCACCTAAAGGAGCAGGAACTCAACAATTTATACAAATTAACCGAGCTTCTGTGCATGCCCGGCTTGCTGGTGGAGGCCTGGAGGTAAGCGAAGAGCCCACCTCAATGCCACCGTTGCCAGGCATTTGGCCATTCCTCGGCCAATTGTCATAGGCAACAGAGGTGTGTTCGCTGCGCCGGCGAACACCTAGCCAGGGATTGCCCAAGGCCCATCACAAACCCACCGACGTGCGATAATTGCGCCAAGTTGGCCGTCACGCCTCCTGAAGAGGTGATTGCCCCGCTGCAGGGTATAGGTTCCCTGCTGAAAGAGCCAAGGCAATACCGAACTATAAAGCAGACACACTTTAGTGCAGCTGTGCACTTACTTTAGTTCAACCGTCGTCGCGTTTGGACTCTACTACCACTTACCATCAGGTGACTCCACCTGTCATTTGCCATCCCGGACATATAAAAAAAAAAAAAGCTGGCGCAGCTGCGAGAGAAGGAGCTCATTGAACTGTACAAAATTACAGAACTCCTAAGCATGCCAGGCCTGATAATAGAAGCCTGGAGAGGTGGCAAAAACCCACCACAATGCCACCACCGCCAAGCATTCGGTCAAGCTTCAGCGAACTGCCATAGACAGCAAAAGTTTGTTCGCTGCGCCGGCGAACATCTGGCCAGAGACTGCCCTCGCCCTATAGAGCAACCATGCAAGTCTGCGTACGAAGCACGAGAAAACGAACTCTGTTAAGCCAGTAATATTGAAATATAAACTATTACGATAGATAAATAATAATGTTTCGAAAGGGAGAGTTACGCAAATCTTGTCCAAGAAGATAAATCCTTAGAATTGTGCCCGAATTTGAAGGTAACCCTAATGTTCTTACGAGATTTGTTAATATTTGTGACCAAATAGTAAAAGATTATTTAAATAGTGCGCCCGGTACTGAATTAACAAACTTATTTTTATTAAACGGGATACTAAATAAAATCACGGGAACTGCCGCTGCTACTATTAATTCTAATGGGGTACCGGACAGTTGGCTCGATAGAAGGACTTCTGTAATAAATAATTTCTCTGACCAACGAGACGAAACAGCCTTATACGATAACCTTTCGCTAGCCATACAAGGAAATAGGACACTCCAAGAATTTTATAGCCATTGTCAGACACTTTTCAGTACGATAATGACATATGCTACGTTACATGAGAATATACAGACAACTATAGAACTATATAACTAACAAAAGAAAAAGCCCTTAAACATGCACAAAAAGAATTAAACGTTACATATTTACAGCAACGCACGGACGGACTAAAACAGCAATCAACGCCTAAAATTAATCCCTTACCATTCTCACATCTTCGAGCTCACGGATTTCAACCTCCAATAATTAATTGGCCAGCCCCTGTAGCACAACGCCATATACAAACCCCACAGCATTTTAAATTAAATTTTAACCATAATCAACGCCTAGTAATCCATCTCATAATTTTAAGCCAGTACATATATGTGGAGTGCTAAGTTTTAACTTTAAACCATAACTATAACAGTGAATATGAAGACTATAACATTAATTACAGACCTGATTTTTACAGTAATAATTCTATTATATATAGGAGTAATAATAGAATTAAACCTACAGACACAAAGGCAACTCCCATATATACAGATTAAGAATCCTTCACTAAAATTACTGATTGACATTGGTGCAAACCAATCTTTCATTAGCCATGATGCTGTTACGAAATATTTTTCTAATCATCTCCTCAATTACGACCCGTTTGAAGACATGAATATAAACACGACAATTAGAAATGAATATTCTATAACTCTACCCTGTTTTGAAGAATTTATGGACCCAGAGAACACAACAAAATTATTTATCTATAAATTATTATTCTATTTCGACAGATTAATAGGACTAGACTTATTAACAAAATGGGAAGCCAAAATTGATCTAAAAACGGTAACTTAATTACTCGTACACCGCTTCAAATCCGATCAGTATGTATAATTCATGTAATCTCAATCCGGTAGGTTATAATTTTAGGTCCTCGTAGAGATTAAAATATAATCTCTACGAGGACATAATGCCGGCTGGGACTTCAAAATTAATTCGTATTCCTATAAATTCGCAGGACGGAGAAGTTTTTATTAACGACCAATTAATTTGTAATTGCAATAACCTATGAATGTATTACTTCTGTAACTAATAACCGCAGCTACGTAGAAGTCGAGAACCCTAATGATATAATCTTATTGCTTGACCGACCAGCGAGCGCTGATTTATTTAATATAGATTACACGTGCACTCGATATAAAAAATGGTTTTTCAGAGGCTCCGAGAGTCCAATTTTAAGATCCAGTTGGACAAGTCTGAGTTCCTTAAACTCGAAACAGCTTACCTCGGACATATTATTAGTAGAAATGGTATAAAACCAAACCCAGATAAAATTTCAGCGATAAAAAAATATCCTTTTCCAAAGATAGCTAAAGAAATAAAACAGTTTTTAGGACTCCTAGGTTATTATCGTAAATTTATCCCAGACTTTGCCCGTATCACCAAATGCCTCATGCCCGTATCACAAAGTTTGAAGAAAGGTAAAAAGATTACACTTGAAAAAAAGCTTTTTGTTGTTGTTGTTTTTATTATAAATAATAATAATCATCATCGGTCGGTAAGAGTGAACGTGCGAGAGGGATAAAATAGCTTAGAGAAAGAGAGGGAGATAGCTATACGTCATCGCGGCGGCGGTCCACCGCCCCGTATTGAAGCGAGTTACTGGTGTAAAAGGAGACGCTCGGACGCTAAAATTTTTATTCTATCGTTTACATCCCCTCGCCGGACGTGCGTACATTTTTTTGTTTTAATTTTGCTCTCTCTCGTTTCGTATTTATTCACCGTCGCTGGCTCGAGGATGGCTCGTTCTAAGCAGACAGCCCGAAAATCTACCGGTGGTAAGACGCCGCACAAGCAGCTCGCCATCAAGCTCGCTCGCAAGCGTGCTCCCGCCACGGGAGGAGTCAAAAAACTTCATCGTTATAGACCCGGTACCGTAGTTCATCGTGAAATCCGTCGATATCAGAAGAGCACGGAGCTTCTGATTCGCACGCTGCCATTCCAGCGTCTGGTCCGTGAGATCGCTCAAGACTTCAAAACCGATCTCCGACTCCAGAGTTCGGCAGTTATGGCGCTGCAGGAAGCTAGCGAAGCTTACCTCATCGGTCTCTTCGAAGACACGAGCTATATGAGATATTAGCAGACCCTATGCTGATATGATTATAAGATGTTGTATTAGTACATGCGCCATATCAATTCGATGGTTCAAAAACAAACTTAAAATAATCATTAAAGAGGTTGCAAATCTCTTTCCCATCACTCACGGTTTGATTTTTAAATTTCATAGTATTGGGTATATTGTTAATGGTTTTCTTTTGTTTGACAAAAGCCCAGAAAAATTTGCTATTGCGTTTAATTTTCAATTCACAGTCAGATATATATTTATCATAACATTCGACTTGTGCCCGTTTTTGACGCTCCCTTAACAAACTCAATGTTTCGTAATATGACAATATATTGTAAATCTTCCATTTTTTATGGATTTTAAGTTTTTCAGCAATAATTTTAATTAAGGCTTTAGAGTACCAAAAAGGATGTTGATGTCATATTTGACTGTTTTAACAGGAACCAAATCAGAGATAATCGAATTAACGGTTTCGTAAAAAACATGTACAGCTTTAGTGATATCGCAGTCATTTAGTAAATCTAACCAGTCAACAGCAACCAAAGCATTATCAATTGTGTTATAATCCGCTAAGTGAAATAAGCGAATTGTACGAGGAGCATTAAATTAGGCTCAAATTAGGAATGGAGTTAAATTACCTAAGATTTGTAAAATTTTAAAAATTATATAATGTACTAATCCAATCATTATCTTCGAAAAAGTTGCTAATATTCATAGAGTTACCTAATTATTCCCACAAGGCAGAGGAGATATTAAAATCACCCTTTATCAAAACATGGGCATTAGGTTGGCTAAGAATCTCATTGGAAATCAATTCAATGAAATCAAAGAGCGCTTCACATTGATATTTGCCGTGAGGGAAATAACAACAATAAATATGTAACAATTTAGATAAAGGAGCTGGCGAAAAGACAATGGAGACTTTAATTATATCGGCAGCCATGTTAACTGAGAGGATGGTGTAAAAAGCATACGAAGTAACTCAGTTACTTTGTAAACGGGTGTGAGCTCGGAAGTCTTCCTTAGTTGGGCAAAATAGATACACCCGGGACAACGAACTAAAATTACGAAAACCCTCTGAACATGTACCACACCGATCAACCTATTCGACCGAAACCGTACATACTAACCACGGAAATCCCATATTAAATATTCTAATTACAGACGACCCTCTCAATAAATTTAGCAGGCAAATATTTTTTACAGTTGTTAGTGCGTTAAGCGAAATCCCACGGTGACTAAGCCTTTTGATAACCATACACGAACATCCATATAATTATTAGAATCAAATCTAGAAGAAGACTTTGTTAACGCAATAAAGGAGTATGTTAATCCAAAAATAAAAACCGGTATTTTCATAAATCAACCCCTCGCAATGTATTCAATAATCCCCATAATACAAGATAAATTTAGGAGTTCATCTAATATTCTCGTTGTAGCACAATTTAAAATTGAGGATATAAAGGAATATTTACAACAGCAGGAGATAATTTTTCATTATTACAATGGAAAAACAAACCACCGCGGTATAAATGAATGCAACCTAGCCGTATCTCGGAAATATTATTGGCCTAAAATTAAGGATTAATAATGAAATTTATTGCCGAATGCACAATATGTAGTAAAGCTTAATACGATAGAAATACAATAAGACCACAATTTAATATCGTAACTCCAGCCAATAAGTCATTTGAGATTATTCACGTAGACTTTTTCGCAGTTCATAGTGAAAAATATATAACTTTCGTAGATGTTTATACGAAATATGACCAAGCATATCATTTACGGGATGGAACAGCTGCAAGCATCTTACAAGCCTTATTAAAATTTTGTACCCATCATGGCATACCCCTAACCATAATAACCGAGAACGGAATATAATTTACCAATCAGTTATTTTCAGAATTCACAGTATTACATAAAATCAACCATTACAGAATCTTACTAAATAATGTCTACATCTCCAAAAAACGCGGTCCCGTAACTAAGTCTCGATTACAACGAGACCCAAAAGAAGCTAACTTGTTGCAGGCTGGTACTAGTACTGCTGACTACCAAGGTGATCCACGCGACGAGCCCTCTCGAGATAAAACTTGACAGTTTGGATGATGGACCTGGACTACTACCGTTTAAACTTGGACCGATAAGACGTACGACTCACCACCATACCTTCCTACAATATATTAACCTAGACTGTATAGAAGAAAATCACTAAAAAAAACTTTCAATGATTCAATTAAGTAGCCTTCAAACTCTTCTTAGTAACGAAACATATTTACTTTTTATAAACTTCGGATAAATTAAGGTCTTTGAAACTAAATCGGGCTAAAAGAGGTCTTGTAAATAGCTTGGGTTCTTTTATAAAAATTATAACAGGCTATTAAGATTATAAGGATGCATCGCATTATGCAATAAAATTATTAGAAAGTAATAAAGATAAAATAGTAATAATTCTTTTTAATCCAGCGACACCCTTCTATCTTAAAGAGCGTTTCACTCTCCTAAGGGAGACTCATAAGCGCGCTCTTCGCTCGAATGAAAATTTAATTCTCTCCATTCCTTCTCACTCTTCTTCCTACTATTCTAAGTCCTTCACAGTTGAAGCTTCTCGACTTTGGAACTCATTATCCTTAGCTACAAGGCGCGCACAGTCATTGGCCGTTTTTAAAAGTATGGTTAAGGACTTTTACTTGTCGCATTATTAATACTAAGCAGTCGTTATCGTTGTTAATTTTTTGTTTTGTTATATCTCCTATTTTTATTATATATATATTTTGTATTTATTTATGTATGTATTTAATATAGTATATATATATATTTATATTATATATAATAGTAGTGTAGTATATATATGTATGTATGTATTATGTATGTAGTAGTGTATGTAGTATATAGGTAAACTGGCTTGTACCCTTCTCATTTATAAATATTATAATCCCCTGCTCAAAGGTTGCCTGGAAGAGATCGCTGCTTAGCGATAAGGCCGCCTGTTGCACCTCACCTTTGTTTTGTTTGTTTAAAAATTATAATTTTTAGTTTTAAGTTTGGGTGCAATAAAGTGTCAATAAATAAATAAAATAAATAGTATCCGAGTTTAATAATCACGTTAGTTTAAGTAAGGAATGGATGTCGAAACAAAGTGAAGTATTTAAGAAATTGGTTGTAAATCAAATTAAAATTAATATTACTCCAGCTTATTCTAAATTCAAATGCTTATAGTGATACCTCTGCGGGTAGGAAGTAAATCAACGCATTCGAACTGAACCTGATTGCGTGCAACAGCTAATACATCAAGTCCTAAAGGAATATTTCCAATATACAAAAGTAACACTAGAAAAAGAGGCAATGGATAAAAGCTGTATGATCAACAATATATGTTATATTTTCCTAATATCAACAAAGTGCAACTAGTTTGCGAAGCAGAAGATTTCACATCGGTTAAGGGCAGCTTCTTAATCACCATCCCCGTGAAATGTTTCATGGAAACTATGGATTTCATCATAATAACCACAGCGATGAAACAAAAAGCCAGCCGCTATAACTGATGCAAATACCATTCAGCACAGCAAATCAAGTTAATCTTCCTACTCATCTAAATCTAAACTCAATAGATTTGCAAGAACTTACGGTATTCAAGATAAAATAAATAAAGAAACCCTATTGCAACTAGAAAAGTCGAAACGTGACAGTTTCTATCATACTACGATATATACGCCTATGCGTCTTTATGTTAAGTGCATGTGCACTTATTATAACTATTTTAAGGATGCAAAAAAACCAGAAAACCTTAAAAAACCACAAATTCCCTTTTGAATGATAACGGCAGTGTGCAACCAGAAGAGGAAGGGGCAACAGAGATAAAATGTGGCAGATGCTAGCCACATTTTATCTCAACGTTCTAAAATAGATGATGCTGAGGGTGGAATAGTTACGCAAACCTGCTCCAAGAAGATAGCTGACGTAGATTTCCCTCGAACCAAATAATAATATGCATTTATCGGGAATGTTAAATTGCAATTTAAAAATAAGTTTCTTTATTATAACTTTCTCACTATTATTATATTGTAAAGCTTACATCGAGTTAGGTTTAATTGCAAAATTAATTTAAATTAATTAAAATAGTTTTTGGTGTTTTTTCGGCCTTCCGACTGTAGCTAACGTGACTATATGACCTGTTGGATAATTGATTGTTGGATAATTGAGCGTGTCATCATGCGATATAACTTCGGCCGGTGTGCGGCCCGTATCTTGACGTAGCTGTGAAGAGAAGAGCCGAGAGAAAGCGACTACGCGACTAAACGGCAATAACATGTAAGTATTGAATTTAAAATTGTTTTAATAATAATAATCATCATCATTAATATATTTTTTAAATAATGTAAGTAATTCGTGACACTCACTCATGCTTAAGATACACGAGTTAAGTTATATTGTTATGTGTGTTACAAGTATATAACTCAGTATTCGTCGTCGCGCATGCATAAAATTATACGATACAATATATATTAACTATATTACGTGGCAAATTATTGTAGGTACGCCGTGTCCTATTCCTGGGAACGCGGTAGCCTGAGGGGCGCGCGTGGGTGCCCGAGGGGCACGCTTGGGTGCCTGAGGGGCTCGCGTGGGTGCTTGAGGGGCTTGAGTGGGTGCCTGAGGGGCTGCGGTGGGCGCCTGAGGAGCTCTACCCGTGTGAAGACCGGCGGTGGGAGTTTCGACCTTGTTTGCTCGTTCGTTGACGGGCTGACGCTCGGGGCCAGGCTGGCTTGTCCAGGCTACAGGCTTTGCGAGCCTTTGTAGGGCGTTTTGCAAGGAGGCGGGGCTTGAGGAGCCTTCGCCTTCCGCTTAGCGGATTTGGTGATGACGGTCTCGAAGCCGTCGCTCTCCTCCTCCATATCTCCCGTCTGGAGCCACCGGATATGGATACGTTCGCTATCGCTGTCAGTTTCGACCTCCATGGTCTCACCGGTAGGTAACGAGGGGTCGAGCGAATCCCGTTCGTGGGCTTCGGAGGCGAGCCCTAGGCCTACTGTGCTCTCGACATCGAGGGCGTAATCGTTTAGATGATTTACTGCGTCGTTAGGTAGATGCTGGTAGAGCTGCTCCTTCGACAGTTTGCTTAAAGGGTCCATGGCCCGACTAGTTTAAAAATTGTTGCTTGTTTTAGGTTTTTAGGTTGTGTTTTTTTTCGGTTTTTGTATTACTGTTGGCCTTACTGGCCTCTACAGCGTCACCGGGCGGGATGGGCGAGTTGAACTCAGCCGGATGTTGGGAGCCACACAGGGCTCAAGAGAGACGGACGTAGGGGGCGCTTGCCTTTACATTTGTTGCGTATTGTTGTTACGTATTGAATTTTAGGAAAGTCGGCTTGGAGGTGCATAAAGAGTCCCTCCAAGGGGTGAAGAGTAACATTGGTGGTCAAAGTGGCCATTGGAATTCCTCCCTGCCTGGAGGCGGGGGGTTGTGTTTTTATGTAATCGTATCCCTCCCTATAAGATAAATGTGTCTGTTATTGTAGTAACAGAGTTGAGTACCTAATAATACCTATGTGTTAAGGAAAAGACTTATTGTTCCGGTCTGATATACAGTTGAGTTGTAGTAGCAATCGCGCGTCGCTCAGCCGCCCGTAGTTCACTTAAAACACACTATTGCCACGGTCGACTATTTGTACTAAAACGATTTCGGTTCGGTGGTTAATGTTCTCGAAGTCTCATATGCAACGTTTTAATCATTACTAATAATAAAACGAAAACAAAGAACCAATACAGACACAGACAACCGTGCAAGCCTACCTGAGTCGGAATGTCGGTGAGCCGTATAGACGGTTTTTATTTTATACTAAACGAAATACCCCGTCCTCCCTACCTCGATACCCTCTATCGTCCGTCGTTCCGATCTCGATACGAATCATTTATTTTTATTATAGTTTACCTATTGATATAATAATAATTCAAATAATTAATTATTTCGTTCGATTATTATTCTTATTTTTTCTAAAAATAAGGGAGACTGATACCCACCGTCAATAAGGCGGTAAATCACGTCGCGGCTGCCCGGTCGAAGTTGTATCTTCGCATCCCGCCTAGCTCTGAAGACTAAACTGAGGATCTACGGAGCCTACGTCCGCTCATGCCTGACGTATGCGGTACGCACTTGTTCAGCGCAGCAGAAGCAATGGATCCAAATCCAGCATACAGAGAATTAACGGAGCCTACGTCCACTCGCGCCTGACGTATACGGTACGCACTTGTTCAGCGTAGCAGAAGCAATGGATCCAGATTCAGCAGAACTGATGCCAGCGTTAAATATTAGGAGCTCCGAGGTATCTCAGAAATGACGTTATACATAGAGACAACAGGAAGCCCACCGTGGGGGAGTTCATCCGCCACCTCGCACGCACGATTTTCGCCAGAGCGGATCGCTGATGCTACGAATTACCTGTGTGCACGGTCGGAACTTCCGCTCGCGGGCGCTTAGTTGGGCCTTCCCTTGTAGGTCTCACCTAGCTGCGTTGCACGCGCTGACCAACGCAAGCGCGACCGAGGTAGGTCGGGCGTCTATTGACGGGGAGGACAAGCACTCCAGGATGGACGCCTCCCCCTCACCACCTTCTGTGGTCTTAAACAAAAAAGCAGACCACACACTAAGAGATTAGTTTCTGTTCAGTCAATATCAAAACATACACAAGATCGAGACCAAACGAAACAAAGGCTACAAATTTGAAAAAGCTACCGTTACTGTTACTCTGTCTGATAGTTTCCCTAAGAAACAAGATATCTTAACTGTAAAAGCTTCAATAGTACTTTGCGAACGAACTATTGAAACAACGTTCACAGTCCTACCATCATTAAGAACGAATAAAACACTTTTAGGCATTGACTTCACTCAAGACGCGTGAATTGTCATTAATTTACCACAGTTTACCTTTAAATTTGTTGATGAACCTGAGATTAAATACGAACTATGTATATGAAGAGGATTTTTTGGTATTCAAACGAAAAGATAAGTAATAATGATAGAAGTAATGATAGAAATTAACAAATAACAATGTTTTGCCCAGTAAATATAATAGATACAACACAACACCACCTACAAATTTGGCTATGGCGACAATGTCAAGTTAAGAAGCTGCGACAGCATCTCATAGTTCTATTTTATCAAACAGTGTCCCATATCAATTATTACAATTTGAAGCTGCAACACTACCTGCCAAGAAATATAATAAAGCATACAGTATTTGATGGGTATTCCCCACGCTTGGATGATAAAATGTTTCGCGATGCACAACTTTCTGTTCATCGTTTGTACAATGAATTAGAACTATCACCAAATTCAGAAAGCCTTTTCCCTAAAAATTGGAATAGAAGCAATAGCGATTAGTTCAATAGATTTGGAAGACAAAAAAACGAACCAAGAGCAAAAAGTTAAGAAGAATGTCTACAAATAAATAGAGATATTTTCACGCCAAATGGACAACCAACCACACAAACAGAACACTGTATTATTACAGAAAATAATAATCCCATATTTGCACCACCATATAGACTTTCACCACCACGTAAAGAGATTTTACGAGCTGAGATTAATAAAATGCTTTAATATAAAGTGATTGTCCTGTGCTTTTCTCCATAAGCATCACCGGCTTTAATTACACCCTTCCGTCTATACAAGTTTCTCAGGATGCCTTCTAGGCTACGCAATGCACCCGCCGCAACATTCCAGCGATTAATTAACAACTTTCGAATTGCCTTAAGTGATTTTAAATTGCTTGCCTACCTTGATGATATAATGATTAGGTCTTCTACTTTTGAAGACCATATCAATCACCTTGAAAAATTATTTCATAAATTACGAGAGGACAATTTATTCGTTAATAGAAGTGTCGTTTTTGTTGCTCTGAAGTAAAATATCTTGGCACTTGATAACACCAAACAGATTAAAAATGGATCGAAAGAAAACCTATGTTAAACTGCATTTATCACCTCCGAGTTTATCCAAAATACTAGTAAATATAGCCCTCAGTGGTCTCCCTTTTCGATCCGCACGCGTCCTAAAGACGTCCTTTTTGTCCCCGATGATAAGATTACATCGGCCAATATCAACACGATAGGTTACAGAGCAAACAGAGACCGACCTCGCTGGCGGAGTCGAGGTTCCTCTTTTATTATAATCCGTCCGCGCTTAGGCGCATGACAAGGTCATTACACATATAGTGTTCCTTCCTGACGTTGACGGTGTCCTAAGCCGAGATTCGGCCTTACAGGAGGCGCCAGTAGGACACGCGTATTCTGAGCCCTTAAGTGGTCTCTCAACATCCGGCTGAGTATCTTAAAGACTCACCCCCCGCCCGGTGACGCTGTCGAGGCTATTTGGGCCAACAGCAACAAGCCAATTCGAAAAAAAAAAACACCCGATTAATCTAACACATTTAATATCTTTTTTTCAAACGTGCGCGGAATAAACCTTCTGCACTTGGTGCAGAAGGTTTAAATCTTTGCAAAGATTGCCAAGTCACTCACACGTTTAACTAAAAAAAAGTGCAATGTTCATAGGAAAATTAACAGGATTTTGCCTATAGAGAATTGCAGCTACGTCTTACAAGCGCACCTATTCTTTTTCAAGAAGATGAGACGAAACCTTATATAATAAAATCAGACGCAAGTAGCTATGCTATTGAAGCAGCTCTTTTGCAGGAGGAGAGTCAGGAAGAGCATTCTGTTGAATATGCAAGTTGCAAAAATGCAAGAATATTCGTTTCCTAACGCCTGCTGAAAAGAATTATAGTACAACAGAACGGGAAGCATTAGCTGTAGTATGGGCAGTTAATAAATTTCGTGGCTATGTGAAAGGTGTACCTCGTGATAATTACAATTCACTAAGCATTAAAGTAGTTAATGATAATTTCATTAATTCACCAACAGGGAGATTGGCTAGATGGTTATTACAATTACAAACCTATGACAATATGAAATAAAATATACTCCAGGCAAATCGAATGTTGTAGCTGACATGTTGTCAAGACCGGCGTGCACAAAAGAATCAACCACTGAATTTGGTATGTGTATCGTAACTAAAGATATGCCAAAACGAGATCTTACTGGCGAAATAAGAGAAAAACAATTAATTGATGATAGCACGAAAAGAATCGTAAAAGCATTGGAAGAAGAAAATGACAGCGAAAATGAATTATACTGGGAGTCAAAAGGGCTATTCTATGAATGATGGACTGTTGTTTGGACATAACCCCTACATCGAATCCGATGGTGCGCAGCTAGTTGTCCCACAACAAGAATGGGCTAACATTCTTGTCGCTTATCATGACGATCTAAAATCATCACGTTATTTTTGGAAAGGGATGCGACAATTTAAAAAAAGTTACATTAAAAACTGCTTGACTTGCCAAAGATATATGCCATCAAATCAAAAACCATTCTTCAGGTCTTCTGCAAATGTCAACACTGGATATTAATCGTAGAAGACAGCATCGCGATGTGTGGAATTGTTCGCTTTAGAATTGGCTGCAGCAGAAGTTTGTGCAAAAACACTAAAGGCTGCTCGGCCGCCGGTATTGCCGTCGGCCTGCCGGCGAATATTCCCGCCGCCGGACTTGTCGCACAAACGACCCGCCGGAGTTTGCCCGCGGGTTGCGAGGGGTGCCGGCGTCAGTTCGTTCCTGGCATCCGAGTGGTAGTAATGTGCGGTTTGTTAAAAACAAATTAAAATGTCCTTTAATTTGGACGACGAAGCTGTGTTGCTATTGATTGAAAAATTTCATGAAAATGATATTTTAAGTATCAAATTTAAAAATAATTGCAAGTATATTTGACATTGATAAAGGCGAAGTAGAGATAAAATTAAAAATTTTAACTTCTGAAAAGAAGGTTGAATAGTCGCGTTAATCTGGTGCGGGCACAGACGATGAACAGGAACCAAAGTGGTTTGCTTACAAGGCATTGAATTTTTTGCGAGACAAAAATAAACCACTACCCACAGTAAATAGTGAGAATAATGTAAGTATAATAAACGTAGCATTCTACACACAGTGCCGGCGGCAGTGCAAACTCATAAACTCACAAACCTTTCCTTTTTATAATATTAGTATAAATATTTTAAATACCATTCTAAAATAAGTGATGATGAATTTATCATTTCATATTATATTTCTTTTATTTGTAGATGCATTCGCAGCAAAGTCAGCAGGATAATGCAAAAGCGACTAGTTCCCGGAAAAGGAGATGCGTTACTGATGGAGACAATATTGCCGAAGCTCTAGTTCAAGTTCAAGTTTAAAAAAATATGTCAGCGTCGACATCTGCTCGCGACGATGCTTCAGTATTCGGAGAATATATAGCAAGTGAAATACGAAAAATGAATGGATTCTAGAACAAAATCTACAGTCACATACAAAATATTATTTATCAGGCTGAAATGGTAATAATGGTACTCAAGACCTTCTACGATGGCGGCAGCTCAAGGATATTTTACCACATCGACACCTGAAAGTTTACGTCCCTCCACCAGCCATTCTTACTATACCGATAATTCAGATACTCAGGATAGCCTTTTGTCATATTTGGAAAATAATTAAAACTTTTTTTTATTTATGATGGTACATTAATTTGATTAATAGTGAGATTAGTGAAACGAATACAGACCAAATATTACTTAAAATGTAGTTTTGCCATGGAAGCTGTCCTTGCATGACTTTTACTGAAAGAAAATAGTTCAACTCATTTCTGACAGTGGAAGGTTCCAAATTTCGAGTTATTTCATTATTTTGTGCTGGTATCGTTATATATATATACATATATATATTCATATCTTTCACATCAACGTCATTTCATCGAATAAAATTATGCAGGCATACAAAAGCCATTGCTGTAATTTTTATTTTCTCTGGCTGTAAATTAGCTATTGAGTGAAATATTCTAAATTTTTCTGTTAATATGCCAAAAGCATTTTCGACAACTCTCCTTCCTCTACAAAATCTATAAATGCATATTCTTTTCGAAGATCCTCGCTCATGTTGACCAGAAAATGGATTCATTAAGTTAGGAGAAATCGGAAAAGCATCGTCACCGAGGAAAAAAATGGTACATTCATAGTCCATCCAGGTAAAGTTCTTCGTGTCGGTAGATTTATAGATTCATTTCGCAATGCTTCGTAAAGCGAGCTATTTTTAAAAACCCTCATCCGAGATTCTTCCTTGATAACCAATATCGATGTATAAAAAATTATAATTGGTATCAACTAATGCTAATAACACAATACTGAAATACGATTTATAATTGAAAAATTCTAAATCACTGTTATTAGGGCATTGTATACGTACATGTTTCCCATCAATTGATCCACAACAGTTTGGAACATTCCATTTCTTGAAAAACAAACGTGGCGCCGCAAGCCATTGTTTCTCTGTGGTCGGGATCTAGAAGATAAAAAAAAGCAAATAAAAATTAATTAAAAATAAACATACAAAAATAAATATATACACGAAATTTAGTATATGTGCTTGAAAGCCTAAATTTAACGCTATACTTAAATATTATTAAAGTCCAACTATATCACATACATTCAGGTCAAATAGATAACCTTCTTCTTTATTGAAGTCGGTTAATAAGCTTAAAAATTTTCATAAGTAATAGTTTTAATATTAATATTTACCGCAATTTGAAGTTTTGACATCAGTGCTAGTGACACACACACACACACACTTCGGGAATCAGTGAAGAAAGAAGTTGTGGTGAAATTTTAAACAGTTCTCCAAGGCTGAAATAACTTTCTCCTGTAGCTAAAAACGGCAACGTTACTGCCAACCTCTCTTTAGCGGGTACAGCCTCTCTTTAGCGGGTACAGCCTCTCTCCAGCCAGTATTTTTCTTGCTAAAATGCACTTCAGTACTCTGCAGCTAAAATTCAAAATCTTCATATGTCATTCTTAGAAACCCAAAGAACATGTTATTGCGCAAATACTGACAACCCACATCTTTTTTATAGTTTTCTATCATTACAGTACCGTTCTGCCATTTTCTATATTGTATTTGACTAGGTATTAACTTCTGCCACCCACGGGCAGATTTCCTTAGCGAGCACACCGTAGGCACACCCTTCCAGGAATTCCAATTGCCACTATGGCCACTAATATTACCCCTCACCCCCTGGAGGGTCTCTTCAAGTACCTTCAGGCGAAGTTTTCGGATATCCTTCGCCCCTTCGATTTTCATCCAGGACAAGCAGTCTTGGGAATACCTCTCTAAGATTATTACCGAGATGAGGATCCATTATACCAATCACTCAATACCGCTCAAGGTATTAAAGCGCACCTAACGACGTCGGACGACCATAGGCGTCTGACAACTCTACTGAGGGCCAAGAAAATTGGCTACCACACTTACGCGCTCGAGGAGGAAAGACAACTCAGAGTCGTCGTACGCGGTCTTCCGAAAGAACTTGGCAATGAGTTCATATACGAGGACCTGAAATGGCAGGACCTACCTGTACGCGAAGTACATCGCATGTACAACGCGCAATCCAAGAAGGCCTACGACCTCGCCCTAGTCATTCTTGACCTCTCTCCAGAGGGCAAGAAAATCTTCAACCTCCGATCCATTGAACGCTTAACAGGAGTGTCCGTGGAGGTCCCTCGCAACCGAGGCGCCCCGGGACAGTGTCATCGCTGTCAATTATACGGGCACTCGGCTCGAAATTGTCACGCCCGCCCCAGATGCGTTAAGTGCCTCGGGGACCACGGCACAAGCGATTGCCCTCGTAAAGAGAGGATCGCAGAAGTACCGCCCGCGCGCGTACTCTGTCAAACACAGGGCCACCCGGCCAACTACCGTGGATTCTCTAAAGCACCACGGCGTCAAATAAGCCAAGGCAAGCCCCAAGCCAAAGGGGCCCGTACGCCCTTAGGGAAAACACCAGCTGCTCCCTCGACAGTCCCAATCGCAGCACAACCCCCTAAGGGTAATGCCTCGAACAAGCCACTTCCAATGGTGCAGAAGCCTGCACCATCAACTGCGTCGGCTCCGAAGCCGCCGCAGGCCCCTATGGTCCCGACCCCCGCTTCCGCTGTACGTAAGGACAGTATCGCGGACGACCCTTAAGTTAGTTTGCGACTTCGTCGGAGCATTCAACCCGAACGAATTAAGAGTACTCGCAGGAAAGTTGCGAGCTGCTAACAACAGCCCGCAGGCTAGACTGCAAGCAACTGTTGAGCACGCCGGCCTCATAGACACCATATGGCGTTACACAGCTCCCTTCCAACTAGTTTACTAAATGACAGTCCCAGTAGGTAGGTACAAACCCCGCTCGATAAGTATTGCTTCGTTTAATGCAAACTGCCTTTAAGTTTAAAATAAGTTAGAATATTTAGTCGATGATGACTGTACAATTGGATGAAAGAAACAAACTTGAAACTTTTATATTTTTCTCTGATATCAATTGCACAACAAAAACATATTACATCCAATGATTGCAAAGATAAAGAGTTAAATAGTGATAAATTTTCATCTCGTACACATAATAATAATCTGGTTAAATTACCGACCATTCAATTGCCAAAATTTAGTGGTTCTTATGAGGCTTGGTTAGAATTTCATGACACCTTTACGAGTCTTAAACACTATAATGATGACATTAGTGATATGAACATATTTCACTATCTTAGAGCTTGTTTAGAGGGAACCCTGAATAAATTTATATAAATGTACACATCTGTTCAAAACAAAGTAATCGCGCCACCTGTTCTTTTATCGTTGGCTGAGTCACACTTGTTATTCCGAACTATAAAAGTGAGCGTTACGCCCGGTAAAAAATTGTCAACATTCTCGTTTTGACCTCCGTCCCTCACGGATGTCTCTGCCGAAGAAGCCCGACTCAACACAAATCTCAACCAAGCCAACCCGCACAACACGTGCGACTACCCACCCGAGCGCCCTATGTGTGCACCGACCCTTTGTGAGCGCCGACCCTTTGTTACGAAGGGTCGCCACGCCGCCGTTTCTCTAAGAATTGGACAAAGGATTTCGCCGTGACCGCGTAAACCGTTTATCTACAAACTGTTAAACGAATTCTACTAAAGTGAAAGTGCAGTGCAGTGCTTAAGTGGAAAAGTGAAGTGTAGTGCACTCCGCGAATTCCGCGCTAAGTCCTGCCAATCAACACTCGTAAGTACACCCGTAGAGTAAGTACACACTCCTTTGGGAGTAGGTATTCACTTCTGCCACCCACGGGCAGATTTCACTAGGGATCACACCGTAGGCACACACCTCCCTGCCATAACGGCAGGGAGGCAACAATCTCAATCTCGTCGGGCCATGGACCCGCTTAGAAAGCAATCTAAGGAGCAGCTCTTAAAGCTGCTCCAACAGCACCTTCCTAATGACGCGGTAGAGCGTCTTAGCGACTTCGCCCTCGACATAGAGGGCACGTTAGACCTAGGGCCCGTCTCTGAAACCCGCGGAAGGGACTCGACCAACCCCCGCTGCCCTCCGGTGAAACCATGGAGGTCGAAACCGAAAGTGACAGCGGGAGGTCCCGCGGATCCACGTCCGACGGCTCTGAGGCGGGAGATACTGAGGAGGAAAACGACGGTTTCTAGACCGTCATCTCCAAATCAACGAAGAGGAAGGCAAAGGCTCCTCAAGCCCCGCCTCCTCGTAAGCGACCGACAAAGGCGAATTCGTCATCGCCAAATGCTCGCAGAGCCGGCGGCCTGGTGATGCCGAGCAAACCGATCGTGGCCTATCCACAACCCGCGTCACCCACGCCCCCGATGCCCCGAGTGAACACGCACATCCCTCAAACGAACGAGCAAGTAAGCTCAAAACTCTTCATACAAGACAAAGCAAGGTGGACCACCATTTCCGACATCCTCTCGGCGAAGCGTATTCATTATACGCACGCCAAATATACCGCGCAGGGTATCAGGGTCCAAGTGCAGGACTCTATAACCCACAGAAAGCTAACAGAGTTCCTGAGGCGAGACGGTACTGCCTTCCACACGTACGCGCTCGAAGACGAGCGTTTGCTACGTGTAGTCATTAGGGGAATACCCAAAGAAACCCCCGAGGGCCTAATCAAGGCAAGTTTGGAGAGTTCCAACTTGTCTCAGGCTACCAAAAAAGGCGCTTGGGAAAAACCACTGCCAATGATCCATAAGACCACAAAGGCACCGCCGCGTCCACTTGCGCCACGCGCAAACTACAATCTGCAGCCGCATTCCCAGGAACAGGACACGTCGAACCTGAAACAATTTGCCACGTTATGCGGCAAAATAGATTTAGACGGCATCCAACCAGTTCCGCACAGAGTTCCGCGCTAAAGTTGAGCTTTTTTATCTAAACGCTCAAGCCAGCGCTCAAGCGTTGTGGAAACGGCTCGAGGCTTACGAAGCTGCTCGATTGTCGACTCGAGCACTTTTAAGCTGCTCGAGCGTTGACTCGAGCGTTATAGCTCCGACTCGAGCGTATTTACAACACTACTCGCGGAAACTACAATCGGCAGCCGCGCTCGCAGAAACAGGACACGGCGAACCTACAACAATTTGCCACGTTTTGCGGCAAAATATACCTAGACGGCATCCATCAATTCTTGGATGAATATTCGGCAGACCCAGGCAACTTCGTATGCCTGCTTGTAAAATACGCAGCACTGTTCACTCAGGTGAACGCATTCATCAAGCTCAATGGTCAACGCTAGGATAAAGCCTCGCGCTCTGAGCATCATAACGTTCAACGCAAACGGTCTTATCCAACAAATAGATCTAGTCCGCGATTTCCTACGCAACCATCCCGTCGACGTCATGCTAGTGCAGGAGACGTTTCTCAAACCCAACGTGCGCGATCCGAACATCGTGAATTCGATCGTATCTCCGCTAAAGGGGGTACGGTTATTTACTATAAAAGTCACTGCACTGCCTGCCACTCGACACCCCACCGCTCACCAACATCAAAGCGTCAATCTGTCAGCTAAGTATGACGGGCCATCAGCCTGTAATCCCAGCCTCTGTTTACCTCTGACCGACTAAACAGCTCCTAGAAAGTGACCTTAAGTCACTTTTATCAATGGGTAGCGCGGTCATTTTGTCCGGCGACCTGAACAGTAAACATCTTAATTGGAATTCACTCTAAACAAATTCTAGAGGTAAAACATTAGATAGTTTGTCTCACCATATGTCGCACAATTTTGCCGTCATTGCTCCAACGACATCCACTCGGTTCCCACTCTCAGAGAACCGCAGAGATAGACCAGACGTACTCGACGTAGTGATCTTGAAAGGCGTGACCCTACAGTTTCGCTCAATCGAGGCACTACCCGAATTAGACTCAGACCACCGCTCAGTCTTAGTAGAACTAGGGCCAGATGACCCACTTAACCGTCATCGACTGGTCAAATTCACACAACAAGTCCAATCCTTACCCTAATCACTGTCCCTAAAAAATACTCCTGACGGAATTGACTCAGTAGACGTTGCAAAAGCGGCCGCGATTAAGCTCACGACCCACGTACGCGACAAAATAGACATGTGCTCCACTGAGGTCTAAATTCACCCTAACGAGCATTGGGAGCTCCCTGAAGCCCTGAAAGACCTTATCACGCGGAAAAATGCCGCCACATGAGCTCATGACGCTTTTCCGTCACAAGAAAACCGGAGGAAAGTCTGGGCCTCCCCAGAGAGACGTCAAAGCCCGTTTTAACGATTTCCGCAATGATAACTACGGTACTCGCCCAGGGGAAATCAAGACAACGAACACATATATAAACTATACTCTTTAGGATTGCCAGACAGACTCGTTCTTATTATACGAGACTACTTAACGAATCGCACTTCCCGCTACAAAGTCGAATGTACCCTGTCATCACCTCGCCCCATCAGGGCAGGAGTCCCTCAAGGCTCCGCACTATCCCCGATACTCTATTCGTTATTCACGAATGATATTCCAAACTCAACCCAAAGAGTTAACTTAGCCCTCTTCGCGGACGATAACGCCCTATACACAACCACGCCTTTGACGGCAGTCATGACAAAGCTTCTCCAATCCGCGGCCAACGCACTAGGCGATTGGTTCCGGAAGTGGAGAACACAACACAAGCCTGCTCGTACACCTCCCTCAGAGGAAATCTCCTGCATAGACTCAGTTGTTCAATGCACGTCCTGGACGATAAAGACGACAAGATAACTGTCGCAAACGCTCCCTTCGAAAGGAAGACACTATACCCGACAAACATACACCGTTTCCGCTGGCGCAAACGAGGTCCCCGACTAGAGACATCACGAAACCGGTCGTAACATAGTATGGTGCTTCTTGCAGAAACGCTTCCCACCCCATCAACTACGTCCCGAGCCGAGGTGCGATCTCGTCAGGGTGGACGTCACGCGAAGCCCGAGACGGCTCAAATTTCAAAGCGGAGTCTATACTCGCCACAACGCCGGTGACGCATTAAAGGCCAGTGGGGCCAACAGCATATACTCATTCAAAAAAAAAAAGAATGTCGAATCTTTCCGATTCAGGCAGCCGGCTTGCACGGTTGTCCGTATCTTTGTAAGTTTTCGTATCATTATTTGTGGCGATTGAAACCGTTACATAAGACTTCGAAAACATTAGCTACCGAACCGAAATCGTTTTAATACAAGTGGTCGATTGTGTCAGTTGTTTGTAGTTTGTTTCGGCGAACTATGGACTGCTGAGCGATGCGCGGTTGCTGCGTTGCGCACGGTGCGGGTGCGCGCCATTTGCCGTTCGGCGTTGTGTTACGTGCATTCGTGAGTGTTAGCATCGTTCAACTTTATATCAGACCGTCTCAGTAAGTCTTTCCTTTTAACAGTATTATTAGGGACTTACCTCTGTTACCACAATAACAGAGACACATCCATCTTATAGGGATATATTTAAATAAAAACAGAAACAGAAATCCTTGCCGGATATGTAAAGGCAAGCCCCCCCATCGTCCATTTGGCGTCCGAGACCGGACTCTTCCCCGGTTTCGACAAACGTCCCAGAACGGATGCACTCCCCTCTCTACACAGCGTAGACAAAAAGCAAGGATGGAACAACCGGCTGTTACTGGCCACAACAGGGCGGAACAGCTGGGCGCGACAGCCAAGCTGCAAATTCCGCCAACGCAGCAGGAACGGAAGGAGTCGGCACCAGCTTCTGAGTCCCCGGCACACCTACCATTTCCCTTACTCCTCCGGCCAATCAACATACGGGGAGGGGCCAACCTCTTCCCAAGAGGAAGAGGAAAAGGAAGAGCAAGCGGACGGCCAGACCAGCACGCCCCGAATATGCAGCTGCATCAACGCCGTAGCCCAGGCAGGAAACGAAACAGAAAGCCACAATGCAAGCAGTGAAGAAGACTCCCGCTGTAAGACACAAGAGAGCATCCTATCCTCCTAGAGAGGCAGGGCGCCTCCCCAGGCCAGTGCAGCAGTAGGCCCGGATACGACCACCATTATCCGGGTCTTTATGGAAGCCCTGACAGCGAACCTGGTTGCGTACACGCAAGGCCAGGATATCATACCCGCCATCTCAGCTGGAATATCCTCCTTAACGTGCTTAAATTCCAGCGGAGAGTTATATGACCATCGAATCGAATATAGTTTAGAGTTCAAACGATAGAGAGAGAATGATTTTTGGGTTTTATTTTTTTTATCTTACCTATTTGGATATTTATATTAAATTAACCTAAAACATGCCTAACATCAAAAGATCGCCACCAAGCAAACCTAAAGACGATGCTATACGATTCCGAACCTGATAGAGTACATCGTCACCTTCACAACACCTATCGGCGAATATAACTCAGAGATTCAAATGTAAATTTTTACAAAATGAAGAGATGAGAACTCAAAAAATGATATACGAATTTACTAATACACAGGACAGAAAACATGAGTTATCATTCTCAATGTCATTGAACTCGATAGAACGTTAGAGGTCATCACCAAATGGGACTCTGATAATCTTGTTGAGTTAAATGCCAAGAAAACACAGCTTTGCGTTCTCATAACAACAATTTTCCCCTCTTCCCTCCCTTTGTGGCACCCCGCTGGTGATGCAAATAATGGTGGGTGATGCACCATTAGAAAACCCATAGCAGGGAGAGCTGAATTAGCGGCCCCTGATAGCTTAGCTGCACCAGCTAACCAGCCGACAGCAGATACGATTCGCAGATACCTACACTAGTCGTGGGCAATATTGGGCGACAAATTATTTAAAATTAAACAGGGAGACACTGAAAAAGTAATTAGTATAGACAGATTTAAATCTGCATTCATATTACATTCTGATGACAACGCGATCTCAACAAGTATAATAATAGTGTATTGCGCGCAAACAAAGCGCATACTGTTACAAGATCAGGACGCATTATTAAACCTACTGTGAAATTCACTCCTTAATTACCAAACATGAAATAAACTACTTATATTTTATTCTTCTTCAATTATACATTTTGCCTATTTAACTAAAAAAAATGGATATACCAGAAAGTAAGCCCGAGAAGGAAGAAATAATTATAGCAAAAAATGGTGTTGACAATAGTGCAACGGCTTCAGAAACAGCCACAAGCTATCATAATAAATTCGAAATATATTCGTTAGCCACACTGCATACTATTAATGCTTATTGGCTATGTACTGTGGAAATATTGTAAGAAACAATATGAATTTTTTTAAGAGCGCCACTGCAGTATAAATCCTGCCATAAGCAGTCAACCACAGCTGCAGGGTTGTTAGCCAGTTATTGTTTAAGCAGTGCAGTTTAAAGTGAAAAGTTTAGAAGCATTTTCAGTGGTATTGTTATCGTGCTTGTAGTGATTTACGCGTATATATTGTTGCGTTTTCTATAATCCATTATGTAACCATTAAAATAAGTCTAGATTAAATTTGTTTAATCTTGAACCATATACATAAACATATATATTTTTCAAGTACTAATTGTCAATAACTAATCGCAATATTTTTTTTTTATAAACTAGAAGATCTCTAAAAAGCTAAGGACGGTATTAAAAACATTAGATTAAACATTAGCAAAACAGCAGAAAGTTATTCAGTCTGAAAAACTACAATTTTCGATCTTTTAAAGAAGGCTTTAAATAAAACAACCAAGAACTGGTATAGAACCATTATTTACGGATGAGCAGAACTCGTAGACTATGTTATAAAATGTAGCAAACTATACTATACATAGACGATAAGAAAATTCGCAGATTAGCCTACCAATTTGCGGACCTAAATAACCTCCCTCATAAGTTTGACCATGTAAAACTACTAGCCGGAAAACACTGATGTAACAATTTTATGAAGAGGCATCCTCATATATCTTTTAAGACACCTGAGGCGCAGAATAGTCCCCATGTTAGAGTCCAAGCGACCTGCATGCTCATGCAGGTCTCATCAACGGCGTATGGCGCTATCAAGTCCCCACACACATGCTTTAAATGACTTCTACAAAAGTAGGATTAAGCTCCGTTCGCTAACATAAGCGACGTTAAATGCAAACTGTCGTATCGATCAATTCGACTTAGTTCGCCGCTGCCAACATATATCTGTTGAGAACACAAACAACACACACCGACCCCGCCGGCGGGTTCAATGACTCTCATTCGTTACATCCCGTCGAAGCTTAGGCGTATAAATGATGACGTTTAAATTGCACACAATCTTTTACCCCGACTTCAACTTGGGACGTCTGTTTTCCTTCTAGGGCTAACGGGAACAGCAATACACAATCCGAAAAATAATAATTTTGCTTAAATATTACACACCTGTTAACAAATATACAATAATATATATTTATTTATTGTTATATAATTAGTGTATTTTATATTTACATTTATTAATGAGTTTGTTTTAATTATAGATTAATGTTATTTTATTTATTATTACAGCACCACATACCTCATATCATATGAGTTATTAATTACACCGTTGGTTGCCTGAAAGAGATCGCTATCTAGCGATAAGGTCGCCAATATTGTATGCTACTTTTATTTAGGCTGTATCAATGTTTTGTATTTTTTTATCTCTTTGATGGTGTACAATAAAGTATAAAAAGTAAAGTAAAAGAATTTACTTATTCCATGGTCGTCTGATACAAACAAATCATAGACATCGAGTAACACAAGTGGAATTTTGTAAGTACGAAAAGCGTGGGACATGTTTACCACTAGTAAAGATTACTGAACTCCAGATTTCTAGACCGCTCGCTGTGTGGGGAACTGTGAACACTGAATGCAGAACTCGACTGAAAAAAAAAGAAAAGAATTTTTTTGAAGGAATTTTAGGTTTGTAAAAGAGATGGACTAAATGTTAGGAGAGTATAATAGCAACGCGTTCGACTTTCGTATGTACGATAGGCTCAAGAGGTATCGTTTCATATTTCTATAATACGTACGTTTAAAAAATACTTTACATTACAGAAATGTCGAATTCAATACCTGTTAGTGAAAAATTTTAAGCGTTCGACATCGCGGTTCTCCTTTCGGTATTACAACAACAAACAACAATTCCGATTCAGGCAGCCGGCTTGACGGTCGTCTGTGTCTGCAAGTAGTTCTTATTTTTCGAATTTTCGTAGCAACGGCTAAGACCGTTGTATATGAAGCTCCGGAAACATTAACCGCCGAACCGATATTGTTACAGCACAAGTGGTCGATAGTGTCGTGTTAGTTTCGTGTGTCGTTCGTTTCGGGGAGCTGCGTACTGCGGAGCGACGTGCGGTTGCTGCGTTGTGCACGGTGCGGGTGCGGTTAATGATGCATCTGCGTGCATGGAGATTGACGACGGTTTCAAAACCGTCTTAAGTAGACAAAGCGCAAAGTCGCATCAGCTAAGTTCAGCAGAACTCGACTGCATAACGCAGACCACCGGGGCGATGTGTTCGGCGTCTTGACATCCGGTGTCCCGGTTTGTGCGCGTTCAAGGTCACTACCGCCGGACCGGTATAAGAAAGTAAAGGCAGAGTTTCAAAAAAATGCAGGAACTAGGTGTTTGTAGACCAGGTGAAGGAGAATGGGCTAGTCCGTTACATGTTGTCTTAAAAAAAGATGGGCAATTACGTCCATGTGGCGATTATAGAACGCTTAACGCTATCACAAAACCGGACCGTTATCCGATACCGCATCTTCAGGATTTTACATATATGTTGCTTAATAAGAAATACTATACGAGGCTAGATTTAATAGAGCCTACCACAATTTTGCGGTAGCAGCAGAGGATATAGAGAAAACTAGTTTATGCACCCCTTTCGGTTTATACTAGTTCCCCAGAAAGAATTTTGGTCTAAAAAGCGCCGCCCAAGCATTTCAAAGATTTACGGAATAACAAGTATTAAAGGGATAGGCAGTGCAAACGAAAACGGTGAGTCAACACTTTTCTGTTACATAGATGATATACTCACAGCGTCAGATTCCTTGGAAATTAATAAAGAACACGTTAGAATACTATTTAAAGTATTTAGCGAATTAGGAATTACAATGAATTTGCGGTAGCAGCAGAGGATATAGAGAAAACTAGTTTATGCACCCCTTTCGGTTTATACTATGTAGTTCCCCAGAAAGAAATATAATAATATATAAATGCGTTTTTGGTCAGTTAAATGTTGATTTTTTAGGATATTTGGTTACACCGGAAGGCATCAGCCTATTGCCTGAAAGAACAAGGGCAATCGCAGACTATAAAAGGCCCGAAACGGTAGAACAGTTGCGTAAATTTTATGTATGATAAACTTTTATATGGCGCACCTTCCACACGCCGAATTACATCAGGCAGTACTTAACCAATTTTTATATAATTAAAAAAAAGGACAAAACATAAGTCTGTTGGGACGAACAAATCATTACTGCATTCGAACAATGTAGGGATAGCCTTAAAAGCACCGTAACCTTGTTTCACTCTAGCGTAGGACATTTAGCCTTAATGACAAATGCATCACATAAGTCGGTGCGGAACTACAACAAAGGATAAATGATAAGTGGTTACCATTAGGTTATTTCTAAAAAAAATAAACTTTCAGGCTCACAGCAAAAATACAGTACCTATGATAAAGAGTTATCGGCTATTTACATGTCAATGTTGCATTTTAGAAACATGATAGAAGGACGACAAATAACAGTTTTCACCGACCACAAACCATTAATACCATTAATACCTGCCCCTGCGCGAGGAGCACTTCGGATTCCGCAGTGACCACTCAACGACGCTCCAGCTGGCGAGAGTTCTAAACCACTTAGCCAGTGAGCGAAACAAAGGGCATCCCACCGTTGGGGTCTTTCTCGATATGGAGAAGGCCTTCGACCGGGTGTGGCATGCCGGACTCCTGGCTAAGCTCCTGAATACCTCGGCGCCTCTCGCGTATGTGCGAGTAGTGGCGTCATTCCTGAAAGGCCGTAGCTTCTATGTCTCGGTGGAAGGCGCGGATTCCCAACCGCGCCCCATTCGAGCCGTAGTACCCCAGGGTAGCTGCCTGTCGCCGCGTTTATACGCGGTGTACACGGACGACATCCCCACCCTCCGCGACCATCTGCGAGAGGGTGAAGACGTATTGCTGGCCCTGTACGCGGACGACAGTGCGTTCTTCTCGTCGTCCTATCACCAGATCGTCGCAATCAACAAGATGCAGCGCTTGTTGGATCTGATTCCGGAATGGCTAGACAAGTGACGGCCGCTCTACTTGTCGGTGCTGACAAGCCGATGCGTCGGCTCACCTTCCGAGGCCAGGACGTGGAGTGGCAGACCTCAGTCTGTTACTTGGGGTGTCACTTGGACCGCAGGCTGCGCATGATACCCACCGTTAATAAGGTGGTGAGTCATGCCGCGGCTGCCCGGTCTAAGTTGCACACCCTCTTCACATCGCGCCTTCCAATGAAGACCAGACTGAGGGTCTACGGTGTCTACGTCCACTCGCGCCTGACATATGCGGCCCCCGCCTGGTACGCACTCTGCTCAGCGTAGCAGAAGCGGAGGATTCAGAAACAAAACAACAAACCAACAAAACCGATGCCTGCGAATGATTGTAGGAGCTCCGAGGTACGTCAGGAACGACGTCATCCACCGAGACACTAGGACGCCCACCGTGGAGGAGTTCGTCCGCAAGCTCGCTCGCACACTATTCGCAAAGGCGGACAGCAGTGCGAGCGTACACCTCCACGGTATAGCACCGCTTCATGCCAGACCACCTGAGGGGCGTCCGTTACCTCGTGAGCTCCTACTGTCGCCGACCATCAGCGCCGATGCGGGCATCGGTGAAGAGAACGACGACGATCTGGAGACACGGTAGGATGACATCACCCATAAAAGAGGAAAATCATTAAGGACTTACAGCCACCGGGTCATAACGACCCTGGCCCTCTGGGCCAAAATAAAGTGACACGACGGTTGAACCGTCGGGGAGGACCATCCCGGGTAGGGGGGGCAACCCCGAGGCCCGTACCCAGACTGGCCTAGGCCAGCCAGGAGGACCATTGATTGATTCTAATTTTATATTATTTAGGAGTTGAATTTTTAAATAAAATGTAGCCTTTGTACTATTCCAATTCATACTCTAGCTGTGTTTAAAACCAATCTATTACGTACTTTTGGCGATACCTTTACCCAAAAAAAAAAAACTTACAAACTTTCAGACTTATAATATTTATAGGATTACGTGTCAAGAGGTGCTAATTTAGGTTAGTTATTCTATTTTTTTGTTAAAATGGCTAACTTCATATTAACATCAGATAGTGATATAGGTAATAAAGCCCATGAATATAAACAGAAGAATAATCTTAGATTGAGAGGATTAAAATAATTCCGCTAGGAATAACAAATTAACGAATCGAACAAAGAGAAGAAGAATTATAGAGGTAGAATCTTCATCACATGAAGATACTGTTATTGAGAACACGGATTCTGCAAAACAAAATAAAGAAAAATATTTGCAACAAATAAGCAAAATTAAGCGAAATAATGGACAAAAGTACTATACAAAAAGAGGAAAATTCATTCCTGCAAAACAATTTGAATACAAAAATTGTAATTGTTCGAAGAAATGTATAGAACGTATTAATGAAGCACAACGTATTACGTAGTGGAAATTTTTGATAAGTTCTGGAATATAGGTGATTTTAATAAGCAAAATGTATTTTTATATGGTAGTGTTCAACGAAAATCTGTCAATAGAATTCGGGCACTAAAAGAGTATATGCTTATAAATTTTACCTAGTCACTTCTGGTGGAGACATTTTAGTATGTAAGAAGTTTTTTACTAATACTTTTCAAATATCTACTGGACGAATTGATCGTATCCTAAAATCGCATGAGAACATTCCGAATGATATGCGTGGTAAAATGGATGGCTCTTGCAGAAGAACTAGTGAGCTACTGACGAATACAGTGATAGACCACATAAAAAGCTTTCCGATATTTGAAAGTCATTACACACGATCGCAAAATTCAGAACGAATGTTTTTAAATCCGGAATTAAATATAACAAAAATGTATAGTTTATATTTGGAAAAATGCAAGGAAAACAACTTGAGCTCAGTTAATGAATGGACATACAGGAAAATCTTTAAACGAGATTTTAAGTTACGCTTCCATTTGCCGAGTAAAGATACCTGTGCGAAATCCGATATCCTAAACATGAAAATTAAGACTACAACTGATGACGACGAAAAAATGATTCTTGTAGAAAGACATGACGTTCACTTGCAAAATGCTGAATTATCAAAAAAAGCATTACAAGAGGATAAAATTCTAGCATCAGAAAATCCAGATAAATGCTTTGCTTTCACTTTTGATTTACAAAAAGCCTTACCATATCCGAAATAGTCTGTCATTAATGGCATATTACAAACGAAATATGTACGTCTTAAACGAGGGTTTTCACAATTTACACAATAATAAAGTTAATATGTACGTGTGGGACGAAACCATTGCTTCTAGGGGATCGCAAGAGGTGGCTTCATGCTGTTTGAAGCACTTAGAAAATGAAAAGACCCAAAGCCATGTTATTGCCTACAATGACATGTGTACTGGGCAAAATCGAAATTTACAAATGACTTGATGTGATTGAAGGTTGTCCAGTCAGAAAATAGCATTGAGATAATTGACCACAAATTTTTACTCTCGGGGCATTCATACCTTCCGAACGATGCAGATTTTGGCATCATAGAAATGGCATTGAGAAAAATGAATTTTGTGTATACACCACAATATGTAATAGCACAATGTAGAAAACAGGATAAATTCATTTTATACGAAATGAAACGGGATTTCAACAAAAAATCTCCAAAATGCAATTAAAAAACAGATAAAAAATAATACTAAAGGGGAACAGGTCAATTGGTTGCAAATATGTTGATTGAGGTTCCTCAAAATTGCACCATATACCATTTTTTATAAAACAACGATGACGGACGCAGAATTTAAAATTATCAATTTATTACCTCTACGTCCTGGAAGACCGTTAAAATTGGAAAAAATCGCCCTGGAGCCTTTGTACCGAAATGCCAGACATATTACGTACGAAAAATATAAAGACATGAAGCAGCTACTACCCTATATACCTCCGGTGCATCATGCATATTTTGAAACACTACCACATGCAGAGAATTAGTAAATTGTAAGGACGGGACTAGGTAAATAAAGTAGATGTTTAAGGTTTGAAGATAAATTTATTACTGCTCTCAATACCATGTGTCAGCTGCTTATATACTACACTACATGCCCTACCAAACAAAAAAAAATGTTGGATACATTAACATTTTTTTTATCAAAATACAATATGAAAAAGTAAAATAAAATTGAATATAATAATAATTAAACAAAATAAAACAAATATGTAAACAAAGGTATAATAATGCAGTGCTGAAATTTAATATCAAATATCATAATAGGTACAGTCATAATCACAAGTCTTAATAAACAATATGTTTAATGATCATTCAACATAAAGTCTTGTCCTATTTTTATGAACAGTTTTTTCTTTACCATTGACTAAAATTACAACATTCGGTGATAAATCTTTAACAACTGTATATGGACCTAAATATAATGGATCAAGTTTGCTAATATTTTCATTTTTAACCAATACTAAGTCTCCTTGTTTATACTCCACTGGGTTTATACTTCTATCATATTTTATTTTTCTTAAAGTTTTACAATTTATGAGGTTTGTTTTAGCATCATTTTGTGACTTTTGTAACCGGTATTTTAGTTCTATTGCATAATCATCAAAATTGTAAATTGGATCTATTGTCGACCTAAGATTACTTGGTAAGTTACATTGTTTGCCAAACACTAATTCGTATGGAGTAAATTTTGTACTCGAGTGTACAGAAGTGTTATACGAAAAACACCAGTAAGGAATCCATGAACTCCATTCCTGACTATGACTGTTAACTTGCATTCTTAAATAAAATGTTAAATGTTTATGACTATTTTCAAGTGATCCTAAGGTCTGATGGTGGAAGGCTGTAGACTGTAATTGACTTATATTTAAAATTTTACAAACCTCTTCCATTGTAGAATTTATAAATTCAGTTCCTCTATCGGTCACGATCTGCCGAGGGATGCCATATCTAAGTATAAAATTATTTACTAGAGTTGTAGCTACTGTGCGCGCATCCTTACCTGCTATCGGATATGCCTCGACATATTTGGTGAGGTCGCATTGGAGCGTTAAAATGTAATTATAATTATTATCTCTTGTCAATGGACCTACCAAATCTAAATAAATCTTATCAAAAGCTGAATTTCCACAGTCCGTTATGGTCATAGGTTCTTTTATGGTATTTAAATATTTATAACGTTGACATTTACTACATTTTTTTACAAAAAGCTTAACATCATGCTCTAATCCTGGCCAAAAATATTTTTTACGAATGTTATTTAACATACGTCTTATTCCTGCGTGTCCGCTAGTGGGCAGGATATGATAATCGTTTAATATAACTCTTTTCGTATCGTCGTCTATAATTTTTGTAACTCCTTTAATTACGCATAAACGGGGTCCGGACCACTTACGCATTTTATTAATAACCTGAGCTAGCTCTTTAATTATTTGAAAATTATTCTCATCTTTTATTACATATAACGTATTTATTTTTAAATCGATACAAAATGATTCCATTTCCCTCACAGAGACAGCTCGTGTACACTGGGATTGGGTAAACAGTTTCACAAAAATTGTACGATTTGACGACGAGTATGCATAATCACCACGCTCTAATGATACGCATTTTTTAAACTTTCTCCATTCTTCTTCATTCACAAATACCAACTCCGTGTAATACTTCGGTAGTTTTAACATCTCTACAACTCTTGGGTGATCAGTCCAATCGTCAGTAGAAATATTAGAAACCGAAGTAGAATTACAAGGTTTTTCATCAAGCTTCTTCTTTTGTGCCCTTGTAAGTACTGACAAAATATGATCATTCATCGCCTTTAATTCTTCACTACTAATTTCTATGCGTGACAATGCATCTGCAGCTACATTATCACACCCTTTCACATAAGTAACCTTAAAATCATACTCTTCAAGTATTAGCCGAAATTTTAACAATCTACTGGAAGGATCTGTCATATTGTATAAAAATATTAAGGGTCTATGATCCGTTTCTATAATGAACTTTCGTCCATAGAGATACGGTCTAAAATATTTAACAGACCAAACAATCGCTAAAAGCTCTTTCTCAATCGTTGGATACCTACGTTCAGCTTTATTTAAACTACGACTGGCGTAAGCTATTGGTCTACGATCAGCATTACATAAAATCGAACCTATTGCATACCCTGAGGCGTCTGTCTGTAGTATAAATGTGTTATTATAATCGAAAATAGGATATTGTAATATTGGAGGGCTCATTAACATTTCTTTTAAAGTACTAAATGATTTTTGACAGTTTTTATCCCAATTAAATATTACATTTTTACGACATAAATCATTTAATGGAATACAGATTTGGGCGAAATTCGGAATAAACTTTCGATAATAGTTCGCAAAGGCTACAAATCGTTTGAGCTCGTCTACGTTTTTAGGAACCGGATAATTAATTAACGCCTTAATTTTTTCTGGATCTGGTTTAATGCCGTCCGCTGATACCACGTGTCCGAGGTATAAAATTTCTTTTCGAAGAAAATCGCACTTATCAGGATTTAATTTTAAATTAACTTTTCTAAGCCTTGTTAAAATATCTAACAAATTTTTATTATGACTATCTAAATTTCTTCCGAAACAAATTAAATTATCCAAATATACAAAACATTTATCGTAATTAAGTCCCGACATTGCTACTGTCATTAAGCGTGAAAATGAACCAGGACTGGTTTTCAAACCCATAGGCATACGGGTCATTTGATACTGGCCAGACGGTGTTGTGAATGCGGTATATTTCCTACTGTCAGCATTTAGCTTCGTTTGATAATAAGCTTGTGTTAAATCTAATTGAGAAAAATAAATAGCTCCTGAAAGTGAGTCTAATATATCACTTATATTCGGAAGGGGAAATTTGTCATGCATTATACAATCATTTAATTTCCGAAAATCTATCACTAAACGCCAGCTTTTATTATTATCTTCTGATTTTTTAGGTACTAATAGTACTGGGCTAGACCATTCGCTGTTAGCGGGTTCGATAATATCATTGGCCAACATTTTTTGAACTTGTTTTTCTATTTCATCACGTTGAGAAAACGGTAATCTATATTGTTTAGTATAGACCGGATTCGTATTAGCTTTTAGTTGTATATTTTGTTCGTAAAGATTACACGTACCTAACTTGTCTCCTGGCAAGAAAAATACGTCAGCATATTTCGCACAAATACTTTGTATACTAATGCTTTCTTCTTTGTTCAAATGATTCAATTTAATTAATGATAATAATTTCCGAACTCTTTTTCCGTCCAAATTTTCTTTGTTAAACGAACAAATATTATAATTCGATAATAAATCAATTTCAGGCCTAAAATAACTAAGATTAATTTCTGTTTCGCGAGTATTTAAAATTTGAATAAATATTTTTCCCTCTTTCGGTTGACAGATACTTCCAGCGATAAATACACCTTCACACAATTCTCTGGGAAATATAACACACGATTCATTCAAATAAGAATCAACTTGAAAAAACTTTTCACACCTCGGAGGTACCTTTATAAATGTATTTTTACCTAATTTTCCTAAACCTAAGGAGAGCGTAATTGGTTTGTCGAAGCTATTTAAAGTAAATGTATTATTTTCGTAATTTAATACACAATTATAATTAGTTAAAAATTCTTGTCCGATTAAACCATATTGAATACAAGGCAAATTCTTTAAGACATAAAACTTATGTTTGAATTCTATTCCATATAAGGTAAACGGTATGTAAACATAGCCCTCGGTGTACGAGGTGCCACCAATACCATTTACGGCTACGCGTTTTGGATGTATTGGAATATTCCTATCTCTTATTACATCGTATTTAATCACTGACATCGAGGCGCCCGTGTCAACTAGCATTCTATATTTGGTACCTAATATTGTAAACTCTACGAAATTATTATATGTATTGCATGCTAGAATAAAGTTAGGATCGAAAAAACTCTAAGTTTTGGTTATTTTCCGAAGTAGTAACCTGTATATCGTTTTGGGATTGATTCATAAGATACCCATGCTGTTTTCTACCGTTATTATTTCTACCTCGCGATACTGCACGTTCAAAATTATGTCCGCGTCCTCGAGAATTACTTGTGGATCCTCTATTGTTTCCTCGGTGGTATAAACTAGATGTTTGATTCGGCATCGGCCTAAATGAACTATTTGGCGTGTAATGTTGGCGTGCGTTGTTTAATACTCGACCTCTACTATGCCCCCTATAAGATGGTTGGTACTTACCTCGATGTTGAGTCGTGAAAATCGTTTCAGCTGATGTAAAAGAGCCTTGACGCGACAGTTCCTCGTCTTTGGCTGCTCTTATAACATCTTTCAGCTCTGAGTAGTTGCGGGCCGCTAAAATAGTGCTTAATCGACTGTTCCTCAAACCTTCGGTGAATCGCTGTATTGCTAATTTTTCATTTACGGGTCTCAATATTTTAAACGCGTTATCGTCACCGTTAGCTTGGGAAATAGTCAATTCAACAAATAAATCCTCAAGTTTCTTACCAAATTCCTCAATACTCTGCGAACCTTGTCTAGATTTTAACATTTCTATTTGTAGTGCCGTGGCTGACTGCTTAGTCAACAGATTATTTTTCATGTCGGCAATAAGTTCTGTGGAAGATTCATAGTTAGATAACAAACGTAATTTGGCATTTTTAGTTAAACGAGTTTTAAGGACAAAAGAAATAAGTAACTGTTCATGTTCTTTCCTAATGGTTTGGCTATAGAATTCGATACAATCTATTAATTTTTTAGTAACTTCTTCATCTCCTGTCATAATAGGTAGAAGAGAAGTAGCAGTTTTCATGTCAAAGTCAGTCATGGTGCTAAAATCTTGGTCACTAACTAAACAAGTTGTTTGAATTTTTTGATAAAACGATTCAATTTCTTCGCAAGCAACTAATAAGTAATTTATCTCTTCCTTTTTTATATACCCTTTAGATGCATTAAAGTTTAACTCGTCACGATATTTTATATATTCGTCATATAAACTTTTTGCCTCTAAATATTTCTGTTCTAACAATTTTTTAGTTCTTTTCCCTTTACTTAGTTTAATTAAATTTATTTTTATATTTTCAATTTGATGTTTTATATCTAATATATGATCCATTTAAATCTTAAGAAACGGCTTAAAAATATACACTTAAAAATAATGATAAAATATGAATATATCTATTGTCTATAATACCATAACACCTTTGCTGATGACACTATTTCACTTCTCCTTTTATATATTTTTCACACTTTTACACTCCTATTTTTTTTATAAACATCTATTGATGCGTCTCCAGGCTAAACGACACGTTCCTGATTTATTTCTCCAGTCTCTGGTCCACGCCTCGAACGTCTGAAAGCGCTCCTGGCCATCTCCTGACGCATCCAGTTTATGTGGCAGCGTTTATATAATTTATATATGGCAAACTTTGCCCCCAAAATTAAAAGTAAAAGAAAAATACCCAAAATTATATTTGTCACTTTCTGATTTTGGTGTATTAGTTCCACGTCGGCCGAATTCACGCCTCCTGCGGCATTTTGTGCAATCACAATTTGTTCTTTACTTTGTTCTTTGCCCATTTTGTATTATGACGCTACTAACGTTCGAACAATTAAATACACGAATGTCCAATATTACACAGAGCGACATTATATTGTTATACTGCACTTCGTTAGAACCCGAAACCGAACCTTAAATGGCAGGGTCGCCATGTAAGGACGGGACTAGGTAAATAAAGTAGATGTTTAAGGTTTGAAGATAAATTTATTACTGCTCTCAATACCATGTGTCAGCTGCTTATATACTACACTACAAAATTCTTGTAATCAGTATCTTGTAATGACAATGTAATTGCCGTCTAAAATAAAATTTTATGTGTTGTTATGCGTATTTGTAAACAAAATTATATTAAAATGAAGTATATTTTAAGCGATATTTGATTTTTCAAAATTGAAATTAAACGATTTTTACAATTGTATAATTTTGAAAGTGGTGTAAGTCCATTTACAGCACATAAATATGTGTTATCGTAGTCTAATTATCCAAAAACAAATTTATATAAACAAATTAAATGTTGATAAAACAATAGAAACAATGCCAGACCTTATATGATTTGCCTGTATTTTTAAATCAACAAATATAGTATATATATAACCTTTAATTTTCTCGAAACAAAAGAAAATGGACTTACACCACTTTCAAAATAAACGGTCCATATATTTCAACTACTAATTGTCAATAACTAATCGCAATATTTATATTTTTTTATAAACTAGAAGATCTCTAAAAATCTAAGGACTATATTAAAAACATTAGATTAAACATTAGCAAAACAGCAGAAACTTATTCAGTCTGAAAAACTACAATTTTCGATCTTTTAAAGAAGGCTTTAAATAAAACAACCAAGAACTGGTATAGAACCATTATTTACGGATGAGCAGAACTCGTAGACTATGTTATAAAATGTAGCAAACTATACTATACATAGACGATAAGAAAATTCGCAGATTAGCCTACCAATTTGCAGACCTAAATAACCTCCCTCATAAGTTTGACCATGTAAAATTACTAGCCGGAAAACACTGATGTAACAATTTTATGAAGAGGCATCCTCAGAAGGCAAAAGAGGCATCCGTGGTAGGGGGGCTTATGAGAAGACATGAAAGGTCTCTTAGACTTGAGTTTACCCTGTTAAATAAGTAGAACAGGAGATACACAACATTTAATAGCCACTTAAACCTTGGCTACGTCTTTCTCAACTAACGGTCCCAAACCCAAATGGAGATGAATAAAAGAATCTACAACTTACGGCCGCTTCCCGGGGTGCGCCGGGGCGCATCTGAAGCCGATGCTGGATGCTACAGCATGCGAACCATCGGTGGTGAGGAGCTGAGCAGGCGGGTACTCAACAGTAAAAGCGTTACAGCCGGTCGTTGTGATTTGAACAGGCGGACTCACAACGTAGAAGTTACAGCCGACCCCATGGGCGATGATACAAATTTACTAATTTTATCTACATACCTAACACAAACAATGAACATTTCCTTGACACCCTCAAACAAAAAACTAAATGCCGCATCTAGTAGGTTAAAAAGATATTTAAATTGCACTCTTAGAAAGTCACAGAACACACACTTTTCACATCAACGACTTTATTCAAACACCTAACATAATGCCACACTTCGTCACACAGGGCCTCACGTACATGATACCGAAAGACACCGACCATCAAAATCCAGCTAAATGTCGTCCAATTACCTGCCTACAAATAATTTATAAAATACTTACAGGATGTATTGCTGAAATACTACACGAACACATTGTAACTAACAATATTCTTGCCGAAGAACAAAAAGGATGCCGAAAAAGTAGACAAGGTTGCAAGGAACAGCTTGTAATAGACACAATAGCCATGAAACATGCTACGTCTAGGAAAAAAAATATTAATACCCTGTATATAGATTATAGAAAAGCTTTTGACTCCGTACCACATAGTTGGCTTCTTTACGTACTGCAATACTATAAGGTTCACCCACAGCTTATTTTTTTTCTTGAAAGTTCTATGCAAAACTGGAAAACTAAGCTTAAAATCGCAGGACAGGTTAAAACCGAAACAGCTGAAATCCCAATACGCCGAGGTATCTTTCAGGGAGACGCCCTTAGCCCGCTGTGGTTTTGTCTTGCGCTAAACCCTCTCTCCCATATGCTGAACAAATGAAATCTCGGTTACTCTATCACCGCACCAAATACAGAAACTACTCTTACACACCTCATGTATGTACATGGATGACATTAAATTATACAGTAGCACAATAGCATCATTACATCATCTTGCAGATATCACCCAAACTTTCTCAAGCGACATTCACATGGAGTTTGGGATAGACAAGTGTAAGACATTTTCGGTCAAAAATGGAAAAATCATCCCAAATAGCTACATCTTAGAATCAGGAGAGATTATTGAATCTCTAGAACTGTACACTACCTACAAATACTTAGGTTTTGAAAAAGCTAGGCAGATATATCAAAAAGGAGCAAAAGATAGACTTAAAACTAAATTCAGACATCGTTTAAATATTTTATTCCGGTCTCAACTCAACTCCCGCAATTTGTTTAAAGCAATAAATAGTTACGAGATTCCGGTACTTACTTATTCTTTCGGCATAATTAAATGGTCTCAATGTGAACTCCTCAACCTTCAACGTATCATTAACACTTCTCTAACTGCCCACCGAAAACATCATCCTTGATCTTGCGTACAGAGAATGACCCTTCCCAGAGGTGAACGTGGACGAGGCTTAATAGATGTAGTCAATCTACACAACAAACAAATCATATCTCTTAGACACTATTTTCATCAACGCTCGAAACACTCTCCACTGCATAAAACAGTAACACTCGCAGACAAACACTTTACCCCTCTAAACCTTAAAGATCAAAACCTACAAAGAAATGAACGTATTACCGACATTAATGAAAAAATTGCCTCATGGCAACAGAAATCCCTTCATGGAAGACATCGCCATGACTTACAGCAATCATATGTTGACAAAGCAGCGTCAAACGCTTGGCTGAGGCGTGGTGAACTCTTTCCTGAAACTGAAGCCTTTATGTTGGCAATTCAGGACCATCATCGACACCCGGAACTACCAGAAACACATAATACGCACACTTAATACCCAATCAGATACATGCCGGCACTGTCATTCTAATCCTGAAACCATTCAACACATAACTTCCGCCTGCAGAGTCCTTGCGCAAACTGACTATAAACATCGACACGACCAAGTGAGCGCCATCATACATCAACATCTCGCACATAAACATGGTTTTATAAAAAAGAAGAGTCCATATTATAAATGCAAACCCAACACTATACTAGAAAATAAAAGTTACAGGATATACTGGGACAGAACTATAATCACAGATAAAACAATACATTTCAATAGACCAGATATCACATTTCATGACAAAATTAACAAAACTATTTATCTAATTGATATAGCTATTCCTAACACCCATAACATACAGTCGACAATTTCGGAAAAGCTCAGTAACTACCAAGATCTAGCAATCGAATTGAAACGTCAGTGGCGAGCAAACACCATCCATTTTGTTCCCATTGTCATATCAGCAATTGGAGTCGTACCTAAAAGCCTACAAAGTAGCCTTGATATGTTACAGGTTCCTCAAAATACTCAAAATTTACTCCAAAAGGCAATCATCCTGAACACATGCCGCCTCACTCGCAAGTTCCTTACGACTTCGTCTATCTCATCTTCCTATACAATCACCTAGACCCTACTCGCGCTTGGCTACGGCCCGTGTGTTGAGGTTTTTATTACCTCATACGAGAGGAAATGTAAAATAAAAATATAATAATAAATAATAATAGAAAATGAATATTGAATCGAAAATAGAGTAAAACAAAACTATCCAATGTACAAACTTTGTACATTGAATAGTTTTTTAATCCTATTTGATAATATTGTTAGTAGGTCGTTTGTTCTGTTACTTATTAATATAATATAAAATTAATATTTTATAATATGGTAAATAACACCATCAAAACAACCAATATAGTATTGGTACGTGACAATAATAATTTACGTTAAATATTATACATAAGCTGCCATCTATCTTCACTTGCAATAAACTATTTTTACTTAGTAATAGTTCATTGCTCTTATATATATAATATATCGAATCGAATATATATATCGAGGGTATTCTCTGAATATTCTCATATTGTGTTCGGTGAGATTATTGTATATGTAAGACGTGCCATCTCTCCGATCGAACATCCCCCGCTCCCCGCAACGACCCCCTCCGGTGCCAGTTGTACTCGCCGCGTCCTCCGACGTCGGCTTGAGGAAACGGCCGGTGCTAGTTGCCAGGAGTCTGCCTGCTCAAGTGAAGAGAAGCGCACGAATAGATCCTGCACTTTTTTGGTTATCAAAAAATCCTGCAGGATCAACGAAACCAAGGAAAGCTGAAGAACAGAGATACCGGTGTGCACGGACCGAACTTCCGCTCGCGGGCGCTTAGCTGGGCCTCCCCTAGGGGTCTCACCTGGCTTGGTTGCACGCGCCGAGGTCGTGGTGCCCGTGCATACACATCAAGAGCAGCAATCCGACACCACCATCATGTCTGAAGGGGGGGAGCCCCCCCCCTTAGACCAACGCAAGCGTGGCCGAGGCAGGTCCGGCATCGCGCGGTCAGTTGTTCGAAGAGACATCTTCGACAACTTGACCGTGCCTGTCGCCCTCACCCCCGCCGCCGGCCCGCGTATACGCATAATGCATGCTGAAACCGGTGGAGAGGACGTCCACCGGGCTGCTGAAGCAGACTTCGCCGCCACTGTAGCTGAGTCTACAGCAGGCGCGGAAGGAGCCAAGCGCCCGAGACCGGACTCTTCGCCGGAGTCAATGGAAGGGGAGGACAAGCGCCCCAAGACCGAAGTTTCCACTGCATCACCGCCGTACGGATCGCCGCAGGATTCGGCATCCTCATCGCGCGCGGCATCGCCTACAACGGGCGAAGCAAGCGAAAAAGGACGGCCAAAAGAATTACCACCGCCGCGATCCCCCTCCCCAATGGAGGGGGGGTCGCAAGACACCTGGCCGCGTGACTCGACGAGCTACGCGGCCTTGCCATCGACGGTCGAGGAGAGGACAGCCTCCCGTCCCACTTCACCGCAACCGGGGCCGTCAGGGGTCACCTATGCGGCGGCCGCTGCCGCTCCAGCGTCGCCCAGGAGTCGAGCCCCTGCACCGGTACCAGCCCCAAGAGCGACGCCTCGTTCTAGCTACCCGCCGATCACGGCGGAACGCCTACCGAACTGGACGAGGCACTTCGAGGTGCTTAAAAACAAACTAGGACACGCCCCGAACGCACGCCCTTTGGGAAAGGGAGTGCGCTTCTTGCCCGGATCCGCGGAGGAATTTCGGGTCATCCAGCGCCATCTGACTGAGGCTATGAACCAGGATAAGACTATATCCTGGTTCTGCTATAGCCCAGCCGCGGAACTGCCAACCAAGGTGGCCATTAGGGGGCTGCCACTCGACACACCCCCGGAAGAGGTGATCGCCGCCCTGCGCAGTTTAGGGTTCCCTGCGCAGAGCGCGAAGGCGATCCCAGGCGGAAGAGGTCGACATGGGTGCACCTACTTCGTCCAGCTGGTGCACCTGAAGGAGCAGGAGCTCAGGTCACTATACAAGACTACTGAGCTCCTGTGCATGCCCGGCCTGCTGATTGAAGCCTGGAGAGGCGCGACGAGCCCGCCTCAATGTCACCGCTGCCAGGCATTTGGCCACTCCTCGGCCAATTGCCATAGGCAACAAAAGTGTGTTCACTGCGCCGGCGAACATCTGGCACGGGACTGCCCGAGACCTCTTTCTGAACCACCGACGTGCGCAAACTGCGCTAAGGCGCATACAGCAAAGGACCGGAGGTGCCCGGTCTTTAAGAAAGAAGCACGAAGGAGGGGCATTAACGTGCCCGCCCCTCACCCGAACGGACCAAGAGCACAGCCAAAGGGGGACAGGGAGCGTGTCCCCCCGGTAGCACCTAAGCAGGTGGTCGGTCGCCCTATCGTCGCAGAACCTAAAGCGACGATAGTAGTCGACCAGCGAACGAAGCAGCCACCCCCTGCGAAGAAAGCCACGGAGGTGCGAGCCAAGCTTGCGCCCCCAACAACTTTGGCGCCTCCAGCCAACCAGCCGACGGCCAGGGACCAGCCTATAAAGGTGCCTAGCAGAAAGAAGAGAAGGAAGAGGGCAGCTAGGCCTCCCAGGACTGAGCCTGCGGCGGCATCGACGCCGCAGCCCAGGAAGGCAGCGACGGAGCCAAAGTCCGCTCCGGCTGCCGCCACGCGGCCGGTGGTGAGGCAAGAAGTGCCTCCCCCTGTGCAGATGACAACCTCGGCCAGTGCGAAAGGCCTGGACACCACCATCATCGTCCGGGTCTTCATGGAGGCACTGACGGCGATCCTGGTCGCCTATACACAGGGCCAGGACATAATACCTGCCATCTCAGCTGGAATAGCCGCTCTTGCGAAGCTCAATTCCAGCTGAGAATACTATATTGGAACCCAGGTGGCATACGTGGCCATATCCGGGAGCTGACCCTACTCGCCCAGTCGCAGGATATTCACGTAATCCTCCTGGGCGAGACGAAGCTCTCGACTGAGATCGAGCTCCGAATCCCGAATTTCTTCGTGTATCGGCGAGATGAAGTCTCTCCCCGGGGCTGCCCATTCAGAGGTACCGCCGCGACCTCAACACACAACACCTACCCATTGTGGTCACAATCGCCCTCCAGCGCGACTTCAATATGACGGCATTTAGTATTCGACATAATAAAATATATTATTAACAGTAGTCGAACGTAATTAAATCTGATCGAACTGGCCCGTAAGCTTTGTATCAACTTCGCGATTATTAATTCTAGTTTGAAGTCTTTATGTAGATCTACGTTACGCATATACCACGAGCAGCCCGTGGCAATGCCGGACAGGTGGCCTATTGACCGTACATCGAAAATCTTCTTCCCTTCCGGGGAGAGATCCAGCACTGCGAGCACCATGTCTTTTTGATTGGGCCTGGTACATCCTATGTCGCCAGTGTCGGCCATACTTGTGTTGCTGCTGTCGAACTTGTGAACTATGTTATTTAATTAATGAAAATTAGGTCTTAATACTGTAACTATGTGTTTTATTGCAGAATATAAGTTTTATTTTACGATTTTCGGTCGATTTATTTCTTGCTATATATTATTTGTGAAGTACACGATTAAGTTGATTTCAGTTAAGAATTTCGACTATGGGCTATGACTATGGCCCTGAATATGGGTATATGGTCCATATTCATGTGGTATTTTAGATGGTTGGTTATGTGGTTCTAAAGGTACCTACTTATATTTTTTTCAGAATGGCGCAAACACAATCAAAAGAACCAAGGAAAACCAAGGAAAACGAAGCCGGAGAATTGTGGGTCAGATGTTTAATGTGCTAGCTCTGAGCACATAATGACTGTGCTGGGCCAGAGTTTGATACTTGAATATGTGATTTTTGTTAGTAAATTATGTGATTTCTTCCATCTTCCTAAGTAATTTGATCTCTTATAAGATAAATATTTATTATTATATTTGTTATTTTCGTATAAGATATATTCATATTCGAGTATCTAGTTACCACGAAGAACATTTACAATAAAAACCTAAAACTGCATCGTTGCATTTTGTTGTTGGATTACTGGAAAACATAACTATATTTCTAGTCTAAAGGATGAATTTAGAACGTCAATTGTGCCACTACAAAATGAATTAAAATCTTTGAGAGATGAAGTCTGTAGTTTAAAAGAGTATATGGAATTTACTAACGCTAAATTTGATGACGATGAATGTGAGACAAATTTAAAACGACTCGCTAACCAAACCGCAGAGATTGGAAGTCTAAAGATTTCCTTAGATTATATTGTTACCGAAAATAACACCCGTGAGCAATGGGTGAGCAATCTAACATTGAAAATTATGGTGTTTCTGAAAAAAAAAAACGAAAAACTTTTTATAATTTTGGAAGAAATATCTGATAAAACCGAGATTCAACTTATTTTTTTTTATTTGATATCAATAGACTTCATAACCAGGGTGGCTTCAAAAGATAAAGAAAATAAAAAGACTAAGCCTATTGTTGTTAGATTCCTGTGCCACTGGAAAAAAGATTATTTTCTTGTCCAAGCTAAAAAGGCTTAAATGTCACGATATTTGATTTAACTTTAATTATAATCAGATATATTTAAACGACCATCTAACCAGTGCCAATAGAGAATTGTTAAGAAGTGTAAAAAAAACTGCCAAAGAAAAAAGCTTTCAATGTGTTTGGGTAAAAAATTGTTGCATAATGGCTCGTCGCAATGACTCTAGTCCTATCATACACATTATTAGGCCTAGTGGTTTAAAAAAAAATACGCAGGTACTATTGTATTTCTTGTTAACATTTTTGTTCGAATTTTATGTACGGCAGGAATAGTTATTTGTTTAATCTTATATTTATTGTGTGAATGGATTGTGGACATAGATGGTTCATCATTTTATTATTTTCTTACTCTTTTTTATAATCTATTACTGGCTATCTGTAATATATTATTATCTGAGAACTTGAATCGAATATTTAATTTTTATTTGCCTTCGTCATCTCTCTTCTTATCTCTTTATGTGTTCGATGATTATTATTATATTATATCTCTTAATAGTTTATCAACATTATGTAAAATATGTACGATATGCTTACTGTAGTTATGACTAAAGGTACTATTTTCTATCAAAATGTGCGTGGATTACGAACTAAAACAAAACATTTTACCGAAAATTAATTCAGACTAGTCACTCTTGCGATATTATTTGCCTCAGTGAAACTTGACTGCATAAAGGTATTTTTAATGCGGAATTGTTTGATTTGAGTTATAACGTGTACAAAACTGATCGGGACTATAACTCGCGTGGAGATAAAATGAGAGGTGGCGTCTTACCGTACCCGTAACCGTAACAGCCTGTGAATGTCCCACTGCTGGGTTAAAGGCCTCCTCTCCTCTTTTTGAGGAGAAGGTTTGGGAGCTTATTCCACCACGCTGCTCCAATGCGGGTTGGTAGAATTCACATGTGGCAGAACTTCAGTGAAATTAGACACATGCAGGTTTCCTCACGATGTTTTCCTTCACCGTAAAGCACGAGATGAATTATAATCACAAATTAAGCACATGAAAATTCAGTGGTGCTTGCCCAGGTTTGAACCCACGATCATCGGTTACAAGCCGAGATGGCCCTCTGGTGGCGTCTTAGTGGCATTGAAATCTAATCTCTCAGTCAAATTCCATTCCAACATCCTCTCAGTGAACATGGCTGCCGATATAATTAAAGTCTCCATTGTCCTTTCGCCAGCTCCTTTATCTAAATTGTTACATATTTATTGTTGTTATTTCCCTCACGGTAAATATCAATGTGAAGTGCTCTCGGATTTCATTGAATTAATTTCCAATGAGATTCTTAGCCAACCTAATGCCCATGTTTTGATAAAGGGTGATTTTAATATCTCCTCTGCCTTGTGGGAATAATTAGGTAACTCTATGAATATTAGCAACTTTTTCGAAGATAATGATTGGATTAGTACATTATATAATTTTTAAAATTTTACAAATCTTAGGTAATTTAACTCCATTCCTAATTTGAGCCTAATTTAATGCTCCTTGTACAATTCGCTTATTTCACTTAGCGGATTATAACACAATTGATAATGCTTTGGTTGCTGTTGACTGGTTAGATTTACTAAATGACTGCGATATCACTAAAGCTGTACATATTTTTTACGAAACCGTTAATTCGATTATCTCTGATTTGGTTCCTGTTAAAATAGTCAAATATGACATCAACATCCTTTTTGGTACTCTAAAGCCTTAATTAAAATTATTGCTGAAAAACTTAAAATCCATAAAAAATGAAAGATTTACAATATATTGTCATATTACGAAACATTGAGTTTGTTAAGGGAGCGTCAAAAACGGGCCCAAGTCGAATGTTATGATAAATATATATCTGACTGTGAATTGAAAATTAAACGCAATAGCAAATTTTTCTGGGCTTTTGTCAAACCAAAGAAAACTATTAACAATATACCTAATACTATGAAATTTAAAAATCAAACCGTGAGTGATGGGAAAGAGATTTGCAACCTCTTTAATGATTATTTTAAGTTTGTTTTTGAACTATCGAATTGATATGGCGCATGTACTAATACAACATCTTATAATCATATCAGCATAGGGTCTGCTTATATCTCATATAGTTCGTGTCTTCGAAGAGACCGATGAGGTAAGCTTCGCTAGCTTCTTGGAGCGCCATAACTGCCGAACTCTGGAGTCGGAGATCGGTTTTGAAGTCTTGAGCGATCTCACGGACCAGACGCTGGAATGGCAGCTTGCGAATCAGAAGCTCCGTGCTCTTCTGGTAACGACGGATTTCACGATGAACTACGTTACCGGGTCTATAACGATGAAGCTTCTTGACTCCTCCCGTGGCGGGAGCACTCTTGCGAGCGAGCTTGATGGCGAGCTGCTTGTGCGGCGTCTTACCACCGGTAGATTTTCGGGCTGTCTGCTTAGAACGAGCCATCCTCGAGCCAACGACGGTGAATAAATACGAAACGAGAGAGAGCAAAATTAAAACAAAAAAATGTACGCACGTCCGGCTAGGGGATGTAAAGGATAGAATAAAAATTTTAGCGTCCGGGCGTCTCCTTTTACACCAGTAACTACTCGCTTCAATACGGGGCGGTGAACCACCGCCGCGATGACGTATCGCTATCTCCCTCTCTTTCTCTAAGCTATTTTATCCCTCTCGCACGTTCACTCTAACCGACCGATGATTATTATTATTATTTATAATAAAAAAAAACAACAACAAAAACGATATCATTCTTAAGATATATTACAAGTTTTTCTGTATCAATAGGTATATTTTTAATAAGAAGGTAATATGATTACGTGATAAGTAGTAGATCTACTAATATAATAAATAGAATTAAATTGTAATGTGAATCGTGTGCGTAATACGATTGAATATATTTTTTTAAATAATTTGAACACATCTCGACACCTAGGCGCGGGGGCGGCAGCTGATTTGGGAGCAGTCTCCTTTGACGCTCTGGATTTCGCAGCAGGAGTGGCTGGCTTGTTTGTCTTGCTCTTCTTCTTGCTGCGCCGCTTCTTCTTCCCTGTGCTCGAACATCGAGCGGGGGACGCGTTTGCTGGTGCCATTAGCGAACTGTTCTCCGCTGCTGAAAATGTAGCTGAAAACGTAGCCGGAGCGGTGGTGGCTGTTGCAGTAGTTGGTTCTGCAACCGGGACTGGCGCCTTTTTGCGTAAAGCATTGGCGAAGTCTTTCTTCGGCGGCGGCTCGGTCTCCGCGGTCCTAGGCTCCTTGCACTTACTTTTCATTGCAGTGGCGTCTTTTTCCCAAGACGTCGAGTAGCCTCAGTGTGTTTGGCGGGATGTCTTCAACTTCTATCCTGTGTTCAGTAGATGGGGGGGAGGTTTAGATTATAGTTAGTATTTGGGGTACCTAACTGTTGGAGCATTTCCATTCTGGCTGGCTGGTCTGCAGTCGATACAGCTCCTGTTTCTATTTGCTGCTTAATATAAGCAGCAAAAGACAGGGGCGCGGACGGCTCGGTAGGTCCACTCGCAGCGATGGTGACTAGTGAGGCCCGGTGGTGGACCGCGACTGGGTCCTCTCCTTCCGGTGATGGCAAATTTGGAGCAGGCGAGATATTCCGCCATGTTGGAACACGGTTGTAAAACAGCCTGCCGAAGCACAGTGGTTTTATGGGAAAGTCTCGAGTCTGAGTAGTGGCGTGCACTGCTCAACTGCTAAACCAAAACTGTCGGCTACTAAGCAGCCGATTTTTCTTTTAAGTATACCCCGCATTCGGCCAGCGTAGCGCTCTCTCATACGGTGCGCCGTATAAACGCAGAACGTTATCGAACAATCGGAAACGAGCCCAGTGTGCTCAGGGGTTATTCGGTTCTTATACTAAACGAAATACCCCTACCTCGACACCCTCTATCGTCCGTCGTTCCGATCTTGAAACGAATCACTTATTTTTATTATATTTTACTTATTGATATAATAATAATTTAAATAATTATATAGTTCGATTATTATTTTTTTCTACTAATTAGGAAGACTGCGTTCGTGTGTGAATCGAATCGATATTATATATTATTATTTTGTTAAAATATTTAATATCTATATATGTACATAATTTTTTTTTCGTCAGTTTATGCCTTCTTCTCGGTTTTCTTGGGCAGCAGAACGGCTTGGATGTTAGAGAGGACGCCGTCTTGTGCGATCGTCACGCCCGAAAGTAACTTGTTCAGCTCCACGTCGTTACGGATCGCTAACTGAAGATGTCTCGGTATAATCCTAGTCTTTTTGTTGTCGCGGGCAGCGTTGCAGGCCAACTCGAGAACTTCAGCGGCGAGGTATTCCATGACGGCCGCCAGGTATACGGGTGCACCGACACCGACGCGCTCCGCGTAGTTACCCTTCCTCAGCAGTCTGTGTATACGTTCGACTGGAAACTGAATGTCGTGGTGCCCGTGCATACCATAGAAACGAGCAGTAAAGGACCAATATCACCATCCTGTCTTAAGGGGGTGAAGCCCCCCCCCCCTTAGACCAACGCAAGAGCGGCCGAGGTAGGTCGGGCATTCCACGGTCAGTTGTTCGGAGAGACATCTTCGACAACTCGACCGTGCCCGTCACCCTCATCCCTGCCGCCACCCCGCGTCCCGCTATCCGCATCGTGCATGCGGAAACCGGGGGAGAAGAGGAGCACCGTGCTGCTGAAGTTGACTTCGCCGCCGTTGTAGCTGAGTCTACAACAGGCGCAGAAGGTGCTAAGCGCCCGAGGCCACAATCTTCCCCGGAGTCGATGGAAGGGGAGGACAAGCGTCCCAGGACGGATGTCTCCCCCCCGCTACCTTCACCACCGCCGTATGGGTCGCCGCAGGAATCGGCGACATCGTCGCGCGCGGCATCGCCCATATCGGGCGATGCAAGCACCGATGGACCGGGGACGCAGCTACCACCACCGCGATCCCCCTCCCCGCTGGAGGGGGGGGGGTCGCAAGACACTTGGCCGCGCGACTCGACGAGTTACGCGGCCCTACCATCAACGGAGAAGACAACCTTTCAACCGATATCGCCACAACCGGGGCCGTCAGGGGTCCCCTATGCGGCGACCGCCGCCGCTCCAGCGTCGCCCAGGAGCCGGGCCTCCGCACCGGTACCAGCACCGAGAACTGCACCTCGTTCGAGCTACCCGCCGATTACGGCGGAATGTCTGAACTGGACGAGGCATTTCGAGATCTTAAAGGGTAAGCTTGGACACGCCCCGAAGGGTAAGCTTGGACGCGCCCCGAACGCACGCCCTAGGAAAGGGACTGCGCTTCCTGCCCGGATCTGCGGAGGAGTTCTGAGTGATACAGCGCCACTTGACGGAGGCTATGAGTCAGGATAAATCAATATCCTGGTTCTGCTACAGTCCAGCCGCGGAACTACCGACCAAGGTGGCCATTAGGGGGCTGCCCTTAGACACACCCCCGGAAGAGGTTATCACCGCCCTGTGCAGTCTAGGGTTCCCTGCACAAAGCGTGAAGGCGATCCCAGGCGGAAGAAGTCGGCACGGGTGCACCTACTTTGTCCAGTTGGCGCACCTAAAGGAGCAGGAACTCAACAATTTATACAAAGTAACCGAGCTTCTGTGCATGCCCGGCTTGCTGGTGGAGGCCTGGAGGTAAGCGAAGAGCCCACCTCAATGCCACCGTTGCCAGGCATTTGGCCATTCCTCGGCCAATTGTCATAGGCAACAGAGGTGTGTTCGCTGCGCCGGCGAACACCTAGCCAGGGATTGCCCAAGGCCCATCACAAACCCACCGACGTGCGATAATTGCGCCAAGTTGGCCGTCACGCCTCCTGAAGAGGTGATTGCCCCGCTGCAGGGTATAGGTTCCCTGCTGAAAGAGCCAAGGCAATACCGAACTATAAAGCAGACACACTTTAGTGCAGCTGTGCACTTACTTTAGTTCAACCGTCGTCGCGTTTGGACTGTACTACCACTTACCATCAGGTGACTCCACCTGTCATTTGCCATCCCGGACATATAAAAAACAAAAAAGCTGGCGCAGCTGCGAGAGAAGGAGCTCATTGAACTGTACAAAATTACAGAACTCCTAAGCATGCCAGGCCTGATAATAGAAGCCTGGAGAGGTGGCAAAAACCCACCACAATGCCACCACCGCCAAGCATTCGGTCACGCTTCAGCGAACTGCCATAGACAGCAAAAGTTTGTTCGCTGCGCCGGCGAACATCTGGCCAGAGACTGCCCTCGCCCTATAGAGCAACCATGCAAGTCTGCGTACGAAGCACGAGAAAACGAACTCTGTTAAGCCAGTAATATTGAAATATAAACTATTACGATAGATAAATAATAATGTTTCGAAAGGGAGAGTTACGCAAATCTTGTCCAAGAAGATAAATCCTTAGAATTGTGCCCGAATTTGAAGGTAACCCTAATGTTCTTACGAGATTTGTTAATATTTGTGACCAAATAGTAAAAGATTATTTAAATAGTGCGCCCGGTACTGAATTAACAAACTTATTTTTATTAAACGGGATACTAAATAAAATCACGGGAACTGCCGCTGCTACTATTAATTCTAATGGGGTACCGGACAGTTGGCTCGATAGAAGGCCTTCTGTAATAAATAATTTCTCTGACCAACGAGACGAAACAGCCTTATACGATAACCTTTCGCTAGCCATACAAGGAAATAGGACACTCCAAGAATTTTATAGCCATTGTCAGACACTTTTCAGTACGATAATGACATATGCTACGTTACATGAGAATATACAGACAACTATAGAACTATATAACTAACAAAAGAAAAAGCCCTTAAACATGCACAAAAAGAATTAAACGTTACATATTTACAGCAACGCACGGACGGACTAAAACAGCAATCAACGCCTAAAATTAATCCCTTACATTCTCACATCTTCGAGCTCAAGGATTTCAACCTCCAATAATTAATTGGCCAGCCCCTGTAGCACAACGCCATATACAAACCCCACAGCATTTTAAATTAAATTTTAACCATAATCAACGCCTAGTAATCCATCTCATAATTTTAAGCCAGTACATATATGTGGAGTGCTAAGTTTTAACTTTAAACCCATGCCACATACCTTAATGACTGGACATGACTGGCGTAAATTGGGTAATCCATCCCCTACGAATTATTTCACACGTGAAACGAACATGAACTATTGTATGCCTTATGAGGACATGTACTGAATTACCCTGACTATTATTACGACCAAAACTATAACTATAACAGTGAATATGATGAATGAATTTTACTGGTGGTAGGGCTTTGTGCAAGCTCGTCTGGGTAGGTACCACCCACTCATCAGATATTCTACCGCAAAACAGCAGTACTTGATATTGTTGTGTTCCGGTTTGAAGGGTGAGTGAGCCAGTGTAATTACAGGCACAAGGGACATAAAATCTTAGTTCCCAAGGTTGGTGGCGCATTGGCTATAAGTGATGGTTGACATTTCTTACAATGCCAATGTCTAAGGGCGTTTGGTGACCACTTACCATCAGGTGGCCCATATGCTCGTCCACCTTCCTATTCTATAAAAAAAAAAAAAAAATATGAAGACTATAACATTAATTACAGACCTGACTTTTACAGTAATAATTCTATTATATATAGGAGTAATAATAGAATTAAACCTACAGACACAAAGGCAACTCCCATATATACAGATTAAGAATCCTTCACTAAAATTACTGATTGACATTGGTGCAAACCAATCTTTCATTAGCCATGATGCTGTTACGAAATATTTTTTTAATCATCCCCTCAATTACGACCCGTTTGAAGACATGAATATAAACACGACAATTAGAAATGAATATTCTATAACTCTACCCTGTTTTGAAGAATTTATGGACCCAGAGAACACAACAAAATTATTTATCTATAAATTATTATTCTATTTCGACAGATTAATAGGACTAGACTTATTAACAAAATGGGAAGCCAAAATTGATCTAAAAACGGTAACTTAATTACTCGTACCGCTTCAAATCCGATCAGTATGTATAATTCATGTAATCTTAATCCGGTAGGTTTTAATTTTAGGTCCTCGTAGAGATTAAAATATAATCTCTACGAGGACATAATGCCGGCTGGGACTTCAAAATTAATTCGTATTCCTATAAATTCGCAGGACGGAGAAGTTTTTATTAACGACCAATTAATTTGTAATTGCAATAACCTATGAATGTATTACTTCTGTAACTAATAACCGCAGCTACGTAGAAGTCGAGAACCCTAATGATATAATCTTATTGCTTGACCGACCAGCGAGCGCTGATTTATTTAATATAGATCACACGTGCACTCGATATAAAAAATGGTTTTTCAGAGGCTCCGAGAGTCCAATTTTAAGATCCAGTTGGACAAGTCTGAGTTCCTTAAACTCGAAACAGCTTACCTCGGACATATTATTAGTAGAAATGGTATAAAACCAAACCCAGATAAAATTTCAGCGATAAAAAAATATCCTTTTCCAAAGACAGCTAAAGAAATACAACAGTTTTTAGGACTCCTAGGTTATTATCGTAAATTTATCCCAGACTTTGCCCGTATCACCAAATGCCTCATGCCCGTATCACAAAGTTTGAAGAAAGGTAAAAAGATTACACTTGAAAAAAAGCTTTTTGTTGTTGTTGTTTTTATTATAAATAATAATAATCATCATCGGTCGGTAAGAGTGAACGTGCGAGAGGGATAAATTAGCTTAGAGAAAGAGAGGGAGATAGCGATACGTCATCGCGGCGGCGGTCCACCGCCCCGTATTGAAGCGAGTAGTTACTGGTGTAAAAGGAGTCGCCCGGACGCTAAAATTTTTATTCTATCCTTTACATCTCCTCGCCGGACGTGCGTACATTTTTTTGTTTTAATTTTGCTCTCTCTCTCGTTTCGTATTTATTCACCGTCGCTGGCTCGAGGATGGCTCGTTCTAAGCAGACAGCCCGAAAATCTACCGGTGGTAAGACGCCGCACAAGCAGCTCGCCATCAAGCTCGCTCGCAAGAGTGCTCCCACCACGGGAGGAGTCAAGAAGCTTCATCGTTATAGACCCGGTACCGTAGTTCATCGTGAAATCTGTCGTTACCAGAAGAGCACGGAGCTTCTGATTCGCAAGCTGCCATTCCAGCGTCTGGTCCGTGAGATCGCTCAAGACTTCAAAACCGATCTCCGACTCCAGAGTTCGGCAGTTATGGCGCTGCAAGAAGCTAGCGAAGCTTACCTCATCGGTCTCTTCGAAGACACGAACTATATGAGATATAAGCAGACCCTATGCTGATATGATTATAAGATGTTGTATTAGTACATGCGCCATATCAATTCGATAGTTCAAAAACAAACTTAAAATAATCATTAAAGAGGTTGCAAATCTCTTTCCCATCACTCACGGTTTGATTTTTAAATTTCATAGTATTGGGTATATTGTTAATAGTTTTCTTTGGTTTGACAAAAGCCCAGAAAAATTTGCTATTGCGTTTAATTTTCAATTCACAGTCAGATATATATTTATCATAACATTCGACTTGGGCCCGTTTTTGACGCTCCCTTAACAAACTCAATGTTTCGTAATATGACAATATATTGTAAATCTTCCATTTTTTATGGATTTTAAGTTTTTCAGCAATAATTTTAATTAAGGCTTTAGAGTACCAAAAAGGATGTTGATGTCATATTTGACTATTTTAACAGGAACCAAATCAGAGATAATCAAATTAACGGTTTCGTAAAAAACATGTACAGCTTTAGTGATATCGCAGTCATTTAGTAAATCTAACCAGTCAACAGCAACCAAAGCATTATCAATTGTGTTATAATCCGCTAAGTGAAATAAGCGAATTGTACGAGGAGCATTAAATTAGGCTCAAATTAGGAATGGAGTTAAATTACCTAAGATTTGTAAAATTTTAAAAATTATATAATGTACTAATCCAATCATTATCTTCGAAAAAGTTTACTAAATGACAGTCCCAGTAGGTAGGTACAAACCCCGCTCGATAAGTATTGCTTCGTTTAATGCAAACTGCCTTTAAGTTTAAAATAAGTTAGAATATTTAGTCGATAATGACTGTACAATTGGATGAAAGAAACAAACTTGAATCTTTTATATTTTTCTCTGATATCAATTGCACAACAAAAACATATTACATCCAATGATTGCAAAGATAAAGAGTTAAATAGTGATAAATTTTCATCTCGTACACATAATAATAATCTGGTTAAATTACCGATCATTCAATTGCCAAAATTTAGTGGTTCTCATGAGGCTTGGTTAGAATTTCATGACGCCTTCACGAGTCTTAAACACTATAATGATGACATTAGTGATATGAACATATTTCACTATCTTAGAGCTTGTTTAGAGGGAACCCTGAATAAATTTATATAAATGTACACATCTGTTCAAAACAAAGTAATCGCGCCACCTGTTCTTTTATCGTTGGCTGAGTCACACTTGTTATTCCGAACTATAAAAGTGAGCGTTACGCCCGGTAAAAAATTGTCAACATTCTCGTTTTGACCTCCGTCCCTCACGGATGTCTCTGCCGAAGAAGCCCGACTCAACACAAATCTCAACCAAGCCAACCCGCACAACACGTGCGACTACCCACCCGAGCGCCCTTTGTGTGCACCGACCCTTTGTGAGCGCCGACCCTTTGTTACGAAGGGTCGCCATGCCGCCGTTTCTCTAAGAATTGGACAAAGGATTTCGCCGTGACCGCGTAAACCGTTTATCTACAAACTGTTAAACGAATTCTACTAAACTCTAAGTGAAAGTGCAGTGCAGTGCTTAAGTGGAAAAGTGAAGTGTAGTGCACTCCTCGTATTCCGCACTAAGTCCTGCCAATCAACACTCGTAAGTACACCCGTACAGTAAGTACACACTCCTTTGGGAGTAGGTATTCACTTCTGCCACCCACGGGCAGATTTCACTAGGGATCACACCGTAGGCACACACCTCCCTGCCATAACGGCAGGGAGGCAACAATCTCTCTCGTCGGGCCATGGACCCGCTTAGAAAGCAATCTAAGGAGCAGCTCTTAAAGCTGCTCCAACAGCACCTTCCTAATGACGCGGTAGAGCGTCTTAGCGACTTCGCCCTCGACATAGAGGGCACGTTAGACCTAGGGCCCGTCTCTGAAACCCGCGGAAGGGACTCGACCAACCCCCACTGCCCTCCGGTGAAACCATGGAGGTCGAAACCGAAAGTGACAGAGGGAGGTCCCGCGGATCCACGTCCGACGGCTCTGAGGCGGGAGATACTGAGGAGGAGAACGACGGTTTCTAGACCGTCATCTCCAAATCAACGAAGAGGAAGGCAAAGGCTCCTCAAGCCCCACCTCCTCGTAAGCGACCGACAAAGGCGACTTCGTCATCGCCAAATGCTCGCAGAGCCGGCGGCCCGGTGATGCCGAGCAAACCGATCGTGGCCTATCCACAACCCGCATCACCCACGCCCCCGATGCCCCGAGTGAACACGCACATCCCTCAAACGAACGAGCAAGTAAGCTCAAAACTCCCACCGCCAGTCTTCATACAAGACAAAGCAAGGTGGACCACCATTTCCGACATCCTCTCGGCGAAGTGTATTCATTATACGCACGCCAAATATACCGCGCAGGGTATCAGGGTCCAAGTGCAGGACTCTATAACCCACAGTAAGCTAACAGAGTTCCTGAGGCGAGACGGTACTGCCTTCCACACGTACGCGCTCGAAGACGAGCGTTTGCTACGTGTAGTCATTAGGGGAATACCCAAAGGAACCCCCGAGGGCCTAATCAAGGCAAGTTTGGAGAGTTCCAACTTGCCTCAGGCTACCAAAAAAGGCGCTTGGGAAAAACCACTGCCCATGGTCCGTAAGACCACAAAGGCACCGCCGCGTCCACTTGCGCCACGCGCAAACTACAATCTGCAGCCACATTCCCAGGAACAGGACACGTCGAACCTGAAACAATTTGCCACGTTATGCGGCAAAATAGATTTAGACGGCATCCAACAATTCTTGGATGAGTATTCGGCAGACCCAGGCAACTTCGTATGCCTGCTTGTAAAATACGCAGCACTGTTCACTCAGGTGAACGCATTCACCAAGCTCAATGGTCAACGCCTCGCGCTCTGAGCATCATAACGTTCAACGCAAACGGTCTTATCCAACAAATCGATCTAGTCCGCGATTTCCTACGCAACCATCCCGTCGACGTCATGCTAGTGAAGGAGACGTTTCTCAAACCCAACGTGCGCGATCCGAACATCGTGAATTCGATCGTATCTCCGCTAAAGGGGGTACGGTTATTTACTATAAAAGTCACTGCACTGCCTGCCACTCGACACCCCACCGCTCACCAACATCAAAGCGTCAATCTGTCAGCTAAGTATGACGGGCCATCAGCCCGTAATCCCAGCCTCTGTTTACCTCTGACCGACTAAACAGCTCCTAGAAAGTGACCTTAAGTCACTTTTATCAATGGGTAGCGCGGTCATTTTGTCCGGCGACCTGAACAGTAAACATCTTAATTGGAATTCACTCTAAACAAATTCTAGAGGTAAAACATTAGATAGTTTGTCTCACCATATGTCGCACAATTTTACCGTCATTGCTCCAACGACATTCACTCGGTTCCCACTCTCAGAGAACCGCAGAGATAGACCAGACGTACTCGACGTAGTGATCTTGAAAGGCGTGACCCTACAGTTTCGCTCAATCGAGGCACTACCCGAATTAGACTCAGACCACCGCTCAGTCTTAGTAGAACTAGGGCCAGATGACCCACTTAACTGTCATCGACTGGTCAAATTCACACAACAAGTCCAATCCTTACCCTAATCACTGTCCCTAAAAAATACTCCTGACGGAATTGACTCAGTAGACGTTGCAAAAGCGGCCGCGATTAAGCTCACGACCAACGTACGCGACAAAATAGACATGTGCTCCACTGAGGTCTAAATTCACCCTAACGAGCATTGGGAGCTCCCTGAAGCCCTGAAAGACCTTATCACGCGGAAAAATGCCGCCACATGAGCTCATGACGCTTTTCCGTCACAAGAAAACCGGAGGAAAGTCTGGGCCTCCCCAGAGAGACGTCAAAGCCCGTTTTAACGATTTCCGCAATGATAACTACGGTACTCGCCCAGGGGAAATCAAGACAACGAACACATATATAAACTATACTCTTTAGGATTGCCAGACAGACTCGTTCTTGTTATACGAGACTACTTAACGAATCGCACTTCCCGCTACAAAGTCGAATGTACCCTGTCATCACCTCGCCCCATCAGGGCAGGAGTCCCTCAAGGCTCCGCACTATCCCCGATACTCTATTCGTTATTCACGAATGATATTCCAAACTCAACCCAAAGAGTTAACTTAGCCCTCTTCGCGGACGATAACGCCCTATACACAACCACGCCTTTGACGGCAGTCATGACAAAGCTTCTCCAATCCGCGGCCAACGCACTAGGCGATTGGTTCCGGAAGTGGAGAATTGAAGTAAATCCGGACAAAAGTGTAGCAGTAAACTTCACCCGCAACCCTATTTATATTAGGAATCATATGGGCAATCCGGGAAACATAACCCTGTTCGACCAACCTATCCCGTGGAAATCCGAAGTGAAATACTTAGGAGTCACACTTGAAAGGCGACTCAATTTTCATTTCCACATCAAGAGTGCGCAAAAGAGCAGCGTTCGTACTAGGAAGACTGTATGTGATGGTATGTGGGAGGAGTAAAATGTCCCTTAGAAATAAGACGACATTATACAAAACCTTCATACGTCCCATTATGACCTATGCGAGCCTTGTCTTTGCCCACTGCTCACCTTATCAGATCAACCGACTGCAGATGATACAAAATCGCTTCCTTGGTATCGCTACCAACTCGCCATGGTACGTACGTAACGTCGACCTACATAAGGATTTCAAAATTGATTCGATCGCCGAACATCTCAAAATGCTCTCTACGGCATATTTTGAGAGAGCTAAACGATACGGTAATCCGCTGATAACACAAGCCTGCTCGTACACCTCCCTCAGAGGAAATCTCCTGCATAGACTCAGTTGTTCAATGCACGTCCTGGACGATAAAGACGACAAGATAACTGTCGCAAACGCTCCCTTCGAAAGGAAGACACTATACCCGACAAACATACACCGTTTCCGCTGGCGCAAACGAGGTCCCCGACTAGAGACATCACGAAACCGGTCGTAATATAGTATGGTGCTTCTTGCAGAAACGCTTCCCACCCCATCAACTACGTCCCGAGCCGAGGTGCGATCTCGTCAGGATGGACGTCACGCGGAGCCCGAGACGGCTCAAATTTCCAAGCGGAGTCTATACTCGCCACAACGCCGGTGACGCATTAAAGGCCAGTGGGGCCAACAGCATATACTCATTCAAAAAAAAAAAGAATGTCGAATCTTTCCGATTCAGGCAGCCGGCTTGCACGGTTGTCCGTATCTTTGTAAGTTTTCGTATCATTATTTGTGGCGATTGAAACCGTTACATAAGACTTCGAAAACATTAGCTACCGAACCGAAATCGTTTTAATACAAGTGGTCGATTGTGTCAGTTGTTTGTAGTTTGTTTCGGCGAACTATGGACTGCTGAGCGATGCGCGGTTGCTGCGTTGCGCACGGTGCGGGTGCGCGCCATTTGCCGTTCGGCGTTGTGTTACGTGCATTCGTGAGTGTTAGCATCGTTCAACTTTATATCAGACCGTCTCAGTAAGTCTTTCCTTTTAACAGTATTATTAGGGACTTACCTCTGTTACCACAATAACAGAGACACATCCATCTTATAGGGATATATTTAAATAAAAACACAACTCCCTGTCTGGAGGTCCTATGGCCACTATGGCCACCAATACTACTCACCACCTGGAGGGACTTTTTAAGAACCTCCAAACTAACTTCCCAGAAATCCTTGCCGGATATGTAAAGGCAAGCCCCCCCATCGTCCATTTGGCGTCCGAGACCGGACTCTTCCCCGGTTTCGACAAACGTCCCAGAACGGATGCACTCCCCTCTCTACACAGCGTAGACAAAAAGCAAGGATGGAACAACCGGCTGTTACTGGCCACAACAGGGCGGAACAGCTGGGCGCGACAGCCAAGCTGCAAATTCCGCCAACGCAGCAGGAACGGAAGGAGTCGGCACCAGCTTCTGATTCCCCGGCACACCTACCATTTCCCTTACTCCTCCGGCCAATCAACATACGGGGAGGGGCCAACCTCTTCCCAAGAGGAAGAGGAAAAGGAAGAGCAAGCGGACGGCCAGACCAGCACGCCCCGAATATGCAGCTGCATCAACGCCGTAGCCCAGGCAGGATACGAAACAGAAAGCCACAATGCAAGCAGTGAAGAAGACTCAACTCAAGTACTAATTGTCAATAACTAATCGCAATATTTTTTTTTTTATAAACTAGAAGATCTCTAAAAAGCTAAGGACGGTATTAAAAACATTAGATTAAACATTAGCAAAACAGCAGAAACTTATTCAGTCTGAAAAACTACAATTTTCGATCTTTTAAAGAAGGCTTTAAATAAAACAACCAAGAACTGGTATAGAACCATTATTTACGGATGAGCAGAACTCGTAGACTATGTTATAAAATGTAGCAAACTATACTATACATAGACGATAAGAAAATTCGCAGATTAGCCTACCAATTTGCGGACCTAAATAACCTCCCTCATAAGTTTGACCATGTAAAACTACTAGCCGGAAAACACTGATGTAACAATTTTATGAAGAGGCATCCTCATATATCTTTTAAGACACCTGAGGCGCAGAATAGTCCCCATGTTAGAGTCCAAGCGACCTGCATGCTCATGCAGGTCTCATCAACGGCGTATGGCGCTATCAAGTCCCCACACACATGCTTTAAATGACTTCTACAAAAGTAGGATTAAGCTCCGTTCGCTAACATAAGCGACGTTAAATGCAAACTGTCGTATCGATCAATTCGACTTAGTTCGCCGCTGCCAACATATATCTGTTGAGAACACAAACAACACACACCGACCCCGCCGGCGGGTTCAATGACTCTCATTCGTTACATCCCGTCGAAGCTTAGGCGTATGAATGACGACGTTTAAATTGCACACAATCTTTTACCCCGACTTCAACTTGGGACGTCTGTTTTCCTTCTAGGGCTAACGGGAACAGCAATACACAATCCGAAAAATAATAATTTTGCTTAAATATTACACACCTGTTAACAAATATACAATAATATATATTTATTTATTGTTATATAATTAGTGTATTTTATATTTACATTTATTAATGAGTTTGTTTTAATTATAGATTAATGTTATTTTATTTATTATTACAGCACCACATACCTCATATCATATGAGTTATTAATTACACCGTTGGTTACCTGAAAGAGATCGCTATCTAGCGATAAGGTCGCCAATATTGTATGCTACTTTTATTTAGGCTGTATCAATGTTTTGTATTTTTTATCTCTTTGATGGTGTACAATAAAGTATAAAAAGTAAAGTAAAAGAATTTACTTATTCCATGGTCGTCTGATACAAACAAATCATAGACATCGAGTAACACAAGTGGAATTTTGTAAGTACGAAAAGCGTGGGGCATGTTTACCACTAGTAAAGATTACTGAACTCCAGATTTCTAGACCGCTCGCTGTGTGGGGAACTGTGAACACTGAATGCAGAACTCGACTGAAAAAAAAAGAAAAGAATTTTTTTGAAGGAATTTTAGGTTTGTAAAAGAGATGGACTAAATGTTAGGAGAGTATAATAGCAACGCGTTCGACTTTCGTATGTACGATAGGCTCAAGAGGTACCGTTTCATATTTCTATAATACGTACGTTTCAAAAATACTTTACATTACAGAAATATCGAATTCAATACCTGTTAGTGAAAAGTTTTAAGCGTTCGACATCGCGGTTCTCCTTTCGGTATTACAACAACAAACAACAATTCCGATTCAGGCAGCCGGCTTGACGGTTGTCTGTGTCTGCAAGTGGTTCTTGTTTTTCGAATTTTCGTAGCAACGGCTAAGACCGTTGTATATGAAGCTCCGGAAACATTAACCGCCGAACCGATATTGTTACAGCACAAGTGGTCGATAGTGTCGTGTTAGTTTCGTGTGTCGTTCGTTTCGGCGAGCTGCGTACTGCGGAGCGACGTGCGGTTGCTGCGTTGTGCACGGTGCGGGTGCGGTTAATGATGCATCTGCGTGCATGGAGATTGACGACGGTTTCGAAACCGTCGTTAAGTCGACAAAGCGCAAAGCCGCATCAGCTAAGTTCAGCAGAACTCGACTGCATAACGCAGACCACCGGGACGATGTGTTTGGCGCCTTGACATCCGGTGTCCCGTTTTGTGCGCGTTCAAGGTCACTACCGCCGGACCGGTATAAGAAAGTAAAGGCAGAGTTTCAAAAAAATGCAGGAACTAGGTGTTTGTAGACCAGGTGAAGGAGAATGGGCTAGTCCGTTACATGTTGTCTTAAAAAAAGATGGACAATTACGTCCATGTGGCGATTATAGAACGCTTAACGCTATCACAAAACCGGACCGTTATCCGATACCGCATCTTCAGGATTTTACATATATGTTGCTTAATAAGAAATACTATACGAGGCTAGATTTAATAGAGCCTACCACAATTTTGCGGTAGCAGCAGAGGATATAGAGAAAACTAGTTTATGCACCCCTTTCGGTTTATACTAGTTCCCCAGAAAGAATTTTGGTCTAAGAAGTGCCGTCCAAGCATTTCAAAGATTTACGGAATAACAAGTACTAAAAGGGATAGGCAGTGCAAACGAAAACGGTGAGTCAACACTTTTCTGTTACATAGATGATATACTCACAGCGTCAGATTCCTTGGAAATTAATAAGCAACACGTTAGAATACTATTTAAAGTATTTAGCGATTTAGGAATTACAATGAATATTAATAAATGCGTTTTTGGTCAGCTAAATGTTGATTTTTTAGGATATTTGGTTACACCGGAAGGCATCAGCCTATTGCCTGAAAGAACAAGGGCAATCGCAGACTATAAAAGGCCCGAAACGGTAGAACAGTTGCGTAGATTTTTATGTATGATAAACTTTTATATGGCGCATCTTCATTTTTTACATCAGGCATTACATCAGACAGTACTTAACCAATTTTATATAATTAAAAAAAAGGACAAAACATAAATCTGTTGGGACGAACAAAGCATTACTGCATTCGAACAATGTAGGGATAGCCTTAAAAGCGCCGTAACCTTGTTTCACTCTAGCGTAGAAGGACATTTAGCCTTAATGACAAATGCATCACATAAATGCGTCGGTGCGGAACTACAACAAAGGATAAATGATAAGTGGTTACCATTAGGTTATTTCTAAAAAAAATAAACTTTCAGGCTCACAGCAAAAATACAGTACCTATGATAAAGAGTTATCGGCTATTTACATGTCAATGTTGCATTTTAGAAACATGATAGAAGGACGACAAATAACAGTTTTCACCGACCACAAACCATTAATACCATTAATACCTGCCCCTGCGCGAGGAGCACTTCGGATTCCGCAGTGACCACTCAACGACGCTCCAGCTGGCGAGAGTTCTAAACCACTTAGCCAGTGAGCGAAACAAAGGGCATCCCACCGTTGGGGTCTTTCTCGATATGGAGAAGGCCTTCGACCGGGTGTGGCATGCCGGACTCCTGGCTAAGCTCCTGAATACACGCTAGACCACCTGAGGGGCGTCCTTTACCTCGTGAGATCCTACTGTCGCCGACCATCTGCTCCGATGCGGGCATCGGTGAAGAGGACGACGACGATCGGGAGCAACGACAGGACGACAACAGCCTTAATATTATAAATCGAAGAACCAAATAAAACAAACAGCCACTGGGTCACAATGACCCTGGCCCTTTGGGCCAGAACTAAATGACACGACGGTAAGAACCGTCGGTGAGGAGCAGCCCGGGTAGGGTCGTGTTAGTTTCGTGTGTCGTTCGTTTCGGCGAGCTGCGGACTGCTGAGCTACGCGCGGTTGCTGCGTTACGCACGGTGCGGGTGCGCGCCTTTCGCCGTTCCGCGTTGTGTTGTGTGCATTCGTGAGTTTAGCATCGTAAACCGTATATCAGACCGGATCAGTAAGTTTTCTCTTATCACAGTAATATTATTAGGTACTCACCGCTGTTATCACAATAACAGGGACACATAGTTTAACTTACACAGTAAGTAACACAACTCCCTGCCCTCAGGCAGGGAGGTTAGATAAATTTGTGGTTGGTGCCATTATTGTCACCAATATGTCGGCAGCCAAGGCCCTAGAGGCCCTCCTACGGTTCCTTCAAAGGAACCACCCGGATATCCTAGCCGGGTTCACCAAGTCAACTTCCTCGGTAGTATTCACCGATCAGCCGACTTCACCGGCTGATCCCCGCGACCACAGAGGACCCCCGCAACCCCCCCGACCCCAGTGGTCATCGATGCGTCTGCGCATATGGAGATTGACGACGGTTTCAAAACCGTCGTCAAATCAACAAAGCCGCATCTGCCAAGGCCACCGCCCACTAAGGAGGTTCGACCGGAGCCCACCTCGTCCGTTCGCAAAACAGGCGACCGAGCGCGTACAATAGGCACTGCACCTCCCCGCGACGTTCAACAGTCTTTGCGCCTCCCTGTGAGGCGATTAAGACTACGCCCGAACTGGCCGAGGCCTCTCCTCCTGTTTATACAGGGTTACAGGGTAATATGTCACGATCCTTTTAAAGGGTTATAGTTCAGGACAATAGCTATCAAATGACCCCCAAAATGCTTATGCAAAAGTGTATCGTTTTCGAGTTATTAATTTTTTAATATTTTTTTTATTTAAAGAATGTTTAAGATTCTAAAATTCAATAAAAAAAAATCAACGTATTTTCCCTATTTTTTTTTGTATTTCTTGCTAGGGTACATCCAGATGAAGAAGATGTAATTATTCGTCATTTTCGAGAGGACCCTACAGTTTCCACCAATATTGTGGCAAACCGACTGGGCGTATCTCAATGGAGAGTCTGGTTTACTGTCCACGCGGCTGGATTGTATCCCTATCATTACACACCCGTACACGTGATTGAAGAAGGAGATCCTGCAAGACGTTTAGATTTTTGCCGATTTATGCTACACTGTGATGCAGAAAATCCCAATTTTTTGAGAAAAATTTTATGGACAGACGAGTCAAAGTTTGACAAAGATGGTATTACTAACTACCACAATATTCGATATTGGTCTCAAAAAGAACATGGAAACCCTCACAAAAAGCGATTAAGCGGTTCCCAAAGACGTTTCTCGGTAAACGTCTGGATGGGGATTATCAATGATAATCTTATTGGGCCACATTTCCTACCTGATAACTTAAATGGTGAAAGTTATGAAAGGTTGCTTAGAGAAATCCTGTATGAGTTACTCGAAAATGTTTCGCTGAAACTTAGGCAGAGAATGATATTCCAGCATGATGGTTGCCCCGCACACTTTCGAATGTCCGTAAGACAGTGGCTAGACAGCAATTATCGTAATAGATGGATTGGCAGAGGAGGACCAATCCCATGGCCAGCGAGAAGTCCAGATTTGACTCCGATGGACTATTATGTCTGGGGGCATATGAAAAGCCTGGTTTATGATGTTTCACCAGTACAAACAATTGAAGAACTCAAAACAAGAATAATGAATGCTGCAAATTCTGTTCGACATAGCTTGAGTAGTGTTGTAGTAAAAAGTGAATTAAGAAAAAGAATGCGTATTTGTATACGAAATAGGGGATCTCATTTTGAACACGAATTATGAATAATAAACAGTGTAATTTCGAAAGTATGGAGTAACTAAAAAGATTAAGTATTTTGTTTTTGATTTAAATTCAAAATTGCAATGACAGCTCTGGTTTATCTCTCCTTTTTTACCTATTACCCCTATTAAAAATAATCTTTAACTACTTTGCATTGAGGTCCTTTTGTCTTTGATCCAGATTTAATTTCTTAACAATAGCATTTCTTAGAATTTCCTATCTGGTCTCTTTGTTATCTAATTTTCTCCTGAGTTTATGATTGTTATTGTACTTTTTATGTACCGGTGGATAGCTAAGGAAACGCAGATGTTTTTAAAATGATCCGCACGATAAGAGCCATAGTGATTTTTACAAAAAAATTGCGAGTAACTTAAAGAATCAAAATTAAAAATCGAAAAGTTGTACAGTTTTGGATCTGTAATTTAAAAATGCTTGAAGATTGTTTTTGTTTTATAACTGGTTATTATTAACTAGGATGTACCCTAGCAAGAAATACAAAAAAAAATAGGGAAAATACGTTGATTTTTTTTTTATTGAATTTTAGAATCTTAAACATCCTTTAAATAAAAAAATATTAAAAAATTAATAACTCGAAAACGATACACTTTTGCATAAGCATTTTGGGGGTCATTTGATAGCTATTGTCCTGAACTATAACCCTTTAAAAGGATCGTGACATATTACCCTGTAACCCTGTATACAAGACAAGAAGTCTTGGGAGACTATCTCCCTGCTTATTACTAATAAGCAAATTCATTATATCCACGCGCGCTCTACCGCGCAGGGTATTAAAGTTAGTGTTGTAAAAATTAGCGCTGAGCGTCGAGCGTCGAGCGCTGAGTCGACGCTGTTGAGCGTTCAACGCTCGAGCGTTAGACGCTCGAGCGTTTAAAACTCGTGAGCGTTGATGACTCGGAGCCTCGCGCTCGAGTTGCGCGCTTGAGCGTCGAAGCGTTTTTATTTATAGGGAGGGTAAAATCAACATTATTTTACGAAAGGGCATTCTTTAGTTATTGTGACGTGTAAATGCCTATGTACTTTAAATGACGACACGACACGTAACAAAATTCATTTTCATCGACATATAATCGTTTTTGCTATAATTTATCATTATTTTGTTTTTAAAATCGTTCATAATGTCGAGTGTTGCCCATGAAATGGAACATGATAGCGATATCATTAGTGATAGTGAGAATGGACGAGACGACATGGAAGTTAGTGATGAACTGAGAGATTTATCTAAGTGCGAAAAAAGTATGAACAGTTGGAAATGGGTTAACTTTAAAACCATCGCGGGTCGTGTTTCATGTAAAATATGTAACAGAAGTTTTTCACTGAAGACCTCCACTTCCATACTTAAAAGACATACGTCGCAGCATACGACTACCAATTCTTCAGATCCAGATGCAAGCATTGCAAGCACATCTCTTTGTTCTCCACGTCAGCCAAGTAACTCCTTGTTAGGAAAACGAAAATTTGGTACGAAACATTCAGACTACGATATGCTTTTGAAAAATTTTGTAATACACGGAAACCATTCATTACACATAGTTGAAGAAGAACACTTTCAGAAATTGATATCTACATTAAATGGAAATTATACCCTACCATCTCGTTACAAATTGACTAAAAGTATTCAAAATTTATTTAAAGAGAAGAAAATTGATGTAATTAATTTCATCAAGTCATCTAAGCATAAACTGTCACTCACTTTTGATTTTTGGACATTAGTTACGAATAAACCTTACATAGTAGTTACTGCACATTTTATAACTAATGAGAGCCAACTGATTTCTATGATAATTGAATTTGATATAATACCATACCCTCATAAAAGTGAACAAGTCTTGCAAATGATTATTCAAATATTTTCCGATTATTCTTTAAAAGACAAAATAATGTGCATAACAACAGATAATGATGCAACAAACGTAAAATGTATTAACCTCTTAAAACTCTTTCACGAAGAATATAAAGATGTGGTCCATGTAAGATGCCTGGCTCATGTGCTCAATTTAGTGGTTAAAAAAGGCGTTAATGAAGTTGAATCAATTATATCTGCGGTCTCAAATCTAGTGAAATATATAACCCTTTCACCTAAAAGAAAGCAAGTTTACGAAGAATGCTGCATTTTGCTGAACGTAAAAAAATTAGATCTTATAAAAAATTGTCCCACGCGACGGAACTCCACATTTTTAATGTTGGGAAGAGCTTATTCGATGAAAACGGTATTAGATTATATGTGTTCAGAAACAGATTTCAATGCAAATTTCATTCAGAATTGGGATGACATAAAAGCCATTCTCGATTTTTTACAGCCTTTCTATGAAGCCACAGTAATGTTATCTATACATGAATATCCGAGTATATATTATGATTTCCCAATTGTAGATTCTCTACGGAGTCATATAAATAATTTTCGAGATGTTGATATATTAAAAGATTGTGCTAAAGCAATGATAAACAAGTTAAATGAATACTCTTCAAAAATTCGAATTGATCTTACTGAAATTGCAACCATCTTAGATCCCCGTTTAAATAATAATTTCTTTATGAATAAAGGTAATCCAGAACCTTTAAAAAAACAACTTTATCTCGGACAAATATTACATATCACCATTATCTCAAGACGATATGTTAGACGAGAAAATTTCTTCAGATGTTCAGATCAAGAAATCTTTTTTTTCTTCAATATATAAACAAAAATCTGATAGGAGATATAAAGATGAGATTGAAATTTATTTAAACTCGTCAATTGAACCTGAAAGCACAAATGTTATGATGTGGTGGAAAAATAAAGAATCTGCATTGCCTAACTTAACTAAAATGGCATATGAAATTTTGTCTGTTCGAAGTACAAGTGTGCCAAGTGAGGTAGCATTTTCAAAAGCAGGCCTCATCATATCTAAAAGAAGAAACAGATTGAGCAATAAAAATATTCAAGCCTGTATGTGTCTTTCCTCATGGTTAAAAAAGAGTATTTAAGATTTTCTAAGTTTATACTAAACGGGCTGGACGGCGGCTGATTGAGTTGATAATAAAAATCAGAAATATCTAAATGTAAAGAATATCACATTTTTTGTTTTGTTTAATAATTACGTAAAATTTGTTAAATTAATGGTTATTTTTTTTTCATTTTGATCAATAAATAAGGTTTTCACAAATAATGCTATATGTGTCTGTTATAAATATTATAAATATATACATAAAGACAACCCCAGAAGTATTAAGAAGTAGTTACAAATAAACTAATTTGTTCTTCGTATACTTTGTAAATTCTGGCGCTCGAGCGCGAGTCGAGCGTTGAGTTCCGCGCTAAAATTGAGCTTTTTTATCTAAACGCTCAAGCCAGCGCTCGAGCGTTGTGGAAACGGCTCGAGGCTTACGAAGCTGCTCGATTGGCGACTCGAGCACTTTTAAACTGCTCGAGCGTTGACTCGAGCGTTATAGCTCCGACTCGAGCGTATTTACAACACTAATTAAAGTCACGGTTCCGTCTCCTGATGACCACAGGAGACTAACGTCCCTATTGAGAGCCAGAAACATTGGCTTTCACAGACAAAACGACCGAACGACATGGTGCTCGCTGTACTGAATCTCTCCCCGGAAGGGAAGAAGATCTTTAATCTTCGGTCAATAGGCCACCTGTCCGGCATTAGGATCGAAGCACCCCGCAACCGGGGTGCTCCGGGTCAATGCCACCGTTGCCAGTTATACGGACACTCTGCCCGTAACTGCTTTGCCCCCCCCAGGTGCGTTGATGAGTGCCTAGGGGACCATGGCACCAGTGACTGCCTCCGCATGGAGCGCAGTCTAGAAGACCTGCCCTCCTGTGTCCTTTGTCAGACCAAGGGACACCCAGCTAACTACCGAGGCTGCGGTAAAGCACCTTGTCGCCGACCGACTAGAGGTAAAAGACCTTTAAAATCCGCCGCAGTCACGGCAAAAACGTCTCCCACGGCATCTCCGCAGCCCCCTCAGGGCAATGCCTGGGATAAACCCTTACCTATGGTGAGGAAACAGCCTGCGCAGCCTTCCCAGACTGCTCCTAATACCGTTCCGGCTCCTAGACAGCCTAGGACGGTAAACGCAGCCACAACGCCGCCAGCCGCTAGCATGGCGAGCGATCTCAAATTAGTATGCGACTTCGTACGTCATTCAACTCTAACGAAATAACAGTCCTAGCCGCTAAGCTGCGCGCGGCGCAGAATAGCCCCCGGGCTAGGCTCCAAGCGATCTCTGCGAGCATGGAGGTTTTATCGACGCCCTTTTTTTATTTAGCGCTAACAAGTCCCCACACAAATGTTATAGATGGCTACCACAACTACTAGAATTAAACCATGTCAATCATGTGTCAAGGTCATTTACCACCTTCAGTGCGCGCAGTCTTAGTTGTAAACAAAGTCGAGGATCTGGAAAACTTAGCAGCAAAATAATTGAAACCAACCGACCTCTTCACGTAGCTGAAATCAGCAAACCGGCGACATCGAGTAATCTTTCAGCGCTACATGCACAAATCGTTCAATTAACTTTGCAAGTTATGGAATTACAAAATAGCCAAAATAACCAAAGAAACCGACAAAGAAAACGAAATTATAAACATAATCGTTATCGCTCTAACTCTAGAGGCCGTAATCCGATAAAAAGTTCCGACGCGTTTAAAATTATTCCGACAGACTTTGTTATTATCATATGCAATTTCGCCAAAGAGCTAACAAATTTTTAAAGCCGTGTGCATGGAAAAATAGATATATATAGAACAAGGAAAACTAATTTCGGATATCTGCGCCATCTCACCTTCTCACCGCCTGTGCGTGATCGACTTAAACAGTGGCTTACGTTTTTGGTGGACACGGGAGCAAATGTGTCTGTTACCTACATTTAAAAGACCATAATAGATAATAATAGGGAGTGCGATAGTTACAAACCGTATGCCAGATACGACGATGTTTGGTTTGTCTTCTCCGGGTGGTAGTGTTGTCCTGTGATTGTGATTGTCGTTCTACCATTCGTGGTTCTGATCGTCGCTGCCATCGATGCCTTCACAAGGTCAGTTAACAGGCGATAGCAGAATGATGAAATACGACCATGTGGCGACTATCGCATTTTAAACCCTTTAACTAAACCAGATATATATCCCATCCCATGAATTCATGACTTTACATACATGCTGGCAGGAAAGAAGATATTTTCCCGTATTGATTTACATCGTGCGTACCATTTTATTCAAACCACTCCGGAAGACATTGAGAAAACTGCAGTAATTACACCTTTGGCCTTTTCGAATTTCCGAAAATGACCTTGGCCTAACGCAGCACAGACATTCCAAAGTTTTATTAATAATGTCGTACTTCAAAATCTACTTTCTTTTAGATTTCATCGACGGTATCATTATAGCTTCAAACTCAGAATCTGAGCACCGAATGCACGTTAAATCTGTTTTCGAACGTCTCAATCAATCCGGCGTTACTATCAACTTAGCTAAATGTGACTTTGGTAAGCCAGAAATAGTATTTTTAAGATACCACTTATCGAGTATACAACCTCTAAGATTAGACCTCTAAATGATCTTGTTAAAGCTATATCAGAATACCCTAACCCGGGAACAGTAGTACAATTCGATTCTTGGGTATGATTAACTTCTACAGAAGCCATTTACCGAATGCCGCTACGTAAAGATAAAACTAAAATTATTTGGAACAAGAAAGCAGAAGAGGCATTCGATCAGTGTAAAAAGAGCCTTCGCGAAGCCGTCCTTATGTCACATCCAGTTGCTGGTGAAACCTTGGCTATAATATCCAATGCATCTAACGCCTATGCAATCGCAGTACTACAACAATAAATTGGTTTAAAATGGAAACCACTAAGTTTCTTTTCCTGCAAGTTTAGTTAACGCTTATGATAAGAGAGTTGCTATCCATATTCTCGGCTGTCAAACATTTTCGGTGCATGTTTGAAGATCAACAAGTTACATCGTATACAGATGACAAACCACTCATGTATGACTTTACATAAAAAAGTTATGAGCGGTAATGATACACCGAGACGACTTAGACTTCTCGACTTTTTATGTCAATACTGTACATCAATAGAATATATACAAGGCTCGCAAAACGTAGTTGCTAATACCTTAACGAGAATCGAACAAATTGATATGGCGTCACGACTCGATTACATCAAAACTTCTAAAGCTCAAGAAAGCGATGCCGAATTGATGGGATATTAAAAGCAAAATTTCTAAAGTTTAAAAAAATTTAATTATTCACATAGTAAAAATCCGATACACTGTAAGAAATCAAAGCACCGTTCGTCCGTACCTGCCGAAAGAATATCGTGTTACAGCCTGCGAAGCGATTCACGGAATAAGTCACAGCGGTACACGAGCTACTCGAAAGATGATTACAAACAGATATTTGTGGAAATCTATGAAACCAATGGACTAAAGCATACTTAGATTGTCAAAAATCCAAAAGTCATCGACATACAATATCTGGAGATATACTAAGCTCATTTCCAGTCAGTAATCGTTTTGAACATCTCCACATAGATATATGTCAAGGCTACAGACATATCTTAACTATGAAAGACATCATAGCTGAAAGTGTTTCAGCGGCCCTTTACAAACGCTGGATCACAAGATTCGGCATTGTCCTTCAAAAATTACTACAGATAAAGGCCAGCGATTTGAATAGCATCTATTCAGTAATCTCGCAAATAGCAAATACCAAATGGGCATATCAAAAATTCGTACCACTGCATATCACCCCCAACGGCATCATAGAGAGATGGCACAGAACACTTAAAGCAGCTTCAATGTCACGCGGAAATATCGAGAATTGGGTCAACGAACTGCCCACCGTCTTATTAGAATTAAAAGCTAGCTTACATGACGATACAGGCATATCCGCAGCCGAGTCAGTCTATATAACAACTATAAAACTCCCAGGGGATTTTTTTGAGCAGTCGACGCCAATATCTCCTAATGAGATATTTTTGCAGAATTTACTACAAATCCGCATAGAAAATATACAATTTTTATACATCCCGCAATTCAAGTCATACCACACATGTATTTATTCGTTGCGACCTTATAACGAAGCCCTCGACACCTCCTCACTCATGACGACCGCATAAAGTCAAAGAACGTGGAGGAAAATTTTTAAAGTTATACTCAGTGGCGATATTAAAACAATATCTATAGATCGCTTAAAGCCAGCATTTCTTGTCGACAATGACTCAGAAACACAATACGCCCTCCCAAATAAGTCGAAAGAATGCACAACAAGCTCCGAGGCACTTAGAAACATATCAATTGAAAACAATTAAGAGCAACATAGAACACGATCCGGGAGACCTGTAAAGCCGACAGTGCGTTTTATATCATTATAAAACATTTATATACGTTCTTATAGTTACGTAATTGTTATATTGTATTCCATTTATTTTTTATTATTGTCACTATTTAGTACTTATACTTTTTATGTTCAACTTTTTTTTAAAAAAAAGGAAGGGAAGCATTGTGCCTACCTATACTGCATTCATTTATTATTGCACGTTAGCATTTTTTTAAATAATGTTCCCAGCATGGTAACGCGCTCAAGAGTCTCTACCCGAACATCGCCTCTAACACACGTGTATTCTTAAATTTAGATCGTTATTAAATATAGTTCATATATATCTGAGTACTTATCAGTGTCTTGTGCACAATGAACACCATTTTAGACGGCTTGTTCTGCTTTAAATTTGTAATACGTAATTTGGCGCAAGGCTTTTGTCATTCCTCTTCCCAAAATTTCTAACCCAAGCCAGTTAACTGATTTTAGACCAATCTCCATCCTTCCCTTCTTGTCCAAATTTCTCGAACTCTCGGTTTACAAACAAGTGACCTCTTTTGTTTATAGCAAAAATATCCTTGGTCCATTTCAGTGTGATTTTGGTCATACCACTACTACCGCTCTGCTAAAGGTCACGGAGGATGTTCGGGATGGTATGGAGAATAGAATGGTCAATTCAATTTAGTCTTAATCGACTTCTCCAACGCCTTTAACATCGTTCATCATGATATTGTCCTTGCTATACTCGAGCATCCAAGTTTTTACCTTCAGTTCTGGAGTGGTTTTCCTCATATCTTCGCGGCCGCAAGCAAGCAGTTAGATTGGATTAATCTCTCTCTGATTGGTTAGTTCTTCAAACTGGCGTGCCGCAAGGTGGTATTTTATCTCCTCTTATCTTCTCTCTGTTTATTAATCTCCTTACAACTTACATCAACTGCTCTTATCATTTTTACGCCGACGACTTGCATCTCTATTGTCAAACTAGATCGGATGATATAAATGATGCTGTTGCAACTATTAATAACAATCTGGCTAGTGTAAATACTTGGCTCAAAAATTTGGAATAAAGGTCAATCCATCTAAATGTCAGGCGATCGTTATTGGTAGCTCACGCCTTGTCACTTATGTGGGCTTAACATCTTTGCCTCCCGTTATATTCAATGACATCGATATTCCTTACCGCCATCATGTAAAAGACCTTGGTCTTCATATTGATTCCACATTAAGCTGGTCCGTGCATATCTCTGAAATCAGCCGCTCAGTCACAGCCACGTTAAGGTGCCTCAATCGACTTCGAAATTTTTTTCCCATCAAGACTAAGATATTACTTGTGCGGGCTTTGGTCTTTCCCATAATTGAAAATTCATCTGAATAAACTTGACCGTCTCTTTGCGTTTCATCTTCTGTCTTCGTAATTTCGATCATATTTCTCAGTATCGTGATAAATTGAAATGGTTTACTATTCGACAACGTAGAAACTTCCGATTACTATCTTCTCTTTTCTCTATTCTCTTTGACCCTCTCTCTCCTGTTTATTTGAAAGGGAGGTTCAAATTTTTGTGCGATTATCACAATCGTCAGCTGCGCTCTAACGATTCTCACCTTCTTTCTGTTCCTATTCACACTTCTGATTTTGTTTCTAATTCTTACTCCGTTCAAGCTGTCCGATTATGGAACAAAGTACCTGAGCATATAACGAAAGTCATCTCTTAACCTACTTTCAAGTCTCGTCTCGGTGAGCATATCTTGTCAGAAACCTCCTAATTCTCTTCATTTTTGAATTCATATGTAATATGTGTGTGTTTGTATATATTTATATATACGTGTATATTTTTCATATATTCTTTGTTGTTGTTATATTTGTATGTATGTATATTTTCAACTATTAATTACCGCCTCCACGAATTTCCGCTTAGCCTAAAGGTTGACTGGTAGAGAATGCCTTTAGGCATTAAGTCCGCCTTTTGTCCTACTACACAATGTGGTGGGCAAAAAGTTTTTAAATAAATAAATAAATGTATGTCAGTGAAGAAAAATAGGAAAACTTATATTGAAGCATTATTTCATTACTAATACTAATTTATGTCACCAAAAAAACGTTAATAAAAGAACAGGATCAGGGTGCACCAAGTGCAAAATATTAGTAAAAGAGGATGACTATCTAAATTGTGCCTTATGTACAAAAATCATGATAAAGTATGCATCACCAGTATTGATGATATCGAAAGTAATGAGACTTGGGTTTGCCACGAGTGTAAAGCTAATAGCCGACGCCGTGTAAATAATACAATAGCACAAACGGTTACGAATGTAATTAAGATTTTTGAAAGCAATAAATTCAAAACTACTCATTGTATGTATGTGCTCGACATAACGAATTGACAAAAGTTATACATGGAATTGTTATCTTTCATGACAGCTTCATTACTTTTAAAAAAAAAGCTCATGGATTACTTTTTGTCAGCGAGTCCAACATCAAAATAGTGCGTTAAGATCCTGTTGTTGTTTTATTTAATTTTATTTTTTGGATTTTTTTTTTTTATATTGTTTTAAGCATATGTCAATAATAATTATTTTTTAATGTTTTTTATGTTGACGAGATACTTTGTGAATGTTGCGTACACTTCATATCAGAAGTTGATTTTTTCTCTGTGAATGTTATGTATGCCACCATTTAATATGTATATTGTTAGTGTTCCTATTAAATAAATAAATAAATAAATTGTAAATCTAATTCTTCTTCTCCGAAAGATATACAAATAACAAAACAAGTTATTAGAGATATAATTCAAAATGAAATACAGAGCATGAGGACTGGTTTATTAATAGATATTAGAAGTATACTAAGAGATTTCATACAGGAAGAATTAAAATCAGTTAAAGAAGAAATAAACAGTATAGAACAGTCGATGAGTTTTTGAATGAAAGCTATGAATCTGCTAAAAATAATATAGCAATATACCAAACTCAGTTAGACAACTTTGAAAAAGAAACCAAAAATTAACAATCAGTTTTACAAAATTTAAAAAATAGACTAGAGAACATGGACCAGCAAAACAGATGTAATAATATTAAAATTCAAAATTCATCAGATCGGTTGCGCCGATCAAAAGATATTTGTGAGAAACCGAGAACCTTCGACGTAGGAAATTTCCTCATATTAATATATTGACCTAATAAATCATAAAAATGTTTTTTCTTGACCGATATCGTTGCGCAATAGTTTATTTTCGATTGAAGTGACTATCCTAAAATTAACAGAAACATTACTGAAATGATAGCGTCCGGTTCCGTCTGTTTTTTTTTAAACTTTTCGTTAAAATTATCCGTTATTTCGATTAAATTCAGTGAACCGTAAATCCGATTGTGCCGGTTTTTCATCAGTATCACGGGGCCGTTATCTCGACCAGCCCTCTCTTCGCAGGAGACCAGGTCGAGAGACGATCTGATCGGCTGCGCCGATCAAAAGATATTAGTGTAAAACCAAAAAAATTCAGGGGCGTTGGCCCAGCGGAATTTGATGGAACTGACGAAGGAGAAATTATGATCCTCACGGATTGATTCACAAACCACAACACATACACAACCAAAACGATACTCATAGACCGACAACAACCATCTAAGTAAATAGCCACTGGGTCATTGAGACCCTGACCCTTTGGACCAAAATAAAAAAACCGTCGAGGAGGAATAGCCCGGGTAAAGGGGGCAACCCCGAGGCCCGCACCTTGACTGGCCTAGGCAAGCCAGGACGTACCAACTCTCTCTGATCTTTACGGATGGCAGCAAAATAGAAGGACAAGTGGGAGTGGCGCTAACGTCTTGGAGCGGAAGTAGAGAGGTGACGAACAAAAATTACACCTTGGCTCCCTACTGCTCAGTGTACCAGGCGGAGATGTACGCCCTGTACCAAATCACGAACCTAGCGGCGAAACTGAGGAAAAAATCCGTAAAGATTATAAGCGACTCGAAGTCAGCGTTACAAACACTAGAAGATCTCTCACTCCTGCTGGAGACCCAATCGTGGTGGTTGCCAGATGCACGAGAATCATGCTGGACGATAGAATACTTGAGATGGCTAAGTCCATCTCGGGTGATCTAGACGTCGACGCACCTCTCGTGGGCTGGGAACTACCAAGACTATCTTGGATCAATGGAGTACCGGGCTGCGGAAAGACGACTCACATAGTCAGGAACTTCGACGAGAACAATAAATTAGTAGCCACCAATACAGTGGAAGCCGCCAAAGACCTAAAAGAACACCTGTCGCACCGATTTGGCGAAAAAGCCAAATCAACGGTACGAACTATGGCTTCCATCCTTGTAAATGGTATCCATGAGGACATAAAGTGCGATCGCCTAACGGTTGACGAAGCCCTCATGAACCATTTCGGAGCCATAGTGATGGCGGCTAGACTATCCGGGGCCAAGGAGGTGGTTCTCGTCGGAGATATAAACCAGTTGCCTTATATCGACAGAGAAAATCTGTTCGAAATGAGGTACTGTCGCCCTAACCTGACGATAAACATCACTAAAGAGTTATCATGCACATAACGGTGCCCCATGGACGTCGCATTTGCCATCAGCGACGTATACAGAGCCACATACTCTGCCAACCCCATCGTCCACTCCCTAAAGAAGGATATGTTCACTGGCGCGAAAATACCATCAGACCAAACCGGAACCCTATACCTGGTCCACACGCAGGAAGAAAAGAGACTCCTGATGGACCAGGGATACGGCAAAGGCGTAGGGTCACGCGTCATGACCATCCATGAATCGCAGGGACAGACCTACGGCGAAGTTATCATCGTCCAGACCAGACGCGTGAGTCTCCGAGTTCATGAAAGTATACCTCACGCGGTAGTAGCTGTCACCAGACACACCGACACCTGTGTCTACTACACGGATGACGGTGACGATGCAATCGGCGGTTTTATCGGCCGAGCGGTGGGGGCCTCAAGAATGACCATCGTAGAGCACAGCCTAAAAATGGCCATTCATAAACGAGACAGCACTGTCGCAGAGGCTGTGCTCTCGCTGATAAAACGTGGTGCAGCGCCCGCTACCCAAAAATAGGATGTAATGTGTAATAAATGTAATATGTAATAAATGTAATGTGTAATAAATGTATAAATTAAAATAATGTAACGCCTGTAAGGATAATACACAAAAAAAAATGTATAGATATAGATATATATATTATTATGGTCAGTACGGCTCACCCTCCAAATGAAGACCTTCGGAGGGAAAGAAGACCAGCTGCTGCAGTGGCGTTATAGTGGTTAAATTATTGTAAGCAAATATTGTAAGCATAGAGTAACTACTGTAGCGCTTAGTGCGTCAAAATTTGTTCCCTAAATAAAATAAACAAATAGTAATTAAAAAAAGGCACGGGCACCTTTGAGCCTGTGGATGTAATATAAAAAAAAAAAAAACACTAGAAGATCAAACCACCACGAACAAGATCGCAGTGGATATTAAAAGAAAGGTACGGGACCTGGCGAAAATAACGCATCCGTCAATTCTTCTGGGTAAAGGCACACGTCGGAATTTGGGGAAATGAGCGTGTAGACGAATTGAAGAAAGAAGCGGCTTTAAAAAGTAAGACTGCCGCCAATTACGACAAATACCCACTGTCGTACATTAAACATACCCTAAAAATTAATAAAATGGGATTACCGCTACCAAGAAGCAGACACAGCAGGAGTCACTAAGATCTTCCTCCCGAATGCAACGGAAGCTTATCAAAGCAAAATAGAAAAAAGAAAAATGAAATAAAGAAAACAAAAGAAAGTGGACAAGGTCTCCGACCTCCCATGTCGGGGGAGAAGTGGCCGGTACTTCATAAAAGTGAAATGAAATAATGAAGAAAAAAAAAGCCAGCCAACTCAACGTCTGACCAGCTAGCCAGTGACGTCAGCAGCCAGGCGACCATAGGCGTCTGACGACAATCTTAATTAAGAGCCAACAAGATTGGCTTGATTCCTATGCCCTCGAGGAGGAAAGACAACAACAAGAGAAGTTGTCGTACGCGGCTTCCCGAAAGATTAATAAAGACTGAAAAGAAAAGAAACCCCGACAAAAGAAAAGAAAAAAAGAAAACGAAAAGACCAAAGAAGAAGCCTGCTCCAATCGATGTTATTTCCAGGCCCTGGCCTGGATGTTGTATAGGGCCTGCGTCAGTTAAAGAAAAATACTTTCGTCAAATATCATTGGTAAATCTGTAGCGTTTATATATTATAGAAAATATCATCATCAATAGCCAATCATTGTCCACTGCTGAACATAGGCCTCTCCCAAGGTGCGCCAAAGCTCCCTGTTCTCCGCCTTCCGCATCCAGTCGGTCCCCGCCACCTTCTTAAGATCATCGGTCCACCTGGTTGGAGGGCGCCCGACGTTGCGTTTGCCGATCCGCGGTCTCCACTCTAGGACTCGTCTGCTCCAACGGCCATCGGTCCTACGACATACGTGACCAGCCCACTGCCATATATATAGAAAATATGGAGATAAGAAAAAGATGCTTGATGACTGTTCATTATGTCAAGGACGGTATCACCAAAAATGTGTGCCAAAATCTCACAAAGATAATTTCGACTGGTGATGAGTTTAAGTTTGTTTATCTGAGTTGTTACAAATTCGATGATTATTCTGATGATAGTACAGATTCTGCCAAAGATTTATTACTGAATATTATTATAATTCCAAGAATCTGTTACGTTTTGTTACGAGTTCCTATAGTTTATATTATTTTTAAGAGTTAATTAGTAATGAAGCCGATCATTATTATGTTTTTCAATAAAGGATTTATTTTAAAAAAAATTATTTGATTCACATTCTGGAAAACGTCCACAGGTAAAGCACACGCCCTTATTCAAAACCGAATTGAAAATTAATATAAAATATACATTAAATGACCCCAGAGCCAAAGACAGCACATTAGCGGCAGTATCATATCCTTTCTTCAAATTGAAAAACTGAACTGACATATTCACCTGAACTTACTAGCAAAATTCACATTTTTTTTATATATTGCCAGTATTTATCAAGTGTGCCAACTAATTATGCCAATATTGTAAGTGCGAACGTGAGTTTGTTTATTACGCTTTCACAAGTGATCAAGCGTGAAATTTTCAATAGTCAAGAGAAGTGAAAATGACATAAGTTACTTAGCACCAACCCTCACATGCGGGCGTAGCCGCGAGCGCAAAGTAATAATCAATTACAAGCCATTTTTATCACAAAACAGCACAAGCCGGATAAAAGAGATTGCTTACAACGGTGTTTGCTCATCACACAATTGATTCCAAGCTTATAACCAAAACCCAAATGATACTAAAAACAAAACACAACATTAGAAATCAACCGAAGCAAATGAATTAAATTCTGTTCCCTGTTTTATGAGTCACATGGAAATATTCTTTTTTTTATATATTTGCCGGGAGGTCAAATGACTCTACTCCACCTGACGGTAAGTGGTAGTAGAGTCCAAACGCGACGACGGCCAGTACAGTCAGGAAAAATATTCTGCACCAGCCGCCCTCGCCTTGCCGGCCCGCAAGATGTCTATTCACGCCTCATTTAAAATTTTTGGAACATGTGGACATTCTCATTTATAAAACTAACATTATAAAGAGACAATTCGTTCACTAATAAAAATCTACTTTATCCTTCGTCGAACGCACTGATGAGTGTTTACGAGGTATCGACCCTATAAATGATAGGAGGAGAGCGACGGTTTCGAGACCGTCATCTCCAAATCAACGAAGAGGAAGGCAAAGGCTCCTCAAGCCCCGCCTCCTCGTAAGCGACCGACAAATGCGACTTCGTCATCGCCAAATGCTCGCAGAGCCGGCGGCCCGGTGATGCCAAGCAAACCGATCGTGGCCTATCCACAACCCGCGTCACCCACGCCCCCGATGCCCCGAGTGGCCACTCACGTCCCTCAAACGAACAAGCAAGTAAGCTTCATACAAGACAAAGCAAGGTGGACCACCATTTCCGACATCCTCTCGGCGAAGCGTATTCATTATACGCACGCCAAACATACCGCGCAGGGTATCAGGGTCCAAGTGCAGGACTCTATAACCGACAGAAAGCCAACAGAGTTCCTGAGGCGAGACGGTACTGCCTTCCACACGTACGCACTCGAAGACGAGCGTTTGCTACGTGTAGTCATTAGGGGAATACCCAAAGAAACTCCCGAGGGCCTAATCAAGGCAAGTTTGGAGAATTCCAACTTGCCAATCCTAGAAGTACACCGGGTGTACCACCCGCGTACAAAAGAGCGCTACGACCTAGTGCTCGCCACCCTACCTCTTACCCCCGAGGGTAAGAAAATCTTCAATGTCGAGAAGATCTGCGGTCTTTCCGATTTCAAGCTAGAACCTCCCCGCAGCCGCGGCACCCCTGGCCAGTGCCATCGGTGCCAATTGTACGGGCATTCCGCGCGGCATTGTTATGCCAATCCTAGATGCGTCAAGTGTCTAGAGGGCCATTTAACTTCCGAGTGCGGTCGCAGTAAAATTCCCGTCTCTGAAGTCCTTCCGAGTTGCGTATTGTGCAAACCGAGGGCCACCCCGCGAATTATCGCGGGTGTCCCAAGGCGGCGCGCAAACGCAGCCCGAAGGGGAAAAAGCGGTCTAGTCGGATCGCCTCACGGCCGGGGAGAGCCCCTCAGGCGCCCACCGCCGCTCCTCAACCACACACTAGAGCCCCTCAGGCTCCCGCACCTACGGAAGCCCCTCAGGCAACCACGTGTGCTCCTCAGACACCCACACGAGCCCCTCAGGCACCCACGCGAGCCCCCCAGGCTACCAACAAAGGAGCTTGGGAAAAACCACTGCCTATGGTCCGTAAGACCACAGAGGCACCTCCGCGTCCTCTTGCGCCGCGCGCAAACTACAGTCAACAGCCGCGTTCCCAAGAACGGGACACGGCGAACTTAAAACAATTTGCCACGTTATGCGGCAAAATTGACTTAGATGGCATCCAACAATTCTTGGATGAGTACTCGGCAGACCCAGGTAACTTTGTATGCCTGCTCGTAAAATATGCATCGCTGTTCACTCAGATGAACGCACTCACCAAGCTCAATGGCCAACGCTAGGATAAAGCCTCGCGCCCTGACCGTCATAACGTTCAACGCAAACGGTCTTATCCAACAAATCGATCTAGTCCGCGATTTCTTACGCAACCATCCCGTCGACGTCATGCTAGTGCAAGAGACGTTTCTCAAACCCAACGTTCGCGATCCGAACATCGCAAATTACCGCATCATCAGAAACGATCGTATCTCCGCTAAAGGTGGTACGGTTATTTACTATAAAAGGTCACTTCACTGCCTGCCACTCGACACCCCACCGCTCACCAACATCGAAGCGTCAATCTGTCAGCTAAGTATGACGGGCCATCAGCCCGTTATCCAAGCCTCTGTTTACCTCTCACCGACGAAACAACTCCTAGAAAATGACCTTAAGTCACTTCTATCAATGGGTAGCGCGGTCATTTTAGCCGGCGACCTAAACAGCAAACACCCCAACTGGAATTCACTCCAAACAAATGCTAGAGGTAAAACATTAGATCGTTTGTCTCACCATATGTCGCACAATTTTGTCGTCATTGCTCCTACGACACCCACTCGGTTCCCACTCTCGGAGAACCGCAGAGATAAACCAGACGTACTCGACATAGTGATATTGAAAGGCGTGACCTTGCAGTTACGCTCAATCGAGGCACTATCCGTGTTTGACTCAGATCACCGCCCAGTCTTAGTGGAGCTAGGGCTAGATGATCCACTTAACCGTCCAACTAAAACCATCATCGACTGGCATAAATTCTCACAACAAGTCCAGTCCTTAGATTCACAGTCTCTAAAAGATATCCCAGACAGAATTGACACAGTAGACGTTGCAAAAGCGGCCGCGATTAAACTCACGACCCACATACGAGACAAAATAGACATGTGCTCCAGGGAGGTCGAAATTCGCCCTAACGAGCGTTGGGAGCTCCCTGAAGACTTGAAAGATCTTATCACGCGGAAAAACGCCGCCACACGAGCTCATGACGCTTTTCCGTCACCAGAAAACCGGAGGAAACTCTGGGCCCTTCAGAGGGACGTCAAAGCCCGTTTTAGCGAATTCCGTGATGATAATTACGGTACTCGCCTAGGGGAAATCAAGCTATCGCACACAGTGTTTTGGACGATGCCGAGATCCCTCAAAGGCGAACGAGCCGCGACCATGCCTCCTTTGTTACGCCCGAATCTCCCGCCCGCAACAGACGACTTGGATAAGGCCGAGTGCTTAGCCGATAGTTTAGAATCACAATGCTCACCGAGCAACCAAGCGATAGACCAGGAACACCTCTTAAAGGTCGACACGTTAGTAGATAAGTACAGCTCTGTGCCACCAACGGACGAACCGTTGTCACCGACATCAGTCGAGGAGATCGAATCGATAGTCAAAAAATCGCCCGGTGCGGACCGGATCAATAACAAAGCTATTAAGCGCCTCCCGCAACAACTAATAGCACTTCTCGTGCTAATATTCAACGCCCTTCTGGCAGGATGCTCCTTTCCAGACCACTGGAAAGAAGCCATAGTTATAAGAATCCCTAAACCAGGGAAACCCAGGAATCAACCCACAAGCTATCGACCCATTAGCCTCCTCAACACTCTCGGAAAGGTCTACGAGAGAGTAATCCTCGCAAGAATCAAAGCCCACGTAGAGGCCAAACAGATTCAGATTAAAGAGCAGTTCGGTTTTAGAGCTGAGCACTCGTGCGTCAATCAGGTCCACCGTCTAACGGAATACATACTCAAGGATTTCGCCATCGGTAGAACCACCTCGACGGGTGCCCTATTCTTCGATGTAGCGAAAGCATTCGACAAAGTCTGGCACAATGGTTTATTATATAAACTATACACTCTAGGATTGCCAGACAGACTCGTTCTCATCATACGAGAGTACTTGACGAATCGTACTTTCCGCTACAGAGTTGAAGGCACCTTGTCATCACCTCGCCCCATCAGGGCAGGAGTCCCTCAAGGCTCCGCACTATCCCCGATACTCTATTCGTTATTCACAAATGATATTCCAAACTCAACCCAAAGGGTTAACTTAGCCCTCTTCGCGGACGATACCGCCTTATATACAACCACGCCTTCGACGGCAGTCATGACAAAGCGTCTCCAATCCGCAGCCAACGCACTGGGCGATTGGTTCCGGAAGTGGAGAATCGAAGTTAATCCGGATAAAAGTATAGCAGTACACTTCACCCGCAATCCTACATATATTAGGAATCATATGGTCAACCCGGGAAACATAACCCTGTTCGACCAACCTATCCCGTGGAAATCCGAAGTAAAATACTTAGGAGTAACACTCGATAGGAGACTCAATTTCCAGTCCCACATCAAAAGAGTACGTAACAGGGCAGCGTTCGTACTAGGAAGACTGTATGTGATGTGGGAGGAGTAAAATGTCCCTTAGAAATAAGACGACATTGTACAAAACCTTCATACGTCCCATAATGACCTATGCGAGCCCTGTCTTTGCCCACTACTCACCGTGTCAAATCAGACGTCTGCAGATGATTCAAAATCGCTTTCTTCGTATCGCTACCAACTCGCCATGGTACGTACGTAACGTAGACCTACATAAGGACTTCAAAATCGATTCGATCGTCAAGTATCTCAAGATGCTCTCTACGGCGTATTTTGAGAGAGCTAAACGACACGGCAATCCGCTGATAGCGCAGGCCTGCTCATATACCTCCCTCAGAGGTAACCTCCCGCACAGACTCAGGCGTCCAATGCACGTCCTAGAAGACAAAGACGACAGCATAACTGTCGCAAACGCTCCCTTCGTAGGTAAAACACTACACACGACACACATACACCGTTTCCGCCGGCGGAAACGAGGTCCCAGACTTGCGACATCATGAAATCGGTCGGTGCTTTGTACAGAAGCGCTTCCCTCCCCTCCGACTACGTCCTGAGCCGAGACATCCTCAGGATGGACGTCATGTAGAGCCCGAAACGGCTCGAAATTCAAGGCGGAGTCCAGTACTCGCCCCAACGCCCGGTGACGCTGTAAAGGCCAATAGGGCCAACAGCACACATTCATTCAGGAAAAAAAAATTAATAAATCATCATTCTCGTTCCGACCTCCGTCCCGCACGGATGTCTCTACCGACGAAGCCCGACACAAGAATTCTCAATAAAGCCGACCCGCACAACAGGTGCGACTACCTGTGCGCCCTTTGTGTGCGCCGACCATTTGTGAGCACCGACCATTTGTTTCGAAGGGTCGCCTCGCCCGCTGAGACGTGCTTTTTTACATATAAATATGTTATTTTTATTTAATCGTTCTCCTGTTTACAATTTCCTAATGATAATATTATTTAAAGTTTTTCATCAATTTATAATATTATTAGATTGCGAGTCAAGAGGTGAACATAGAAATATATCTGGCAACCATTCTTTATTAATAATTAAATTGAGTGTTTTAGATTTCAACATCTGAGGACAATGCTAATCCAGTACTATATAAAGATACTGAAGTACAATTGATAACGGGAACAAAAACAAACAATTGTAACGTAACTTTGATGTACGTTACATGGATGCATTATTTTAAAATAAATACGACAAAATTATTAAAATTATTACCTAAAAACATTAGTTGTCATGTGTCAATTGACTTTGACAGGTGCAACTAAAATTATGTTTATTCAACATCTGAAAAAATACCGCTAAATTTGACGTCTCGTCATAATATAAATTTTTATCGAACTTACATATTTTAATTTATTATCTTTGAGATGCTCTTTGACATTTGTCTAAGACTTCACTTTCCTTCCGGTCATTGGGTCGTTATGGTGACCTAAATTAGTTTTTGCAGTTTTTGTAACATTTATTTTTTGTAAACTCATAATATTGGTTAAAAGTGCTGTTTTCATAAACAATATTCCACATTTTGGTTAAATTAATTATATTTGATGCTGGTACACCTCGTGGGAATAAAATTCGAATTGGATTCTTAGTTTACCCTTGGAAGATTTATTTCAAGATGTCTTCACGATATTCTTTGGAAAGAGGTTTAAACTTTAATTAAGTAAGTTAAAGAACTAGACTATGGTATGCAATTTCTACATATTACTTTCGCTGATGTAGTGTATCCGCGTGTGATTTATATAAACTGTAACTTGATATTTTATTTGAAAAAGTTGGCAATCAAAGGATTCAAAAAATATTTAAATATTGAAATTTTGTATTTAGATTAGAAAATTAAACTTTAGTAATATTTATATTTATAACATTACTTTGTATCCATTTAGATAACAAATTATTGTTTTGTTAAACTTACACAACTTGACAAGGCGTATAAACGCACGCAAAGCCCCGGGGGACGACGGCGTCACAAGCGTCGCCCTCGGCCACCTACCACCACGCAGTATAGCCGCAATCACGCGGCTTTTCAACGGAATACTGCGCACGGGACACTTCCCATCTGCGTGAAAACAAGGCCGAGTCATACTGTTGCCTAAGACGTCGAAGAGTCCTTCCACTGAGACTTCGTAACCGAGAAAATTAATTGGTTAATCCAGCAGTACCTCACGACCCTGGAAAGAGAGGAGAACGTATCATAATTCTCCTACGGATCCCTCCCAGCGGGAAGAAGTCTGAAGGTGGCCATTAGAGGCCTACCGTTCAACACCACCGCCGAGAAAGTTGAAGAGGAACTGCGACTAATAAGGTTTGAACCAGAAGTGGTTAACAAATTACAGCGAGGAAAGGCCGTTACGGGTGTATTTATTTCGCTCAACTTCGAATCGCAAATCAAATCGCTTCCTTCGTATCGCTACCAACTCGCCATGGTACGTAATATCGACCTACACAAGGATTTCAAAATCGATTCGATCGCCAAACACCTCAAGATTAATAAATAGAATTAACTTTTGTTTTTTTTAAACATAATATACATGTTTAGTCACTATCTTTATGACATGCAAATATTTTAACTTAATTTATACATTAAAATTATTTTAGCTTAATTACAAGAAATTTCATTACATAATAAATAAATGTCACTTATTTAAAAAAGGAGTTATTTTACCACGTAAAAACATTTATCAACCAACCAGTCATGTAATTTTTTTCTTAAATCTTAAATAAGGCAGACCCTTAATGTCAGATGGCAACTTATTATAAACGTGTAACGTTAAATGATACAATATTCTGATTAATCTCAAAGTAATTGTTTTTGAATTTAATAATTCTAGTTATTCTTCTTAAGGCAAATACAAATTTATTAATTTTATTGAATAAATTATTAATATTGCGGCTCCAAGGACAAAATTCATCTAAATGCATACCTAAAAAGGATATTGCAGATACCTGTATTATATTTTCATTAGCACATGTCACATTATATTTATGTCATTTTTTATTTCTTAATATCATAAATTTAGTCTTTTTCAAATTTAAGCATAAATTATTACTACTTAGCCACTCTTGGACTTCATTAATAGTTTGATTTATTTCATGGAAATTGTTAGCATTTTTGACACAAGGCACAATATGAATTATGAAGTGTAGTTGCTATTCTCTTCGTGGTGTCTGTGCTTTAAGCTTGGCAATGCAAATCGTAGGCGAGCGGCTTCTAAACTGTACACTTGTGTATGAATAGTGTACACAGTGAACACTTAATTCGCATCCTACAACAAGTCGTCGAAAGTATTTAACAGCTGGAAAGATTGCTAACAATTCACGAACGAATATATTCACGGCGTTGTTTAGCGCTCATTGCTTTTGAAAAATATGCGAGAGGTTTCCATTTATTATTAACTTTTTGTTGTATTACGGCGCTGAGACTATGATCAGAAGCGTCGACCATGATACTAAGATGACTACCGCAAATTGGATGCGTTAGAGTTCTAGCTCTTAAAATGCTTTGGCGGCAATTTTCGAACGCTGCGTCGGCTTGCAGTGTCCACTCGATAGTAGTTTTATCGTTCTGTTTTCGATTGTGTAAGTACTTGTTGAGATTTTGTTGAAGTTCAGCTGGATATGGCAAACAGTCTCGATAGAAATTGAGCATGTCGAGGAATCGGCGTAATTCGACGATGGTTTCGGCTTCGGATATTTAGATATCGCTTCGATGCGGGCTTGAGTAGGTTTTATTCCTTCCACTGAGACTTCGTAACCGAGAAAATTAATTGATTAATCCAGCAGTACCTCACGACCCTGGAAAGAGAGGAAAACGTATCATAATTCTCCTACGGATCCCTCCCAGCGGGAAGAAGTCTGAAGGTGGCCATTAGAGGCCTACCGTTTAACACCACTGCCGAGAAAGTTGAAGAAGAACTGCGACTATTAAGGTTTGAACCAGAAGTGGTTATACAAATTACAGCGAGGAAAGGCCGTTACGGGTGTATTTATTTCGCCCAACTTAAGACCCCCAAATTCGAGCAAACCCGAAGTAACAGATCTACTTTGTACGACAGGCGTAAAAACTAAGGCCTAGATGGACAAAAAAGGTCCAGCACAATGTCACAGAAGTCAACAATTCAGACACTCGTCGCACTGCTACTAATGCAAATTGGGTACGCTTGCTCATTTACTCTATTAAATATATCCAACGGCGTGGGTAGATGCCGGGGTATTTAAGCAACAGAATCGTAGATTGGAATAAATTTTACTTCATGCCATTTAAGTCACTATAAAATGTGTGTGCCATAAAGGATTAATAAATAAAATAAATAAATAAAATATATTAAGTCAAATTACAGGGATTAACAGTTAATTCACTGGTGATTATTAAAAGAATAATCATCAATCTAAAAATAAAAAAACCCTTAACCTTACTTTTTACTAACCAGAATGACATTTCATGCTTCTTACTTTAAAATCATAGACTTCCAAACTTTCATTTATTCTTTCCTTATACATTAGCACGAGCGAAGCCGCAGCCTACAGCTAGTACACAAAAATAAGAGAATATCTTCGGTACAGAAACTGCATTATCTTAAGTGCAATTTGTGTAGAGAAGAGTTAAATCTGCTGAGCAATTTTTCAACGATGCCAATTAGGAGGAAGCATGGAAGCACTTAGATCGGCGTTACAATGACAAGCGTTATAATTAATTACAATGCTGTTACGTGGTTTTTATTTAGGCCACAAAGGAAATTCAACTTTTTTTTTTCTTTTCGAGTCAGCCAATGCAATTAGGAGCTTGAAATGAGACCTGGAAAGCATTGTCGTTTACTTAGTTGTTTCGAAATTGGACACGGAATCTATCAAACAATGGGAGCAGCATTTAAATACAAATAATAAACATACAATAAATGGAAAAATATAGGTCAACACGAAACAAAAAGATTTTCTATGTTATACTTCTCTTTGTCAATACCAAAATTCTATGCGTGGGGTTACATGGAATGTATATCAGGACATGAAAGGAAAGCACCTGATGGAGTACGCGCTACAATTAAACAAGCAGCATCTCAGAATGGTTCTTCAGAAAAGCCTCAGGTATTGTCTAACATGGTAATCAAGGCGACTGACAATATTTTAAAAGATCGCAACATTGTGGTAGTAACAGAAAATGAAGAAAATAAAAAAGGTGTAGAAAATAAATAAATCATATGGAGGAACTAGGACCACTAAATAACAAAAATACTTAGGAAAATTTGAAGAATATTTCAAGTTTATGGGACGACGTCGATTCTGATTTCGAGCTGAACATTTTTTGAATAGAATATTTTTTTTACATTTATTTTTAATCATTTATTGCATTATTTGTTTCACCAAAAGTTACAGCTAATAATAAAAATATTTAGTATAGTAGTCGGTGCACAGAACGCAACTCGGAGGGAGTTGTGTTCTGTGCAAAACCGAGGGTCACCCTGCGAATTATCGCGGGTGTCCCAAGGCGCCGCGCAAACGCAACCCTAAGGGCAAGAAGCGGTCTAGAAGGGCCACCTCACGGCCGGGTAGAGCACCTCAGGCGCCCACCGAAGCCCCTCAGGCACCCACTCAAGCCCCTCAGGCACCCATACGAGCCCCTCAGGTACCCACGCGTCATCCTTAGGGTGCCTGAAGCGCTTGGTCTGCCCATGGTCCGTAAGACCACATAGGCACCGCCTCGTCACCTTGTGCCTCGCGGAAACTACAATCGGCAGCCGCGTTCGCAGAAACAGGACACGGCGAACCTACAACAATTTGCCACGTTTTGCGGCAAAATTTACCTAGACGGCATCCAACAATTCTTGGATGAATATTCGACGACGCAGACAGACGCAGGCAACTTCATATGCCTGCTGGTCAAATACGCAGCCCTGTTCACTCAGTTGAACGCATTTACTAAGCTCAATGGCCAGCGCTAGAATTAAGCCTCGTACTCTGAGCTTAATAAAATTCAACGCAAACGGTCTTATCCAACAAATTGATCTAGTCCGCGATTTCTTACGCAACCATCCCGTCGATGTCATGCTAGTGCAGAAGACATTTCTCAAACCCAGCGCGCGCAATCCGGACGTCGCGAATTACCGCATCGTCCGAAAAGATCGTATCTCCGCTAAAGGGGGTACGGTTATTTACTATAAAAGGTCACTGAACTGCCTGTCACTCGAACCTCCCCCGCTAACCAACATCGAAGCGTCAAGCTGTCAAATAAGTAAAGTAATGATGGGCTACCAGCTCGTTACCCTAGCCTCTGTTGACCTCTCACCGACTAAACAGCTTCTAGAAACTGACCTTAAGTCACTTCTATCAATGGGTAGCGCGGTCATTTTGGCTGGCGACCTCAACAGTAAACATCTCAACTGGAATTCACTCCAAACAAATGAGGTAAAACATTAGATAGTTTGTCTCACCATATGTCACAAAATTTTGCCGTCATTGCTCCTAAGACATCCAATCGGTTCCCACTCTCGGAGAACCGCAGAGATAGACCAGACGTACTCGACGTAGTGATCTTGAAAGGCGTGACTCTACAGTTACGCTCAATCGAGGCACTATCCGAATTAAACTCAGACCACCGCCCAGTCTTAGTAGAACTAGTGCCAGATGACCCACTTAACTGTCCAACCAAAACTACCATCGACTGGCATAAATTCACACAACAAGTCCAGTTCTTAGAATCACAGTCCCTAAAAGACATTCCTGACAGAATCGACTCAGTAGACGTTGCAAAAGCGACCGCGATTAAACTCACGACTCACATACGCGACAAAATAGACATGTGCTCTAACGAGCGATAGGAGCTCCCTGAAGCCCTGAAAGACCTTATCATGCGGAAAAACGCCGCCACACGAGCTCATAACGCTTTTTCGTCGCAAGACACACAAGGCCCTTCAGAGGGACGTATTTAATGATTTCTTTCTATATACTAATAACTACGTTACTCGCCTAGGGGAAATCAAGCCATCGCACACATCTTCGATGCCAAGATCCCTCAAAGGCGAATCAGTCGGGACAACGCCTCTTTTGTTACGCCCGAATCTCTCGCCCGCAGCAGCCGACTCCGACAGCTTCGAATCACGATGCTCACCGAGACACAAACCGGTAGAGCCAGAAAACCTCTTAAAAATCGACACGGTAAAAGACAATATCAGCTCTGTGCCACCAACGGACGAACCGTTATTACCGACATCAGTCGAGGAAATCGAATCGGTTGTAAAAGCATTACTAGTCAAAAAATCGTCCGGTGCGGACCGGATTACTAACAAATCCATTAAGCGCCCCCCGCAACAGCTTATCGCACTTCTAATGCTTATATTCAACGCCCTTCTAGCAAGATGCTCCTTTCCGGACTATTGGAAAGAAGCCATAGTAGTAGGAATCCCTAAACTAGGGAAACCCAGGAATTAAGAGCCCACGAGCTATCAACCCATTAGCTTCCTCAACACTCTCGGAAAGGTCTTCGAGAGAGTCACCTTAACAAGAAAGCCCACGTAGAGACCAAACAGATTCAGATCAACGAGCATTTCGGTTTTAGAGCTGAGCACCGTGCGTCAATCAGGTCCACCGTCTAACGGAAGACATACTCAAGGATTTCGCCATCGGTAGAACCACCTCGACGGGTGCCCTATTCTTCGATGTAGCGAAAGCATTCGACAAAGTCTGGCACAATGGTTTATTATATAAACTATACACTCTAGGATTGCCAGACAGACTCGTTCTCATCATACGAGACTACTTGACGAATCGTACTTTCCGCTACAGAGTCGAAGGTACAATGTCATCACCTCGCCCCATCAGGGCAGGAGTCCCTCAAGGCTCCGCACTATCCCCGATACTCTATTCGTTATTCACGAATGACATTCCAAACTCAACCCAAAGGGTTAACTTAGCCCTCTTCGCGGACGATACCGCCTTATATACAACCACGCCTTCGACGGCAGTCATGACAAAGCGTCTCCAATCCGCAGCCAACGCACTAGGCGATTGGTTCCGGAAGTGGAGAATCGAAGTTAATCCGGATAAAAGTATAGCAGTACACTTCACCCGCAATCCTACATATATTAGGAATCATATGGTCAACCAGGGAAACATAACCCTGTTCGACCAACCTATCCCGTGGAAATCCGAAGTAAAATACTTAGGAGTAACACTCGATAGGAGACTCAATTTGCAGTCCCACATCAAAAGAGTACGTAACAGGGCAGCGTTCGTACTAGGAAGACTATATGTGATGTGGGAGGAGTAAAATGTCCCTTAGAAATAAGACGACATTGTACAAAACCTTCATACGTCCCATAATGACCTACGCGAGCCCTGTCTTTGCCCACTATTCACCGTATCAAATCAGACGTCTGCAGATGATTCAAAATCGCTTTCTTCGTATCGCTACCAACTCGCCATGGTACGTACGTAACGTAGACCAATCTCAAGATGCTCTCTACGGCGTATTTTGAGAGAGCTAAACGACACGGCAATCCGCTGATAGCGCAGGCCTGCTCATATACCTCCCTCAGAGGTAACCTCCCGCACAGACTCAGGCGTCCAATGCACGTCCTAGAAGACAAAGACGACAGCATAACTGTCGCAAACGCTCCCTTCGTAGGGAAAACACTACACACGACACACATACACCGTTTCCGCCGGCGGAAACGAGGTCCCAGACTTGCGACATCACGAAATCGGTCGTGATCTAGTATGGTGCTTTGTACAGAAGCGCTTCCCTCCCCTCCGACTACGTCCTGAGCCGAGGTGCGATCTCGTAGGAGACATCCTCAGGATGGACGTCATGTAGAGCCCAAAACGGCTCGAAATTCAAGACGGAGTCCGGTACTCGCCCCAACGCCCGGTGACGCTGTAAAGGCCAATAGGGCCAACAGCACACATTCATTCAGGAAAAAAAAATAATTAATAAATCATCATTCTCGTTCCGACCTCCGTCCTGCACGGATGTCTCTACCGACGAAGCCCGACACAAGAATTCTCAATAAAGCCGACCCGCACAACAGGTGCGACTACCTGCGCGCCCTTTGTGTGCGCCGACCCTTTGTGAGCACCGACCATTTGTTTCGAAGGATCGCCTCGCCAAGCGTCAAGCTGTCAAATAAGTAAAGTAATGATGGGCTACCAGCTCGTTATCCTAGCCTCTGTTGACCTCTCACCGACTAAACAGCTCCTAGAAACTGACCTTAAGTCACTTCTATCAATGGGTAGCGCGGTCATTTTAGCCGGCGACCTAAACAGTAAACACCCCAACTGGAATTCACTCCAAACAAATGCTAGAGGTAAAACATTAGATCGTTTGTCTCACCATATGTCGCACAATTTTGTCGTCATTGCTCCTACGACACCCACTCGGTTCCCACTCTCGGAGAACCGCAGAGATAAACCAGACGTACTCGACATAGTGATATTGAAAGGCGTGACCTTGCAGTTACGCTCAATCGAGGCACTATCCGTGTTTGACTCAGATCACCGCCCAGTCTTAGTGGAGCTAGGGCTAGATGATCCACTTAACCGTCCAACTAAAACCATCATCGACTGACATAAATTCTCACAACAAGTCCAGTCCTTAGATTCACAGTCTCTAAAAGATATCCCAGACAGAATTGACACAGTAGACGTTGCAAAAGCGGCCGCGATTAAACTCACGACCCACATACGCGACAAACTAGACATGTGCTCCAGGGAGGTCGAAATTCGCCCTAACGAGCGTTGGGAGCTCCCTGAAGACTTGAAAGATCTTATCACGCGGAAAAACGCCGCCACACGAGCTCATGACGCTTTTCCGTCACCAGAAAACCGGAGGAAACTCTGGGCCCTTCAGAGGGACGTCAAAGCCCGTTTTAGCGAATTCCGTGATGATAATTAAGGTACTCGCCTAGGGGAAATCAAGCCATCGCACACAGCGTTTTGGACGATGCCGAGATCCCTCAAAGGCGAACGAGCCTTCTCAATAAAGCCGACCCGCACAACAGGTGCGACTACCTGTGCGCCCTTTGTGTGCGCCGACCATTTGTGAGCACCGACCATTTGTTTCGAAGGGTCGCCTCGCCCGCTGAGACCGCGTAAACCGTTTTTCTACGAACTGTTAAACGAATTCTACGAAACTCTTAAGTGAAAGTGAAGTGTAGTGCACTCCGCGAATTCCGAGTTAAGTCCTGCCAACCGACACCTGTAAAGTATAAGTACACACTCTCCTTTGGGAGTAGGTATTCACTTCTGCCACCCACGGGCAGATTTCACTAGGGATTACACCGTAGGCACACACCTCCCTGCCATAAAGGCAGAATTTCATTTTCAATGGCCACCATGACTACCCCTCATCCACTGGAGGGTCTCTTCAAGTACCTCCAAGCCAACTTTCTGGACATTCTTGCCGGATACGTCAAGGCAAGCGTCCCAGTGGTCCATTTGGACCAACCCGCCTCTCCGGAGTGCCCTCGACCAACGTCTCCCACTCCATCTGCCTTCTCAGAGATGGAGGTAGTATCTAACTCAGAGGATGACGGTTTAGAACCCGTCAAAAGATCTAAAAGATCTGCCAATCGTAAGGCAGCCCTGCGCAAGGCATCCCCTCCTCCCAAGAGGCCGCAGAAAGCGAGAAGCATATCTCGCTCCCCTCTGCGGCCTTCTACCTCAGCTAAGCTGACACCCGCAACGGGCGTAGCTCTGAGCCAGCCGACCCAGGGTCCGGCTGGGCAGCCAGCAGCCAACTCAACGGTTAGCGACGGACAAACGAGTCTCACAAAGCGTCCCCCTCCAATTTTCATTCAGGACAAAAAATTCTGGGAGAACCTCTCTCGGATCATTACCGAGATGAGGATTCACTACACAAACGCACGTAATACCGCTCAAGGTATTAAAGTGCAATTGACTACATCGGACGACCATAGGCGTCTGACGACAATGTTAAGGGCCAAGAATATTGGCTACCATACATACGCACTTGAGGAGGAAAGACAACTCCGAGTTGTCGTACGAGGTCTTCCTAAGGAACTCAGTAATGAGTTCATTTATGAGGACCTGAAATCGCAGGGCCTACCTGTGCGCGAAGTACATCGTATGTACAACGCGCAGTCCAAGAAGGCCTACGCCCTCGCCTTAGTCATACTCGACCTCTCTCCAGAGGGTAAAAAAATATTTAACCTCCGATCCATTGGACGCTTATCAGGAGTGTCCGTGGAGGTCCCTCGCAACCGAGACGCCCCGGGACAGTGTCACCGCTGTCAATTATACGAGCACTCGGCTCGAAATTGTCACGCCCGCCCCAGGTGCGTTAAGTGCCTCGGGGACCACGGCACGAGCGATTGCCCTCGTAAAGAGAGGGTCGCAGAAGTACCGCCCGCGTGCGTACTCTGTCAAACACAGGGCCACCCGGCCAACTACCGTGGATGCTCGAAAGCACCACGGCGTCAAATAAGGCGAGGTAAACCCAAGCCAAAGGGGCCCGTACGCCCTCAGCGAAAACACCAGCTGCTCCATCGACAGTCCCAATCGCGGCACAACCCCCTAAGGGTAATACCTGGGACAAGCCACTTTCAATGGTGCAGAAGCCTGCACCCCCAACTGCGCCGGCTCCTAAGCCGCCGCAGGCCCCTAGGGTCCCTACCCCCGCTTCCACTGTACGTAAGGACAGCATCGCGGATGACCTTTAGCTAGTTTGTGACTTCGTCGGGGCATTCAACCCGAACGAATTACGAGTACTTGCAGGAAAGTTAAGGGCTGCTAACAACAGCCCGCATGCTAGACTGCAAGCAACCGTCGAACACGCCGGCCTCATTGACGCCATATGGCGTTACACAGTTCCCTCTCATCTAGTCTATTAAATGGCAGTCCCAGTAGGTAGGTACAAACCCCGCTCGATAAATATTGCTTCGTTTAATGCAAACGGCCTAAAGAAGCAAATGCAACTTGTTCGCGACTTTGTTACCGCGCATCAAACTGACTTCCTGCTTGTTCAGGAAACCTTTCTAAAACCAAGCATACGCGATCCTAAAATCGCCAATTACAACACCGTACGCAACGATAGAGTCAGTGCCCTCGGGGGCACATTAATATACTATAGGAGATCGCTTCATTGCACTCCTATGGATCCACCGCCGCTTAGAAACATCGAGGCGTCTGTATGTCGGGTGAGTATGACCGGTCATCAACCGATCATACTCGCATCGGTTTATTTATCCCCGACAAAAACATTACTCGAAAGCGATATTAGATCGTTACTTTCGATGGGTAGCTCGGTCATTCTGGCCGGCGATCTTAACTGCAAACACTCTAGATGGAACTCCGTTCGGACTAACCGCAACGGTACCATCCTTGATAGTTTAACAGCTCTATCGAGCTTTAATTTTGAAATAATTGCTCCCACAACACCGACCCGTTTTCCCTTCTATAATAGCCACGATCGCGATAGGGCCGATATGTTAGATATTGCTATTTTAAACGATGTAACACTACAGTTACGTTCAATAGAAGCCATAGCTGAGTTAGACTCGGACCACAGACCGGTAGTCATACGGCTAGGACCCGAGCCTACGCTAACCCAGCAAACTAAAACAATCATTGATTGGAAAAAGCTCGAAGAGCAACTTCAATCAATCGATTCGCCTGCTTTAGAAGCAATACCCGACATTATGGACACAGTCGATGCAGCGAAAGCGGCCACATCACAGGTCACTGACTTTATTCGCGACGCGATAAATAATAGCTCTAGAGAAATTCCAGTGCAACCAGACGGCCGCTGGGAACTCCCTAGCGATATAAGAGACCTCATTACTCGTAAGAACTCAGCTAATAGAGCTCACGATTCATGTCCTTCCAACGAAAATAAAAAACGACTCTGGGATCTGCAAAGAAAGGTTAGAGCCCGAATTGCAGATCACAGTGACGAGCGCTGAGGGAAAAAGCTAAGCGAGCTGTCACCGTCTCACCTAGCTTACTGGCCCCTAGCTAGAACATTAAAAAACGACACGATATCTGCTCTACCACCATTGATTCGTTCCGATCGAACAGTTGCATTTGACGATAACAAAAAGGCCGAGTGCTTAGCGGACAATATCGAGAGCCAGTGCTCTCCCAGTCAGTCTACACTCGTGTGACCCCGAGCACCTTGCGAAAGTTTACTCGACGGTCATACAATTAATTTCACTTCCCCCCGTTAGCGAACCACTCACCCCAACCACGATAGATGAGGTCGAAAAGATAGTACATGATATACATGCTAAAAAGTCGCCCGGCCCCGACCGTATTTCTAATAAAATAATCTAATACTTACCCGCTCAGATTCTTTGCTTATTAGTAGCAATATTCAACGCCCTTATGGCAGGCCGCTCCTTCCCAGACTAGTGGAAAGAGGCTACCATTATCGGTATATATAAGCCCGGTAAGCCTAGAAATCTATCCACTAGTTACCGTCCTATTAGTCTTATTAACTCGTAACGTAACGTAACGTAAGATTTACGAAAGATTAATATTAGCCCGACTAAAAACAATTATAGAAGCTAATAACCTTCTTGTTAATGAGCAATTCGGCTTTAGAGCCGGACACTCGGCCACACATGCAGTGCACCGCGTCACGGAGCACATCTTAGCAGGCCTAGCTCGACCTAAGAGGCCGCGATACACAGGAGCCCTTTTCTTCGATGTTGCGAAAGCCTTCGATAAAGTCTGGCATAATGGACTTATATATAAGTTACATATGCTAGCCATTCCCGTTAGTCTTGTACGTATCGTACACGACTATCTATCGAACCGTACATTCCGGTATAACGTAGAAGGCACTCTGTCCTCTGCTCGCCCCTTACGAGCCGGAATCCCTCAAGGATCCGTACTATCACCCACACTCTACTCCTTATACACATCGGACATCCCGAAGTGTAAAAGTACAGAGCTAGCCCTATTCGCGGACGATACCGCTATATATACTTCTTCTAGATCAGCTAGAATCATTACGCTCGAATTCCACGATATTCTACTGTTCTACAAGAAGAAGTTTTATTTTACTACTACGACATTAACCTCCTAAAATATTTTATTTAAAATTGTAAACATTTCTCATGTAAGTGAACCAGCGTGCTGGTATAAACTTCAAACCTTGTTCTCACAGTGAGAGGTCTTAGCCCAGCAGTGGGATATTCACAGGCTATTGTCACATAAGCAAGATATCATCGACTAGGTTTTCATAGGTACATTAATAACTACCAATTAAAAGGCAAAACTAAAAAATGGTTAAAACAACTTAATGACGAAGATGTTGAGAAACTGTTAACTACCTCATAAATGAACATCCACATCACTCAATTATAGCACACACACACACACACAACATGTACGCCCGCACGCACGCACGCACACACATTTACACACTCACGCACACACGGTTTGGATTAACTTAACTTACAATAATTAGTAATAAGACCCTTTGTAATACTTTTTAATAATTTAATGGGAAGGAACTAACTTCTGACGCACGGGTAACACCAGTTCAGGAGTCGGGGATGTATTGGATAACAATAAAGTATTATTATTATCATTACTCTTAAACAATAACAACAAACAGCAACCTTAAAAAACAAATATTAGGTAACTCTTACTCACAGACATGACAGGTGTGAGGACTAACTCCTCCATCACCGACTGCATACTGCTCATCATCATATTCAGCCCACATTTATCCACTGCTGGACATAGGCCGCCTCACGGGCGCGCCAATTCTCCCGGTCCTTACTGCTACTGAAATGTAAATAAAAAACAAATGAAAACACGAATATTTATTAAAAAAATGACATTTATTTAACTTTTTTAATAAGTCTACAAGTACAGTCTACAGTCGTAGTTATTTTTTGTACAATGTAAAACTGTATAGTTTAGGGTGCGGGTATTTTTTTGTACTCGTGGTAGGGCTTTGTGCAAGCTCGTCTGGGTAGGTACCACCCACTCATCAGATATTCTACCGCAAAACAGCAGTACTTGATATTGTTGTGTTCCGGTTTAAAGGGAATGTGAGCCAGTGTAATTACAGCCACGAGGGACATAAAATCTTAGTTCCCAAAGTTCTTTGTTGCGCGTGTGACTACTTACCATCAGGTGGCCCATATGCTCGTCCGCCTTCCTATTCAATAATAATAAAAAAAAAGTATTCAAGTTGATATATTTTTTTACTGGTTTATGTAAAAAATACTTATCAGATACAACAGGATTAAAACTAAGGTTTGTAATAAATAATAATGTAATATAAAAGTTTGTAACTGATTGTCTTCTTATAATAAATACAATAAAATATATTGAGACATAATAGATCTTATTGTAATGAACAGATATTACGCGTCAATATAACAAATACCGTAGCAACCCGTGAATGTCCCACTGCTGGGCTAAAGGCCTCCTCTCCCTTTTTTGAGAAGGTTTGGAGCTTATTCCACCACGCCGCTCCAGTGCGTGTTGGTGGAGTACACATATGGCAGAATTTCAGTGAAATTAGACACATGCAGGTTTCCTCACGATGTTTTCCGTATGGACGAGATTTATTATAAACACAAATTAACCACAAGAAAATTCAGTGGTGCTTGCCCGGGTTTGAACACACGATCATCGGTTAAGATTCACGCGTTCTTACCACTGAGCCATCTCGGCTTAACAAATATTGTCCAAATATATAAATGATAGTATTATCTGCATATCCCAACTTCATAAGAAATTACAAATATAATTTTAAAACTAAATAACAATAACGCTCCTACGTTCAGAAATTTGAATTGCAGTACAAGTCGGTTGTACAATTGTATACAATACTTACTAGATGCTTATTCTCGTGCAACACTTGCAGCTTGCTGTGAAGATGAGAAATACTCTCATTTATTGCTGAAATGGATATATCATCATTTGGTTAATTAAAAATTTAAAATATAATCATTTCAATGTAAATATATTGAATGTAAAAAAATGAGACGGTAAACAGTTTATGTCATTACTTATGATGTGTCCTCCAGACGGATTTCAGCCACGGCGTCCAATTTCAAGAGAGATTAGCAAACTACGCAGAAGATATTATAGTGCACAAGTGTGTGCGCGAACAAAGGTTCAATCTATTCCCTAACTCTCATAATCCGATGGGACGGCAATCCGACACGACCGGAAACAGTTCAGGCGTAGGACCAACGGCTTTACGTGCTTTCTGAGGCACGGGAGTAAATACACTTCCAACTTTCAGACTCCGGCTGCTACTGAGAATTTTCTGACAGAAAAACCCAATAACTTTTTATTGGCCTGACCTGGAAATTGAACCCAGGACCTCCGGGTCTACGCCCTTACATCAAGCTACTAGACTAACAAGGCAGTCAATATTTATGATGTATTCTATATGACTGTGTCTAAGCACTAAGTTTGTATTACAATAAAAGTTAATGGACAATCAATCTCCTGAATGTTCAGAACTTATTCCAGCACGCTGTTCCAATGCGGGTTGGTGGATACACACTTATTTATTTGTAGAATATTTATTTATAGAATAGAATAGGAAGGCGGACGAGCATATGGGCCACCTGATGGTAAGTGGTCACCAATACCCATAGACATTGGCATTGTAAGAAACGCCAACCATCGCCTACATCGCCAATGCGCCACCAACCTTGGGAACTAAGATGTTATGTCCCTTGTGCCTGTAATTACACTGGCTCACTCACCCTTCAAACCGGAACACAACAATATCAAGTACTGCTGTTTTGCGATGTTGCAGATTTTCATCTAATATATGTAGATTTCCTTGTTATGTTTTCCCTAACCAACAAGCGCAAGACAAGCCATATGCACAAATTAATCACATGATAATACAGTTGCTTGCCTGGTTTTACTTATATATTTCTTATGTTCTTTATCTTGGCTCTTATATACAGTGGATTACAAAAATTGCAGAATCGCAATTCAAGTTCTTTAGCTTCAGTTATTAACTCTTGATAACACTCAACGGATTTAAATTAAATAACAACTAAATGAAGATGTAGACTAGAATGTAGAATTAGAATGATTGTGTGAATTTACTATAGGAGAATATGAAGGTGATATTTAATTGTTCCAATCCAATTATTAACATTTGTAATTTTAACCTTTGAAGATTACCCAAAACACATACAGACAGACATACATACACACATAGATAAATACATACATTTATACAAAATTTAACACATTATTTGTTTAGCTTATTATTGAATATATATAAAGTAAAATAAATAAGATATACTCACACATTAGAAGACAAAATCAGTCAGGGCTATGTGGGCACATCTCTTGATGGCTGTTGTGATGTGTTGTCTGCAAAGCAAGCTGTATATCCTGAAAGTAAAATTATTCACAGTTATTATTAAAATATACATAAAATTGTAAACTTGTAAATACTTTTTAACTCTTATTTTTTATTTAAAATAGCTGGGCAGACTAAATGTTATGTAAATAATGAGTAATCAACACCGACCATACACAATTTAAGAAATATCAACTGTCCCTAACATTGTCAATGCACCACAAATCTTGGGAACCAAAGTGCTATGTCATGTGCCTGTAGTTGAACTTATAATCAAAAAAAAATTACATTAAAACATCTGAGTATATGATTGAACAAATTTCGATATTATTAATGAACATAATATTCTTATAAGATTACTGGTTAAAAACTTGAGGTGATTTAATTAATTTAATTACCTGTACTTTTCCTTTGTGATGATGAGAAATAAATATCATTTCATTCAATTCATTTTAATAATTTTGTCACAAGAATGCAAGGAAAACCGACTAACTACCGCTGATTTCCGACCGAGGCCCCTTCTAACACATGCCTTATGTCCATACGTTGATAAATTGGCTGTGATATTCATGATGGTGAAACAAATGAAAACTGAAAAATCGGCGTAATAATTATGACCTTGAAGAAGCCATTACTTGTAATTTGTAGGAATGAAAAAAATAAGAAACTACTTTGCTATACATCCAGGAAAACAGTTTAAAGGAAGTTTGCAATGTGTCATATGCCTTAACATAAAATTTTACAACTTGTACATATTTAATACTATCCTTAACTTGATTAATAACATCGTTTATTAAAAATACTCCATACTATATTACATTTTAGTATTGTAACAAAATGTATTGAAATGAGGGTACATTAAAGTAACTCAAATATTGTGGAAAAGTTAAAAAAATGTATAAATTTACGAAGTATATGATTCAATACTGTGTATGTATGTAATCGTAACTATAAATGCGTACACTTCAATTATTCAAATCGCTAAATGGTAAAACCTATTGATAAAAATTTGTTTCAATTAGAAGCGGAATGATTGATTATTATTCTTAGAGTATAAAAATTTAGAGACTTACAAATGAATAGCTTGATAACGTTCTAATCTGCTGCACGATAGCGATCAGCAACCACTTACAACCACCACAAAACATTTTTAAAATGATGAAATTTCTAAAGTAAATATCTCATCTACGAGGAACGTGATCGGCGAACGCCGAACGGAGAAATTGAATTGAAAAGGAAGTTACAAAACTTTAAAACGAACTTCAATCGTACCAACATTAAATTTTAAGTAATCGATTCGATTCGGTTCGAGAAACTTTTGTTATTCGAAAATTATTGCCATAAAACGAACTCTTCGATTTCAAACTAAGATGAAAACGACATTTCAATTTTATTTTTAAATAGATAAAAACAAAATTATAAGGTTTTCTAATAATAGCTCCTTATTAAAATAAATAATCGGTTATTGTAAAGTGAAATTCATATTAAAACAACTGGAATCGATATTCGCTTGAAATACTGCCAACATTTCGTAACTTTCATCAAATTTTTACTTTCGCTTAACCTTAACCGTTTTCAATCCAAATTAAATTTATATAATATATATAAATTTAATTGTTAACCAAACAGAACATTACCAATGAATTGGTCAAATTTGTTAAATTAAGATCTGTTCCCCGAAATTTTCTATCAGTATTTACACATTTAAAAATTAAAATATTCGAAAATAATATAATATTCAAACTTTTATACGTTTCATTCAAAATAATATTGATTATACGTTAAAACTTATTCCGCCGGCGGAAACCAGTTCCCCGACAAGTGACATGACTTGTCGTGATATAGTATGGTGCTTCTTGCAGTAGCACTTACCACACCAACGACTACGTCCCGAGCCGAGGTGCGATCTCGTAGGAGACACCCACAGGGGTTGAAGGCAAGAGCCGACCAGCCAGTACTAAGCCACCGACCTCTGAACTCGTCATTGGTTCGGAGGAAAAATCTAACTCTGCTTCTTCCAGATCGAAGAAGAAGTCACCATCGAGGAAAGAACGAACCGAAAGAAGAGACCGCTCGCGATCCCACCGCCGTTCGGTCCGTTCCACCACCAGGCTCCACCATTCACCATCTCTTCGAATGGCCATCAGACCAGGCTGTCAGCATGGAGAGGCTCAAGCAGCTAGCCATCCCCAATACTCATAATAACCCAAAACCTCTTCTGTACACAGGATGGTAATAGAAAATATCTAGCCAAATACTAATCAGAGGAAGACACCAGTACACTGAAGAGGTGCAAGGAACCCATTAAAGCGGAGACCGAAAAGGACTCGCATCCAAAAAAGGACTACGCCAATGTTTTACGCACAAAGGCACCAGCTCCGGTCGCAGAACCAACCACTTCAACCATCACCACCACGACCACCAACACCAAAACCACCGAAGCCACAAACTTCGGCAACAAGGCAGCCGCAAGGAAGCCAAAATACCCACCACCCAGGGTAGAGTCTACCGAACTGGGCACACCATTTTAGGGTGATCAGAACGAAACTCGGCCGACCACCAAGCGCACATATCAAAATTAGTGTGTAGAATACTGCGCACGGGACACTTCCCTTCTGCGTGGAAACAAGGCCGAGTCATACTCATAGTCAGTCATACCGAAACACCAAACGCAATCAATAGAAGGGGGATGAGTGAAGTACCACACGAAATGTCAGCGCGCGTCATTAGGCATCCCTGGTCGTATGTAATGGTATGGATGTAGATGTAAGTGTAGAAAATCGCACGGAGGGCTTGATTTTTCTTCCAGATTTTGTTGTGTACCCTGAAACTGTGTTGTGCTGACAGGATATTTCTCCTGACGGACGGATTTATCTTGCATCGTAAAATGCGTCAGCAACATTTTCAGCGGTAATGTAAAGACATTAAATAAAAAAAGTACAGCGATATATCATAGTGACGTAGTACCGATAATCTCTAGATGGCGCTAGTGGTCCAATTATATCGATATGTACATGTTCGAAGCGTTGCGACGGCGGGGATTGGCCTAGCGGTGTAACATTATGTCGATGTATTTTCGCTTGATGACAATGAATGCACGCTTTAGTCCATAGTCCGACGTCTTGATTCATGTTGGCCAGAAGTACTTTGAAGTATTTTGTTTTCTTGTAGTCCGTACGCTCGGATGATATAATTCGTATTGTGCTTTGAAGGCAGCATAGCGATATGCGTTCGGTAGGTACGTTCGCGGTGTATCGGTAGACATCTCGAATGTTATTGATTGGCTTATCCCGGACATCGTAACGGCCGCGAATCGTAAGTTCGATTGTTTTCTAATTAATTTCTAGTTCTTCATCATTATTTTGATCGATTTCTAATTGCGTAAAATCAATTACAATTGGACATTGGATGTCTTCTATACGTGAGAGAGCGTCGAAGACTTTGTTTTCATCACTTTGTATGTGGTTAATGCTCGAATAGAATTAACTTCTGTTTTTTTTAAACATAATATACATGTTTAGTCACTGTCTTTATGACATGCAAATATTTTAACTTAATTTATACATTAAAATTATTTTAGCTTAATTACAAGAAATTTCATTACATAATAAATAAATGTCACTTATTTAAAAAAGGAGTTATTTTACCACGTAAAAACATTTATCAACCAACCAGTCATGTAATTTTTTCTTAAATCTTAAATAAGGCAGACCCTTAATGTCAGATGGCAACGTATTATAAACGTGTAACGTTAAATGATACAATATTCTGATTAATCTCAAAGTAATTGTTTTTGAATTTAATAATTCTAGTTATTCTTCTTAAGGCAAATACAAATTTATTAATTTTATTGAATAAATTATTAATATTGCGGCTCCAAGTACAAAATTCATCTAAATGCATACCTAAAAAGGATATTGCAGATACCTGTATTATATTTTCATTAGCACATGTCACAGTATTATATTTATGTCATTTTTTATTTCTTAATATCATAAATTTAGTCTTTTTCAAATTTAAGCATAAATTATTACTACTTAGCCACTCGTGGACTTCATTAATAGTTTGATTTATTTCATGGAAATTGTTAGCATTTTTGACACAAGGCACAATATGAATTATGAAGTGTAGTTGCCGTTCTCTTCGTGGTGTCTGTGCTTTAAGCTTGGCAATGCAAATCGTAGGCGAGCGGCTTCTAAACTGTACACTTGTGTATGAATAGTGTACACAGTGAACACTTAATTCGCATCCTTCAACAAGTCGTCGAAAGTATTTAACAGCTGGAAAGATTGCTAACAATTCACGAACGAATATATTCACGGCGTTGTTTAGCGCTCATTGCTTTTGAAAAATATGCGAGAGGTTTCCATTTATTATTAACTTTTTGTTGTATTACGGCGCTGAGACTGTGATCAGAAGCGTCGACCATGATACTGAGATGACTACCACAAATTGGATGCGTTAGAGTTCTAGCTCTTAAAATGCTTTGGCGGCAATTTTCGAACGCTGCGTCGGCTTGCAGTGTCCACTCGATAGTAGTTTTATCGTTCTGTTTTCGATTGTGTAAGTACTTGTTGAGATTTTGTTGAAGTTCAGCTGGATATGGCAAACAGTCTCGATAGAAATTGAGCATGTCGAGGAATCTGCGTAATTCGACGATGGTTTCGGCTTCGGATATTTAGATATCGCTTCGATGCGGGCTTGAGTAGGTTTTATTCCTTCCACTGAGACTTCGTAACCGAGAAAATTAATTGGTTAATCCAGCAGTACCTCACGACCCTGGAAAGAGAGGAAAACGTATCATAATTCTCCTACGGATCCCTCCCAGCGGGAAGAAGTCTGAAGGTGGCCATTAGAGGCCTACCGTTTAACACCACCGCCGAGAAAGTTGAAGAAGAACTGCGACTATTAAGGTTTGAACCAGAAGTGGTTATACAAATTACAGCGAGGAAAGGCCGTTACGGGTGTATTTATTTCGCCCAACTTAAGACCCCCAAATTCGAGCAAACCCGAAGTAACAGATCTACTTTGTACGACAGGCGTAAAAACTAAGGCCTAGATGGACAAAAAAGGTCCAGCACAATGTCACAGAAGTCAACAATTCAGACACTCGTCGCACTGCTACTAATGCAAATTGGCTACGCTTGCTCATTTACACTATTAAATATATCCAACGGCGTGGGTAGATGCCGGGGTATTTAAGCAACAGAATCGTAGATTGGAATAAATTTTACTTCATGCCATTTAAGTCACTATAAAATGTGTGTGCCGTAAAGGATTAATAAATAAAATAAATAAATAAAATATATTAAGTCAAATTACAGGGATTCACAGTTAATTCACTGGTGATTATTAAAAGAATAATCATCAATCTAAAAATAAAAAAACCCTTAACCTTACTTTTTACTAACCAGAATGACATTTCATGCTTCTTACTTTAAAATCATAGACTTCCAAACTTTCATTTATCCTTTCCTTATACATTAGCACGAGCGAAGCCGCAGCCTACAGCTAGTACACAAAAATAAGAGAATATCTTCGGTACAGAAACTGCATTATCTTAAGTGCAATTTGTGTAGAGAAGAGTTAAATCTGCTGAGCAATTTTTCAACGATGCCAATTAGGAGGAAGCATGGAAGCACTTAGATCGGCGTTACAATGACAAGAGTTATAATTAATTACAATGCTGTTACGTGGTTTTTATTTAGGCCACAAAGGAAATTCAACTTTTTTTTTTCTTTTCGAGTCAGCCAATGCAATTAGGAGCTTGAAATGAGACCTGGAAAGCATTGTCGTTTACTTAGTTGTTTCGAAATTGGACACGGAATCTATCAAACAATGGGAGCAGCATTTAAATACAAATAATAAACATACAATAAATGGAAAAATATAGGTCAACACGAAACAAAAAGATTTTCTATGTTATACTTCTCTTTGTCAATACCAAAATTCTATGCGTGGGGTTACATGGAATGTATATCAGGACATGAAAGGAAAGCACCTGATGGAGTACGCGCTACAATTAAACAAGCAGCATCTCAGAATGGTTCTTCAGAAAAGCCTCAGGTATTGTCTAACATGGTAATCAAGGCGACTGACAATATTTTAAAAGATCGCAACATTGTGGTAGTAACAGAAAATGAAGAAAATAAAAAAGGTGTAGAAAATAAATAAATCATATGGAGGAACGAGGACCACTAAATAACAAAAATACTTAGGAAAATTTGAAGAATATTTCAAGTTTATGGGACGACGTCGATTCTGATTTCGAGCTGAACATTTTTTGAATAGAATATTTTTTTTACATTTATTTTTAATCATTTATTGCATTATTTGTTTCACCAAAAGTTACAGCTAACAATAAAAATATTTAGTATAGTAGTCGGTGCACAGAACGCAACTCGGAGGGAGTTGTGTTCTGTGCAAAACCGAGGGTCACCCTGCGAATTATCGCGGGTGTCCCAAGGCGCCGCGCAAACGCAACCCTAAGGGCAAGAAGCGGTCTAGAAGGGCCACCTCACGGCCGGGTAGAGCACCTCAGGCGCCCACCGAAGCCCCTCAGGCACCCACTCAAGCCCCTCAGGCACCTATACGAGCCCCTCAGGTACCCACGCGTGCCCCTTAGGGTGCCTGAGGCGCTTGGTCTGCCCATGGTCCGTAAGACCACATAGGCACCGCCTCGTCACCTTGTGCCTCGCGGAAACTACAATCGGCAGCCGCGTTCGCAGAAACAGGACACGGCGAACCTACAACAATTTGCCACGTTTTGCGGCAAAATTTACCTAGACGGCATCCAACAATTCTTGGATGAATATTCGACGACGCAGACAGACGCAGGCAACTTCATATGCCTGCTGGTCAAATACGCAGCCCTGTTCACTCAGTTGAACGCATTTACTAAGCTCAATGGCCAGCGCTAGAATTAAGCCTCGCACTCTGAGCTTAATAACATTCAACGCAAACGGTCTTATCCAACAAATTGATCTAGTCCGCGATTTCTTACGCAACCATCCTGTCGATGTCATGCTAGTGCAGAAGACATTGCTCAAACCCAGCGCGCGCAATCCGGACGTCGCGAATTACCGCATCGTCCGAAAAGATCGTATCTCCGCTAAAGGGGGTACGGTTATTTACTATAAAAGGTCACTGAACTGCCTGTCACTCGAACCTCCCCCGCTAACCAACATCGAAGCGTCAAGCTGTCAAATAAGTAAAGTAATGATGGGCTACCAGCTCGTTATCCTAGCCTCTGTTGACCTCTCACCGACTAAACAGCTTCTAGAAACTGACCTTAAGTCACTTCTATCAATGGGTAGCGCGGTCATTTTGGCTGGCGACCTCAACAGTAAACATCTCAACTGGAATTCACTCCAAACAAATGAGGTAAAACATTAGATAGTTTGTCTCACCGTATGTCACAAAATTTTGCCGTCATTCTATCAATGGGTAGCGCGGTCATTTTGGCTGGCGACCTCAACAGTAAACATCTCAACTGGAATTCACTCCAAACAAATGAGGTAAAACATTAGATAGTTTGTCTCACCGTATGTCACAAAATTTTGCCGTCATTGCTCCTAAGACATCCACTCGGTTCCCACTCTCGGAGAACCGCAGAGATAGACCAGACGTACTCGACGTAGTGATCTTGAAAGGCGTGACCCTACAGTTACGCTCAATCGAGGCACTATCCGAATTAAACTCAGACCACCGCCCAGTCTTAGTAGAACTAGTGCCAGATGACCCACTTAACTGTCCAACCAAAACTACCATCGACTGGCATAAATTCACACAACAAGTCCAGTTCTTAGAATCACAGTCCCTAAAAGACATTCCTGACAGAATCGACTCAGTAGACGTTGCAAAAGCGACCGCGATTAATATCACGACTCACATACGCGACAAAATAGACATGTGCTCTAACGAGCGATGGGAGCTCCCTGAAGCCCTGAAAGACCTTATCATGCGGAAAAACGCCACCACACGAGCTCATAACGCTTTTTCGTCGCAAGACACACAAGGCCCTTAAGAGGGACGTATTTAATGATTTCTTTCTATATACTAATAACTACGTTACTCGCCTAGGGGAAATCAAGCCATCGCACACAACTTCGATGCCAAGATCCCTCAAAGGCGAATCAGTCGGGACAACGCCTCCTTTGTT